>NC_089224.1:65115463-65740463 GCF_963924675.1 Phocoena phocoena | reverse complement strand
CTGTATTTGGTTTATTTATTTTCGTGCCTTATTGCATTAGCAAGGACTTGGAGTAAAATATGGGAAAGGAGTCATGAAAGGGGACATCCTTGCTTTTACCTGAACTTAGTGGAAAAGTTTCATGTTTTTGACCATTAATCATGATGTAAGATAAAAGTTTCCTGTAGATCTTTGTTATCAACTTGAGAAAGCTCCAGTCTATTTCTTTAACTGAGAGTTTTTATGAAGAATGGCTGTTAGATTTTTTCAAAGGTCCTCTGAATCTATTGATATGCTAATGATAATCTTTAGGGTGTTATATGATGGATATAATTATTTGATTTTAGAATGTTGAACCAGCCTTGCATACCTGGGATTATTCCCTCTCATTCATGATATAAAATTCTCTCAAAATATTGTTGGATTCGATTTGTTAATATTTTGTTGAGGATTTTTGCATTGATGTTCCTGAGAGATATTGGTCAGTTTTCTTTACTATTCATATGTTCCTCTAAGTTTGGATGTTGTTGATTTAGTGTCAGACATTCATTTGGGGAGATTCTCAGTCATTTTTTAAAAATATCTTCTGTTCTTTGTTATCTTTATTCTCCTCCTGCTATACCCATTATGTATAGGTCACAGCATTTTCATTGTTCCACAATTATTGATTACTCTGTTCTGTTGATTTCTTTCCTGCCCATTTTCTCTTTTCTTTTGAGATTTAAAGGTTTCTCTTGATATGTCTTCAAGCTCACAGATATTTCTCTTCAGCCAGCTCTTTGACTGCTAAAACAAAATACGAGAGACTTGGTATTTTATAAACAACAGAATATTTTTGTTTTCTCGTAATTGCTGAGGCTGAAAAGTTCAAGAACAAGTTACCAGGGGCTTCCCTGGTGGCGCAGTGGTTAAGAATCTGCCTACCAATAAAGGGGACACGGGTTCGAGCCCTGGTCCAGGAAGATCCCACATGCCATGGAACAACTAAGCCCATGCACCACAAATACTGAGCCTGTACTCTAGAGCCCACAGGCCACGACTACTGAGCCCGTGTGCCACAACTACTGAAACCCACACGCCTAGAGCCCGTGCTCCGCAACAAGAGAAGCCACCCAATGAGAAGCCCGCACACTGCAACAAAGACCCAACGTAGCCAAACACTAATTAATTAATTAAAAAAAAAAAAAGAACAAGTTGCCAGCTGACTTAGTGTCTGGTGAGGGAAGAATATCTGGTTCATAATGTGGGTCTTCTCGCTCGGCAATGAAATCATGTGATGGGCATGAGATCTTCTGTGCGCTACATTTATTAGGTCACTAATCCCATGTTTGAGGTCTCTGGCCTCATGACCTAATCACCTCCCAAAAGCCCCACTTCCTAATGCCATCAACATGGGAGCTGGGTTTCAAAATATTAAACTTATAGGTACAAAATGTTTACACCATAACAGGGACCACAGAGTTAACTGATTTTTCCTTTCATGTTAAAGGTCTGCACATTTATATTTATTATATAATCCCAAAACCCTTGGTTTTTTTTTGATTCTTTTCCCATATATGCCAGTACACACCACTGAGTAGAGTTCCCTGTGCTATAAAGCAGGATACTATAAAGTATCCCTTCCCCACTTAACCCCTGGTAACCATAAGTTTGTTTTCTATATCCATGACTCTATTTCTGTTGTGTAAAATTACTTCATTTGTACCTTTTTTTTTCTTTTTTAGATTCCTCATATAAGCAATATCAAATGATAATATCTGTCTTTATGTGTCTGACTTGCTTCACTCAGTATAACAATCTCTAGGTCCATCCATGTTTCTCCAAAACCCTTAATTGTTAAGGATAACTCTCAATTTTTTCCATTATCATCAGCAATTCTTTCTGGCAGACATGTGATAACACTTTTTAAACAGGGATATTGAGACCAAGGCTCCTGACCTGCAAACAAACAAAACATCATTTATACAGTGAAAACTTTGCACATCAAAGGATGAAAGCACTTGGTCTAAATCCCTTTGCACCCACTGCTGACAGAGGGCAGAGGAGTTTGACTCACTAACCTTCCTTACGTGCACTTCTTCCTAATGGGGTATTCCACCTAAAACTTATAAGAAGCGGGAATGCATCATGGAACACACCAATCTCTACTACAGATTCTGAAGCAGCAAAAAAACAAAAACAAAAACATGATGAATCCATCCAAAGGGTTCTGTCCACATTGTTACAATAGTTTCCCTGGCACTGTGAACCCTTTTCAAACCCTATCACTTGAACCTACTTTCATCTTTTTCAACAAAAATAATGCTAATCTGCAGTCACACGCTCCATTAATATTACACTATCCCTTGTGCAAGGATGTAGGGATTCGAGGAGCTATGGGAGGCTATCATGAGAGGTTGCCTAGAGTAATTAGGACATTTCATTTAATGTTGGCTCTTCTCCCTAAGATGTCTACTGTCCTCTTCCTTTTGTAGCTACTAGCATTGAGAAAGTGACCGAGATAAGGCCCTTCTCTTTTACTGCCCATGAATGCAGCTGTGATTAACCCCACAGACCTTGGTGCTTCCAGAATCCCCTGAACCTACTGACCCTCCATGCATGGCATGACATAGATAAGGATGGTGACGTGTATACTTGTATAGAGCATGCTATAAAATTTTCGAGTCTTCCCTTCCTCATAATTCCAAAGAATAGATTTCTTTGGATTTCTGCTTAATGCTGCTGGAGTCGGTACATAAGTTGAGGGAGGTATCAGGGCACACCAAAAGAGAGGGTACCTGCACAGAAAATACAAGCAGGTATATTTCTGTGTAGTTTCAAGCAGCTTATGTACTATATCAACCATGGTGACATGTTGACCCTTCCTCTTTCTACCAGTAGTACAAAAAACATAAAGGATATTTAGGCTGCTTGTTTTATCCCCATCTCTCTCAATTGATCTGCATTCACATATAGGACAATGAAGGGCCCTTTCTACCATCTTAACCAATACTTGAGAACGAGAAAATGTCCAGATTTCTCCAGGGATTATTTTCATACTCCCCAATCAGGCCTATGAAGGAATCTAACCTATTGTGTTTAATGAAGTCATATCTCTGACGGCATCCCATCATCAACAAAACTGGAAAGAAATTTGAAGGGTCTTAGATTTTTACCATATTTGAAATTCCAATATTTTAGCCTGACATGTTTTTGGATTTTAGAAAAAAATATTTTAAATGAGACAAAAAATCATTTTTATGACACAAAAAGACAGCAATAGTTTTATATTTTTATCTGTTCCACTTGCACACACAAGTTTCATGGGGTTATGTAAAGCAGTCCTGTTGGGTGCTGTGCATGGTGCAAGTATGGATTAAAGCTTAGGAATCTTAAGCTTCAGTCACCTGAAACTTTTAAATTAGGATGCAAGCAATCCTGTCCAACATTTGAACAGAGCAAGACACTGTCTTTATTTTATTTGTCAGGTAATTAATCTGTCTTTTGCCCCAAGGAGAGAAACAACTGGCATCTTCCATCAATGTGTTGTACAAAAATCTTTGAACAGAGAGTGCAAGCAGAGGCTGATACAAGATGTAAAAAAAAAAAGAGAGAGATCCTTGTGGCATTTTCTCCTAACTTATTGCAATCTCTCATTTAAAATGTGGGAATAATCAATCTTCTGAGGAAAAAGGCCCAAGGAAAGTTTTTACTTCTGTAGAATAATGGGATTGGTAAAGATTTCAGGAGGCGAGACGAATTAGTGAGAATGACCATGAGAAATCAGAGAAAAGTCAGATCCCTGGATGAAGCGATGTTTACCTCTGTGAATCAATGAGAAGTAGGAGCAAATGAAAAGAAAGCTGAATACAAAATTTTCAGAATAAATGTAACCTTTCAGCTGTCATAGAAAACTTAATACTCACTATGATACAACAGGTTTAGAAAGTTAAATTTAAAGCTTAATAATTAGATTTATTGAAGAAACGAAAACATATTTGTGGTTTAGAATAAATAATGTATTCTGCTACAGATAAGACTACATAAATAAATAGAAATAAGACTAAATAGGAAAATAACAAATTAGATGTTATTAACATTAAAAATTGACACTCATCTAAAGAAAGAGAAGGAGAGACAGAAAGAGAGAAGAATTCATCGCAAGCATATATTAAAAACTCCTAAATAAGAAGTCTTCGGATGTTTAAAAAAAAAAAAGAACTCTTCAATAAGAAGATAATGTAATAGCAAAAATGAGGAAAATATACCAAAAGATATTTCAAAAAAGAGAGTACAGAATGTTAAGTAAACATACCAAAAGATGCTTGGCTTCTTAGTAGTCAGTTAAATGCAAAAAAGTGACACCTGGAATTATCACTCACCAACCAGAAAGTTCACATGAAAATGACAGGTATTATCAAGTTTGACAAGAATGTGTATAATCCTTGAATCTCATTCACTGATGCTGAGGATGAAAAATCATACAAATGTTTTGAAAATATTTAGAAATATCTAAAAAGATAAACACATGAAAGCTATGACTCGAAAATTTTACTACTACATGTATACTGAACAATAATTTATACACACCCCACCAAAGCTGAAGTTCTAGAACTGATATACCAGTGCTATGCTCAATAGACACAAACTGAAAATCACTCATATTGTAATACACATTGGAATAAATTAATTAATAGTTAAATATTTACACTGTGGAATCCAATGCAACAGTGGCAATGCATGATCACAACAACAGGCAACCATATAGGCATATTCACAAGCAACATAAAATAAAAAAGCTCTGTTCAAAAGTGATTTTACTGTGCCATAACATTTATATAAAATGCAAAATACAGGTAACCTGATCTTTTTGTTAGATACAAGAACAATATTAAACCTTAAGGGGAGTCACTAGAATGGGACCAGGGGGCCTCTGAGTATCTGGCAATTTTCTGTGTCTTTATCTAGAAGATATGTATAGAGTGTATTCAGATTCTGAATTTTCTGAAATTTGTCATTTCCTTACAAACCATGCATGTTTTTAGTTGTTTTTTATACATAACAAAAAGTAAAAACGATAGATTAGGGAAGGTAATTATATTAGCACTTTAATAGCCATGCTTTTCAAGGTGGAACTGAAAGGTATTAAATACTTGACATTGTGATTACTTCTTAAAAGTAAGGTGAAAATTTGAGATTAATAAATAAGACATACTTCTTCATATATAATTCTCAAACAGGAGGGGTAGAAAGGAGTATTATTATTTTTATTTAATACAGACTCGTTAAGATAGAAAATAATGAAAACAGACTAGGTTTAAAAAAGAACACACTGGACTTCCCTGGTGACACAGTGGGTAAGAATTTGCCTGCCAATGCAGGGGACAGGGGTTCAATCCCTGGTCTGGGAAGATCCCACAGGCCGCAGAGCAACTAAGCCCGTGTGCCACAACTACTGAGCCTGCGCTCTAGAGCCAGCAAGCAACAACTATTGAGCCTGCATGACACAACTACTGAAGCCCATGCACCTAGAGCCCATACTCCACAAGAAGAGAAACCACCGCAAGGAGAAGCCCGTGCACCACAATGATGAGTAACCCCTGCTTGACACAACTAGAGAAACCTTGTGCAGCAACGAAGACCCAACACAACCAAAAATAAATAAAATTAAATCTTTTGACTTTTGAGATGACTCATTCATGTGGCTATAGGTAACAGGCCTCAGTTCCTTGCCACATGTATCTCTCCTTAGGGCTGCTTGAGTGTCCTCATGACATGGCAGCTGGCTTACCCCAGGATGAGTGATCTAGCAGAAACCAAAGCAGAAGCTGCAATGTCTTTTATAACTTTGGAAGCTGCACTTTGTAATTTCTGCAATGTCTTATTAGTTAAACAGTCAGCCCTTTTCAAGTGCGAGGAGCCACTCAGGTATATGAAGACTGGGAGACAATTAGGGGATAAATAGGGCCATCTTGGAGGCTGGCTACCAAAGTGGCTGACTAGCCAAAGACTGAATTTTCTTTTCTTCACTTCTGGAGAGACAATGGTCAGTGGATCTCATTGGTGGTCTTTGAGGTGTACCAAAGCTACCTCTTGCTCTCACCCCCAGCCGCGTAGCTGACAAGGTCTTGGTGCTCTGGCCAGGTGTCAGGCCTGTGCCTCTGAGTTGGGAGAGCCGAGTTCAGGACATTGGTCTACCAGAGACCTCTGGCACTTTGTACTATCAAAAGGCAAAAGCCTCCCAGAGATCTCCATCTCAACACTAAGACCCAGCACCACTCAGAGACCAGCAAGATCCAGTGCTGGACATCCCATGCCAAACAACTAGCAAGACAGGAATGCAGGCCCAGCCATCAGCAGAGAGGCTGCCTAAAATCATAATAAGGCCACTGACACCCCAAAACACACCACCAGATGCGGACCTGTCCACCAGAAAGACAAGATCCGGACACACCCACTAGAACACAGGCACCAGTCCCCTCCACCAGAAAGCCTACACAACCCACTGAACCAACCTTAGTCACTGGGGGCAGGCACCAAAAACAACGGGAACTACAAATCTGCAGGCTGCGAAAAGGAGACCCCAAACACAGTCCCCAAAGCCAAATGAGAAGACAGAGAAACACACAGCAGATGAAGGAGCAAGGTAAAATCCCACCAGAACAAACAAATGTAGAGGAAATAGGCAGTCTATCGGAAAAAGAATTCAGAGTAATGATAGTAAAGATGATCCCAAATTGTGGAACTGGAATGGAGAATATATAAGAAATGTTTAACATGGACCTAGAAGAAATAAAGAGCAAACAAACGATGAACAGCACAATAAATGGAATTAAAAATTCTCTAGAAGGAAACAATAGCAGAATAACTGAGGCAGAAGAATGGATAAATGACCTGGAAGACAAAATAGTGGAAATAACTACTGCAGAGCAGAATAAAGAAAAAAGAATGGAGGACAATCTGAGACACCTCTGGGACAACATTAAACATACCAACGTTCTAAATAGAGGGGTCCCAGAAGTAGAAGAGAAAAAGGAAGAGACAGAAAATATTTGAAGAGATAATAGTTGAAAACTTCCCTAATATGGGAAAGGAAATCATTAATCAAGTCCAGGAAGTGCAGAGAGTCCCATACAAGATACACCCAAGGAGAAACATGCCAAAACATATATTAATCAAACTATCAAAAATTAAAAACAAAGAAAAAATATTAAAAGCAGCAAGGGAAGAACAACAAATAACATACAAGAGAATCCCTATAAGGTTAACAGCTGATCTTTCAGCAGAAACTCTGCAAGCCAGAAGGAACTGGCAGGCCATATTTAAAGTGATGAAAGGGGAAAAGCTACAACCAAGATCACTAGACCCAGCAAGGATCTCATTCAGATTTGACAGAGAAATTAAAACATTTACAGACAAGCGAAAGCTAAGAGAATTCAGCACCACCAAACCAGCTTTACAACAAATGCTAAAGGAACTTCTCTAGGCAGGAAACATAAGAGAAGGAAAAGACCTACAATAACAAACCCAAAACAATGAAGAAAATGGTAATAAGAACATACATATCAATAATTACCATAAATGTAAATGGAGTAAATGCTCCAACCAAAAGACAGACTGGCTGAACGGATACAAAATCATGACCGGTAAATGTGCTGTCTACAAGAGACCCACTTCAGACCTAGGGACACATACAGACTGAAAGATAGGGGATGGAATAAGATATTCCATGCAAATGGAAATCAAAAGAAAGCTAGAATAGCAATTCTCGTATCAGACAAAAAAGACTTTAAAATAAAGACGATGGGCTTCCCTGGTGGCGCAGTGGTTGAGAGTCTGCCTGCCGATGCAGGGGACGTGGGTTCGTGCCCCGGTCCGGGAGGATCCCACGTGCCGTGGAGCGGCTGGGCCCGTGAGCCATGGCCGCTGGGCCTGCGCGTCCGGAGCCTGTGCTCCTCAACGGGAGAGGCCACAACAGTGAGAGGCCCGCATACCAAAAAAAAAAAAAATAAATAAAGACGATTACAGGAGACAAAGAAGGACACTACATTGATCAAGGGATCAATCCAAGAAGAAGATATAACAATTGTACATATTTATGCACCCAACATAGGAGCCCCTCAATACATAAGACAAATGCTAACAGCCATAAACGGGGAAATCGACAGTAACACAATCATAGTAGGGGACTTTAGCACCTCTCTTTCACCAATGAAAGAGCATCCAAAATGAAAATAAATAAGGAAACACAAGCTTTAAATGACACATTAAACAAGATGAACTTAATTGATATTTATAGGACATTCCATCCAAAAACAACAGAATACACTTTTTCTCAAGTGCTCATGGAACATTCTCCAGGATAGATCATATCTTGGGTCACAAAAAAAGCCTTGGTAAATTTAAGAAAATTGAAATTGTATCAAGTATCTTTTCCGACCACAATGCTATCAGACTAGGTATCAATTACAGGAAAAGATCTGTAAAAAATACAAACACATGGATGCTAAACAATACACTACTTAATAACAAAGACATCACTGAAGAAATCAAAGAGGAAATTAAAAAATACCTAGAAACAAATGACAATGAAAACATGAAGACACAAAACCTATGGGATGCAGCAAAAGCAGTTCTAAGAGGGAGGTTTATAGCAATACAATCCTACCTCAGGAAACAAGAAACATCTCAAATAAACAAGCTAACCTTACACCTAAAGCAATTAGAGAAAGAAAGAGAAAAAAAACACAAAGTCAGCAGAGGAAGGAAATCATAAAGATCAGATCAGAAATAAATGAAAAAGAAATGAAGGAAACAACAGCAAAGATCAAAAAAACTAAAAGCTGGTTCTCTGAGAAGATAAACAAAATTGATAAACCATTAGCAAGACTCATCAAGAAAAAAAGGGAGAAGACTCAAATCAATAGAATTACAAATGAAAAAGGAGAAGTAAAACTGACACTGCAGAAATACAAAGGATCATGAGAGATTACTGCAAGCAACTCTATGCCAATAAAATGGACAACCTGGAAGAAATGGACAAATTCTTAGAAAAGCACAAGCTTCCTAGACTGAACCAGGAAGAAACAGAAACTATAAACAAACCAATCCCAAGCACTGAAATTGAGACTGTGATTAAAAATCTTCCAACAAACAAAAGCTCAGGACCAGATGGCTTCACAGGCAAATTCTATCAAACGTTTAGAGAAGAGCTAACACCTATCCTTCTCGAACTCTTCCAAAACATAGCAGAGGGAGGAACTCTCCCAAACTTATTCTATGAGACCACATTCTCCCTGATACCAAAACCAGACAAGGATGTCACAAAGAAGGAAAACTACAGGCCAATATCACTGATGAACATAGATGCAAAAATCCACAGCAAAATACTAGCAAACAGAATACAACAGCACATTAAAAGGATCATACACCAAGATCAAGTGGGGTTTATCCCAGGGATGCAAGGATTCTTCAATACATGCAAATCAATGTGATACACCATATTAAAAATCTGAAGGATAAAAACCATATGGTCATCTCAATAGATGCAGAAAATGCTTTTGACAATATTAAACACCCATTTATGATAAAAGAAAAACCTCCAGAAAGTAGGCATAGAGGGAACTTTCCTCAACATAATAAAGGCCATATATAACAAACCCACAGCCAACATCATTCTCAATGGTGAAAAAGTGAAACCATTTCCACCAAGATCAGGAACAAGACAAGGTTGCCCACTCTCACCACTGTTATTCAACAAACTTTTGGAATTTATAGCTACAGCAACCAGAGTAGAAAAAGAAATAAAAGGAATCCAAATCGGAAAAGAAGAAGTTAATCTCTCACTGTTTGCAGATGACATGATACTATACATAGAGAATCCTAAAGATGCTACCAGAAACCTACTAATCAATGAATCTGGTAAGGTTACAGCATACAAAATTAATGTACAGATATCTCTTTCATTCCTATACACTAAAGATGAAAAATCTGAAAGAGAAATTAAGGAAACACTCCCATTTACCACTGCAACAAAAAGAATAAAATACCTAGGAATAAACCTACCTAAGGAGACAAAAGTCGTTTACTCAACAAACTATAAGACACTGATGAAAGAAATCAAAGATGACACAAACAGATAGAGAGATATACCATGTTCTTGGATTGGAAGAATCAACATCGTGAAAATGACTATACTACCCAAAGCAATCTACAGATTCAATGCAATCCCTATCAAACTCCCAATGGCATTTTTCAGAGAACTGGAACAAAAAATTTCACAATTTGTATGGAAACACAAAAGACCCTGAACAGCCAAAGCGATCTTGAGAAGAAAAACTGAGCTGGAGGAATCAGGCTCCTTGACTTCAGACAATATTACAAAGCTACAGTAGTCAAGACAGTATGGTACTGGCACAAAAACAGAAATATAGATCAATGGAAAAAGAGGGAATGCCCAGAGATAAACCCACGCACCTATGGTCACCTTATTTTTGATAAATGAGGCAAGAATATACAATGGAGAAATCACAGCCTCTTCAATAAGTGGTGCTGGGAAAACTGGACAGCTACAGGTAAAAGAATGAAATTAGAAGACTCCCTAACACCATACACAAAAATAAACTCAAAATGGATTAAAAACCTAAATTTAAGGCCAGACACTATAAAACTCTTAGAGGAAAACATAGGCAGAACACTCTATGACATAAATCACAGCAAGATCCTTTTTGACCCACCTCCTAGAGAAATGGAAATAAAAATAAACAAATGAGACCTAATGACACTTAAAAGCTTTTGCACAGCAAAGGAAAACGTAAACAAGATGAAAAGACAATCCTCAGAAGGGGAGAAAATATTTGCCAACGAAGCAACTGACAAAGGATTAATCTCCAAACTTAACAAGCAGCCCATGCAGATCAATATCCAAACAACCCAATCCATAAATGGGCAGAAGACCTAAATAGACATTTCTCCAAAGAAGACATACAGATTGCCAACAAACACATGAAAGAATGCTCAACATCACTGATCATTAGATAAATGCAAGTCAAAATTAAAATGCAAATCAAAATTACAATGAGGGATCACCACACACGTAAGAATGGCCATCATCAAAAAAATCTACAAACGATAAATGCTGCAGAGGTGTGGAGAAAAGGGAACCCTCTTGCACCGTTGATGGGACTGTAAATTGATACAGCCACTATTGAGAACAGTATGGAGGTTCCTTAAAAACCTTAAAATAGAACTACCACTACCATAGGACATAGCAATCCCACTACTGGGCATATACCTGGAGAAAACCATAATTCAAAAAGAGTCATGTTCCACAATGTTCATTGCAGCTCTATTTGCAATAACCAGGATATGGAAGCAATCTAAGTGTCCATCAACTGATGAATGGATAAAGAAGATGTTGCACATCTTCAATATAAAATGGAATATTATTCAGCCATAAAAAGAAATGAAATTGAGTTATTTGTAGTGAGGTGGATGGACCTAGAGTCTGTCATACAGAGTGAAGTAAGTCAGAAAGAGAAAAACAAATACTGTATGCTAACACATATATATGGAATCTAAAAAAAAAGAAAAAGAAAAAAATGGTTCTGAAGAACCTAGGGGCAGGACAGGAATAAAGACGGAGACATAGAGAATGGACTTGAGGACACGGGGAGGGGGAAGGGTAAGCGGGGACGAAGTGAGAGAGTGGTATGGACTTATATATACTACCAAATGTGAAAGAGATAGCTAGTAAGAAACAGCTGCATAGCACAGGGAGATCAGCTCAGTGCTTTGTGACCACTTAGAGGGGTGGGATAGGGAGGGTGGGAGGGAGACGCAAGAGGGAGGAGATATGGGGATATATGTATATGTATAGCTTGTTCACTTTGTTATAAAGCAGAAACTAACACACAATTGTAAAGCAATTATAGTCCAATAAGATGATATAAATAAATGAATAAATAATTTATGCTCTCCCCCAAATTAAATCCTTTTTAAAAATAAATAAATAAAAAAGAGCACTGAATAACATGGTAACTCTAAACCTAAGTATTTTCAGTACTATAGTAAATGTAACTGGATTAATATCTCCTATTAAAGTGTAATTTTTTTATATTATGTGCAACTAAATTTTTTTCACAATATACAGGTAAAATAAAAGAATTACGCTAGAAAGGAGAAAACATTCCATGTATTTAAAAACAATAAAACAATAAGCATATAATATCATGCTTATAATAAGCATATAATAAGCATCTTAGATAAAGTAGTCTTTAAGTTCAGAACAATTTGTCATTATTGTAATTAGTATTATTATCCCAATTTCTTAAAAATATTTCAATACTTTTTGTATTTGAAAAATTATTTTAATATTTTTTTCTTCACTCTTTTGTGGTCTAATACATGGTAAGTATCTAGGTGCTAACATAACCTAAAAATATATGTTGTTTTTTTACAGCCGAACAAAACTGAATCAAGAAGAAATAGATAACTTGAACATACTGATCACTAAAAGCAAAATGGAATCTGTAATTTAAAAAAACTCCCTACCAACAAAAGTCCAGGATCAGATGGTTTCACAGGCAAATTCTACCAAATATACAAAGCAAAACTTACACTGATTCTTCTCAAACTCTTCGAAAAGACTGAAGGGTAAGGAATACTTCCAAAGACATTCTATGAAGCCACCATCACCCTGATATCAAAAACAGATGGGGGGACTTCCCTGGTGGCATAGTGGTTAAGAATCTGTCTGTCAATGCAGGGGACATAGGTTCGAGCCCTGGTCTGGGAAGATCCCACATGCCGCGGAGCAACTAAGCCTGTGTGCTACAACTACTGAGCCTGCGCTCTACAGCCCAGAAGCCACAACTACTGAGCCTGATAGCCACAACTGCTGAAGCCCGTGCACCTAGAGCCCATGCTCTGCAACAAAAGAAGCCAGCACAATGAACAGACTGCACACCACAATGAGGAGTAGTCACCGATCGCCACAACTAGAGAGAGCCCGTGCACAGCAATGGACACCCAATGCATCCAAAAATAAATAAAGAAATTTACTAAAAAACAAAACAAAACAAAAAACAACAGATGGGGACTTTTCTGGTGGTCCAGCAGTTAAGATTTCGCCTTCCAGTGCAGGGAGGGCGGGTTCAATCCCTGATGGTGGAGCTTAGATCCCACATGCCTCACAAACAAGAAACCAAAACATAAAACAGAAGCAATATTGGAACAAATTCAATAAAGACTTAAAAAAAGAAAACAGAGAAAGACACTACCAAAAAGGAAAACTGCAGGCCAATATCTTTGATAAATATAGATGCAAAAATTCTCAACTGAATATTAGAAAACCGAATCCAACAACACATAAGAGGATCATACACCATGACCAAATCTGATTCACCCCAGTGTCACAAAGTTGTTTCAGCATATGCAAATCAATCAACATGATACACCCCATCAACAAAGGAAAAACACAAAACAAATGATCATCTCAATAGATGCTGAAAAAGCATTTGAAAAACTTCAACATCCATTCATGATAAAAACACTTATGAGGGCTTCACTGGTGGCGCAGTGGTTGAGAGTCCACCTGCTGATGCAGGGGACACGGGTTCGTGCCCCGGTCTGGGAAGATCCCACATGCTGCAGAGCAGCTGGGCCCGTGAGCCATGGCCACTGCACCTGCGCGTCCGGAGCCTGTGCTCCGCAACGGGAAAGGTCACAACAGTGAGAGGCCAGCATACCGCAAAAAAAAAAAAAAAAAAAAAAAAAAACAACACTTACCAAAGTGGGTATAGAGGAAACATATCTCAACATAATAAAAGCTATTTATGACAAACCCACAGCCAATATAATACTCAATGTTCATAGGCTGAAAGCCTTCCCCCTAAAATCTGGAACAAGACAAGGATGCCCACTCTCACCTCTTCTCTTCAACATAGTATTGGAAGTCCTAGCCACAACAATCAGACAAGAAATAAAATCTAACCACATTGGAAGGGAAGAGGTAACGTTGTCATTATATGCAGATGACAATGATAATATATATAAAAGAAACCCTAAAAGTTCCACACAAAAACTACTAGAACTGATAAACAAATTTAGCAAAGTAGCAGGATACAAGATTAACATACTTAAATTGGTTGCATTTCTTGGTTTTTCTTTTTTTTTTAATTTATTTTGGCTGCATTGGGTCTTCATTGCTGTGCATGGGCTTTCTCTAGTTGTGGCCAGTGGGGGCTAGTCTTCGTTGTGGTGCGCAGGCTTCTCATTGCAGTGGCATCTCTTGTTGCGGAGCACAGGCTCTAGGCACAGGGGCTTAAGTAGTTGTGGCACACGGGCTCAGTAGTTGTGGTTCATGGGCTCTAGTGTGCAGGCTAAGTACCTGTGGCACACAGGTCTAGTTGCTCCACGGCATGTGAGATCTTCCTGCATCAGAGCTCAAACCCATGTCCCCTGTATTGGCAGGTGGATTGTCAACCATGGAGCCACCAGGGAAGTCCCTGGTTGCATTTCTTTACCCTAACAATGAAATATCAGAAAGGAAATGTAAACAAGCAATTCTTTTTAAAATGACATCAAAAAAATAAAATACTTAGGAATAAACCTCACCAAGGAGGTGAAAGAATTATATGTTGAGAACTACAAAACATTAGTAAAGGAAACTGAAGATGATTCAGAGAAATGGAAAGACATCCTACGCTCTTGGATGGGAAGAATTAATACTGTTAAAACTGCTACACTACCCAAAGCAATCTACAGATTTAATGTGATCCCTATCAAATTGCCCATGACATTTTCCCCAGAACTAGAACAAATAATCCTAAAATGTATCTGGAACCATAAAAAGTCAGAACTGTCAACACAATCCTGAGGAAAAGGAACAAAGCAGGAGGTATAACCCTCCTAAACTTCAGACAATACTACAAAGTTACAGTAATCAAAACCGCATGGTACTGGCACAGAAAGAGATACAAGGATCAATGGAATGGAATATAGAGCCCAGAAATAAACCCACACACCTATGGTCAATTAACCTTCGATAAAGGAGGCAAGAATATACAATGGAGAAAAGATAGTCTCTTCAGTAAGTGGTGTTTTGAAAGTTGGACAGCCGTATTCAAATCAGTGAAGTCAGAACATACCCTCACACCATACACAAAAATAAACTCAAAGTGGCTTACATGCTTTAATATAAGATAGGACACCTTAAAACTCCTAGAAGAGAACATAAGCAAAACATTCTCTGACATAAATCATACCACAGTTTTCCTAGGTAGTTCCTCCTAGGCAGTACAAATACAGTCAGTCACCTACATAAGCACCTTCAAGTTGCAAACTTTCAAAGATGCAAACATCCATTCGCATGTCAGTTATGTAAGTTAGTTCACGTGTTTGGCATACATTGTCGTGTGCTTGCATCCTCTATAAGTGGTTGTGCTTTTGTGTACTTTACAGTACTGTATAGAGTACAGTAGTACAGTACATTTATTTCAAGCCCAAGATGTCTGGAAGCAAGCGTAAAAGCAGCGGTGATGTAGCTGGTACTGCTAAGAAGTGCCACGCGATAATGATGGAAGCAAAAGTGAAAGTAGTTGAGAGAGTGGAGCGAGGCAAAAAGATGTTAGACATCGCTCATTCTTATAACATGAATCATTCAATCACTGGCCCGAATCTAAAGAACAAGGACAAGATCATGGAACATGTGAAGTCTGCTGTGCTGACGATGTTGACAAAATATCGAAGAAGCATGGAAAAGTGATGGAGGAGATGGAGAAACTTCTCAGTGGGCGGATGCAGGATCAACATCAGCGCTGAGTCCTGCTCAGCTTAATGCTGATTCAAGAGAAAGCTAAACGCCTTTATGAAGACTTGAAGAAGAAACACGGCAAACAATCAGAGGGCACATCTTTTAATGCCAGCCATGGCTGGTTTCATCCGCTCAAGGCTAGAGCCAACCTTCACAATGTAAAAGTAAGTGGAGAGGCAGCAAGTGCAGATAGGGTAGCTGTCCGGGAACTTCCGGAAACACTTTGAGAAATTATTGATGATGGTGTGTATTTACCCAACCAGGTTTTTAATGTGGATGAGACACAACTGTACTGGAAGAGGATGCCAGACCGAAGTTACATCAGTAAGGAGGAAAAGTTGATGCCGGGCTGTAAAGCAGCAAAGAATAGGCTAACTGTTGTTTGGTGGCAACGCTTCCGGTGAATTGAAGCTGAAGCCCCTCTTAGTTTATCATTCAGAGAACCCAAGAACCCTTAAAAACATAGCCAAGGGCTCTCTTCCTGTTGTGTGGAAGCATAACCCCAAATCCTGGATTACATAGGCCACGTTCCAGGACTGGTTTTGCCACCACTTTATCCCAGATGTAGAGAAATATTGCTTGGAGGACGTTCCAGCAAAACATTCTTTTGCTGCTCGACAATGCTCTGGGCAACGCCCCAGCCATGAATGACTTTCATCCCAACGTCAAAGTAGTGCATCTGTCACCGAATACTACGTTGCTCATCCAACCTATGGACCAGCGAGTTAGAGCGACTTTCAAGAAATATTATTTATGTCACACTTTTTGTCAGGCAGTAAAGGTAAGTGACAAATCAGGAACAACCTACGGACAACTTTGGAAGAACTATAACATCTACAAGACCATAAAAACATTGACTTTGCATGGTGTGAGGGTATGGTAGTCACCATGAATGGGGTTTGGAAGAACCTTTGCCCACAGTTTGTTCATGATTTTTGTGGATTTGAGAAGGTAGATCAGAAGTCCGAAGAGGTCTTCAGCAACGTAGTGACCCTCAGCAAGACGCTGGAGCTAGATTTGCAAGAGGACGATTTCATTGAACGCCTTGCTGTGCAACATGAGGAGCTTACTGATGGAATTGGAGGCCCAGAGAAAGGAAGAAGAGGGACAGGAGGAAGAAGAAGTAACTGAAGAACTGAAGAGATTCATGACACAGAAAATGGCAAGGGAATCTTCTTTACTTGAGGAAGCACTGTTAGTTTTTGAGGCACAGGACCCGAACCTAGAATAGTACCCAAAGTTGGCAGCAGCCATTCAGAATGCAATCCAGTGCTACCTTGTCATCTGTGATGAGAAAAAAAGAGCTACTACCCGGACATCAATGGATCATTTTTTCAAGAGGGTAGTTAGAATTAAACCCAGCAAGGAACCAGAACTTGTGTCATCAACGTCAGGGATGAGTGAAATGGCAGCTTGCCCTCTGTCTCCTACTGCTGATAATCCTTCACCTCTACCTTCTCCCACCTCCTCTCCCTCCTCTAATCAGTAACTCTTCTCGCCTGTTCCCTCGATGCCAGCCCGAGTATCCCAGCTGTTGTACTGTATTACTGTACTTTTCAAGTTACTGTACTGTAAGATTAAAAATGTTTTCTTTATTTTTGTGTTTGTTTTTTATGTATTGTTTGTGTGAAGAGTATTATAAACCTATTATGGTACAATACCATATAGCCGACTGTAAATTGGGTACCTAGGCTAACTTTGTTGGACTTACAAACAAATTGGACTTACAAACGCACTCTTGGAACAGAACTTGTTCATATGTAGGGGACTTACTGTAAAAGAAACAGGAACTATCAAACTTATAAGCTGTTGCACAGCAAAGGAAACCATAATCAAAATGAAAATACAACCTGTGGACTGGGAGAAAATATTAGCAAATGATGAGACTGACAAGGGCTTAATTTCCAAACTATACAAACAGCTCCTACAACTCAATAACAAAATAATAAATAACTCAATGGAAATATGGGTAGAAGACCTAAATAAAAGTTTCTCCAAAGATGACATACAGATAGCCAATAGGCACATGAAAAGATGCTCATCATCACTAATTATTAGAGAAATGCAAATCCATATTACAATGAGGTATCACTTCACACGATCAGAATGGCCATCATTAAAAAAATCTACAATTAACAAATGCTGGAGGGGGTGTGGAGAAAAGGGAACCCTTCTACACTGTTGGTGGCCATGTAAGTTGGTGCAGCCACTATGGAAAACAGTATGGAGGTTCCTCAAAAAAACTATAAAGTGAGTTGCCATATGATCTAGCAATCCCACTTGTGGACATATATCTAGACAAAACCCTATGTTCATAGTATCACTATTTATAATAGCCAAGACATGGAAACAACCTAAATGTTCATTGAAAAATGAATGTATAAAGAAGGTGTAGTATACGTATACAATAGATATTACTCAGACATAAAAAAGAATGAAATAATGCCATTTGCAGCAACATGGATGGACCTAGAGATAATGATACTAAGTGAAGTAAGTCAGAAAGAGAAAGACAAATACCATATAATATCACTTATATGTGGAATCGAAAACAGGACACAAATGAACATGTCAGCGAAACAGAAACAAACACACAGATATAGAAAACAGAGTTGTGGTTGCCAAGGAGAGAGTGATGGAAAGACTGGGAGTTTTGGAATAGCAGAAGCAAACTATTCTACATAGGATGGACAAACCACAAAGACCTACTGTATAGCAGAGGAAACTATATTCAATATCCTGTGATAAACCATAATGGAAAAGAATATATATATATATATATATCTGAATCACCTTGCTGCACAGCAGAAATTAATACAACAATGTATAAAGGCTGCAGAGGGTGTGGAGAAAAGGGAACCCTCCTGCACTGTTGGTGGGAATGTAAACTGATACAGCCACTATGGAGAACAGTATGGAGGTTCCTTAAAAGCTAAAAACAGAACTACCATATGACCCAGCAATCCCACTACTGGGCATATACCTGGAGAAAACCATAATTCAAAAAGAGTCATGTACCACAATGTTCACTGTAGCACTATTTACAATAGCCAGGACATGGAAGCAACCTAAATGTCCATCGACAGATGAATATATAAAGAAGATGTGGCACATATATACAATGGGGTATTACTCAGCCATAAAAAGGAAGAAAATTGAGTTATTTGTAGTGAGGTGGTTGGACCTAGAGTCTGTCATACAGAGTGAAGTAAGTCAGAAAGAGAAAAAAAAAATACCATACGCGAACACATATATATGGAATCTAGAAAAATGGTACTGACGAACCTAGTGACAGGGCAGGAATAAAGACACAGAGGTAGAGAACGGACTTAAGGACACAGGGTGGAAGGGGAGACAGGGACGTAGTGAGAGAGTAGCACTGACATATATACATTACCAAATGTAAAAGAGCTAGTAGTAAGCTGCCGCATAGCACAGGGAGATCAGCTCAGTGCTTTATGTCCCCCACAGGGGTGGGATAGGGAGTGTGGGAGGGAGCCTCAAGAGGGGGGGATATGGGGATATATGTATACATATAGGTGATTCACTTGGTTGTAAAGCAGAAACTAATACAGTGTTATAAAGTAATTATACTCCAATAAACATGTATTTAAAAAACCCTCAACATTGTAAATCAATTACACTAGAAAATATTTCTTAAGTGCAAAAGATTTTTTGAATGTAAGTTTTATTGTGTGTGTGTACCACAGGTTCAATATATATGAATTATGTCAAACTGATTACATTGTTTTTCAAAATAAAGAATTTTTGATATCCGCTTCATAATATAAATGCAGAAAAACTATATTATTTTTTTCTAAAGTTCAGAAATAGCCATTTTGCTCATTCGGTATACTATAAACCACTAACTGTTAAAAACGGATTCGTGACCTCTTCCTTCCAAAGAAATATTTCTGCACTCACACAAGTTTAATAGGATGTTCCGCCATGAACTGACTTCCCACCTTAGAGACATGAGATTTGCATCCTGAAATCTCTTTCTTGCAAAAATGTCCAATTAGCATCCTAGCATTACAGAAAAGAAATGCTTTTTTCCAGATCTCAAATTCCATACAACTTTATCAAGACATCATGTATGGTTTTTTTTTCACACACACAGACTGTATTTTATTTTTACAAGTGATAAATCAACTGACACCAAGCATTGTAAATGGATGACCACAACAAAAGCAACAATGATTGCAATTACCAAACACGAAACACACTCATACTATGTCATAATATTGACATTCAGTCCAGGAATCCTCCACTGTAACAGCTCCTATACTTTGCAGTGAAAGACATCATGTATTTTTAAATTATCAGCACTCACCTGAGATCTTCAAAAATCAACAGAAATATAATTTTGTGTTCTCTTTCATTTATTCTGGTTCTAAGTGGTCATTTCTAAATGAAAGTATTTAAGTATGCTAACGTCATCTTATAACATCATATTTCAAATGACTACTGTCTCTCCAAAGATGAAATATGAGGAACTCATAATTAGGCTCTCCAAAGTATTACTCTCTGAATCTGTATTACCCTTCTGCTGAACTCCACACTGTTCAATATTCTCTGAGAATATTCTTTTTCTTGTATGGCCATCACATGCTCTTTCATTTCATGAAGTTTTTTCCTACAATTTTATGCCTAGTTTATTTCTGAGGATATGCATTATTTCAGATTGATATTTATAGACACAAAGACTTCTCTATAATTCCCTGAGAGTTTCAAGAACTCCCTCCTTTTTTTTTTTTAATACCTAGATTCTGAAGCTCTCCACAAAGCATTACTAAAATTGTATTTACATAAGTATCTACATATTAATCACACATTAATGCATTTACAATTGTATTATGCTTTATTACTAATTTTGGAGCATAAATGTAGCTGTCTTATTTACCACCCTCTTGGAAATCACTTTAATATTTGCACTTAGGACTTGAAAGAGAATGGATAAATAAAAACCTGAAGAATATGCAAATACAATTTATATATTTCTCATGAAATTAGGTGATTATCTAACCTTTATCCAGAAAAAAGAGCCCAGATACTCTGCAGGCATGATACTCGAGAATGTGTGGTATTCCAGCAGGAAAACATGCAGTAATCCATGCGGCAGAGTTTACCTGTGACCAACTGGAGTTAGTGACCTATGCATTCCTTACATGCAACATATCAGGAGTGGAAAAAGGGAATTTGTCAGTTGTGGCAATAAGTATAATGAAGATTTGTAGCAGGTCATGCTCATATATTCAACACAGGTACAATCAAAATTTTGCTCAATTCTGGTAGATCTAAGTCTGTATCTGTTACCTTGTCTTTAACGAGAAAATGTCAGAACTGACTTACAAAAAAAAAAGTGTTTTGTTTGTTCGTTTTAATTACAGTCACGGTGAGTAAGACATAGCTCAGAACAGCTAATGTGACTTAGTGATTCTCTCATCAGGAAATAGTTTCTACTTCCGTTTATTCTCCACATCCTGTAGTAAGTTAAGTTTCAATGAAAGATAAATCTACAGGGCGAAAAAGAAAAGAAAACTTACATGTGTTGATAAGATCATTCTGACAGGTTTTACCACGTATGTCAGTGTTTCTGGCGATGGACACAAGCCAGAGTTCCCTACTCTGACATTTTCACTGATGTCATCCCCCTTGATCCTCAATTTGAAAGTGGATAAAAATGTTTTCTATGTTTTCTTCTTTAAGAAATTAAATAAAGAATGCATTCTAGACATGATCCTCTAATGATTTTCAGTCAGTGGTCATCAAGAGAGGAAAAGCACAGAATCTCATCCCTACAGAAGGGTGACATTCAGTCAGGTAAGAAAATTCTCCCCAAAATCAGAGATTCATCTTTAACATGGAATCAGAGGCTTTCACAGGTTCTTCATCACTCTGCACTCAGCCCTACCATATGGGATTGGCTCTGAGAATCCCACATCAGATGACTGACAAACATGTCCTAGTACACTGATCTGGTACCAGATCCTGCCTCTCTTATTGCAATATTCTAGGCTATTTCCTGGAGCCCTCTACTCTATACAGGTACACTTCCAAGTAGAAACAGAAGCTTTGATTCTCACTGGGACCCCTGCTCTGTCCAACCAACCTCTCTAGAAATATGATGTTCTAATATCTCCTGATTAGAACATTTCAAGGTCTCTCCCTGTGCTAATTTAGTAAAGGTAAAAGAGAAACAAGAAAGAGCAAACTATGCAGGGAGCAATATATAAGATTACTTAATGTATTTATCTGATATACCCAAATATTGAGAAATATAGATTCGTTTCATAATGGTCAAGAAAAGAGGAGGAGGAACCTCCATGCCAACAGTATATATAGAATGGAATCAATATTGCATAAGCTCCAGCTTAAGGTTAGCTACGAGGTACTAACTCTTCTCATAAAGAAGCAATAACTCTCCATCATTTGAAGCACACTGAGGACTCAGACAGCTGGACTCTGAGGGTGTAGTCTCCTCGCTCGAATTCTATACTTGCATCACAGAGCAATAAAATACTGCCAAAGAATTATTAAGGATGAGGTGGGGAGCCGAAATAAAAAACATGAATCCATGGTCTGCCCTACCATCTGTTTGCTAGATATTACCACCATCTTGGCCCAATATGACGTTCCCACTTTTCTCTGGGCCTCCCTACTTTCCACCTCCGTCCTCTCATTATATCTTACCTACACTTGGAAATGACTCTAGTTTTTCCACTTATCTTTATCAATAAGTAATCCAAAGAGCAACTGTGTATATAACTCCTTAGAAACCTCAGGTCTGACTCAGGAATACATGACCTTCGAAGTCCAAAGTTTTCCTAATTCCCTTTATTATTTTTTTCTAATTTCCATGTACTTACACTCTCAGGACCTCCACTGTTCTCAGGTTCATCTTCCCTGCAAAATCTGTCAACCTAGACATAGACTTCAGTACCACCCTCTAATTATCTCCTAGGGAATCCAGTTTTTAAAAAAGCCTCAGCAAGCCTTATGGACTTTATTAAAGACTCTTTTAAGATAACCCATGGGAGATAGCAGTACACCCACAGCTATCTATTTAATACACCCTTAGAGTAATTTTTTTTTCTTTTTTATAAAGTCTCTTCTGTCCAATGAAGACTCTCAGCTCTTCTTCTTCAACATGTGCAGTGTCTCACCCTTCTGATTACTCTCTGCTCTATCCCAGGGCCACTCCCTTTCCTGATATTACACTCTTTCCCAATTTTGTATGTTAGTAAAATCAAATAACATCAAATATAACATGTTAATTATTATAAAGTGCACCGTTCAGTGATATTAAATACATTCATATTATTGGGCGATGAACATCACCATTTATCTTTCTAATTCTTTTCTATGTTTTAAAACTGTAACTCTATATCCTTTAAACATAACTTTCCTTTTTGTTCCATAACCACCTGAAAAGCATCATTACCCTCCCAATTTCTATGGTTTTGACTACACTAAGTACCCCATATAACTGAAATAAGTAGTTGTATTGTTATGACTCACTAAAAGTCACAAAAATGGCATTTTGGTACCTAAATTTCCTCAAGATTCATCCATGTTGTAGCATATTCCTAGATCTTTTCCTTCTTAACACTGAATAATATTGTATTATATGGGTATACCACACTTTGCTTATCCAGGAACTAGTGGATGAACGCTTAGGTTGCTTTCATATTTTAGCTACTGTAACTATTACTGCTGTAAACACTGGAGTACAAATATTGCTTTAAGACCCTGATTTCAATTCCTTTGGGTACACATCATAGTAAAATTCCTGGATCATGTAGTAATTCTATTTTTCAATATCTGAAAAATTGTCATACTCTTTTGCAAAGCAGCTGTATCATTCTACATTCCCACTGACATAGCCCAATGCTTCCAGCTCCCTCACATCCTCACCAATACTTGTTTTCTGCTTGTGTATGTGTGTGTGTGCTTGTGTGTGTATGCATGCACACAAATATATAAACATGCATTTAGTGATACGGAGCATCTTTTCAAGTACTTAGTCATTTGTACATCTTTTTGAAGAACCATCTATTCAAGTCTTTTAACCATTTTTGAATCAGGGTGTTTGCTTTTTGTTGAGTTGTAGGAGTTCTCTGTATATTCTGAATAGAAATCTCTTGTCAGATAGATGGCTTTCAAATATTTTCTCCCATCTTGTGGGTTGCCATTTTATTCTGTTTACATTTCTTTGATACACATTTTTTTAAACTATGTACTGCAAATTGTTTATTCTTTTTGTTAGCTGTACCTTTGTTGTTCCTTTGTTTCATATTGAGGAAAATACTGCCAAATCCAATGTCATGAATCCACGTCTTCTTCTAAGACTTTTTATTTTATTTAATTTCTTGATACGTTTTCATTAATTTTTGCATATGATATTAGGTAAGGGTCCATCTTCCTTCTTTTGCATGTTGACAACAAGACTTCTTAGCACCATTTGTTGAACATACTATCCTTTCTACTTTGAAAAGTCTTGGCAACTTGTCAAAAATCATTTGGCCATATATCAGGGTTTATTTCTGGGTGTTCTATTCTATTCTATTGGTCTTGAATAAAGGAGAAAATAGTATAACCTATCCAGGTTGATGAAGAACATAAAGAAAGACCAGGACTGAGAATTAGGAGGGCAATATAAAACAGCAGGGAGAAAAAAAAAAAACAGCAGGGAGTAAAAGACAGCATGAGAGAAGATCTTGTATTTGCCAAGTTCATGGAAATATGATCATGTTAAACCACTAAACACCTGATTTTGAACAATACAGTATATGTACTAGCAAGAAACATAACACTTATGCATCTCTGGGAAATATAGTATGGGCATAAAGATAAACTACACACAAATATATTAAAAAAGGAAGGGTTTTCATGGTGTGAGAATATTGTGGGATTTGAAATACAATTTACTTCTGTTCTACCATTGTCTCTAAAATTTATCAAAGTGTATATACAAGCAATTCCAATTCTGGTAATGTGCTTGACAGGTTTATATATGAACTTCAGCAGACCAGTAAATGTACATTCATAGTAGGACTGTTCCCTAATCCAAAAGACAAAAACTGGAAAGACTAGAGCTCACTTTGTCAATACACATACAGATGCAGTGATGGTTAACAGTCCAAAAACAGAAGGTGAGCATGGGTGCAAGAGGTTACTCTCCAGGCTGGGGTGGGGAGCAGAGTTTGAGGGTAACACAGGTAGAAAAGGCTTTTGTCCTATCCTTGATTTTTGAGGTATGGAAATTCACAGGTCACTACCTTCATTTCAAAATGAATGAATGCACTATTCAATTTTTTAAAACAGGAGAAGTAAACATGAGTGATAATAAATTTCAAACTGTCGCTAATCAAATAAGATACTAAGAAAAATTAAATAATATGATTTAAGAATGAAGTGCAGAGATTGTCCAAGATGGTAGCATTCAAAGACCCAGAGCTTGATGCCTCTCATGGGCACACCAAAGTCACAACTGTTTACAGAACAGCAATTGATGAAAAAGGCCGGGACCTACCATAAAAGATGTTTTACAGCTAAAGACATAAGGAAGGCACCTCGGCAAGACAGGAAGGAAGGGCAAAATCTCAATAGAGTCAAGACCCATACCACCAGGTGGGTGGCCCACAAATGAGAGAATAATTACAATTTCAGAGGTGCTCCCAGGTAGCAAGGGGTATGAACCCAACATCAGGCTCTCAAGCCCAGGGATCCTGTGCTGGGAAGAAGAGTTCCTAGAAAGTTGGGCTTTGAAGACCAGTAGTGCTTATTTTCCAGAGAGCCAGAGGGTTGTGGGAAATAGATTCCACACTTAAAAGATGCTCACAGGGCTTCCCTGATGGCACAGTGGTTGAGAGCCCGCCTGCTGATGCAGGGGACACAGGTTCGTGCCCCAGTCTGGGAGGATCCCACATGCCGCGGGGCGGCTGGGCCCATGAGCCATGGCCACTGAGCCTGTGCTCCGCAACGGGAGAGGCCGCAACGGTGAGAGGCGCGCGTACCGCAAAAAAAAAAAAAAAAAAAAAAAAAAAAAGATGCTCACAAAATCCCACGTGACCCGAGAATCAGAACAGAAGCAGTCATTTGAAAGGATCCTGGGTCACACCTGATCTTGGAGAGTGTCCCAGAGAGGCAAGAGGCAACTACAGCACAGCCTCAGAGACACAGACACTGGCAGCAGCCATTTGGGGGAGCTCCTTCTACCTCATGGCCACTGGTACCAGCAAGCATAATTTCAGAATCCTCCCTCTATTTTTCAGCCTCAGACCTAGCCCTACCCATTTCCACCAGACTATAGCCACAAGTACTAGGATGCTGCAGGCCAAGCCACTAACTGAGCAGGGGCATAGCTCCATCCACCAGCAAACAGGCTGCCTTCAGACCCTCTGAATGCACAGCTGCCCCTGGACATGGGCCCAGCCACCGAAAGCCCCGGGACCAGCCTCCACACCTCAGTGGACAGGCACCAGCCCCAGAGTCCCTGGCCCCTCTGACAAGTGAGCCTGCTCTGGCCTTGGAATCAGCCTCACCATCAGCAGGTGATTACTGCACAGGGACTGGATGGAGCTTGGACGTACCCAACAGCAAACCTGCTCTAGCCTTGGCATCAGCCTCATATACCAACAGGCACACACCAGCTCCAGGAATACCACAGCCCAGCAGCCTGTGTGACCAGAGCACTCACCTGCAGGCCAGAAGCAGCCACGGACTCAGCTGGGTCCTGACCCTGCCCATCAGAATGCCAATAGAAGGTGAGGGATACCCCAGACCCTGCAGATAGCTGTGTCAGGAACAGTGATCCAACACCAACTCTGCGACTCCTGGGTCCTGCAGCCAGAGCTCAGGACCTGTGTCTTCCTCCCAGTAGCCAGCATAGCCCCAGGACCAGGGACTGGGCACTAGCCCTGAAAGCACCTGGACTGCAGTTCAACCCATAAGCGATCCAGCACTAGATTTGGTGTCCCCCAGAGTTGTGCAGCCAGCTGCCTTATGATTTAGCCTCACCAAGCAGCACAGACAGCCTCCATACAAGGCAGAGTCTAGCAAACAAGCACTCTGGGGGCAGCCAAACCTACCAGACCACCCACAGTGGTCAGTCCACCACAACAGAAGAGCCCAAGCAGCCCACATAGGGGGTACACCTAGAACATATAGCTCTGGTCACCAGGGAACAGTGGGCTGCTGGGACACATAGGACCTTTCCTACAAAAGGCCACTTCTCCAAGGTCAGGAAATGTAACGAACCTACTACATACACAGCAATAAAAACAGCAAGTTAAGAAAAATGAGGTGACACAGAAACACGATCCAAATGAAGGAACAAGATGAGAACTCAGAAGAAGATCTAAGTGAAGTGGAGATAGCCAATCTCCTCAACAAAGAGTTCAAGGTAGGTAATGACTATAAAGATGATCAAAGAACTCAGGAGAAGAACGGACGACCAGAGCAAGAAGTTGGAATTTATAAAAAAAGAGACCATTAAAGAACAACAAAACAGAAGTGAGGAATACAATAACTGAAATGAAAAATACACTAAAAGGCAACTACTGTAGACTAAATGATACAGAGGAATGAATCAGAAAACTGAAGGACAGAGTACTGGCAATCACTGAAGATGAACGGTAAAAGAATAGATTAAAATGAAATGAGCAAAGTTGAACAGACTTGTGAAACAACATCAAGTGTACTAATAGTTGCATTATACTGGTCCCAGAAGCAAAAAGGAAAGAGAAAGCAGTGCAGAACATACCTGAAGACGTAAGAGCTGAAAACTTCCATAACCTGAGAAAGAAATCAGACATCCAAGTCCAGTAAACACAGTAAGGCCAAAACAGGATCAACCCAAAGAGGACCACACCAAGACTCATTGTAATTAAAATGGCAAAAAAATAAAGATAAAAAGACACTATTAAAAGGAGCCAAGGAAAAGCAACAAGTTACAAACATGGGAACTTGCATAAAGTTATCAGCTGACTTTTCAGGATAACCTCTGCATGCCAGAAGGGAGTGTCATGGTATATTTAAAGTCATGAAAGGGAAAAGCCTATAACCAAAAATACTCTACCCAGAAAGGCTCTCCTTCAGATTTGATGGTGAGATCTAAAGTTTTACAGAGAAGCAAAACTAAAAGAGCTCAGCATCGCCAAACCAGCTTTATGAGAAATCTTAAAGGGGCTTTTCTCAGTGAAAAAGAAAAGGCCACGACTGAAACATAAAAATTAGGAAAGGAAACTTACTAAAGGAAAAACCTCATTGGATAAGGCAATATTCAACAAAGGCAGTAAATAAACCATGTACACAGCTAATAGGAAGGATGAAAGAAAACTAATAAAATCATCTATATTCACAATAAGAAGTTAAGGGACACACAAAACAAGTAGATGTAAAATATAAGGTCAAATTCAGTAACTGTGGGGGAGCAGAGTAACAGTGCAGGGTTATTAGTGTCCATTTGAAATTAAGAGCTCAGCAACTTAAATAATCACTCACACACACACACACACACACACACACACACACACACACACAACTGAAAGAAATCCAAACGTAATATTAAAGATAGTCCTCACATCACAGATAAAGGGAATAAAAGGGGAAGAAAGGAACACTGAAGAAATTAAAGAGGGATTCTAAAAGTACCCAGAGACAAATGAAAATGAACACAAAATGAACCAAAATCTATGGGACACAGCCAACGCAGTTCACAGGGGGGAATTATAGTGATACAAGCTTATTCTTAGGAAACAAGAAAAATATCAAATAAACAACCTAACATTACACCTGAAGGAATTAGAAAAAGAAGAAAAAACAAAACTCAAAGCTGTCAGAAAGAAAAAAATTAAGAAAACAATACCATATGCAATCACACCAAAAAGAATAAGATACCTAGGAACAAACACCCCTAAGCAGGTAAAAGACATGTACTCAGAAATCTATCAGCCATGGGTGAAAGAAGTTGAAGGCAACAGAAAAAGATGGGAAAATATAGCAGGTGCATGGACTGGAAGAATTAATACTGTTAAAATAACCATACTACCAAAGACAATCTACAGATTTAATGCAATCACTATCAGAATACCAAAGCATTTTCACAGAACTTGAAAAAGTAATTTTAAAATTTGTATAGAAACACAAAGACCCCAAATAGCCAAACAATCTTGAGAAAGAATAGAGCTGGAGGCATCACGCACCTTGACTTCAGATTATACTGCAAAGCAACAGTAATCAAAGAGAATCAGACTGGAGCAGAAACAGACACAAAGATCACTGGAATAGAATAGAGATCCCAGAAATAAGCCCACACACCTATATTTAATTGATTTACGACAAAGCAGGCAATATGGAGAAAAAACTGTCTCTTCAATAAGTGGTACTGGGAAAACTGGTCAGCTACATGGAAAAGAATAAAATTAGAGTATTTTAGCACACCATATATAAAATAAACACAAAACTGAATAAAGACCTAAATGTAGGACCATAAAACCCCTAGAGGAAAATACAGAACATTCTTCAACATAAATGATAGCGACAGTTTTGGGTTCAGTCTACTAAGGCAAATGAAACAAAAAGAAAAATAAACAAATGGGACTTCACTAAACTTAAAAGATTTTACACAGCAAAGGAAACCAAAGACAAAATGAAAAGACAACCTGCTGAAGGAGAGACAATATTTGCACATGATAAGAGGTTAACACCAAAAAGATGACCAAGCAAGGTTTCATATCTAAACTACAGAAACAGCACATACAACTCAATATCAGAACAACACCCAAAATCTTTTTTAAAAAAATGAGAAGACCTAAATAGAAATTTTTCCAAGGAAAAAATACAGATAGACAGCCAGAACTCACAAAGATGCTAAACATAGCTAATCGGCAATAAAAGGCAAACCAAAACAATGCGATATATCACCTCAGTCTTGTCAGAATGGCTGTCATCAAAAAGGTCACAAATAACAAAGGTTAGTGAGGATGTGGAGAAAGGGAAACTCTTGTACACTCTTGATGTGAATGTGAAGTAGTGCAGCTACTGTGGAAAGCAGAATGGAGGTTCCACAAAAAACTAAAAATAGAACTACCATAATATCCATCAATTTCACTCTTGGGTATAACAGAAGAAAATAAAAACACTATTTCAAACAAAATAACTGCACACCGATGTTCATAACAGTGTTATTTGCCATAGCCAAGATATAGAGTCAAACTAAGTGTTCATCAATAGGTTACGGTATAAAAAAGATTTTTTATGATGACTTCAGCAAAAAATGAAATTTTGCCATTTGCAAGAACATGGATGGACTTGGAGGGTATTATGCTCAGTAAAATAAGCTGCAGAGAAAACAAGACTGGTAGGTTATCACTTACACGTGGCATCTAAAAACTGAATAAACAACAACAACAACAAAACAGACTCACAGATTAAAGAACAGATTTGTGGTTACCAGCAGGGAGAGACAAGGTGGAGAAGCAAAATAGTGGTAGGAGATTCTGAGGAATAATCCACTATGTATAAAATCAATAATCTACAGTGATGTACTGTATAGCATGGGGAATAGAGCCACTCTTTTATAGTAAGTATAAATGGAGAACAATCTAAACATTTATGAATCACTATGTTGTACCTCTGAAACTAATATAATAATGTAAATTAACTATAGATCAATAAAATATAAAGTAAGAAACAATAAAGGGGAGACACCGATTATTAGATAGAAATCAATTAAATATACACAAGTTTTGGAAATCAAGGAATTAAAAAACAACATGTAAGACACAACATTGGCATTTAAAGTGTACGATCTATTCATTTAAAAGAAATCATTTAAGTGGTGAAAAATGGTACCCATTCTCACAATTTTGTATATCTAGGATAAATTGTTATCTGCAAAAATATGTTACAAATATTCACTCAAAAAGAAAGAGTAAATTTGGAATAACCCATTTTAGTATACAAATTTAATACCAAAGTCTCTATGTAACATTGATTTGAATAAGTTCTGCTAGCCACTTCTAGTTTCTTTGTGATGTAAATCTTTTAAAGCATAAAAATCAGCCTTTCTACATTATTCCATTAGACATACATAGAAGTTAAAAGAAATGAGAAGACAGAACAATCAACCAGGAAGGTGAATTTACTGAGAAACAGTCATTCGTTCTCCCTCCTCCTTTTCTTTTCCTCCTTTTCCAGGTCTCTTTCGGTTCCAATCAAGAGAAGTCTTGAGAATTCTGAGAATATTTCTTTGAGGGCTTCAAATCACCATACCTACATCCTCTGCCACAACACACATGGGAACAAAAATAAACCTCTGCTATCTACTCATGTAGGAGGGATTCATGCAAAATAAACTCCTACATGAAGAGCAACATGTGAGTTTTCTACCTGTTCTTTATTATGTCCTTCCATTATAGTAAATCCCACACATTATGAGGCAGAAGGGGTTATGTGAGCTCTTCCCTGAAGTCAGAAAACTTGCATTCATTTCAAGTACCTGGTGATCATAGGGTACAGCCAGGGAAGGTGCCACCCCCTTGGGAGGGGGGTCGGTGAATGGGCTCCCGCAACCATGCACCTCCTGATGTACAGATTCTGAAGAAACAAAGGGTGGTCACACCGCAGACAGCGTGTCAGGCTGTCGGGCCACTGGGCAACCCCACCAGCCTGGAAGTGCCCCATCAGTTGCTGAAAGCAAAACTCTGTCCCCCCTGTGAAGCCAGGCAATTTGGGCCAGAGAGTCAGAGGTGACCGGTAATCAACTCCTCCTCTCTGCTCACCTCCTTGGGGTTACAGCAGCCCCATCTCCAAACCCAACTCTGATCCTGGAGTGTCAAAGTGGGAGTGTAGGTGGGCTCTGCCGATGCTTCAGCGCCCTCTGGACGTTATCTGCTCTAATGGCAACTCTCAGCCCTTCCTCCTCCTCCTTCCCTAGTCCTGGGGGCTGCCTTGCCCTCTGCAGCTGCTGGCCTGACTTCATTCTTCTTTTTTCTCCAATTACACTGAAGTGTCCTACAGAGGTTTGGAATCTCTGGAAGGAAGATCTTTGAGTCAATACACCTTAACCGTGAGAAGTTGGTTTCAAGAATGAACCTGAAATACTGTATTTTTCTCCTGATGATTCCAAGGAGAGACAGCTCAAGTTTTCTAAATCATAAGAAAAACCAAGGGAGATATGATATTCTGAGCCAGAGATGAAAAAGCCGTTTTTAGCACCCCCCCCTCATGTCATATGACTGGGATTTAAATCAATCAACTGCCACTGGTTTTTAAATCACATGACCCAACTTTAAATCAATCAGCTGCTTCCCTGTAACTCATGTGACTTGGCTTTGAATAGTAAGAAATGCAGAAGTATAAAAATGATGTTCTGAACAACAAATGGAAAAACAACATTTTAGAAAGTATTTTTCTTTTCAAATGGACCATTCATTGCATACAGAATAAAGGATTCTCTTCTGGATTTCTTGAACTGTAAACACATACAATGTCTCCGTTGGCTTGATTGACTTAGTTTTTTGGGGGGTTTTGTTGTTGTTGTTAACATCTTTATTGGAGTATAATTGCTTTACCATGTTGTGTTAGCTTCTGCTGTATAACAAAGTGAATCAGCTATTCGTATACATACATCCCCATATCCCCGCCCTCTTGCTTCTCCCTCCCACCCTCCCTATCCTACCTCTAGGTGGTCACAAAGCACTGAGCTGATCTCCCTGATATGCAGCTCCTTCCCACTAGCTATCTATTTCACCTTTGGTAGTGTATACATGTCCATGCCACTCTCTCACTTCATCCCAGCTAACCCTTCCATCTCCCTGTGTCCTCAAGTCCGTTCTCTACATCTGCTTCTTTATTCCTCAGCAGCAACTTCTGCGAGGGGTGGATTCCTCCTTTTATGCTCAGAGGAAATCCCCTAGTTCGTATTTTTTTTTTTTTTTTTTTTTTTTTTTGCGGTATGCGGGCCTCTCACTATTGTGGCCTCTCCCGTTGCAGGGCACAGGCTCCGGACGCACAGGCTCAGCGGCCATGGCTCACGGGCCCAGCCGCTCCGTGGCACGTGGGATCTTCTGGGACCGGGGCACGAACCCGCGTCCCCTGCATCAGCAGGCAGTTTCCCAACCACTGCGCCACCAGGGAAGCCCCCTACTTTGAATATGATTTGAGTTCTATCCTGTGAAACCATCAGAATTTCCCACCAGAGATAAATGAGGAGATTCTGGCTTTTATTAGTATGCACGGTGAACACGGTGGTCCTGGCTGTACTTGCCAACCCTCCTATTTTACCCACCTATTTTTTTCCACCTTCCGCCCTGTGAGTACCTTTGACCAACACTGAGCTCAGACTCCTGACCTATTACAGTGACTTTGTCAGTCTTTCCTTAAAAGTGGACAGGTAGGGCTTCCCTGGTGGCACAGTGGTTGAGAGTCCGCCTGCCGATGCAGGGGACATTGGTTCGTGCCCCGGTTCGGGAGGATCCCACATGCCGCGGAGCGGCTAGGCCCGTGAGCCATGGCCGCTGGGCCTGTGCGTCCGGAGCCTGTGCTCCACAACGGGAGAGACCACAACAGTGAGAGGCCTGCATAACGCAAAAAAAAAAGGACAGGTAATAAAATGAACTTAACCTAGAAGTAGCAGCTCAGTAAGGGAAATAAAATCATCAGAAGTTATCTAATCACAGCCACAGCCATCCAGGGCTCTGTCTTACCTGCTGGGGAATAAGAATGGGACCTTCCTAAACTTGAAGGGCATCCCATCAAATAAGTAAAGGTGTCGCTAACCTCTGGCTCTTGGAGGGATTGCTAGGCAGTCTACCCAGTGTATACTAACTGTAAAACACTGTCATGGTTTTGAAACACCTATGTTCCAGGAAAGCTTTTTGGGGTGCATGGGGAAGGTTTCTTTTTGACATCAAGCAAAAAATAAATCACCAAGCTCTTTGAGCACAGGGGTTAAGAGGGAAGTAGAAGGAAGGAATGGGCAGAAAAGACAATCTCCTCTGAAGTGAAGGTCGTTTTTCCAAAAGAGTAGGATTTAGTCTCAGTTTAAGAAGAACACTTTTAAATAGCTGGGACAGCTCCAAACTGCAGTTTAGGGAACGAGAGCTTCAAAAGAACAGTGCTTTAAAAGTCCTGGCAAGGCAGCAAGAGGATGAAGAGTTGGTTTTGCATAGTTTTGAACACAGGAGTAAAGAAGCAAAGGCGGGCTTCCCTGGTGGCACAGTGGTTGAGAGTCCGCCTGCCAATGCAGGGGACACGGGTTCGTGCCCCGGTCTGGGAAGATCCCACATGCTGCGGAGCGGCTGGGACCGTGAGCCATGGCCGCTGAGCCTGCGCGTCCGGAGCCTGAGCTCTGCAATGGGAGAGGCCACAACAGTGTACCGCAAAAAAAAAAAAAAAAAAAGAAAAGAAAAAAAAAAGAAGCAAAGGCATCGCTGACTAAAAGGCCCTGAGATCCTAAGGCACCAATGGGTCAGTTGCAGGGGGCAGGGGGTGTGGGGGGTGATATTTCTCTCTCAACGTCTCCCAGGGCAGCCACCCCTCCCTACCCCACCCCCCTACTCCCTTCACCCTTCCTCCCTCCACTGTTGGGTCTCCAGGGCCAGCACTTTTTAAGCTGGAGCACTCAGGCATCATCTCTGCAGTCTGGATTCTTCCTGGAGCCTGGCAAGTTCTGGGACAGGAAGCCAGGTCTGCAAGGCCACTGGGGTGTAGTTGGACCTGGAGGGGAACTGGAGCCCTGAAGCCCACCCACGTCCTTGAAGCCGAGGGAGGAACACATCCTCCTAACAGTACTTCTCAGGGCTCAGCGTGCTCCCCACCCGACGGTGATCCATACTCACTTGAGGCAGCAAGGACTGCCTCTAACTGGCCCCCTCGATTCCGCCTTAAGTGTCCTCGCACATGTGTGATAGCGCAGGCCCCGGCTCGTTTAGTCAGCTGAGGCCACTGCTGCCGGGGTCTCTCCAGTCCCATCCCCTAGCCCCTCCCTCTGGGACTGTATCTAATAGAAGAAAGAGCACAGAGAAATTGGCTGAATCAATGGACCTGGGAGCCTGGGTATGAGTTTGAAGACAGAGAACCTAAGGCGCGATTACGTATTATTGGAAACTCTTGTGGGGTGTGTGGAGAGAGGTTAGGAGGCTGAGAGGCTAAGTCGACCTGGTGAGTCCAGCCCCAGGACACCACACAGCCCCGCCCCCCCCTTCCCTGCCATCAGACAAGGGGTGCTGCAACTCCAGCCGGGACTCTGCACTTCCCCCTCCCTGATTCTCCTCCAGAAGAGCCGGTGGCCCCCCTCTGAGGGCAGCGGCAAGACAACGGACCAAGTCCCCCTGCACTAAGGCGCTACTGGAAGCTCTTCCTGAACAGTAGTGCTGATTTGGAGCGAACCTGTGCACCGCCAAAGTTGGTCTTGTCCTGCAGCTGAGGGACGCAGGGTTTAAGTCAGCTGCCCTGCTTTAAATCAATCAGACCCCCTTTAAGTCAGGTGACCCGACTTTAAATCACTGTGTTCCCCTCAAGCCTGCAACTTCAAAAGTTGGGAACTTCACTTGATCCCAGCAGCTCACATAGCTGAATGCACACTGTAGTCACCCCCAAGCCTGGCTTAGAGGCAGGATATGAGGTAAGGGGATGGGCGTGCACTCATGGTGATGAGAGTGTACTTCATGTACCAGAAGGGTCTAGGTACTCTGGGGTACAGCAAGCAGTGCACGATACAGCAGCTCCCTGGCAAAGCTGGTGATGCACAGGGAGAGCAGGCACACCCAGGCATGCAGAGGTTCCAGGACGGGAGCTGGGGCACAGCCAGCCGGGAGGGTGTGAAAGCGGAGGATCTGAGCCGTCTTGAGAAAGGCAGACACAGAGGATGGGTGAGAAACAAAGACCAGATGAAACATGGATTTGAAAAACACACCCTGCTCTTGAAATTGGGGTGGGGCACCCCAGATTTGAGTCTTCTTACTCCCCAGTACCTAGTGCTTTGGCATTTGCCCAATTACTTATAAAATTTACTGATAATACCTAACCCATAGAATTCTGCATTTGTAGTGGTATCACGTGTTAATGTTTCTATAGTGTAATAATCTTTTCTAAAAGAAAAATGTACACTATCTGAAATAAATTAAAACCCCTCTTTATAAAGTACTATATCAGGGCTTCCCTGGTGGTGCAGTGGTTGAGAGTCCGCCTGCCGATGCAGGGGACACGGGTTCGTGCCCCGGTCCGGGAAGATCCCACATGCCGCGGAGCGGCTGGGCCCGTGAGCCATGGCCGCTGAGCCTGCGCGTCCGGAGCCTGTGCTCCACAAAGGGAGAGGCCACAGCAGTGAGAGGCCCGCGTACAGCAGAAAAAGAAAAAAAAAAAAAAAAAAAAAAAAAAAGTACTATATCAGACTTCCCTGGTGGCGCAGTGGTTAAGAATATGCCTGCCAATGCAGGGGACATGGGTTCAAGCCCTGGTCAGGGAAGATCCCACATGCTGCAGAACAGCTATGCCCATGCACCACAACTACTGAGCCTGCAGGCCACAACTACTGAAGTCCACCCGCCTAGAGCCGATTCTCCACAACAAGCACAGCAAGAGAAGCCACCGCAATAAGAAGCCCGCCCACCGCAACAAAGAGTAGCCCCCGCTTGCCGCAACTAGAGAAAGCCCATGCATAGCAACAAAGACCCAATGCAGCCAAAAATTAATTAATTAATTTTAAAAAAGTACTATATCCTTCTCTACAACTTCTCTGGGAAGAACAGAGAGATGGCGTGGGAGAGTGAGAAATATTTAGTGCACATCTCTCATACAGGTGCTCTGCTGGCTCAGATACATTTATCCCCACTTTACACAGGAGGAAATAAGCTCAGAGAGGTTTAGTAATTTTCCCAAAGCCAAACAGCTATTGAGTGGCAGAACCAAGATCTGAACCAAGTCTGTTACCTTCAAAGCCTAAGTCCTCATCACAACAAAACTCAATTAATATTTACATTTATCGAATTACATTGCAAACTGGGGAGTTCTTGGCACAATCCTGAATAAGAGTGAGAAAGAAAGAAATAGCATTGTTTCTACAGTCAACCAAAATTATTGAAGCAGCTGCTAGATGCCTGGCCCTTTTGGGGGTTCAGCAGTGATCACGACAGGAAGAGTCCTGCTTTCATGAACCATGTAGTGGGGAAGAGAGACGGGTGCAACTTGGGCGAGGGATTTCACCTTGCTGGGCCTCTGTTTTCTCATCTGGAAAATGGGATGGGTGTTCCTCATTTTGTAGGATTGTCCAGCCCTCACATTCTCTGATTCCATAAGAAGCATTTGTTTTCCTGTTTCTTTAAAATTCATTCAGGCCGAGAGCCATGATGAATGTTGTTAGCTGCTCCCCAAATCACTCTATTCCCACCCTTTACCTGTGATCAGGTCTTTCCCAAAACATGACTCACAGTCAGTCAAGTCTGTGACTTGAACCTAAGGGGCACCCAGCAGAAAAATTCCAATCCTTGATTCTCAGGAGCTCTGTGGTCTACCTGCCAGATAAACTTAACTCTCCTGGCACAAGGTGGCCATCCCTGGTTTCACATCAACACGATCTCAGGCACAAACCTCCTTGTTTTTCCATTTTGTCTTTAAGTTACTTGTTGAAACAACTGTACAAATATGACAAATATATAAAATCAGGCATCTTCTGCCCCCAGTGCCTACTAATAAGTGATTTTCTGCCACTTTAATGATAAAGATAGAACATTTCAGCATTCTGCTGCCCTTATTGTCATTTTTGTTGATATTTGTATTGAATACATGTCTCAATATTTTAACAATGGAACATTTATTTAGGTTGTTCCAGACCCAGCCTCTAGTGGTAAAGGTTTTATTGTTATATTTCTACTATTTTTCCTTTAAAAATCATTATCCTATTTAAATGGATTAAGTCAATTCTATAGGCATTTATCTTATGATATTGATGAAATTAATACATAGAGGGCAGTAGTACAAGTTGATTGGGACTTGAGAACCTCTATTAGCACAGTTACATATAAATATTATCTATATGTAAACCAAAGTACATGCTGAGTGAGATTCTCCGACTCTTTCTCACTGTCGGCGCCTCAATCCTGTGAGAAATGGAATATTTCTTGCCATCTCAGTAAACAAAGGATGTCAAAGTCACCAGCACCTGCAGCCCTCCAGTGTGAGCCGCGGGCCATGAGGAACTCAGGATATGCAACTACAGAATTCAGGCCCCAGAGAGCTGAGGTGCATATGAAAGGAAGGATTTCAGTGAGCCCAGACTCTGGCATCTTCGCATACAAAGAAAAGCGCTACATTCCTCATGTTGGGAGAGCTGGTTTTCCTTAGTTAACAGTCACCTTTTGATGTTCCCCATTACCTGCGCCAGTCCCCTGCCCTGTCCCCTCCCCCAGGTACTTCAGCTCAGGGAGGAAGGAGCGCAGTTTTCAGCCCCTTTCCCCGCAGTCGGGAGGAGGGGTGCTGACGCTGCAGCCGGACCCTGCGCCTCCCTTGCCCAGTTTCCCCTCAGGACGCTCAAGACGACACCCTCCCCACGCCCCCCGAGCCAGGCCAAGGGCAGGGGCGAGAGGAGGGACCAAAGTTCCCCGGGACCAGACACTGGGGGCCGCTCTTTCTGCACAGCAGCGGCGGGTGGCAGCGAACCCCTGCCCCTCAGAAGCTGGTCTTGCGCTGCCGCCCGGGGAACCAGACCAGGCAGAGGGTCGGCGCCCACTTACCCGGCCAGCCGTCCACACAACTGTCGCGGCTTCGGCCGCCGGGGCCCCTCCAGAGCCGGCAGCCTCAGTGAGGCCGCCCTCCCGTCGGGCTCCGGGGCAGTTCCGTGACGGCGGAGGGAAGAGACCCCGAGCCGGGAGTTCCAGCTCTGCGGAAACGCGGGCTCCGTTCTGGGCGCAGGGTATGGGACCGCTCTGCCCCGAGGCCTTCCGGGAGGGAGGAGGGGCTGGGGGGGGGCTGGAGCCGCCAGGAGCGCAGGGCCCTGTCGGGGGTCCCGGAGGGGCGGCCCGGCCTGGGGACCCCGCCCACTGTGACCGCAGCCCAGGCCTTTTTCCTGGAATCCTACACAAAACAGTTAGAAAGATACACGGTCTATAGTAAATATTCGCAAATGATTGTTGCTGCTGTGCTTACTATCCTACTAAAGGTGTACAATCCATAAAACACTTTAAGTTCAAAATTAAATACGAATTTTTACCTTTCTAATTATGTCTCTGCTATTCACAGTTGTCGTTAATGAATCAGAGACTGTGGCATCACTAGTTAAAAATGAGCTTATGAAAAAAATAGAACTCAGGCCCACCGGACCTGCTGAATCAGAATCTGCACTTCTACAATCTCCCCGGTGTACCTGTGTGCCCATGAATAGTTGCAAGGTACATTTCTACCTCGACAGGTCTTTTCTGTCTGAGAAATACACACATTTTATCCAATTTGACATAAATAAAACATTCAAAAATGCATACGCCTGTGTTAAAACCATCATTTATCATTTCTTTTCCAGATAAGTATAGTCTCTATACTGGTTTTGTGGATCACATGCCACACTCTTTTCTTGTAGTTAGAAATAAGGTAGAGAAAGTTACTTTGTAAAAAAAAAAAAAATATATATATATATATATATATATATATATATATATATATATAAAATTAGTGGATAATTGAAGACACTCTTCCAAATTAAAACCAGTTCTCTTGCTGTTTTCTTCTTGGGTCACATTATGAACTCTTCCCGTGGCCACATGGCATGTGTACCTTTAATTTCAGGAACTGTTGACATTCCAGGATGTGCCCATAGATTTCTCTCAAGAGGAGTGAGAATGTCTGGACCAAGATGAGTGGGAATTGTACAGGGATGTGATGTTAGAGAAGTATAGGAACCTGCTCTCCTTGGCTGAGGATACCTTCCTTCCAGAATTCCTTATCCACCCACAGGGTTTAGAGTCCTTCATTTGTAGAATGTCTCCTGGAATCCTCTGCTTCCTACAATAGGGTTTCAGATTGCAACGTTTCAGGAAATATTGGGAGTTTGTGGGTATAATTTATCTTATTCTTTTACAATTGCAGCCTCCCTCAGCCGCATAGCACAGGGAGAGCAGCTCGGTGCTTTGTGACCACCTAGAGGGGTGGGATAGGGAGGGTGGGAGGGAGGGAGATGCAAGAGGGAAGAAATATGGGAATATATGCATATGTATAACTGATTCACTTTGTTATAAAGCAGAAAATAACACATCATTGTAAAGCAATTTTACTCCAATAAAGATGTTAAAAAATAATAAAAAATAAAATAAAATTGCAGCTACATTTTTTTTTTTGCGGCATGTGGGCCTCTCACTGCTGTGGTGTCTCCCGCCGCAGAGCACAGGCTCTGGACGCGCAGGCTCAGGGGCCATGGCTCACGGGCCCAGCCGCTCTGCGGCATGTGGGATCCTCCCGGACCGGTGCACGAACCTATGCCATGTCCCCCGCATTGGCAGGCGGACTCTCAACCACTGCGCCACCAGGGAAGCCCCCAGCCTACCTTTTAATATACTTTGTAACTGCCTGGGATGTGTCTATATGAACTGTGTACTATATGCTTCTGTTAGAGTCCTTACAATATTTTATTGTCTTATTTTCTGTAACAATTTTCCATGGATTCTTTGGGCTTAAGGTATATTAAAAGGGAGACTGTGATTCTGGGACTTCCCTGGTGATGCAGTGGTTAAGAATTCACCTGCCAATGCAGGGGACACAGGTTCGATCCGCGGTCCTGGAAGATCCCACGTGCCACGGAGCAACTAAGCCAGGGGGCCACAACTACTGAGCCTGTGCGCCACAACTACTGAAGCCAGTGCGCCTTAAGCCTGTGCGCCATTTATTTTTTGGAGAATAAAACCACCTCTGAGTGATCAAAATTTAGACCAGCTAGTCAAAATGCTTTATCACCTGTTCTTCTAAAACACTGATCAACGGAACAAGTTTTACTAGGGATAACAGTGTAATTGTATTCTGGAGTTCATTTCGACAATATGGTTTATGACCTTGATGCTTGATCACGACATTTCAATGGTATAACTGCTATTAATTGTCTGTTTGTTCAACGATTAAAGTCTCACGTGATCTGAGTTCAGACTGGAGTCATCCTGGTTGCTTTCTGTCTATTGCAGATTTCTTCCAGTATGAAAGGACAAGAGCAATACGGCTTACTTTACAAAATGTCTGCAAACTAAATGATGATATAATCTACATTCAATTAATTTATACATACCCGACTGTAGAACCGGGTTTGTTACGGTGGCAGAGCCCGGTAATTATGTAAAACTGAAACCTTTATCTGCACTGGTTCAAGTCCTCTTCCTAAGAATATGTTTATGATCAACATTCTTTCACAAATGATCCTATTTAATTCACGATAGCATTCCTCATATTAACTAAATGGGAAATCCTAGGCTATATACAAATCCAGAAAGGGCCAACAATCATCAGCCCCCATGGATTACTGCAACCCATTGCTGAGGCATTCAAATTACTTATTAAAGAACCACTATGTCCATCAACATCATCAATTTATATATTATTGCCCCAATGCTAGCCTTAACCCTGTCTCTCACAACATGAATTCCTCTTCCCGTATCTTATCCACTAATTCATATAAATGTAGGCATATTATTTATATTAGCCATATCACACCTAGCCATTTATTTCCTCCTCAGATCTGGATGAGCTTCGCATTCAAAATACTCACTCACTGGAGCTCTAGGGACAGTAGCACACACAATCTCATATGAAGTAATGTAGCAGTTATTCCATTCTCAGTCTTACTGATAAATGGATCATTTACACTTTCAACAGTAATTATCACACAAGAACACCTATGACTAATTTTCTCCTGACCCCTACCCAGAATTTGATTATCTCCACAGTAGCAGAAATCCAGTGAAGCCCCACTTGATTTCACAGAAGTAGAATCAAAACCTGTATATGTCTTCAATGTAGAAAATGTAGCAGGCACGTTCACCCCATATTCCTAGAGAATGTCAATTTCCTTATAATAAACATTTCCACAACAATCTATTTTTAGGAGCATTCCACAATCCCTAAGTGCCAGAATTATATACAGCCCAAGTCATCATTAAAACACATTTAACAAACTCCTTTCTATGAATTTGAGCATCCTACCCAGAAGTTTGATATGATCAACATATACATCTCTTATAAAAAGTTTTTTACTACTAACATTAGCCCTATGTATGTGAGAGTTTTCACTACCTGTCATCGTACCAGGCAACCCACCACAAACTTAAGAAATATGTCTGACAAAAGAGTTACTTTGATAGAGTAAATCATAGAGGTTTCAATGCTCTTATTCCTGGAATTGAATTCTTCCTAAGAATTTTACATTCTCCATGCTACTACTTTAACCACATGCTATACAGTAAGGTTCTCTAAGTAAGGTTCAGGCCCATACCCCCAAAATGTTGTCGTTTATCCTTCCTGTACTAATAAACTCTCATTGTTTTTACTGTCATTCTACTGACCATTTTCTCAGGAAATATAATTGTATAACAAGCTCACACTGGTTAATGGTATCCCCATTCTAATAAAAAACATGAACCCATAAGCTACAGAAGCATCCAACAAATATTTCCTAAAACAATCCACCACATCAATACTACTTACAATGGCTATTATCATTAATCTAATATACTATGGGCAAAGAACACAAAGAATAACAAAAATCTTTAATCCAGCAGCATCCACCCTCATGACAATCGCCCTTGTCACACAAGTAGGACTTTCCCCATTTCACTTCTGAGTGTCCGAAGTAACACAAGGCATCCCATGAACAGCAGGCCTGATGCTATTTACATGACAAAAGTGCACCCCTATCAGTTTTATATCACATGTCACCATCTATCAAGCTAAATATACTATTAATCATAGTGATATTATAAATCATAGCTGGAGGCTGAGGCAGACTTAGCCATACTCACCTGAAAAAATTACACCCTCCTCATCAATTGCCCATATAGAATGAATAACAGCTATTATAAAGTATATTCCAATTATAACAATCCTAAACATACTAATTTATATCATAACAACACTCTCTTCTTCTTATTTATGCCCAGATCATGTACTCCAAGAGTATCGTTATCACACACATGAGATAAAACACCTCCCATCACAATCCTTTTCCTCACCATTATAGTATCATTAGGACATCGCCCATCACTATCAGGGTTTTTACCCAAATGAATAATTATCCAAGAAATAACAAAAATGACAATATCATTCTACCAACACTAATAGCCGTCATAGCAGTCCTCAGCATATATTTTTACTTGAAGCTAATATACTCCACATCACTAACTATATTCTCTTCATGAAACAACACAAAAACAAAACAATTTGAACACACAAAGAAATAACCTTCCTATCATTACCAATCATAATACCCACATGATTACTACACATAACACCCATCCTATCGGTGCTGGACTAGGAATTTAGGTTAGTTCAGACCCAGAGCTTTCAAAACCCTAAACAAGTAAAATTTACTTAATTCCTAAAAATAAGGATTCCAAGACTTCATCCTACATCAATTGAATGTAAAGCAAACATTGTAATTAAGCCAAATCTTTACGAGATTGATGAGTGTTAACCCCAGGAAACTATAGTTAACAGGCAAATCCTCTAGTCAACTGGCTTCAGTCTACTTCTCCTTCATTTGAGAAAGAAAAAAAAGGCAGGAAAATCACCGGCAGAACTGAAGCTGCTTCTCTGAAGTTACAGTTCAATTTGTTGATTCACCACAGGGTTTGCCAGAGAGAGGGCTCAATCTCTGTCTTTAGATTTACAGTCGAATGCTAAGTCAGTCACTTTACCTCTGTTCATACACTGCTGGTTATTTTCTACAAACCACAAGGATATCAGCATTTTATATTTACTATTTGGTGCTTGAGCTGGAGTAGCAGGCAGCACCTTAGGTATATTAATCCAGGCTGAGCTATGCTAACCTGGAGCGCTACTTGGAGATGCCCAAATCTGTAAGGTAGTCATAACAGTCCCTGCACTTGTAATAATTTTCTTTATAGCTGTACCCATTATGGTTGCAGGGTTTGAAAACTGACTCGGGCCACTAATAACTCGGACACCTGAGGTAGCATTTCCCCAAAAAGATGATGTAAAATTTTGACTACTTCCCCCACGATTCTTACTCCTACTCATATCACCAATAGCAGAAGCTGGTTCTGGTACCAGTGGAATCGTATAGTCAGCTGTAGCCTGCAATCTGGCCCACGCAGGAGCCTCTGTCGACCTAACCATTTCCTCCTTACATTTACCAGGTGTCTCTTCAATTCTTGGTATTATTACTTTTATTACTATAGTCTTTCATACAAAGCCAGCAGTCATATCCCAATACCAAACACCACTATTAGTTTAATCTTCCCCGACTATAGCCATATTCCTATAATTACCAGTGCCGGTCCGAGTAACCAGAATTGCCATACTGTTAAGAGATAGACATCTCAACACTACTTTCTTTGACCCTTCAGGAGGAGACTGAATCCTGTACCAACACCTATCTGGATCCTTTGGTCACCCTGAAGTCTGTATTCATGGCCTACCAGGGTTTGTTATAAACTCACATATCATTACATACTATTTAGGATGAAAAGTGCCTTTCAGCTATTTGGGAATAGTATGAGTCACGTCTACTGGCTTTTTAGGATTTCTCTCGTGGGCCCATCATATGTTTACCATGGGGATAGCTGTCAACTCTGGAGCATACTTTGCATCAGCTACCGTAATTACTTCTATCCCTACAGGAGTAAAAGTATCTAGCTGATTAACAACTCTTTCTTTAACTTTTCTTTTTTTTTTTTTTTTTGGCTGCGTTGGGTCTTGGTTGCTGCACGTGGGCTTTCTCTGCTTGCGATGAGCAGCAGCTACTGTTCGTTGTGGTGCGCGGCCTTTTCATTGCAGTGGCTTCTCTTGTTGCAGAGCACGGCCTCTAGGCGCGTGGGCTTCAGTAGTTGTGGCGCACGGGTTCTAGAGGGCAGGCTCAGTAGTTGGGTCGCACAGGCTTTTTGCTCTGCGGCATGTGGAATCTTCCCAGACGAAGGCTCGAACCCGTGTCCCCTGCATTGGCAGGCGAATTCCTAACCACTGCGTCACCAGGGAAGTCCCTGGTTAGCAACTGTTCACGGAGGTAATATTATATGACCTCCCACTGTATTATGAGTTTTAGGCTTTAGTTTTTCTTTTTACAGTAGGTGGTTTGACAGAAATCATCTTAGCCAACTCATCCCCAGACATTGTCCTCCAGGATACATACTATGTAGTAGCACACTTCCATGACCTAACGTCCATGGCAGCAGTCTTCACTATTATAGGAGGCTTCCTACACTGATTCCCATGATTCTCAGGTTATACAGTTAACTCAGCATAAGCAAAACTCACTTCACAAGTATATTTGTAGTAGTAAATATGACTTCCTGCATCACTTTCTTGGCCTCTCAGGGATGTCACTGCGTTAGTCTGAGTACCCTGAGGCACACACAACATGAAATATGTTGTCTTTAGGCTCATTCATCTCAGTAGCAGCAGTAATGCTAATAATCTTCATACTTTGAAAAGCATCTGCATGTAAACAAGAAGTCTTAGCAATGGAAACTGCTACTCCTAACCTAGAATGGTTGCACCATATCCTAGAATGCCCTCCACCGTATCCTATGTTTCAAGATCCTACCTATGTAAATGTAAAATAAGGAAGGACTCAAGTCCTTTTCAACCAGTTTCAAGCCAACACCATAACAATTATGTCTTTCTCAATAAATGAGATAAAAGTAAAAAGTGATGTCGCTTTGTCAAAGTTAAATCATAGGCTAAAATCCTGTATATCACTAAGGTATATCAATTTCATCTAGGCTCTCAAGACACAACATCACCGATTATGGAAGAACTTTTACATTTTCATCATCACACAATAATGATTTTTAAAATAAGTTCTCTAGTCCTCTATATTATTTCACTAATATTGACATCTAAACTAACTCATATATATACAATAGATATACAGGTAGAGAAAATGTGAACAATTTACTATCCATTATTGTAATCTTAGCTGCTGTATCATCATTGTGAATCTTTTACATGACACATGAAATCAATAACTCTTCCCAAACCATAAAAAACCATGGGTCAGTAATGATATTGAAGCTACAAATACACAGATTATGAATATTTAAATGTTGACTCCTCTGTAATCCCCACATCAGAGCTAAAACCAGGAGAATAATGACTAATACAAGTCAACAACCAAGTAGTTAGAGACAGTCATTGAATATTAGTTAGTTTCATCTGAAGTTGTTGTACACTCCTGAGCTGTTCCTTCTCAGGCCTAAAGTGAGCTGCTATCCCAGGACACCTAAATTAAAGAATCCTAATACCAACAGGACCAGGCCTATGTTGTGCACAAGACACCTCGTTTTCCTGAGTTCAAAGACAGGACAGAGGGATATGGCTGAGATATGGGGTGAATCTGGAGCCCATGGGGATGCACTGTCCAAGCTCCAGGATAGGGATGGGGCCTCTAGAGTCCCAGGACACCCACCACGCCCTCCCGAGCAGCATCTTGGCAACATTCCCTGTCAGTGATGAGGCAGCCCTAGCACTTGTCATACCCCAGTGCTGTGTCCTATGTGGGTCCCATGCTCTTGGGACCACACCCACACTCTTCAGGTCCATGCTGCAGGGTCCTTCGTGCCTCAGGAGTACAGACCACACAGCAAGCAGTTCCCTCCTCAACCAGCAGGAGGCGGGGAGGAGAGCAGGGGCACCAGGGGAATCTCACTCAGACAACAACACCCCAGGGGTGCCAGCGGGGCCAGTGATGATGCAGATGAGGCCCAGGCCAAGAGGTGGAACCAACAGGCAGCTGGTCAGGTCCTGGCTCATCTGCACCCCAGACACCTTTGTCCCTCATACACCCCCTTCCTCATACACCCTCTCCTTAAATGCAGGTTCTTCAGATGCAAACAGGCAGAGCTTCAGACTGAAAGTCAGCTCTTCCAAAGTGACCTGTCAGCAAACACTGCAGGATTCCACTCCAGTGGGTGCCCTGGAGTCAGCAACTCAGGGACTGAAATGGATACCGGTGCCAGGGGCAGTGGGAGGGAATGGGGAGTGAGACTTTCATGGCTGTGGAATTCTGGTTTTGCAAGACGAAAAGTTCTAGGAATGGTGGTGATGGCTCCACGAGAAAGTGAATAGATCTGATGCCCTAGAAACGTGCACTTAAAATGGTGATGATGGTAAAGGGTATGTGACGTGTGTTTTATTTCACTTAAAATAAATTCTTAAAATAATGTCTTGTTAATTGAGATTCCGTTTCGACTCCCCCTCATCACAAATGTCAGAGACCCAGACACAGTCCCCTACCTTAGGGGTCATCACGGTACACTCACAGAGCACGTGGGAGACCATTCTTAGGGGGGGCTAGTCTGTGCTCACCTGACCTCTGTCCAGGGGGACCCAGGCAGTGGTGACCCCCATATATTAGACTTATGATATGTGATGATATTAACATGATACAACCAAGTGTTGTTACTCACCAGAACACAGAGCAGCAACCCACTCAAACATGCCTGACCTCATATGAGTGTGACAAGATTAAGATAAGAAAAGGAACCACAGGTTAATCAGGGCGACACACTTAATGCAGAGGTTGGAAATCTCAAAGGGGACAGGACACACGGCAGGCAAAGAGCACATATGCGGTCTCCCTGTACATGTGATTCTGACCCATGCAGATGTGGTGAGACCCACACAGTCCCCGCACCCTATACCTGGGGTCACGCATCCACACTCACCAGGGTGACCCACCTCCCCAGACCCTGCCTCTAAAGTCACACGTTCTCTCTCAACAGGTGACCTCTCCTACCCAGACCCCTCCACCTGAGTCACATGTCCACAGTCCCAGGGTGTCCACCTTCCCAGACCGTGCACCTGGGGTCACACATCCCCTTAGTCAGGACACCATGGCTCTGCTGGTGACTCCCCAACTGTGGAAACAAGCTGGGTCCCTGAGACCTCCTGGGATGGGAAAAAGTGTAAGGTGGGTCTCCTCTCCCCACACTTGTCCTAGAGAAGTCCTCCTCTTTTCCCTTTGCTTCTGTGTGATTTTAACTGCTTTTAAAGCTTTCATGCTAGAGTTGAACACATGACCTTGGTTCTGGCAGGCTCTGTCCTTTCTCGTCTCACTTACATGTTGAGAAAACTCACAGGACAGCAGGGCTGAAAGCCGAGGGGCAGCTCTGGTCTGCTGAGTAGGGACGGTAGACTGGAAGGAGAGCTCAGCAGCAGCCTCAGCTGTTACCCATCGGCCTTTTGCCCAATCTGTGTGCCCTGAAATGAATTCATCAGCTAAACCTGCCTCCCTACACACCATGCACGTGCTGGAGAATTGGAATTATTGCCAGGTAGCCCTCCTGCGGATTCTCCCCGAGCCCCAGGGAAGGTGAACCTTGCAGGGATTAAGACTAAGGCCCCGACCATAGCACAGACCCTTGGGAGGACCAGGTAACCACACTTAGAAGAGAGGCTGTTATGTAGAGAAGCCCACCTCAGCTCCAGACCCCAGTCATCTAAGCACGGATCTTCAGATGCAGGCACGGAGCTTCCCAGTACTGAGGCATGCCTGGGTTTCTACCCATACACATGCTAGTTCTAGCATACAGAGAACATGGTCAGGTCTAAATCTTATTATAGACAACACATGGTCAGCTCTAAAAATAATCAGTAGACAACACATGCAGAAGTCTAAATCTAAAATGTAGACAGAACTTGATCATGCTTAAACTAGCTTAGGGCTGATCTCATAGGAGGTACATTTCACACACATGGGTCTCTCATGTGGATATATCAGCAAGTGGTTCCACCGACACACACCTGTGCACACAGGCAGACACAGCACACACACAAACATATGCAGCTGCACAGCACAAATATATTCACACACTAGCATATGAACACACATGCACGCATATGCCCATGCACACACCAAGGTGAGCAAGTGCACACTTACCAAAGTGTGCAAGTGCACGTACCTATGCACACGCACAGCATATGTATGCAAACAGGCACGTGCACGTGCATGTACACAGCACACACACAGGGAATAAAGTGAATCCATAAAGTGAATCTGTAAAGCATTCATTCCTGACCACAAGTGAAGCTGACACGTATGGGTTAGGAGGAGGGTACGGCTTAGGGTAAGGGTTAGGGTTAGGGTCACATGTTAGGGTAACACTAACCCGTAACCTAACACGTACCTTAACCCTAAACCATTGTCGTACCCTAACCTGTACCCTAAACCGTGCCCGTTCCCTAACCCTAACCCTAACACGTAACCTAATCCTAACCCGTACACTGAAACTGACCTGTACACTAACACGCACCCTAACCACAACCCGTTGTCGTACCCTAACATGTACCCTAAACCGTACCCGTTTCCTAACCCTAAACCTAACACTAATCCTTACTCTAACCCGTAACCTTATCTTAACCCGTACTCTAACACGAAACCATACCCTAACACGTACCCTAACCCTAAACCACTGTCGTACACTAACCTGTACCCTAAACCGTATCCGTTCCCTAACCCTAACCCTAAACCTAACCCTAGCCCTTACCCTAAACCTTACCCTAAGCCATACCCTATTCCGAACCCGTACACTAACACTAACCCGTACCCTGACATGTACCCTAAAGCTAACCCGTTGTGGTATCCTAACCAGCACCCTATACTGTACCCATTGCCTAACCCTAAACCTAACCCTAGCCCTAAACCTCACCCTAACCCATACCCAAATCCTAACCCGTACACTAACACTAACTCGTACCCTAACACGTGCCCTAAACCTAACCTGATCTCGTACCCTAAGCTGTAGCCTAAACCATACCCTAACCCTAAGCCTAACCCTAACCCCAAACCTAACCATAACCCATACCCTAATCCTAACCGGTACACTAACACTAACCCGTACCCTAACACGCATCCTAATGCGAACCTGTTGTAGTACCCCAACCTGTAACCTAAATCGTAGCCTAACCCTAACCCTAAATGTAAGCGTAATGCTAAACCTAACCATAACCCTTACCCTAACATGTACCCTAATCGTAACGCGTACACTAACACCAACCCGTACCCAAACATGTACGATAACCCTAACGCATTGTCGTACCCTAATCTATACCCTAAACCGTACCCATTCCCTAACCCTAAACCTAACCCTAACCCTTACCCTAACCCTAACCCATACACTAACCCATACACTAACACTAACCCGTACCCTAACACACACCCTAACCCTAACCTGTTGTCGTACCCTAACCTGTACCCTAAAACGTATCCATTCCCTAACCCTAATCCTAAGCCTAATCCTAAATCTTACCCTAACCCGAACCCTAATCCTAACCCATAAACTAACACTAAGCCATACCCTAACACGTACCATAACCCTAACCCATGTCGTACCCTAACCTGTAACCTAAACCGTATCCATTTCCTAACCCTAACCCTAAAAGTAACCCTAACCCTTACCCTAAACCATACCCTAATCCTAAACCGTACACTAACACTAACCCACAGCCTAACAAGTACCCTAATCATAACCCACTGTCGTACCCTAAACTGAACCCTAAACCATACCCGTTTGCTAACCCTAACCCTAAACCTAACCCTTACCCTAACCCGTACCCTTATCCTAACCCATACACTATCACTAACCCGTACCCTAAAATGTACCCTAACCCTAACCTGTTGGCATACGCTAACCTGTATCCTAAACCGTACCCGTTCCCTAACCCTAACCTTAGGCCTTAGTCTAACACGTAACTTAATCTTAACCCGTACAGTAACACTAACCCGTAACCTAACACGTACGCTAACCCTAAACCGCTGTCGTACCCTAACCTGTACCGTAAACCGTCCCCGTTCCCTAACCCTAACCCTTACCCGAAGCCTTACCCTAACCCGTACCCTAATCCTATACTGTACACTAACACTAACACATACCCTATTACGAACCGTAACCCGAACCCGTTGACGTACCCTAACATGTACCCGAAACCATAACCGTTCCGTAACTATAAACTGAACCCTAAACCTTACCCTTACCAGTATCCTAATCCAAACCCGTACCTTAACACATACTCTAAACCTAACCCACTGTTGTACTTTAACCTGTACCCTAAACTGTACCCGTTCCCTAACCCTAACACAAACCCTAACCCTAAGCCTTATCCTAACCCGTACCCTAAACCTAACCCAAACAATAACACTAACCTGTAACCTAACATGTAACCTAACCCTAACACGTTGTTGTACCATACCTGTACCCAAAATGTACCCGATACTTAACCCTAACCCTAAACCTAACCCTTACCCTAACCCTTACCCTAATCCTAACCCGTACACTAACCCTAACACGTACCCTAACCCTAACACGTTGTGGTACACTAACCTGTGCCCTAAACTGTACCCATTCCCTAACCCTAACCCTAAACCAAACCCTAAACCGTTTCCTAACCCTAGCCCATACACTAACACTAACCCGTACCCTAACCATAACCCATTGTCATACCCTAACTTGTACCCTAAACCATACCCATTTTCTACCCCTAACCCTAACCCTAAGCTGAACCCTTACCCTAACCCTTACCGTAATCCTAACCTGTACACTAACACTAATCTGTACCCTATAACGTACAATAAACCTAACCCATTTTCCTACCATAACCTGTACCTGAACCCGTACCCGTTCCCTAACCCTAATCCTAACACTAACCCTAAACCTTATCCTAACCTGTACAATAATCCTAACCTGTGCACTAACACTAACCCATACCCTAACACGTACCCAAACCCTAACCAGTTGTCATACCCTAATCTGTACCTGTTCCCTAACCCTAACCCTAACCCATACCCTAACCTGTACCCTAATCCTAACGCATACACTAACACTAACCCGCAACATAACACGTATGCTAACTCTAACCCGTTGTCGTACCCTAAACTGTATCCTAAACTGGACCCGTTCCCTAACCCTAACCCTTACCCTAACCCATACCCTAATGCTAACCCATACACTAACACTAACCTGTTCCCTAACATGTACCCTAACCTTAAAGCATTCTCGTACCCTAACCTGTACTCTAAACCGAACCCTTTCCCTAACCCTACCCTAATCCTTACCCTAACCTGTACCCTAATCCTAACCCGTACACTACTACTAACCTGTACCCTAACATGTACCCTAACCATAAACCGTTGTCGTAACCTAACCTGTACCCTAAACCGTACCCATTCCCTAACCCTAACCCGTACCCTAATCCTAACCTGTACACTAACACTAACACATACCGTAACACGTACCCTAACCCTAATCCGTTGTGGTACCCAAACCTTTACCCTAAACCATACCCGTTCCCTAATCCTAACCGTAAGACTAAACCTAACCCTTACCCTAACCCGTACCCTAATCCTAACGTGTACACTAACACTAACCTGTACCCTAACATGCACCATAACCCTAACCCGTTGTCATACCCTAACCCGTACCCAAATGCTAACCCATACACTAACACTAACCCATACCCTAACCTGTACACAAACCCTAACACGTTGTCGTACCCTAAACTGTACCCGAACCCGAACACTAATCCTAACCCTAATCCTGACCCTTATCCTAACCCGTACCCTAATCCTAACCTGTACACTAACTCTAAACCCTACCCTAACATATACCCAAACCCTAATCTGTTGTCATACCCTAAACTGTACCCTAAACGGTACCCGTTCCCTAACCCTAACCCTAATGCTAATCTTAAACCTAAACCTTACTGTAACCTGTACGCAAATCCTAACCCGTACACTAACACTAAACAGTACCCTAACACGTACCCTAAACCTAACCTGTTGTCGTACCCTAACCTATACGCTAAATCGGACCCTAACTCGTACCCTAGTCCTAGCCCGTACACTAACATTAACCCGTACTCTAACACATACCCTAATCCTAACCCGCTGTCGTACACTAACCAGTACCGAAAAACATACACATTCCCTAACCCTAGCCCTAAGCCTAACCCTAGCCGAATCCATACCCTAATCCTAACACATACACTAACACTAACCCATACCCTAACTCGTAGAATAACCCTAATCTGTTGTCGTAACCTAATCTGTACCCTATACTGTACCAGTTCCCTAACCAAAACCCGTACCCTAATACTAACCCGTACACTAACAATAACCCATACCCTAAAACGTACCCTAACCCTAACCCGTTGTCGTACCCTAAACTGTACCCTAAACTGTACTCGTTCCCGAACCCTAACCTTAACTCTTACCCTAACCTGACCCTAATCCTAAAACGTACACTGACACTAACACGTACCCTAACATGTATCTTAACCCTAACCTATTGTCGTACCCTAAACTTTACCCTAAACTGTACCCGTTCCCTAACCCTAACCCTACCGCTAACCCTTACTCTAACCAGTAACCTAATCATGACACGTACACTAACACTAAACCATACCCTAACACGTACACTAAGCCTAATCCGTTGTCGTACCCTAACCTGTACCCTAAACCGTACCAACCCTAACCCTAACCCGAACCCTAATCCTAACCCGTACACTAACACTAACCTGTACCCTAACACGTACACTAAGCCTAATCTGTTGTCGTACACTAACCTGTACCCCAAACCGTACCCGTTCCCAAACCGTAAGCCTAAACCTAGCCATAACACTAACCCTAACACTTACCCTAACCCGTACCCTAATTCTAACCCGTAGACTAACATTAAACCGTGTGCTAAACCTGACACTACAAAATTATCGTACCCTAACCTGTACCCTAAACAATACCAATTCCCTAAACCTAACACTAACCCTTATGCTAACCCGTACCCTAATCCTAAACCGTACCCTAACACTAAACTGTACCCTAACTCATACCCTAACCCTAAACCGTTGTCGTATCCTAACCTATACCCTAAACCGTATCCGTTCCCTAATGCTAACCCTAACCCTAAACCTAACTGTTACACTAACCCGTATCCTAATCCGGACCCGTACACTAACACTAACTCGTACCCTGACATGGACCCTAGCCCTAATCTGTTGTCTTACCCTAAGCTGTACCCTAAACCATACCCGTTTCCTAACCTTAAACCTAACCCTAACCCTAACCCTTACCCTAACGCGTACCCTAACACCTACTCTAACCATAACCCATTCTCGTATACTAAACTGTATCCTAAACCGTAACCATCCCTAACCGTAACCCCAACCCTAACCCTTACCCTAACCCGTACCCTAATTCTAACCATACACTAACAAAAACCCGTAGCCTAGCACCTACCCTAACCTGAATCCGTTGTCGTACACTAACCTTTAACCTAACCCGTACCCTAACCCTAAACATAACCCTTAGCCTAACCCATACCCTAAACCTAACCTGTACACTAATGCATACCCTAACACATACCCTAACCCTAACACGTTGTCATACCCTAACCTGTACCCTAAACCGTACATGTGCCCTAACCCTAAGCCTAACCCTAACCATAGCTCTAACCCTAACCCTCTTACCCTAACGCATACCCTAATCCGTACCCATTCCCTAACCCTAACCATAAACCTTACCCTAACCCGTACCCTAATCCTAACCCGTACACTAACACTAACCCGTATGCTAACATGTACCCTAAACCTAATCCGTTGTCTTAATATGTACCCTAAACCGTACCCGTTCCCTAACCCTAACCCTTACCCAAACCCGTACCCTAATCCTAAACTATACACTAACACTAAACCATACCCTAACTCGTACCTTAAACCTAATCCGTTGTCTTACCCTAACCTGTACCCTAAACCCTAGCAGATCCCTAACCGTAACCCAAACCCTAATGCTGACCCTAACCCTAACCCTTACTCTAATCCTAACCCGAACTTTAACCCGTATTCTACTAACCCTAATCCATTGTCGTACCCTAACCTGTACCATAAACCGTACCTGCTTCCTACCCCAACCGTAACCTGAAACCTAAACCTTACCCTAAACCTAAACCTTACCCTAACCCATATCCTAATCCCAACCCGTACACTAACAATAACCCGTACCCTAATACGTCCCATAAACCTAACCCGTTGTCGTACCCTAACCTGTACCCTAAACCGTATCCGTTCCCTAACCATAAACCTAACCCTTACCCTAACTAGTACCCTAATCCTGACCGGTACACTAACATTAACCCATACGCTAACATGTACCCTAAACCTAATCCGTTGTCATACCCTAACCTGTACCCTATACCGTACCCGTTCCCTAAACCTAAACCTAACCCTAACCCTTATCCTAATCCGTACTCTAATCCTAACCGTACACTAACACTAAACTGTACCCTAACATGTATCGTAACCCTAATCTGTTGTGGTACACTAACCTGTACCTCAAACCATACCCATTCCCTAAACCTAACCCTAAACCTTACCCTAACCCGTACCCTAGTTCTAACCCTTACACTAACACTAACCCATACCCTAACACCTACCCTAACACTAACTCATTGTCGTACCCTAACTTGTACCCTAAACCATATCTGTTCCCAACCCTAACCCTAACCCTAAACCTTACACTAACTCGTACGCTTCTCCTAACCCCTACAATAACACTAAACTGTACCATAACGTGTACCCTAACCCTAACCTGCTGTTGTACCCTAACCTGTACCCTATACCATACCCATTCCCTAACCCTAACCCTAACACATTACCTAACCCTAAGCCTAAACCTTATCCTAACCCGTACACTAATCCTAACCCATACACTAACACTAACCCATACCCTAACTCGCAGCATAACCCTAACCCATTGTCATAACCTAACCTGTACCCTACACCGTACCAGTTCCCTAACCCTAACCCTAAACCTTACACTTACCCGTACCTTAATCCTAACCCGTACACTAACAATAACCCATACCCTAACACATACCCTAACCCTAAACCGTTGTCATACCCTAACCAGTAGCCTAACCTGTACACGTTCTCTAACCCTAACACTAGACCTTACCCGAACCCGTACCCTAACCCGTACACTAACAATAACCCGTACCCTAATGCGTACCCTAACCCTAACCCGTTGTCGTACCCTAACTTATACCCTAAACCGTACCCGTTCCCTAACCGTAACCCTAACTCTTACCCTAACCTGTACCCTAATTCTAAACCATACACTAACACTAACCTGTACCCTAACCCTAAACCGTTGTCGTACCCTAAACATTACCCTAAACCGTACCCGTTCCCTAACCCTAAACCTGTTACCCTAACCCATATCCTAATCCTAACCCGTACACTAACACTACTTCTACACTAACATTTACCCTAACGCTAACACTTTGTCGTACGCTAACTTGTACCCAAAACCATACCCGTTCCCAAAACATAAATCTTAACCTAACCCATAACCTAATGCTAACCCGTACATTAACACTAACCCTATCCCTTTGTCGTACCCAAACCTGTACCCTAAACGGTACCCACTCCCTAACGCTAACACTAACCAAAACCCTTACCCTAACCCATACCCTAATACTAACCCGTACACTAACACTAACACACACCTTAACATGAACCATAACCTTAACCCGTTGTCATACCATGTACCATAACCCTAACCCGCTGTCATACCCTAAACTGTACCCTAAACAGTACCCATTCCCTAACTCTAACCCTAACCCTAAACTTAAACCTAATCCTAACACTTATCCTAACTCATACCCTAATCCTATACTATACACTAACACTAACCCGTACCCTATCACGTACCATAACCTGATCCCGTTGTCGTACCCTAACCTGTTCCCGAAAGCGTAACCGTTCTCTAACTATAACCCTAACCCTAACCCTAACCAGTACCCTAATCCAAACCCTTACCCTAACACATACCCTAAACCTAGCCCATTGTCGTACCCTAACCTGTACCCTAAACTGTACCCGTTCCCTAACCCTAACACAAACCCTAACCCTAAGCCTTATCCTAACTCGTACCCTAAACCTAACCCATACACTAACACTAACCTGTAACCTAACATGTAACCTAACCCTAACACATTGACATACCATAACCTGCACCCTAAATGTACCTGCTCGCTAACCCTAACCCGAAACCTAACCCTTACCATAAACCGAATCGCAATCTTAACCTGTACACTAATACTAACCCATGCCCTAACACGTACCCTAACCCCAACACGTGTGGTACCCTAACCTGTACCCTAAACTGTACCTGTACACTAACCCTAACCCTAAACCATTTCCTAACCCTAACCCATATACTAACACTAACCCGTACCCTAACACTTACCCTAACCATAGCCCGTTGTCGTACCCTAACTTGTACCCTAAACCATACCCATTTTCTATCCCTAACCCTTATCGTAACCCGTACCCTAATCCTAACCCGTACACTACACTAACCTGTACCCTAAAACGTACAATAAACCTAATCCGTTGTCGTACCCGAACCTGTACCCGAAGCCATACCCGTTACCTAACCCTAATCCTAACCCGAACCCTAACACTTATACTAACCCGTACCCTAATCCTAAAGTGTGCACTAACACTAACCCTAACCCTAACACGTACCCTAACCCTAAACCGTTGTCGTACCCTAACCTATACCCTAAACCATACCCGTTCCCTAATCCTAACGCTAGCCCTAACCCTAACCCTTACCCTAACCTGTACCCTAATCCTAACCCGTACACTAAGACTAACCTGTACTCTAACACGTACCCTAAACCTAACCCATTGTTGTACCCTAACCTGTACCCTAAACCGTACCCATTCACTAACCCTAACGCTAACCGTTACTCTAACCCGTTCCCTAATCCTAACCTGTACAGTAACACTAACCCGTACCCTAACACGTACCCTAACCCTAATCTGTTGTTGTACCCAACCTGTACCCTAAACCATACCCTAACCCTAACCGTCTCCCTAAACCTTACCCTAACCCGTACCCTTATTCTAACCCGTACATTAAAATTAACCCATAACCTAACACGTACCCTAACCCTAACACGTTGTCGTACCCTAACCTGCACCCTAAATCGTACCCGTTCCCTAACCCTAACCCAAACTCTAACTCTAACCCTAACCCTTACCCTAAGCCTTCCCCTACACGACCGTAATCCTAACCCGTACACTAACACTAACCCGTACCCTAACCCTTACCCTAACCCTAAACTGTAGCCATAACCTAAACTGTACCCTAACCCTAACCTGTACCACAACCCTAACCCTAACCCACACCCTAAACCTTACCCTGATCCTAACCCGTACCCTAACCCTAACCTGTAGCCGTACCCTAATCTGTACCCTAACGCATACCCTAACCCTAACCCTCACCCTCACCCGTACCCTAACCCTAACCCGATCTCTAACCCACAGCCGTACCCTAACCCATACCCTAATCCGTACCCTAACCCTAACCCTAACTCTAACCCGTATCCTAAACTGTTCCCTAACCCTTACCCTAACCCTAACCTGTACCCTTATCCTAACCTGTAACCTAACCCTAACCCGTACCCTAATCCCTAATCCTTACCCCTAGCTTAATTTTGTTTTGTGTTTTTAAAAAAATATTTTCTTGGGTTAAAACAAATTAGCAGAATAACAAAATAAAAAAGTAACCTGAGTGTCCCTCAAAAAGCTAAGTCTGAAGTTGTTGGTACTTCTGTTCTACGGACTGTTATGTAGCCTATGAAAAGTGTGAGAGCTAAATCAGTTTTTCTACAGTGAGAAACATGGTATTCCAGATGTATAGAACACCTGGATAAAATGAGAAATCTACACATTATGCTGGTCGTTTCAGTAAATGGGAAAGGAGGGCAAGTGGTAAAATATTATCTTTTCCTTTAATCTTTTTAAATTTCACTTGTTACAAATAACTTGAATTATAATTGTACTTTAAAAAAGTAACAATGGAAATTTTAAAAAACTTGTCTGTTCAATTACATTTCATAGAATTATGAAATGCTGCTGCCCTGTGGCCGTTACCTGCAAAAGCAGCTTTAAAACCTATGTTAATGGTCACTTCATATGAAACCTGCCCTCATCATGCCTTGAGGGAGGTAAAGGCCAAAATATTTCAAAATGTGGCACATATTTCAAGAAAACCATTTGAAGAACTAAGCTGTAATAACAGCTTGAAAAATAAAAGGACATGCCTGAAAGCTCAATTTCAAGGGATTATGGGACACATGCAAATCCAACCACACAGAGGTATCAGCTCACACCATTCAGAATAACCATCAGAAAAGAAACTATAAACGATCAATGCTGAAGAGGTTGTGGAGAAATGCATACCCTTAATTTGAAGTGGGACGTAACCTGGTAATAGCCACTAATGGGAACAGAATGGAGGTGCCTTTAAAAGGTAAACCTTGAGCTACTATATGATCCAGCAAGCCCAATCCTGGGCCTATAACCTAAGAAGACAGAATTGGAAAGACAGAGGCAGGCAAATCTGCATTGCAGCAGTATTACAATAGCCAAGACATGGAAGCAACCAAAAGTCCATCAACAGATGGGTGGATAAAGAAGAACTGGTACATGTACAGATGGAATATTAGCCAAGGAAAAAAATGACATAACGCCATTTGCAGCACCATAGATGAGTCTAGAAGTAATCACGCAACTTGTAGTAAGTCAGAAAGTGAAAGACACATATCCGATGATATCACTTATGGGTGTTACCTAAAAATTGATACCAGTGAAGATATTTCCACAGAGAATGGCAATCAGAGATTCATTAAACAAACTTATGGTTCACCAATCGAAACCTGTGAGGATTGGATACATTAGGAGGTCAGGGTTAACAGAGATATACAAACACAGGTGAAGTATATAATCACCAAAGACCTACAGAATACCAAGAGAAGACTACTCAACATTATGTCATAACCTACATGGGAAAAGGATCCGAAGAAGAATAGATATATGTATATGTGTGAAAGAACCACATCTTGCACACCTAGAACAAAAAAAACATTGTAATCAAATCTGCTGTGATAAAAATTAAATTAAAAATAGGCACAAGAAATAATGAGACATAAACTTAAAGGAATTTTTCCTGGCACATTCCATTCTAATTTTCAACCTAGAACAGGACTGCCATTAAGTCTCTGTTGCCCTGGTAACCAGATTTGGTAAAGGAGAAATGCTGCCGCCTTGTGGCTGCTTCCCACAACAGCAGCTTTAAACCAAGAGCTAACGGTCACTTAATATTCAAAATATGTGCAGGACTATAAAGGACACCAGGCCTCCAAAAATTCCTGGGGTCGTAAATCGACCAGAAAATTCAAAAGACGTCAACATTTCAAAAAGACAATGTCAAGAGGCATATTTTGCACACATTTTGTCTTTTCTTTGTTTTTCTTTTGGTTTAAAAAAAATACATGGAATAATCTCAATATCAGGAACTAATAAAGCCATGAAATGCAATCTACAAAAACATTCACCTTACCACCGTCAGAATGATCATCAGCAAAATAGGCTACAAAACATGAATGATGAAAGGGTTTTAGAGAACTGTGTACCCTCTAGCTGCTGCTGGGACGTAAACTGGTAACAGCCAGTAATGAGAAGAGAATGGTGGTGCGTTTAAAGTTAAAAGTTGAGCTCATCACTCTGTAATAACCTACACAGAAAAGGAACCAAAGATGAAGAGACAGATACATAGATATAATGAAACAGATTCTGTACACCTAGAACAAACACAACATTTTAATCAAATTTTCTCTGATAATAAAAATAATTTAAAAACAAACAAGAGATAAGGAGATATAAGCTCTTGGGGGTGTGCCCTGGCACATTCCACTCTAATTTGCAGCCTACGAACACGATTTCCAGGAAGGCTCTGTTGCCCAGAAACCCAGAGCTGGAAATGTAGAAATGCTGCCGCCTTGTGGCCGTTTCCCGCAAGAGCGGCTTTAAACCCACAGCTAATGGTCACTTAACATTCATAAGGACACAGGCCGGTAAAGGACACCTGCCCTCAAAAAATGTCCTGAGGTGAGGAATGGCCAAAGAAAATTCCAAAAAGTCAAAATTTTCAAGAAGGTAGTATGAAGCAGTAAGTTTGACTTACTCTCTTGTTAAAAAAAGGAAAATGGATAGAAGCTCAACCTCAGGAATTATTAGACTCTTGCAAATCTAATCTACAAAAAGGTTTCAACTCACACCAGTCGACTGACCATCAGAAAAAAGTCGACAAAGAATAAATGCTGATGTGGTTTGAGAGAACTGTGTACCCTCTAGCTGCTGGGTGGGTGTAAACTGGTAACAGTCAGTAGTGAGAACATAATAGAGGTGCGTTTAAAGGTAAAAATTGAGCTACCATGTGATCTGGTAGGTCCTTTGATGTGCCTATCTCCTGAGCAGACAAGAATGAAAAAGACACAGGCTGGCAAACCTGCACTACGGGAACATTTAACATAGCCAAGACTTGGAAGAAACCAAAATGTCCATCAACAGAAAAATGCACAAAGAAGAAGTGGTCCATGTACACAATGGAATATTAGCCATGGAAAACAATGAAACAGGGCCGTTTGCACCACCATATAAAGACCTAGAGATAATCACCCAACTTGAAGTAAGAAGGAAACTGAAAGACAGATATCCTAAGACATCACTTATAGGTGTTACCTAAAAATTGATACCCATGAACTTATTTCCAAGAGAACGAAAAGCATGGATTAAGAAAAAAAAATTACGTTTAACCAAATGGAAAGGTGTAAGGAATGTGTGAATTAGGATATGGGGGTTAACAGACATGTACTAAGACATATGAAATATATAATTACTAAATACGTATGAAATACCAAGAGAGGTCTACTCAACACTCTGTAATAACCTACACGGGAAAGGACCCAAAGATGAATAGACAGATACATTGATATGATGATCCAGATTCTGTACACCTAAGAGAAACAACATTTTTATCAAATGTGCTCTGATACCTAATAAAAATTAAATTAAAAAAACAAACAACAAGTAAGGAGATATAAGCTCTTGCAGGTTTACGCTGGCACATTCCACTCTAATTTGCAGCCTACGAACACAATTTCCAGGAAGGTTCTGTTGTCCAAAAACCCAGAGTTGGAAATGTAGAAATGCTGCCGCCTTGTGGCCGTTTCCCGCAAGAGCGGCTTTAAACCCACAGCTAATGGTCACTTAACATTCACAAGGACTCAGGGCGGTAAAGGACACCTGCCCTCAAAAACTGTCCTAAGGTAGGGAATGGCCAACAAAATTCAAAACAGGAAAATTTTTCAAGAAGATAGTATGAAGACGTAAGTTTTACTCACTATCTTTTAAAAAAGAGGAAAATGGATAAAAGCTCAACCTCACGAATTATTACACTCATGCAAATGTAATCTGCAAAAAGGTTTCAACTCACACAGGTCGACTGACCATCAACAAAAAGTCTACAAATAATAAATTCTGAAGTATTTTTTGAGAACTGTATACCCTCTAGCTGCTGGTGAGATGTAAAGTGGTAACAGCCAATAATGAGAATAGAAAGGAGCTGCGTTTAAATGTAAAAATTGAGCTACCATTCGATGCAGCAGGCCCACCGCTGGGCCTCTCACCTGAGAAGACCAGAATCCAGAAGACAGAGCCTGCAAAAGCTGAACTTCAGCCTTATTCACAACAGCCAAGACATGGAAGCAACCTAAATGTCCATTAACAGATGAATGGATAAAGAAGTGGCCCATGTACACAATGGAATATTAGCCATGGAAAACAATGAAACACTGCTCTTTGAGGTACCATAGATAAGCCTAGAGATAATCACAGAACATGAGGTAAGTGGGAAAGCAAAAGACCTATATCCTATGATATCACTTATAGGTGTTACCTAACAACTGACAAAAATGGACATATTTCCACAGAGAAAGACACACACAGACTTAGAAAACAAACTATGCTTATCTAAAAGGAAAGGTGGTGGCAATGGATAAATTAAGATTAGGTTTACCATACCTATACAAATACAGATTAAGTACATATATCAAAAAGCCCGAGCACATAGCAAGGGAGGTGTACAGAACACTCTGTAATCCTTTACATGGGAAAAGGATCTTTACATGAATAGATATATATGATGTACGAATGAAGGAGATTGTGTACACCTAGGACAAACTATATTCTAATCATTACCCCAATTAAAACAACGAACAAGAAGTAATGAGAAATAAACTTCAGGGGCTTTTTCCTGGCACATTCCATTCTAATTTACAACCTGGGAACACGACTTCCAGAATGGCTGTGCTGCCCTAGTAACCAGATTTGGGAATGGAGAAATGCTGCCGCCTTGTGGCCGTTTCCCACACAGCCGCTTTAAACCCAGTGCTAATGGTCACTAAGTATTCACACTCATTAATGGTCACTAAATATTCACACTCATTACTCACATTTTGTCTTTTCTTTTTTTTTTGTAAATGACACCTACCCTCAAAAAAAATCCTGGGGTCGAAAATCGACCACAAAATTCAAAAGAGGGCAACCTTCCAAGAAGACAATTTCAAGAGGTATATTGTACTCACACTTCTTTTTCTAAATAAAAGAGAAAGGTGTGGGAAAATGCTGAATATTAGGAATTATTAAAGACATGCAAATATAAATTACAAAAACCTATCAGCTCGCACCAGTCAGAATGGCCATGAGCAAACATTCTAAAAACAATAAATGCTGAAGGGGTTGTGGAAAAATGCATACCCTCGGTGTTAATTGGGACGTGGTAAGAGACACTAATGAAAACACAATGCAGGTGCTTTGAAAAGGTAAACACTGAGCTACCAGTCAATGAATCGTACCCACTGTTGGGCCTATCACCTGAGAAAATGAGAATCAAGAGTCACAGGCTGGCAATACTGCCCTCCAGCAATATTTACCATAGGCAACACTCGGAAGCAACGAAAAGGTCCATCAACGGAGGAATACACAAAGAAGAAGTGGTCCATGTACAGAATGGACTATTACTCCACTAAAAAATATAAATTAAATTTAAAAAACAAACAAAATAAGGAGACATCAGCTTTGGTGGGTTTATCCAGGCACATTCCATTCTAATTTATAACTGAGGAACACCACTGGCAGGAAGGTCTGTTTCCCTTGGTACCAGAGTGGGGAACGTAGAAATGCTGCCGTCCTCTAGCCGACACCTGCAACAGCAGCTTTGAAATCTGTGTTAATGGGCACTTCATATGCACAAGTACTGCGGGGCTGCAAATGAAACCTGCCCTTAAAATGTCTTGATGCAGGTAAAGGCCAAAAAATTTCAAAATGTGGCACATACTTCAATAAAACAATTTGAAGAAGTCAGCTGTAATAACAGTTTGAAAAATAAAAGGACATGCCTGAAAGCTCAATTTCAAGGGAGTATGAGACACATGCAAATCCAACCACACAGAGGTATCAGCTCACACCATTCAGAATAACCATCAGAAAAGAAACTATAAACGATCAATGCTGAAGAGGTTGTGGAGAAATGCATACCCTCAATTTGAAGTGGGACATAACCTGGTAATAGCCACTAATGGGAACAGAATGGAGGTGCCTTTAAAAGGTAAACCTTGAGCTACTATATGATCCAGCAGGCCCAATCTTGGGCCTATAACCGAGGAAGACAGAATTGGAAAGACAGAGGCAGGCAAATCTGCATTGCAGCAGTATTACAATAGCCAAGACATGGAAGCAACCAAAAGTCCATCAACAGATGGGTGGATAAAGAAGAACTGGTACATGTACAGATGGAATATTAGCCAAGGAAAAAAATGAAACAATGCCATTTGAAACACCATAGATGAGTCTAGAAGTAATCACGCAACTTGTAGTAAGTCAGAAAGCGAAAGACACATATCCAATGATATCACTTATGGGTGTTACCTAAAAATTGATACCAGTGAAGATATTTCCACAGAGAAAGGCAATCACAGATTCATTAAACCAACTTATGGTTCACCAAATGGAAAGGTGTGAGGATTGGATACATTACGATATTGGGGTTAACAGAGATATACAAACACATGTGAAATATATAATCCCCAAAAACCTACGACATACCAAGAGAAGACTACTCAACATTGTGTCATAACCTACATGGGAAAAGGATCTGAAGAAGAACAGATATATGTATATGTGTGAAAGAACCACATCTTGCACACCTAGAACAAACAAAGCATTGTAATCTAATTTTCTGTGATAAAGAATAAAAATTAAAGAAACGAGCAAGAAGTAATGAGACATAATCTTAAGGGACTTTTCCTGGCACATTCCGTTCTAATTTACAACCTAGAACACGACTTCCATTGAGGCTCTGTTGCCCTAGTAACCAGATTTGGTAAAGGAGAACTGCTGCCGCCTTGTGGCCATTTCACACAACAGCAGATCTAAACCCAGCGCTAATGGTTACTTGATATTCAAAATAATTGCAGGCTTATAAATGACACCTGCCCTCTAAACAAATCCTTGGGTCGTAAATCGAGCAAGAATCTCAAAAGACATGCATATTTCAAAACAATTTCAAGAGGCATATTTTACTCACATATTCTTTTCTTTTTTTATTCTTTAAAATAAAAGGGAGGGCTTCCCTGGTGGCGCAGTGGTTGAGAGTCTGCCTGCCAATGCAGGGGACACGGGTTTGTGCACTGGTCCAGGAAGATCCCACATGCCGCGGAGCGGCTAGGCCCGTGAGCCATGGCCGATGAGCCTGCGCGTCTGGAGCCTGTGCTCCGCAACGGAAGAGGCAACAGCGAGAGGCTCGCGTACCTCAAAAAATAATAATAAAATAAAAAATAAAATAAAAGGGAATTGAAAAATGCGCAACATCAGCAATGAATAAAGCCATGCAAATCCAATTACAGAAATGTTCACCTCACAGCCGTCAGAATGTTCTTCAGCAAAAGTCTACAAAGAATAAATGCTGAAGGGGTTTCAGAGAACTCTGTACCCTCTAGCTGCTGGGGGGATGTAAACTGGTAACAGCCAGTAGTGAGAGCATAATGGAGGTGCGTTTAAGGGTAAAAACTGAGCTACCATGTGATCCGGTAGGTCCTCTGATCCGCCTATCACCTGAGCAGAGCAGAATGGAAAAGACACAGGCTGGCAATCCTGCACTGCAGGAACATTTAACATAGCCAAGACTTGGAAGAAACCAAAAAGTCCATCAACAGAAAAATGCACAAAGAGGAAGTGGTCCATGTAAACAATGGAATATTACCCATGGAAAACAATGAAACAGTCCCGTTTGCACCACCATATAAGGACCTAGAGATAATCACCCAACTTGAAGTAAGAAAGTGAAAGACAGATATCCTATGACATCACTTATAGGTGTTACCTAAAAGTTGATACTCTTTAACTTATTTCCAAGAGAAGGAAAAGCATGGATTAAGAAAAAAAAATATGTTTAACCAAATGGAAAAGTGTAAGGAATGTATGAATTAGGATATGTGGGTTAACAGACATGTACTAATACATATGAAATATATAATCAAAAATACCTATGGAATACAAAGAGAGGTCTACTCAACACTCTGTAATAACCTACACGGTAAAGGATCCAAAGATAAATAGAAAGATACATTGATATAATGAACCAGATTCTGTACACCTAGGAGAAACAAAATATTTTTATCAAATTTGCTCTGATAATTAATAAAAATTAAATTTAAAAAACAAACAAGAAGTAAGGAGATATAAGCTCTTGGGGATGTGCCCTGGCACATTCCACTCTAATTTGCAGCCTACGAACACGATTTCCAGGAAGACTCTGCTGCCCAAAAACCCAGAGTTGGAAATGTAGAAATTCTGCCGCCTTCTGGCCGTTTCCCGCAAGAGCGGCTTTAAGCCCACAGCTAATGATCTCAACATTCACAAGGATTTAGGTCTGTAAAGGACACCTGCCCTAAAAAATTGTGCTGAGGTAGGGAATGGACAATAAAATTCAAAACTGGCAAAATTTTCAAGAAGATAGTATGAAGAGGTAAGTTTGACTCACTCTCTTTTAAAAAAGAAAGGAAAATGGGGCTTCCCTGGTGGTGCAGTGGTTGAGAGTCCGCCTGCTGAATCAGGGGATGTGGGTTCGTGCCCCGGTCCGGGAAGATCCCACATGCCGCGGAGCGGCTGGGCCCGTGAGCCATGGCCGCTGAGCCTGCACGTCCGGAGCCTGTGCTCCGCAATGGGAGAGGCCCGTGTACCGCAAAAAAAAAAAAAAAAAAAGGAAAATGGGTAAAAGCTCAACCTCAGGAATTATTAGACTCATGTAAATCTAATCTACAAAAAGGTTTCAACTCACATCAGTCGACTGACCATCAGCAAAAAGTCTACAAACAATAAATTCTGAAGGGGTTTTAGAGAACTGTGTACCCTCTAGCTGCTGGTGAGATGTAAAGTGGTAACAGCCAATAATGAGAACAGAAAGGAGCTACGACTAAAAGTAAAAATTAAGGTACCATTCAATCCAGCAGTCACACCACTGGGCCTCTCACCTGAGAAGACCAGAATCGAGAAGGCCCGGGCTGCAAAAGCTGCACTGCAGCCTTATTCACAATAGCCAAGACAGTGAAGCAACCAAAATGTCCATCAACAGATGAACGCATAAAGAAGAAGTGGTCCACGTACACAATAGAATATTAGCCATGGAAAACAATGAAACACTGCTATTTGAGGCACCATAGATGAGCTTAGAGATAATCACAGAATATGAGGTAAGTCAGAAAGCAAAAGACCTATATCCTATGATATCACTTATAGGCGTTATCTAATAACTAACACAAATGAACATATTTCCACAGAGAAAGACACTCACAGACTTAGAAATTAAGTATGCTTATCTAAAAGGAAAGGTGGGCGGAATGGATAAATTAAGATTAGCGTTACCATATGTATACAAATACAGATTATAAACATATATCAAAAAGACGGACCATATAGCAAGGGAGGTCTACGGAACACTCTGTAATATTTTACATGGGAAGAGGATCTGAACATGAATAGACATAGATATTGTACAAATGAATCAGATCGTGTACACCTGGACAAACAATATCTAATCATTACCCCGATTAAATAAATTTTAAAAACCAAGAAGAAGTAATGAGACAAACTTACAGGCGTTTCTCCTGGTACATTCCATTCTAACTTACAACTTAGGAACACGACTTCAAGAAAGGCTCTGCGGCCCTAGAACCCAGATTTGGGAATGGAGAAATGCTGCCTCCTTGTGTCCGTTTCCCACAATAGCAGCTTTAAACCCAGTGCTAATGGTCACTAAATATTCACCAAACTTGCAGTCTGTAATGACATCTACCCTCCAAAACAATCCTGGGCTCGAATATCGACAAAAAATTCAAAAGAGGGCAACCTTCCAAGAAGACAATTTCAAGAGATATATTGTACTCACACTTTTTTTTTTAACAGGAAATAAAAGGGCGTGGAAAAATGGTGAATTTTAGGAATTTTTAAAGACATGGAAACCGAAATTACAAAAACCTATCAGGTCACAGCAGTCAGACCGGCCATTAGCAAAAGTGCTGCAAACAATAAATGCTGAAGGGATTGTGGAGAAATTCATACCCTCAGTTCTAAGGGGGACGGGGTAAAAGCCATTAATGAAAACACAATGGAGGTGCTTTGAAAAGGTAAACATTGAGCTACTAGTCAATCAGTCACACCCACTGCTGGGCCTATCACCTGAGAAAATGAGAATCAAAAAGTCACAGGCGGGGCTTCCCTGGTGGCCCAGTGGTTGAGAGTCTGCCTGCTGATGCAGGGAACACGGGTTCGTGCCCCGGGCCGGGAAGATCCCACATGCCACGGAGCGGCTGGGCCCGTGAGCCACGGCCGCTGAGCCTGCGTGTCCGGAGCCTATGCTCTGCAACGGGAGAGGCCACAACGGTGAGAGGCCCGCAAAAAAGTCACAGGCTGGCAATCTTGCACTCCAGCAATATTTAATATAGCCAACACTTGGAAGCAATGAAAATGTCCATCAACAGAGGAATGCACCAAGAAGTGGTCCATATACACAATGGAATATTACTCCAATAAAAATATAAATTAAATTTAAAAAACAAACAAAAGTAAGGAGACATCAGCTTTTCGGGGTTTATCCGGGCACATTCCACTCTAATTTATAACCGAGGAAGACCACTGGCCGGAAGGTCTGTTTCCCTAGTACCAGAATGGGGAATGAAGAAAGGCTGCCGCACTCTGGCCGTTACCTGCAAAAGCAGCTTTAAAGCCTGTGCTAATGGTCACTTCATGTGAACAAGTACTGCAGGGCTGTAAATGAAGCCTGCCCTCAAAATGTCTTGAGGGAGGTAATGGCCAATAAATTTCAAAATGTGACACATACTTTAAGAAAACACTTAGAAGAACTAAGCTGTAATCACAGTTTGAAAAATAAAAAGGACATGTCTTAAAGCTCAATTTCAACGGATTATGAGTCACATGCAAATTCAACCACAAAGAGGTATCAGCTCACACCAGTCAGAATATCCATCAGCAAGAAAACTACAAACAATAAATGCTGAAGGTGTTGTGGAGAAATGCATACCCTCAACTTTAAGTGGGATGTAACCTGGAAAGAGCCACTAATGAGAACAGAATCGTGGTGCATTTAAAAGGTAAATCCTGAGATACCGTATAATACAGGAGGCCCACTCCTGGGCCTATAACATAAGAAGACAGAATTGGAAAGACACAGGCAGGCAAATGTGCATTGCAGCAGTATTACAATAGCCAAGACATGGAGGCAACCAAAAAGTCCATCAAGAGGTGAGTGGACAAATAAGAACTGGTACATGTACAGATGGAATATTAGCCAAGGAAAAAAATGACACAATGCCATTTGCAGTACCATAGATGATTCTAGAGGTGATCAGGCAAATTGTACTAAGTCAGACAGCAAAAGACACATATCCTATAATATCACTTATAGGTGTTAGCTAAAAATTGATACCAATGAAGATACTTCCACAGAGAAAGGCAATCACAGATTCATTAAACAAACTTATGGTTCATCAAATGGAAAGGTGTGAGGGTTGGATACATTAGGATATTGGGGTTAACATAGATATACAAACACATGTGAAATATATAATCACCAAAGACCTATGGAATACCAAGAGAAGACTACTCAACATTGTGTCATAACCTACATGAGAAAACGATCTGAAGAAGTATAGATACATGTATATGTGTAAAAGAACCACATCTTGCACACCTAGAACAAACAAAACATTTTAATCAAATTTTCTCTGATTAAAAATTAAATTTAAAAAAGAACACGAAGTAATGAGACATAAACTTAAGGGGCTTTTTGCTGGCACATTGCGTTCTAATTTACAACAAGAACACGACTTCCATTAAAGCTCTGTCATCACTAATAAAGCAGCTTTATAAGCAATGTTGACGGTAACTTAAAAGAAGTTTCACTAATTATTGATAGTAACAAGAAAACAAACAAAAGTAAAAATCTTACTGCAAAAAGTATACACAGAGTAAGGGTAGTAGATCAAACACTTATTAAACTTCTGTAAATAATAAAAGATAACAGTAGTATGTTTTTTTAAAAAAGAGAGGGCCCAAATAAATCAGAAATGAAACAGATGATGTTACAACAGCCACCACAGAAATACAAAGTATCCTAAGATACACACACGGTAACTCAGGGCTCAGAATGGACAGAGCCCACTCTCCATTCCCCTGTACATGACTTACAGGAGCCTCAGGAACTGAGGAGGGGGTCCATGAGGAGAGGCACAAGATAGAAGATGTTAGGCATTAACATGACTGCATTCATCTTCAACGTGCCTGAATTACATTCACACAAGATGATTTTGTCCTGTATGTACATCAGCACCTCTAGTTGGAGCTGCAGATCTTTGGCTTCACCACCTCTACTGACAGCATTAGCTTCACGTGCTGTGGACCGTCTCCTATAGGATTTCTAGAACCACAAAGCATCGAAGCTTCACAGGACCCAGAGTCTGTGCGACTCCACTTCGAGTCTCAGAGTCTCAACTGCACTCAGAGACTCAGAGTCTCAACAGAGACTCCACTCTTGGAGGGCACACACAAAGTAGTGTGCACATCAGGACCCAGGGGAAGGAGCAGTCACCCCATAGGCGAATGACCATACCTACCTGCTAGTTTTAGAGGGTCTCCGGCAGAGGCGGGGAGTGGCTGTGGCTCACCATGGGGACAACGACACTGCCAGCAGAAGTTCTGGGAAATACTCCTTGGCGTCAGCCCTCCCAGAGTCCGCCATTAGCCCCACCAAGAGCAAGGTTGGCTCCAGTGCTGGGTCGCCTCAGGCCAAACAACCAACAGGGAGGGAACCCAGCCCCATGCATCAGGGAGATTTAGCCTACACAACCCACTGAGCCAACCTTAGCCACTGGGGACAGACACCAAAAACAATGGAAACTATGAACCTGCAGCCTGTGAAAAGGAGACCCCAAACACAGTAAGTTAAGCAAAATGAGAAGACAGAGAAACACACAGCAGATGAAGGAGCAAGGTAAAAACCCACCAGAACAAACAAATGAAGAGGAAATAGGCAGTCTACCTGAAAAAGAATTCAGAGTAATGATAGTAAAGATGATCCAAAATCTTGGAAATAGAATGGAGAAAATACAAGGAACGTTTAACAAGGACCCAGAAGAACTAAAGAGCAAACAGACAGAGATGAACAACACAATAAATGAAATTAAAAATGCTCTAGAGGGCTTCCTTAGTGGTGCAGTGGTTGAGAGTCTGCCGGCCGATGCAGGAGACATGGGTTCATGCCCCGGTCCGGGAAGATCCAACATGCCGCAAAGCAGCTAGGCCTGTGAGCCATGGTCGCTGGGCCTGCATGTCCAGAGCATGTGCTCCGCAACGGGAGAGGCCACAACAGTGAAAGGCCCGCGTACCACACACACACACAAAAATGTTCTAGAAGGGATCAATAGCAGAATAACTGAGGCAGAAGAACAGATAAGTGACCTGGAAGATAAAATAGTGGAAATAACTACTGCAGAGCAGAATAAAGAAAAAAGAATGAAAAGAATTGAGGACTGTCTCAGAGACCTCTGGGACAACATTAAATGCACCAACATTCGAATTATGGGCATCCAAGAAGAAGAAGAGAAAAAGAAAGGGACTGAGAAAATATTTGAAGAGATTATAGTGAAAACTTCCCTAATATGGAAAAGGAAATAGTTAATCAAGTCCAGGAAGCACAGAGAGTCCCATACAGGATATATCCAAGGAGAAACACGCCAAGACACATATTAATCAAACTATCAAAAATTAAATACAAAGAACAAATATTAAAAGCAGCAAGGGAAAAACAACAAGTAACACATAAGGGAATCCCCATAAGGTTAACAGCTGATATTTCAGCAGAAACTCTGGAAGCCAGAAGGGAGTGGTAGGACATATTTAAAGTGATGAAAGAGGAAAATCCTACAACCAAGATTACTCTACCCAGCCAGGACCTCATTCAGATTTGACGGAGAAATTAAAAGCTTTACAGACAAGCAAAAGCTAAGAGAATTCAGCACCACCAAACCAGCTTTACAACAAATGCTTAAGGAACTTATCTAGGCAGGAAACACAAGAGAAGGAAAAGACCTACAATAATAAACCCAAAACAATTAAGAAAATGGTATTAGGAACATACATATCGATAAATACCTTAAAGGTAAATGGATTAAATGCTCCAACCAAAAGACATAGACTAGCTGAATGGATACAAAAACAAGACCCGTATATATGCTGTCTACAAGAGACCCACTTCAGACCTAGGGACACATACAGACTGAAAGCGAGGGGATGGAAAAAGATAGTCCATGCAAATGGAAATCAAAAGAAAGCTGGAGTAGCAACTCTCATATCAGACAAAATAGACTTTAAAACAAAGACTATTACAAGAGACAAAGAAGGACACTACATAATGATCAAGGGATCAATCCAAGAAGATATAACAACTGTAAATATTTATGCACCCAACATAGGAGCACCTCAATACATAAGGCAAATACTAACAGCCATAAAAGGGGAAATGGACAGTAACACAATCATAGTAGGGGACTTTAACACCCCACTTTCACCAATGGACAGATCATCCACAATGAAAATAAATAAGGAAACACAAGCTTTAAATGACACATTAAACAAGACGGACTTAATTGATATTTCTAGGACATTCCATGCAAAAGCAACAGAATACACATTTTTCTCAAGTGCTCATGGAACATTCTCCAGGATAGATCATATCTTGGGTCACAAATCAAGCCTTAGTAAATTTAAGAAAATTGAAATCGTATCAAGTATCTTTTCTGACCACAACGCTCTGAGACTGGATATCAATTACAGGAAAAAATCTGTAAGAAGTACAAACACATGGAGGCTAAACAACACACTACTTAATAACCAAGAGATCACTGAAGAAATCAAAGAGGAAATCAAAAAATACCTAGAAACAAATGACAATGAAAACACAACGACCCAAAACCTATGGGATGCAGCAAAAGCAGTTCTAAGAGGGAAGTATATAGCTATACAATCCTACCTCAAGAAACGAGAAACACCTCAAATAATCAACCTAACCTTACACCTAAAGCAATTAGAGAAAGAAGAACAAAAAAACCCCAGAGTTGGCAGAAGGAAAAAAATCATAAAGATCAGATCAGAAATAAATGAAAAAGAAATGAAGGAAGTGATAGAGAAGATCAATAAAACTAAAAGCTGGTTCTTTAAGAAGATAAACAAAATTGATAAGCTATTAGCCAGACTCATCAAGAAAAAAAGGGAGAAGACTCAAATTAACAGAATTAGAAATGAAAAAGGAGAAGTAACAACTGACACTGCAGAAATACAAAGCATCATGAGAGATTACTACAAGCAACTCTACGCCAATAAAATGGACAACCTGGAAGAAATGGACAAATTCTTAGAAATGCACAACCTTCTGAGACTGAAGCAGGAAGAAACAGAAAATATGAACAGACCAATCACAAGCACTGCAATTGAAACTGTGATTTAAAATCTTCCAACAAACAAAAGCCCAAGACCAGATGGCTTCACAGGTGAATTCTATCAAACATTTAGAGAAGAGCTAACACCTATCCTTCTCAAACTCTTCCAAAATATAGCAGAGGAAGGAACACTCCCAAACTCATTCTACGAGGCCACCATCACTCTGATACCAAAACCAGACAAGGATGTCACAAAGAAAGAAAACTACAGGCCAGTATCACTGATGAACATAGATGCAAAAATCCTCAACAAAATACCAACAAACAGAATCCAAGAGCACATTAAAAGGATCATACAGCATGATCAAGTGGGGATTATCCCAGGAATGCAAGGATTCTTCAATATATGCAAATCAATCAACGTGATACACCATATTAACAAACTGAAGGAAAAAAACCATATGATCATTTCAATAGATGCAGAGAAAGCTTTTGACATAATTCAACACCCATTGATGATAAAAACCCTCCAGAAAGTAGGCATAGAGGGAACTCTCCTCAACATAATAAAGGCCATAAATGACAAACCCACAGCCAACATCGTCCTCAATGATGAAAAACTGAAACCATTTCCACTAAGATCAGAAACAAGACAAGGTTGCCCACTCTCACCACTCTTATTCAACATAGTTTTGGAAGTTTTAGCCACAGCAATCAGAGAAGAAAAGGAAATAAAAGGAATCCAAATTGGAAGAGAAGAAGTAATACTGTCACTGTTTGCAGATCACATCATAATATACATAGAGAATCCTAAAGGTGCTACCAGAAAACTACTAGAGCTAATCAATGAATTTGGTAAAGTAGCAGGATACAAAATTAATGCACAGAAATCTCTGGCATTCATATACACTAATGATGAAAAATCTGAAAGTGAAATTAAGAAAACACTCCCATTTACCACTGCAACAAAAAGAATAAAATATCTAGGAATAAACCTACCTAAGGAGATAGAAGACCTGTATGCAGAAAATTATAAGACACTGATGAAAGAAATTAAAGATGATACAAATAGATGGAGAGATATACCATGTTCTTGGACTGGAAGAGTCAACATTGTGAAAATGATTCTACTACCCAAAGCAATCTACAGATTCAATGCAATCCCTATCAAACTACCACTGGCATTTTTCACAGAACTAGAACAAAAAATTTCACAATTTGTATGGAAACACAAAAGACACCGAATAGCCAAAGCAATCTTGAGAAAGAAAAATGGAGCTGGAGGAATCAGGCTCCCTGACTTCAGACTCTACTACAAAGCTACAGTAATCAAGACAGTATAGTGCTGGCACAAAAACAGAAATATAGATCAATGGAACAGGATAGAAAGCCCAGAGATAAACCCACGCACATATGGTCACCTTATCTTTGATAAAGGAGGCAAGAATATAGAGTGGAGATAAGACAGCCTCTTCAATACGTGGTGCTGTGAAAACTGGACAGGTACATGTAAAAGAATGAAATTAGAACACTCCCTAACACCATACACAAAAATAAACTCAAAATGGATTCAAGACCTAAATGTAAGGCCAGACACCTTCAAACTCTTAGAGGAAAACATAGGCAGAAAACTCTATGACATAAATCACAGTAAGATCCTTTTTGACCCACCTCCTAGAGAAATGGATATAAAAACAAAAATAAACAAATGGCACCTAATGAAACTTAAAAGCTTTTGCACAGCAAAGGAAACCATAAACAAGACCAAAAAACAACCCTCAGAACGGGAGAAAATATTTGCAAATGAAGCAACTGACAAAGGATTAATCTCAAAAACATACAAGCAACACATGCAGCTCAATATCAAAAAAACAAACAACCCAGTCCAAATATGGGCAGGAGACCTAAACAGACATTTCTCCAAAGAAGATATACAGATTGCCAACAAACATATGAAAGAATGCTCAACATCATTAATCATTAGAGAAATGCAAATCAAAACTACAATGAGATATCATCTCACTCCGGTCAGAATGGCCATCATCAAAAAATCTACAAGCAATAAATGCTGGAGAGGGTGTGGAGAAAAGGGAACACTCTTGCACTGCTGGTGGGAATGTAAATTGAAACAGCCACTATGGAGAACAGTATGGAGGTTCCTTAAAAAACTAAAAACAGAACTACCATACGACCCAGCAATCCCACTACTGGGCATATACCCTGAGAAAACCATAATTCAATAAGAGTCATGTACCAAAATGTTCATTGCAGCTCTACTTACAATAGCCAGGACATGGAAGCAACCTAAGTGTCCATCATCGGATGAATGGATAAAGAAGATGTGGCATATATACACAATGGAATATTACTCAGCCATAAAAAGGAACGAAACTGAGTTATTTGTAGTGAGCTGGATGGGCCTAGAGACTGTCATACAGAGTGAAGTATGTCAGAAAGAGAAAAACAAATACCATATTGTAACACATATATATGGAATTTTAAAAAGAAAAAGAAAATGGTCAGAAAAACCTAGGGGCAAGACAGGAATAAAGACACAGACCTACTAGAGCATGGACTTGAAGATACAGGGAGGGGGAAGGGTAAGGTGGGACAAAGTGAGAGGGTGGCATGGACATATATACACTACCAAACGTGAAACAGATACCTAGTGGGAAGCAGCCACATAGCACACGGAGATCAGCTCCGTGGTTTGTGACCACCTAGAGGGGTAGGATAGGGAGGGTCGGAGGAAGGGAGATGCAAGAGGGAAGAGGTATGGGGACATATGTATATGTATAACTGATTCACTATGTTTTAAAGCAGAAACTGACACACCATTGTAAAGCAATTATAGTCTAATAAAGATGTTAAACAAAAAGATGTGGCAGGCTTCCCTGGTGGCGCAGTGGTTGAGAGTCCGCCTGCCGATGCAGGGGACGCGGGTTTGTACCCCGGTCCGGGAGGATCCCACATGCCGCGGAGCGGCTGGGCCTGTGCGTCTGGAGCCTGTACTCCTCAATGGGAGAGGCCACAGCAGTGAGAGGCCCGCGTACTGAAAAAAAAAAAAAAAAAAAGATGTGGCACATATATACAATGGAATATTACTCAGCCCTAAAAAGAAACAAAATTGAGTTATTTGTAGTGAGGTGGATGGATCTGGAGTCTGTCATACAGAGTGAAGTACGTCAGAAAGAGAAAAACAAATATCATATATTAACATATATATGTGGAATTTAGAAAAAAAAATGGTCATGAAGAACCTAGGGGCAAGATGGGAATAAAGACGCAGACCTACTAGAGAACGGACTTGAGGACACGGGGAGGGGGAAGGGTAAGCTGGGATAAAGTGAGAGAGTTGCATGGACGTATATACACTACCAAATGTAAAACTGATAGCTAGTGGGAAGCAGCCGCATAGCACAGGGAGATCAGCTCGGTATTTTGTGACCACCTAGAGAGGTGGGATAGGGAGGGTGGGAGGGAGACGCAAGAGGGAGGAGATATGGTGATACATGTATACGTGTAGCTGATTCACTTTGTTATACAGCAGAAACTAACACACCATTGTAAAGCAATTATACTCCAATAAAGATGTTAAAAAATTAAGAAATTAAAAATTAATCTAATTAAAAATGGTTAAAATGGTAAATTTTATATTATATATATTTTACCAAAATTTTTAAGATAAAAATACACAAAGATGGAATGAGTTTGGAGGTAGTATTTTATATGGAATGGCTAGAGAAGGCCTCACTGAGAAGAAGTAAGGTGGGGCCCTGTAGATGTCTAGGGGATGAGAGTTCCAAAGAAGGGACAGCACACACAAAGGCCCTGAGGCCCCCTCTTGCAGGGAGGGCTGTAGGGCAGTGTAGCTGGAGCAGAGAGAGGGAGGCAGCAAGTGGATGGAGATGAACTCACTCCAGTGGGGTAAAGTGCCATAGTGGTGAATGTAGGTGAGGGTAAGATCTTCGGTGCCGCGCGAGCACACGTGTACAAACATACATACACACACACACACACACTCCCCTAATCATTTCCACACAAACCCCCTCACTCCATCACACTCAGCTCTCCTCATCGCCTCTTCTGTGCTCCCATCAGTAGCAGGAGCTAGGAATTGGCACCCTCCGGTGATGTAACATTGGAAATGCCAAATCCAGATGACTAACTGGATCCCAGATGGTGACTGAGTTAATGAGGAATCTTAGCCACCCATTGCAGGCCCCTTGCTTCCAAATAAGGAAACAAAAGTCCCTGGGAATTCCCTGGCGGTCCAGCAGTTAGGACTCTGTACTTTCACGGCCGAGAGCGCGCGTTCGGTCCCTGGTCAGGGAGCTAACATCCCGCATGCCACAACACGGAAACAGAAGTCCTAACTAGGAACAGGACTCATCCAAAGCCACACAGTGAGTAGTCAGCTAGAACCCCACTCCCTGGCTCCCACGCTACTGCTCCTTTGTGTAATCCCAGCCGCTGACCAATGGGGTGGGGGCAGGCTCATCTTCCTATTGGCCAGGCTGACAGCTGCCTAGGGCAGGCTGAGCACACTGCCGTGACCTCAGCCTTGGGCCACCTCCAGGGTCTTTGTGAGAGCTGGGCAGAAAAGCACAGAAAACTGCTGGTACCCCATCACTTCTGCTAGGCTGGGAGAAGCCACTCCAGGAGGGCTGAGGGTGACAGTGTGAGAGGCAGAAGGTGGGAATCACAGCCTCATCGCTACTCTGCACCCCCTTCCCCAGAGCCCACTCCACACTCTGCTCCTATTGGCCACCTTGCTTAACTATATGACAGCTCTCTTTCCCCTCCACTAAATAGTTTCTTATGGGTAGGGACCAAATTTTTCTCAACTTTGTAGTCATGGTGGGTTATAATTAGAAAAGTCATAGACAAGGATTTGAATTATAGCTCAGCTTTTATATTAATTATATTCTCACTCTGTTACCCTGGGCAAGTTAATTAACTACTCTGAGCAACTATGTCTTCATCTGTAAAATAGGCACAGCTTGGCTCAGTTCTTAAGATTAGAGATTCTGTCCTTGAAGCCTTAACATGTGCAATAGAGGCAGGCATTATGTACAAAGCACAGAACTGGTCCTGGAGGGAAAGTGTCAGGGAACTCTTTTCTAAGGTGGTGATATCTCTGCAGGGTTTTGAAGGTGCTGTAGGAACTTTCCAGGTGCCATGGCTGGGGAGAACACTCCATGCAGAGGCATAGAGGCCTGGAAGAATGTGGTAAGAGGATACAAAAGCACTTGGTACTATGAAAGCGTGGCATGGTGACTTTCCACCATGTCAACTGAGCTAAGCTGGAACTTGGTTTTCCAGACTTCTCTTCCCTATGTGATTCCAAATTAGGGTTGTCCACAAGAGAACGAGGGAGATTTGGATGGCAGATAGGAAGCGTCAGCCACAATGCACTGAAAATGTGGCAGAGAGCTGGATGCTGCTACAGCACACACAGTGTCCCCGGGCTGCTGGTCCCGCAGTTGGCTCAGGGCGAAGACCATCCAGCGGCTCCTGCAGGTCCTCTTCTAGCCTCTCTGAGTCCTGGGCCAGGTGTGTATTTACAATACATATGTACATATACGTGTGTATATATGTGCGCACACACACACATATTCCCCTCCAGAGAGCTGGTTGTTAAACCCTTACCAGCACACCTGCTCCAGTCCAGCTTCTCCAGTCCAGCTTCTCCAGCTTCTCTTGGACCATCTCCAAGCTTACTCGTGGGGATTTAGCCCGCAAATCTTTATTCATAAAATAAACAATAATCTTTTTATGGCCCATTTGAGAGCAAAGTATCAACAAAATCTTGGTGAGTCTTGGTCACAGCACTAGGTGGGCAGGCTCTGTGGGGTCCCCAGGGCCTGCCTTGGCAAGGTGAGAAAAGAGATGCATTCTGGGTGACATCTGAGGGTCCCTTGGGTGCAGTGGCCTCAGAGCAAAACAAAATGCTTGCCACTCACCAGGGTTTAATAAATTCTAACCAGCCCCACTAACAGTCACAATGAGAACTTGCATTCTTTGACCACCTCTAAGATGCCAGGCAGATGAGTTGCATGTATGTTACAACATTTCATCGCACAGCAATATCACAAAGCAGATACTGATGAAGAATCTGAACTCAGATGTAGTAGGTAAGTTGCCCAAAGTACCAGAGTGATGATTTCAACTCAATCCTGGTTATGTAGTACCGCTCACTCTTCCTGCAGGAGCGTGTGGTCAGAGGCATGGCCTGCAGGTACACAGGTACCTGGACTGCCAAGCACGATGCTCATCACAAGATGTCACCTACAGGGGGCTTCGTGGCAGGGGGATTGGATGTGGGGTAAGGGCAGAGGGCCAGGGAGATAGATATGCAGCCACCTTAGAATAGGGGGTAAGAACAGGATGTTTGGGGCCACAGGGGAGCACAGTCAAGCCACAGTGTGTCAGGAAAGGTTGGCTACACTTAGGTTTTGAGGCCCATGCAGTCCAGACAGGAGCAAGTCCATATGCAGCTTCATGGTATTTCATTTATTTCACTCTTCACTAAAGAGTAGCTCTGGGGGAGGGCACACGCAAATTCTACCTGTGCCGTTATCTGCCAGCTTCCATTCTCACACCTGAGACTTCCTTAGTCCATTTCTTCAACTTCTGAGCTTGGTGCCCACCACTGTGCTGGGAACTGAGGATGCAGAGCTGGACCAGAGGCACCGTCTGTGCCCGGGGGCTCACAGCAAGGGCCCAGCGTCAGCTGTGTGGCTGGAGGGTGGGTAAGTACGTGGTGAGTTCTGGTTCCCTTACTGCCTGGGCCCTCACCAGCACGGAGGCCTTTGGCAAATTCATCTCACTGTGGGGCAGTGTCCTCATCTGAGAAACGGGACTTGCTAGCAGTGCTCACCACTGAGGGTGTCTCTGAAGTGTAAATGAGACAAACAGATGAGGGACTTGGGATGGTGCCTGGCTGTAGTAAGCACTCCGTGGCTGTCAGCAGTGATTGTCCCAGCAGAGTCTCAGTGGCTGGCGTCTTCATCTGGGGTCCCCATTAAGATACTCAGAATCACCCCATCTGGAGGTGAGCCAGGCATCTCTGTGGTGTGCCTGGCTCTCCTGGCCTCCTGCAATTGCTGGGCTGATCTGTGGTATTCTACAGCCCCCTGGTGGGCCTTATGGGAGTATAGCAACTAATTCAATAAACTCCATGATTCTGATTCTAGAGGGAACTAAGTCTGAGGGCTGGCATGGTCTAGATTTCACTCCCCATGCATTGCTCAGGACCTATGTTATCCTCATTTCTCTTTAGTAAAAGAGAAACTAGTCAGCTGCTATTCTCTTGGCTTATCCATAGTGGGTGAAGACAGGGCACGGAATAAACCCTTCCTGTTCTACTGCTTTGCTCAAGTTACTGCCATGCAAAAATAGATTAGGTGGAGAGGAAACATCTGGCTGGAACCAGGAGGCAGGGGAAGGGTCTCCACCAACCCCACCCTGAGTTCCAGAACCTTCCATCCAGCTCAGTGGCTCTCATTGGCCAGGGTTCCAGGGGTCCCAGCCAATCCAGCAGGGGGTGGGGGCACTCTGCAGCTTTGGACACCAGAAGCAGGGGACATCTAGGGAGCCACAAGCACAGCTCATCCCGTGGATGTGTTGACACCGCCTGGAGTTGCCTTCTCAGTGGATGTTGGATATGGGATGCCCAGAAACCCCCCAAGCGGAAACCACCGACACCACCCTTGGACTTGTGCTTCCCCAACCAGAACCAGTCCCGCAACTGCTACCAGAGCGTCCAGGGCACCGTGCTGGATCCAGCACATCAAGGATGGCACTTTCACACACTCTTGGAAGGATCAGCCCCCGCAAACCCCAGCCTCCCTTCTGCCAGGGTCCCCGCCTCAGTTACCCACCTCCACCCCCAACCTCTAAGCCACAAATAGAGTCATGTTATTCCTGCAAACGCAGAAACCAACAAATCGCGTGGGAATAGAATACTTTAAAGTGGATTCTAAATGCACCAAGAAGTCTAGCCATCTAATGGCATTTACTAAACAATGGTAAATCTGACGGTCTTTTGGTGGTGAATGAAACGTTTGGGTTCTTTATTCAGATTATGGTCATTCATTCAGCCAATTAGCATTTATTTAGGGTTAATTCTGTGCCAGGAACTGGGGACACCACAGTGAACAATACAGACAAAATCCCTGCTCTCCTGCAATTTGTGTTCTAGTGGAAGAGACAAAAAATAAAAAGTAAGGGGCTTCCCTGGTGGCGCAGTGGTTGAGAGTCCACCTGCCGATGCAGGGGACACGGGTTCGTGCCCCAGTCCGGGAAGATCCCACATGCTGCGGAGCGGCTGGGCCCGTGAGCCATGGCCGCTGAGCCTGCGCGTCCGGAGCCTGTGCTCCGCAACGGGAGAGGCCACAACAGTGAGAGGCCCGCATACCACAAAAAAATAAAATAAATAAAATAAAATAAAAAATAAAATGTAAGTAAAATATATAGTTATTTGAAGTCGTGACATGGGCTAGGGAGTAAAATTAAGCAGGGAAACCATAGGAGTGCCAGAGGGCTCTAGTTTTGGAGGCTGGGGGGTAGGGGGAGGTAGAAAAGCCTTCACTGATAAGGGGACATTTGAGTTAAGACCGATGGAGGTGAGGGAGCAAGTGATCAGAAAGCATTCCAGGCAGGGAGAGGGCAAGTACAAAGGCCCTGAGGTAGGAACACGTGGACATGTTTAGAAATAGGGAGGAAGTCGGAGCAGGCTGAGCAGAGAGAGAGGGTAAGAGAAGACCAAGCCAGAGATAATCCCAGGGTAGGGTGGGAGCTTTACGTGGGGCCTTGTAAGTGACTCCAGGGTTCTGGCTTTTATTCTGAGCCAGGTGGGAGTCATTGGAGGGTTCTGACCAGAGGAATGTTTTAACAGGACTGCTCTGGCTCCTTCGTGGAGAAGGGATCGAAAGAGGTGATGCTTTAGTCCTTGTATACTCTTCCTCTCACACCCTATCTGCTAGCAAGTTTTCCCAATTCTGCTTCCAAAGTATGTAGTCCTCTAAATCAGGTTCCTAAGGCCAGGCTTTTCAATTTAAGTCCCTATTTTATTTTTTAATTTTTATTTATAACCAATTTTTCTGATTACAAAACATGCATATTCATCTAAAATTTTTCAAAAATTTAGAAAACTGAGAAGAAAATGGCAATCATATGCAGTGTCAGTACCCAGAGAGAATCATTAGGAACTTTTTGGTATGCTTCCTTTCAGACTGTGTATTGTGTGTTGTGCTATGTTCCTAGATCTTACTTCTTTCGTTTAACATTCTATCATAAACTATTCCCCAGGCCAGTAAGAATTCCTTGAAACCATATTTAATGGCAATATACTGTTCTATCACATGTATAATTTTTTAAAATTTTAATGCAGAATATTTTAACTAGTCTTCTTGCTGGACAGAAGGCCTATTTCAATTTCCTATTTCAATTGATTTTCTTGGTATTTCAAACCGCCGCAATCATTCTCTTTGTTCTGAAATCCTAAACCTTTCCTAACGGTATTAGCAATAACATTTCAACAGGGTTTCATATTTCCAGTTTTTTCCACTCTAACCTATGCTCCCTGCTGCCTCTGGGCTCTGTTAGGGGCTCCCATATGCCTCCAGGATAAAGTCCAATCGCCTTAGAAAGGCATTCCTGGGCCTTTACAAGCCTGGTTCTAACTCTTCATCCTGCCTCTTCTGCAACTCCTCACTGCTTCTGGATACTACCTTTTCTGCACATACAGCTTTTCCCATTGCCACTTCATTCTCTGCCTGTAACACCCTTGCTGCCTGTGGAAACCCTCTTTAATCTTCCGTGGCCCCTTCCAGGACAACTTGCTCGCTGTTGTGTGATGCCTTGAGTACTTTTTACAGCATTTATTACACTGTGCTGTAATGTATCTTTAATCCACCGCGCTTCCCTGCTCCTCTACGAGTGCCTTGTGGGTGGGGACTGTGTCTGTCTTGCTCACTTCTTTACCCATTACACCTAGCAGAGTGCCTGGCACATGGTATAGAGCACAGGTATTTGTTCAAAGAATGGTCACCAATTGGCTAGGAGTTTACCAAAGTGGCAGAAACTTCATTGTCTTATGTCAGTAGCACCACCTCCTGGACGTAAACGGCTGTGGCAGGAGCCACATCTGAATCCGACCATGTTACTCATGACCTCTACAGCGCCCTCCTTAGAGCAAGCCACTGCCATCATTACCTGGATTAATGCAGGAGCCTCCTAACTGGTCTCCCATTTTCTCTCTTCTGTCCACCTCCCCCTCCAACAGTAGGCAGAACGAACCCGTTAACATGGCGAAAGCATGTTACCCCCTCTGCTCAAATCCTTCCAACTGGGTCTCATCACACGTAGGCTAAAACCAAGGGCCTTAGATCCCTCCTACACTGTTGGTGGGAATGTAAACTGGTGAAGCCACTGTGGAAAAGAGTATGGAGGCTTCTCAAAAAACTAAAAATAGAACTACCATATGAGCCAGCAAGTCCACTTCTGAGTATATAGCTGAAGAAAACAAAAACACTAATTCAAAAAGATACATGTACCCCTAATGTTCATAGCAGCATTATTTACAATAGCCAAGATAAGAAGGCAACCTAAGTGTCCATTAACAGATGAATGAAGAAGATATTGTGTGCGTGTGTGTGTGTGTGTGTATATACATACACACACACACACACCATATATACCATATCTTCTTTATTCATTTATCTGTTAATGAATATGTATATATTTGTATACACACACACACACACACACACAATGGAATGCTACTCAGCCCTAAAAAAAGAACAAAATTTTGCATTTGCAGCAATATGGATGACTTGGAAGGCATTATACTAAGTGAAATAAGAACGAGAAAGACAAATAATATATGGTATCACATGTGGAATCTAAAAAATAAAACAAACTAGTGAATATAACAAAAAAGCTCACTCATAGATATAGAGAACAAACTAGTGGTTACCAGAGGGGAGAGGGAAGGGGGGAGGGGCAAAATAGGGGTAGAGGATTAAGAGGTACAAACTATTATGTATAAACTACAAACATACATTGTACAACACAGGGAATATAACCAATATTTTATAATAATTATAAATGGAGTATAACCTTTAAAAATTGTGAATCACTATATCGTACACCAGTAATTTATATAATACTGTACATCAACTATACTCAATAGAAAATAAATAAAATAAACCCAAGAGCCTTACAACAGCCAATATGACCTGGTCCCTGGCTACCTCTCTGATCTCATTTCCTATCTTTTTTTTTTTTTTTTGCTAATTCCATTCCATTCACAGTACTCCTTGAACACACACCAAAAGCACTCCTACCTCAGGGCCTTTGCCCTTCCTCTACCTGCTCCCATGTGGCTCATTCTCATTTCATCCAGATTCCTGCTGAAATGTCACCTCAACAAAGAGGATTTCCCTGAGCACTTCCTCTAGTGCAGCAGGGCCTAACCTGGTCACTCTGTCTGAAGCAGCAATGCTCATCACCTCCTAACCCTTTATCATGCTTTATTTTTCTTAATAGTCCTTACTATCATTGCTGTTATTTTAATTTTTTTTAATCTGGCTCCTTTCACTCAAATATAATTTGTTTTAGGAAGCAAATGTAACACTGATACCTAAACCAGATATAAAGAAATATACAGACAAGTACTGTTCATAAATATCATTGCTAACTTTCTGAATAAAATATTAGCAAACACAATGAATCTAAAACCACATTCAGAAAATAGTACACCATGAATAAGAGGGATTTATTCAATAATGCAAGGTGACTCACTATTAGAAATCCATTAACATCATAGTCCACATTAAAAAACAATCTAAAGGGAAAAATCATGATTATCCCTATCAAGTCTGAGAAAAATTTAACACCCTTCATGAAAATCACAAAAACAAACAAGAAAAACAGACAAGAACTTAGGAACCGAGGTGTAAGTATACCTCGACATGATAGAATGTATATACTTTCATCCTAAATCTCTTATTTAATGAGGAAGCATCAGAGGCATTTCCTCTAAGATCAGGAACAAAGCAAGGATGTCAATGATCTCTACTACTCTCCAACACTGTACTAGAGATATCAGCTAATGCAATTAGACAAGAGAAATCAAGTCAAGTTATAAGAACTGGTTGTTGGGCTGCACCAAGCTATAAAAACTGGTTGTAGGCCTACAAGGCCTGTACTCAGTCAGCTTCAAGACCAAAGAAAGAGTCAGCAACAAACATCAAGGTTTAATGGATAGGGGGAGCTTACATGCCTGAAGCAAGGTCCTGCAGTGACACTTCACCATGGGTGGTGGATGGCAGGCAGGGCATGGGGGCAGGCTTCACTACTGGGGAGAAGGGTAGATTGCCATTTGTAGAGGAAACTGACCTCAGGTTGACTTGTTGATTACCAGGGAAACTAGCAGAGAGTCATACCCTTCACTGCCCCCTTGATAAGAACAGTCACTAGCTGTGTCCTGAAGCTAGTATGTAAGAAGGTCAGACCTGTGAGTAGGGTATAGGTGAAGCAAGCACTGGTTGAGTAGGGGATGTACAGAGAGCAAAAGAACAGCCACGTTCTTGAGTTCAGGAGCACCACAAAACTGGGGGAAAGAGAGACTCCACTCTTAGGGGGTGCACACAAGGTTTCACATACACTGGGACCCAGCATAAAGCAGTAACTCCATAGGAGTCGGGGCTGGAACTACCTATGAGTCTTGGAGGGTCTCCTGGGGAGCGGGGGGGTCGGCTAGGGCTCACTGTGGGGGGCAAGGACACTTGTGGCAGAGGTCACAGTATGAACTCTCCCAGAGGTTGCCATTTTGGCATCAAGACCTGGCCCTACCCAACAGCCTACAGGCTCCAGCGCTGTAATGCCTCAGGACAAACAACCAGCAGGACAGAAACACAGACCCACCCATCAGCAGACAGGGTGCCTAAAGCCATACTGAGCTCACAGTCACCTATAAACACACCTCTTGACATAACTCTGCCCACCAGAGGGACGAGACCCAGCTCCACCCACCAGTAGGCAGGCACCAGTCCCTCCCACCAAGAAGCCTGCACAAGCCTCAGGACCAATTTCACCCACCAGAGGGCAGACACCAGAAGAAAGAGGAGCTACAATTCCCCAGCCAGTGGAAAGGAGACCACAAACACAGAAAGTTAGACAAAATGAGGTGGCAGAGAAATACGTTTTAGATGAAGGAACAAGATAAAAACCCATAAGAACAACTAAATGAGGAGATAGGATAATGATAGTAAAGATGATCCAAGATCTCGGAAAAAGAGGCACAGACAGAGAAGTTACAAGAGATGTTTATCAAAGAGCTAGAATATTTAAAGAACAAACAAATGGATATGAACAATACAATAACTGGAATGAAAAATATACTAGAAAGAATCAATAGCAGAATAACTGAGGCAGAAGAACGAATAAGTGAGCTGGAAGACAGAATGGTGAAAATCATTGCCCCGGAATAGAATAAAGAAAAACAAACAAGAAAAGAAATGAGGACAGTCTCAGAGATTTCTGGGAAACATTAAATGCAGCAACATTCACAATATACAGGTACCAGAAGAAGAGAGAGAAAGGACCTGAGAAAAATTTGAAGAGATTACAGTTGAAAACTTCCCTAACATGAGAAAGGAAATACTCACTCAACTCCAGGAAGTGCAGAGAGTCCCATACAAGATAAAAACAAGGAGGAACACGCCAAGATACATATTAATCAAACTGACAAAAATTAAAGACAAATATTAAAAGCAACAAGGGAAAAGCAACAAATAATATACAAGGGAATCCCCATAAGGTTATCAGCTGATTTTTCAGCAGAAACTCTACAGGCCAGAAGGGAGTGGCATGATATATTTAAAGTGATGAAAGGGAAAAACCTACAACCAAGAATACACTACCCAGCAAGGCTCTCATTCAGATTCAACATAGAAATCAAAAGTTTTCCAGACAAGCAAAAGCTAAGAGAATTCAGCACCACAAAACCAGCATTACAACAAATGCTAAAGGAATTTCTCTAGGTGGAATAGAAAAGGCCACAACTAGAATCAAGAAAATTTTGCATGAGGAGGCTCACCAGTAAAGGCAAGCATAAAGTAAAGGTAGGAAATCATCCACTCACAAATATGGTATCAAAACCAGAAATCAGAGCTTCCCTGGTGGCGCAGTGGTTGAGAGTCCACCTGCCAATGCAGGGGACACGGGTTCGTGCCCCGGTCCGGGAGGATCCCACATGCCACGGAGCAGCTGGGCCTGTGAGCCATGGCCGCTGAGCCTGCACGTCCGGAGCCTGTGCTCTGCAACGGGAGAGGCCACAACAGTGAGAGGCCCGTGTACAGCAAAAAAAACACAAAAAACAAATAAAAAACAGCAATCAAGAGAAGACAAGAGTACAAATGCAGAATATTGGAAATTTATTTGAAATTAAGAGATCACCAACTTAAAACAATCTTGTACACATATAGACTGCTATATCAAAACCTCATAGGAACCACAAACCAAAAATCTACGATACACACACACACACACACACACACACACACACAAGCAATCTAAACACATCACTAAAAATTGATATCAAATCACAAGAGAAGAAAACAAAAGATGAAGGGAAGAAAAAAGACCTTCAAAAACAAATCCAAAACAATTAACAGAATGGCAATAAGAACATTCATATCTATAATTAACTTAAACGTAAATGGATTAAATATTCCAACCAAAAGACACAGACTGGCTGAATGAATAAAAAAACAAGACCTCTATATATGCTGTCTATAAGAAACCCACTTCAGATCTAGGGACACATACAGACTGCAAGTGAGGGGATGGAAAAAGTTATTCCATGCAAATGGAAATCAAAAGAAAGCTGGAGTAATAATACTCATATCAGACAAAATAAACTTTAAAATAAAGACTGTAACAAGAGACAAAAATGAACACTATAGGGGCTTCCCTGGTGGCGCAGTGGTTGAGAGTCCGCCTGCTGATGCAGGGGACACGGGTTCGTGCCCCAGTCCAGGAAGATCCCACATGCCGCAGAGCAGCTGGGCCCGTGAGCCATGGCCGCTGAGCCTGCGCGTCAGAAGCCTGTGCTCCGCAACGGGAGAGGCCACAACAGTGAGAGGCCCGCGTACCGCAGGAAAAAAAAAAAAAAGACCACCACATAATGATCAAGGATCAATCCAAGAAGAAGATATAACAATTGTAAATATATACGTACCCAACATAGAAGCACCTCAATATATAAGACAAATGCTAACAGCCATAAAAGGATAAATTGATAGTAACACAATAATAGTAATACCACATTCTCATCAATGGACAGATCATCCAAACAGAAAATCAATAAGGAAACACAGGCCTTAAATGACACATTAGGCCAGATGGCCTTAATTGATATTTGTAGTACATTCCATCCAAAAGCAGCAGAATATGCTTTCTTATCAAGTGCACATGGAAGATTCTTCAGGATAGATCACATCTTGGGCCACAAATCAAGCCTCAGTAAATTTAAGAAAACTGAAGTCATATCAAGCATCTTTTCTGATCACAATGCTATGAGATTAGAAATCAATTATAGGAAAAAAACACTGTAAAAAACACAAACACATGGAGGCTAAACAATATGTTACTAAACAACCAATGGATCGCTGAAGAAATCAAAGAGGAAATCAAAATATACCTAGAGATAAATGACAATGAAAACACGACAGTCCAAAACCTTTGAGTTGCAGCAAAAGCAGTTGTAAGAGGGAAGTTTATAGCAATACAATCTTACCTCACGAAAAAAGAAAAATCTCAAATAAACAACATAACATTACACCTAAAGCAACTAGAGAAAGAAGAACAAACAAAACCCAAAGTTAGTAGAAGGAAAGATATCATAAAGATCAGAGCAGGAATAAATGAAATAGAGAGGAAGAAAACAATAGCAAAGATCAATGAAACTAAAAGCTCGTTCTTTGAGAAGATAAACAAAATTGATAAACCTTTAGCCAGACTCACCAAGAAACGAAAGAGAGAGGACTCAAATCAATAAAATTAGAAATTAAAAAGTAGTTACAACTGACACCACAGAAATACAAAGGATCATAAGAGACTACTATAAAACAACTATATGACAATAAACTGGACAAACTAGAAGAAATAGACAAATTCTTAGGAAGGTACAACCATCTAAGACTGAACCAGGAAAAAACAGAAAATATGAACAAGTGAATCACAAGTATTGAAATTGAAACAGTGATTAAAAATTTTCCAACAAACAAAAGTCCAGGACCACATGGCCTCACAGGAGAATTCTATCAAACATTTAGAGAAGAGTTAACACCTATCCTTCTGAGACTCTTCCAAAAAATTGCTGAGGAAGGAACACTCCCAAGTTCATTCTTTGAGGCCACCATCACCCTGAAACAAAATCAGACAAAGATACCACAAAAAAAGAAAATTACAGGCCAATATCACTGATGAACATAGATGCAAAAATCCTCAAATCCTCAACAAAATACTAGCAAACCAAATCCAACAATACATTAAAAGGATCATACACTATGATCAAGTGGGATTTATCCTAGTGATGCAAGGATTCTTCAATAGCCGCAGATCAGTCAATGTGGTACACCACATGAACAACCTGAAGAATAAAAACTGTATGATCATCTCAATAGATGCAGAAAAAGCTTTTGACAAAATTCAAGACCCATTTATGATGGGTCTCTAGAAAGTGGGAATAGAGGGAACTTACCTCAACATAATAAAGGCCATAGACGACAAACCCACAGTTAACATCATTCTAAACAGTGAAAAGCTGAAAGCATTCCCTCTAAGATCAGGAACAAGGCAAGGATGTCCACTCTCACCACTTTTATTCAACATAGTTTTGGAAGCCCTAGTCATGGCAATCAGAGAAGAAGAAGAAATAAAAGGAATCTAAATTCGAAAAGAAAAAGTAAAACTGTCACTGTTTGCAGATGACATGATACTATACACAGAAAATCCTAAAGATGCTACCAGAAAACTACTAGAGCTCATCAATCAATGTGGTAAAGTTGCAGGATACAAAATTAATACACAGAAATCTGCTGCATTTCTGTACACTAACAACAAAAGATCAGAAAGAGAAATTAAGGAAACAATCCCATTTACCATCTCATCAAGAAGAATGAAATACCAAGGAATAAACCTAGCTAAGGAGGCAAAAGACCTGTACTCTGAAAACTATAATATGCAGATAGAAGAAATTGAAGATGACAGAAACAGATGGAGAGATATACCATGTTCTTGGATTGGAAGAAGCAATATTCTGAAAATGACTATACTACCGAAGGCAATCTACAGATTCAATACAATTACTATCAAATTACCAATGGCAGGCTTCCCTGGTGGCACAGTGGTTGAGAGTCCACCTGCCAATGCAGGGGACGCGGGTTTGTGCCCTGGTCCGGGAAGATCCCACATGCCGCGGAGCAGCTGGGCCCGCACGGGCCTGTGCGTCCGGAGCCTGTGCTCCGCAACGGGAGAGGCCACAACAGTGAGAGGGCCATGTACCGCCAAAAAAAAATTACCAATGGCATTTTTCACAGAACTAGAACAAAAAAATTTTAAATTTGTGTGGAAACACAAAAGACCCCGAATAGCCAAAGCAACCCTGAGAAAGATAAACGGAGCTGGAGGAATCAGGCTCCCTGACTTCAGACTCTACCACAAAGGTACAGTAATCAAGACAGTATGGTACTGGCACAAAAACAGAAATATAGATCAATGGAACAGGATAGAAAGCCCAGCGATAAACCCACAGACATATGGTCACCTTATCTTTGATAAAGGAGGCAAGAATATAGAGTGGTGAAAAGACAGCCTCTTCAATAAGTGGTGCTGGGAAAACTGGACAGCTACATGTAAAAGAATGAAATTATAACATTCTCTAACATCACACAAAAAAATAAACTCAAAATGGATCAAAGACTTAAATATAAGATCGGACACGATGAAACTCTTAGAGGAAAACATAGGCAGAACACTCTTTGATATAAATTGCAGCAATATCTTTTTGGATTCACCTCCTAGAGTACTGAAAATAAAAACAAAAATAAACAAATGGGACCTAGTTAAACTTAAAAGCCTCTGCACAGCAACGGGAACCATCAACAAAATGAAAAGACAACCCACAGAATGGGAGAAAATATTTGCAAATGATGCGACCAACAAGGGATTAATCTCCAAAATTTACAAAAAGCTCATGTAGCTCTATGCCAAAAAAGCAACCCAATCAAAAATGGGCAGATCTAAATAGACATTTCTCCAAAGAAGAAATACAGATGGTTAAAAAGCACATAAAAAAGATACTCAACATCACTAATTATCAGAGAAATACAAATCAAAACTACAATGAGGTATCACCTCACACCAGTCAGAATGTCCATCAAAAACTCTACAAATAATAAATGCTGGAGAGGGTGTGAAGAAAAGGGAACCCTCCTACACTGTTGGTGGGAATGTAAACTGGTGCAGCCACTATGGAGAACAGGATGGAGGTTCCTTAAAAAACTAAAAATGGAACTACCATATGACCCAGCAATCCCATTCCTGGGCATATCCAGAGAAAACCATAATCCGAAAGGATACATGCACCCCAATGTTCATTGCAGCACTATTTACAATAGCCAATATATGGAAGCAACCTAAATGTTCATTGACAGAGAAATGGATAAAGAAGATGTGGTACATATATACAATGGAATATTACTCAGCCATAAAAAAATGAAATAATGCCATCGGCAGCAACATGGATGGACCTAGAGATCATCACAGTAAGTGAAGTAAGTCAGGCAGAGAAAGACAAATATCATATGATATCACTCATATGTGAAATCTAAAAAAAAATGATACAGGGCTTCCCTGTGGCGCAGTGATTAAGAATCCGCTTGCCAATGCCGGGGACATGGGTTCGAGCCCTAGTCAGGGAACGAAGATCCCACATGCCGCGGGGCAACACAGCTACTGAAGCCCAAGCACCTAGAGCCCGGGCTCCGCAAAAAGAGAAGCCACCGCAAGGAGAAGCCTGAGCACCACAAAGAAGAGTAGCCCCCACTCGCCACAACTAGAGAAAGCCTGCGTGCAGCAACGAAAACCCAACAAAGCAATAAATAAATAAAATTAAATATTTTTTTAAAAATGATAACAAATGAACTTATTTATAAAACAGAAACAGACTCACAGATATTGGGAACAAACTTATGGTTACCAAAGCCGAAATGTGGAGGGGAGGGATAATTCAGGAGGAGCTTGGGATGAACACACAGGCACTACTATGTATAAGATGGATAACCAACAAGGACCTACTGTATAGCTCAGGGAACTCTACTCAAAATTCTGTGATAACCTACATAAGAATCTAAAAAAAATGTATATACGTATAACCGAATCACTTTGCTGTACACCTGAAACTAACACAACATTGTAAATCAGCTATAAGTCAATTTTTTTTAAAAAACCAAAAACTTAGTTTCAAGTTTCCAAAATCTGGAGAGATTTTAGATGGACATTCCCAAAACATAATTATTCCTGTAGCGTTTACCTAAAAGCTCTTTTTTTCCCTTTCACTCTTAGAGATCACACATGATTAAAGTTCCTGAGAGCCCAGGTAAGTCATTTACATCTCAAAGGCACAAGAAGAGAAATACCAGTTTCTTCTAGAGTGGAACAAATTACTTAAACCAATTACAAAAGGCTCACTTGGATGCAACAGCAGAGCCATTAGGGGCCACTGTTCTCCAGATCTCTTGGCAGCCCCCATTCCGCAAGGATAGCCACCACAAGCCCCACATACTGGTGGACGGCCACCCTGGGACTTCCCCCGCAACTTTCAGGAGCACCCCTGGAACTTCTGGGCCACAGGAGTTAGTGGACGGCCCTTGCAACATTCCATTCCCCGTCCTGTATTTCCCGACATCTCAGCGCTCACAGGAGCTTCCTCGGTCTCCTGGCTGCTCCTCCAATTAATGGGCTGCTCCCCGCGGGCCTACAAGGCCTGTACTCGCCCAGCTTCAAGACCGAAGAAAGAGCCCGGGGTCAGCGACAAAGATATAACGGTTTAACCGATGGGGGAGCTTACTTGTCTGGAGCAAGGTCCTGGAGCGACACCACACCGCGTGCGGCCAACACTGAGCAGGACGGAAGCAGGCTGCGCTTCCGGGTGGGGAGGAAGACGCTGGTTATAGGGGGACTGACTGCAGGTGCGCTCATTGGTTACCAGGGAAACCGGCAGAGGGCACGCCCCTCACTGCCCCCTTGATAAGAACAATCCCCAGCTGGGGCCTGGGGCGAGTATGTAAAAAGATCAGTCAGGTAAGTAGAGTATAGGTGAAGCAGGCATTGGGCAAGCAGGGGTTATACAGAGATCAAGAGAACAGTCATCTTGGGTGGCCTGACCATACACTGGTGAATTATGAAGGGTATTGTGAAGACTGCCTGCTAGTAAGATAGCTCATAATAAATGTTAGTCATGATTACTATTTTGCAGTCATACACTGGTGTTAATGTTTCAATTCCCGTGGGTTCCAGTGGTGTTTCCTTTACCTTCCCATAGTTCTGCAGACAAAAAAAAATGTTGCCTGCCATTTCAGTGAACAAAGAATGTTGCCCGCCATCAAGCCATCAGTCACTGCAGCTGCCCCTAATTGTGAGCACTGAGGAGAATTCAGGGTGGAGGAAAACAGGAGACTAGCTCTAGATGGTTAAGATGCATATCTAAGGAACACTGTCGATGGAGCCCAGAACTTTGCATCTTCTCACACATAGAAAAACACTGAAATCATTACCTTGAGATGTCTGTTTTTTGTGATCAGTCAGTAGTAATCTTTTGATGTTGTACTACATGTTTTTTTCAACAAAAACTCGTATATACCCTGGCCCCTACCTTACCTCTTCGGAACAGTCCCTCAGAGCTATGAGAAGCAGGCAAGAGAAATGTAACTTTGCATTTATTATCATTATTGTTGGTCTGTCCCCCTCTCACCACTCAGCATTCTCTCCTCAGCACCTGGCTCACTGCTTGCTACTCCGTAGCTCAATAAATACCAGCTGAATGAATGAGAGGATGAAAGCTCCTGCAGAGAGAGAGAAATGGAAGAAATGTGGTACATTCTGGCTCCAGACTTGGCTTCCCTTGCAGAACCCCAGAGATGAAAACCATGTAAACAAAGATGCCCTTGTCCAGGCCCCTAGCCTCGCCCACCCTTTTTTGTTCTCTTCTGCATCCAGCCGAGCCCGGGGGGAGGTGGAGATGCATTCCTTTATTCTGCTTCCCCAGTTCCTCTCCTGCTGGGTGGAGGCAACAGCTACCCCTTTCCTCTGCCAGTTCTTCCTAATCGTGAGGGATTCACCAAAGCTTGAGGCCTTCTCGGTGTGGGCTTCTCTGAGAGGGGAGCCTTAACTGTCAGCCACCCTTGGAGACACATGGGTGCAGAGGGAAGGGTGTCTTCCTGCCCTCCCCTTCCCAGTCCATTAATCCCTCCCCATCCATCAATGTCCACACAGAATCACACAGAACTGGGAAACTCAGGCTAGAATGAGAACCCCAACCAGAACCACCTAAACTGTGGGCTGCCCGTGAGCCAAGAACTCTTTGTTCCTGGTCCCTGACAAGAGCAATTTCAGATTGAGGGTGTTTTGAAATGTTAACTGGGTTGAGTTCTATTATGACTATTGAATCTAATAATTTAATAAGGGGGTTGAATGAGCCACTGAGCCACCGAAAGATATGGAGGAAACAAATGCATATAGACGAAATGCAAGAAGCCAATCGGAAGAAGCTCTCTGCTGCGTGCTCCAAATATATGACATTTTGGAAAAGGCAAAACTATGGAGGCAGTAGAAGGACGAGTGGTTGCCAGGGGTTCCAGGGAGGGAGGGATGAATTGGGGGAGCACTGAGGATGTTTAGGGCAGAGAAACTATTCTGTATAATATTTTAATGGTAGATACATGTCATTATTCATTTATTAAAACCCACAGAATATACAACACCGAGAGTGAACCCTTGTGTAAACTATGGATTTGGGGTGATAATGATGCATCAATGTAGGCTGGATTATGACGCATGTACCACTCTGGTGAGGGATGTTGACTGTGGAGGAGACTGTGCTTGTGGGGGGGCAGGAGGTCTGTGAGAACACTCAGTTTGGCTGTGAACCTAAAACTGCTCTTAAAAATAAAGTTTATTTAATACAAGGTTGGGGTGGGTTGTATTTTGTATGTCTTTTTTTATATTACGGTCATTTCTTTTTCCTGGCAAATCAGTGCTATGGACTGAATGTTTATGTCCCCTCAAAATCTGTATGTTGAAGCCCTAATCCCCAGTGTGATGGTTTTTGAATGTGGAACCTTTGGCAAATGACTGGGTTTAGATGAGGTCATGACGGTGAAGCTCCCATGATGGGATTAGTGCCCTTTAAGAAGATGAAGAGATCAGAGCCCTCTCTCTCTACCACATGAGGACACAGCAAGAAGGTGGCTGTCTGCCAGCCAGGAAGGTGGCTGTTCTCACCAGATGCTGAATCTTCCAGCACTTTGATCTTGAACTTCCCAGCTTCCAGTACTGTGAGAAATAAATAATTCTGTTGTTAAAGGCACCCAGTCTACAGTATGCTGTTACAGCAGCTTGAGCTAAGATAGCTTTTGGTCAGTTTGTTATAGTTTACAAAAGTTTTTGGTCTGTGACAGATTGGAGGGAAAAAAACTGATTCTTCATCGCAAATAGTGAGAAGCTCTGACCTGCACCAACAGCCCTAGTCCAGGAGCCGGAAGCACTGGTCTCCTGCTGCTGCTCTGTATTTAGCTCTCTGCCTCAGTTTCCCCATCTGCAAACTGAAGGGGTAGAGTGACCAGACCTAGCAAATGTGGCTGTTCAGCAAATGCTGGTTCTTTCAGTAAATATGGGCTACCTCAGGCAGTTAGGGGCCATGGACCCCTTCCCTACCCCTCACCGTTTGTTGGGACATTCCAGAGAAAGCAAGTCTTGGGGAAATTCTGCCAGCCAGACACAAAACCTCACTGGCAAGTGTGCACGAAATAGGTTGTAAGCTTGGGCAAGACTTGCTCTGTCTGAGGACACTGGGACACACAACTTGCGTGAAAGGTTGAGGCAGAGGCAACAGTATTCTGGAGGAGCAGCCTGTGTCCTGCTCCATGCCATGACAGTCTCCTGAAGTGGGGACCAGCCTCTCACTCCGCACCGGTGCAGAGGTAACACTGACTGTCCAGTGCTTCTAGCTAGCAAGATCTTGAACATCACTTACTTCCCCAGTGAAAACATATTCCAAACACCTCTCATGCCAATTAGTCAACCTTCTGGTGTAATTTTTTTTTTTTTTTTTTTTTTTTTTTTTTGCGGTACGCAAGCCTCTCACTGTTGTGGCCTCTCCCATTGCGGAGCACAGGCTCCAGACGCGCAGGCTCAGCAGCCATGGCTCACGGGCCCAGCCACTCCGCGGCATGTGGGATCCTCCCAGACCTGGGCACGAACCCAAGTCCCCTGCATCGGCAGGTGGACTCTCAACCACTGCACCACCAGGGAAGCCCTTCTGGTGTAATTTTATTTATTTATTTATATTTGCAGTATGTGGGCCTCTCACTGCTGTGGCCTCTCCCATTGCGGAGCACAGGCTCCAGACGCGCAGGCTCAGCGGCCACGGCCCACGGGCCCAGCCGCTCCGCGGCATGTGGGATCCTCCCGGACCGGGGCACGAACCCCTGTCCCCTGCATCGGCAGGCAGACTCTCAACCACTGCGCCACCACGGAAGCCCTCTGGTGTAATTTTGATAAGTACCTTTGAGATGTTTTGTTACCACGTCTGGACTGGATTCTTAAGATGCTCTAAGTGCGAAAGAGCTGCCCTCCGTGGTACATTCAGTTATACGTACACATAAATAGCACATTATTAATGCCTACGTATTTTACAGTATATTACAGGGAACTATACTCACTATTTTATAATAACCTAAAAGGGAAAAGAATCTAAAAAAGAATAAATAAATAAATAAAGGGGACTTCCCTGGCGGTCCAGTGGTTAAGACTTCATCTTCCAATGCAGGAGGTGTGGGTTCAATTCCTGGTCGGGGAGCTAAGATCCCACAGGCCTCACGGCCAAAAAACCGAAACATAAAACAGAAGCAATATTGTAACAGATTCAACAAAGGCTTTAAAAATGGTCCACAACAGAAAAAAATCTTTAAAAAAAAATCTATAACAATCGTTTTTCTATACACTTGAAATTAACACAACATTGTAAATCAACTATACTTCAATAAAAAAGTAAAATTAAAAAATTTTTTTAAATTAAAAATAAGAATAAAAATAAAATAAATAATTTTTTAAAGTATATTACACCCAGCAAATAGAGAGATGAATTGCATGGCCTCTACGTTCCCTCCCAGGGCAAATATATATTGTAATATATAATATATATTTTTTACTTTAATATTCCTTGAAGACAAAAGTCAGTTTTCTGAGTTCACCAATACCTTCAGACCATGGAAACACATGGGAGTATCCCCAGGCTGAGGGTCAATTCTTCAAAGCTGAGATAGGTCTTCACTTCCTGCTGACGGGCATCAGGTGATGCCCTCAGTTTCTGTGTTCCCCCAGAACACAGAGGCACCCCAGCTCCGTGCCTCCGGTCTTTCCCCTCTTCCTTACTCAGTGCCCTGACCTCACCCCAATTCCCACTCTGGCCTTGCTTGTTGTCTTGGAGCTGGGGTAGTCTGTGCTTCCACGAACCAAGCCAGAAGTCTCAGTAACCACTTTCTCACGGAAACATGAAATGGCAAACTGCTACTATTTGGGAGGTCAAGGAATGGAGTGCTTTCTGGAGACGGGCGGCTTGGGTGAGAATGGCACCTCTAGCGCTTAACTTGTGAGTGATCTTGGGCAAGGTACTGAACCTCATTTTCCTCATCTTTAAAATGGGGACAATCACAGCTTCCACCTCTTAGGCTGTCGCGAGGGTGACATGAGACTGTCAAGCCCCCAGCACAGTACCCGCAGCCCAGGCGGTACCCGACAAGGACAGCCAGCCTCACAGTGTACAGCCTCTTTGTTTAGCTCCTCACTGCGACTTTATCCCATATCCTGACCTAAACTAGTCCCCACGTGGCATGGTGATCATCTGAAGTATAATTAAATCTGCACTCTTCTGTTGCAAACTCTTCCATCATATCTCACTGTTAGCAGAAAAATCTAGCCTGAGGCTCCTCTCACCTCTCCCCTCGCTCGGGGCTGCAGTTACCGTGGTCCTTGCACTGGCCGTTCCCTCTGCCTGGAACACTCTTCCCTGACCCTCAAAGTCAAGTCCAGTTCAAATGTCATTTCCTCAAAGAAGCCCTCTCTCATGGCCCCATCCTCCTTAGCACTAATCCTCAATCTGTAATCACTTTACTGATTTATTGCTCATGACCCCACGAGAAGGCAGCTCAGGGAAGCCAAGCACTGACTGAATGGATGAAGGATGCATTGTTATCCACGGGGCTTGGGTGCTTTTGAGATTAAGCTGCTTTGGTGGCCTGCCTGGACCTGACCCCCTGGCCACCACTGTTGCAAGTTCCAAACCCATTGTAAGGTAAGGCCTGGCCACCTAAGCATAAACAAATGTTGCACAGTGAGCCTGGAAGTCCAAGGTAAACACTTTTATTCTCAGTTCTGCCTTAGCTGTCTCTAGTTTTGCAAGCATGAATAAATGGAATCAACAAGAATCCTCTCCCTAAATGTCTTTCAATAAAATTTGTCACCAAACAAGTTTCCTGTTTTTCCTAAAGAGAGTGTGATTTGAAAGTGACCTAACATGAGGCTTGACCATCGCAGTATATCAGGGTTAATCATCCTGCTTCCGTGCCAGTTCCACTCTCACTTGGCAGCAAATAAATAGCCGCCCAGCAGATCTGCCCTTCCAGCAGGTAAAGAACTCAGTGAGGAAGGGAACCGCGAGGGGTGCGGCGGGCACAGAATCCTGAGCCGTTTCCGCCCACAGCAGGGCAGACCCGGGCAGAGGAGGAGATGCGGCTTCATTCACGGCCTCCAGCTCGGCGCATCCAAAAGCCAAATGGGTCCGGAATAACTTATCATTCCCCCTCGAGTGCCCTTGGCTGGCAGAAAGGGGAGCCAAAGAACGGGAATAAATGTTCTCCAGAGTGTCCTCCTTTCTGAGGAGTACCCAGAGGGGGACCCCTATTCCCAGCCAAGAAACTACAGGGTTAGGAAGGGGATCCATCCCCTCAGAGGCCCTGGGTGCCTTCCAGGGCCCATCTTTCTTCCTGCTCCTCAGAAGCCCGGGCCCCGCAGCTTCACAGGACAGTCTCTCGGATGACGCCAATGAGGCTGTGTGGCCTCTCAGCCTCCGCTCGCCGGGCCCTCCTCTCGGCTCTCGGCCTCCCCGCGGGGACAAAGGTGCTCAGGTCTCCGCAACTCCGCAGGTGCAGCAGGCCAGGCTGTCTCCTCGAGGGCAGCACGAGGGCCCTGGAAGTGCTGGGCTGCATCGGGCCCATGATCTTTGGGAGAATAAACAGGGTGACAAAGAGGTTAAGCTTCACCAGATGTGGTCCTCAGACCTGCCTCCTACATTTATCCATGTAATATTTAGTTTAGTCGCCTTGGGAAGGAAAAAAGGGTGTTTTCCCAAGGTGGAAACCACTTGGAATTCCAGAGAGTCTCTTAACATGTTGCCTCTTTCCTGAAGTTCCTAAGAAATACCCCAAATTTTCCATTGTTTCAGCTGTAGACCTACCATGCTTAACTATGTGTCTATTGCAATCTCCTGCTTTATATTTAACATTCTTCTCATCACTTTTTTCCCAACTTCCCTGTGGTCTAAGCCACTGATTCTCACTGGGTCTGCACATCACGAGAGGGGAGGGGAGCCTGTCAGAAAAGTAGATTCCCTGCTCCCCCCTAGCAATTCTGACATGGGAATCTGGAACAGGGCTTGGGCATCTGTATTTTTAACAAGAACTCAGGTGATCCCGATATACTTGAAAATTGTAAAACCACCGGTCTGCTTAAGTTTATAAAATGTCAGCTAAAACTAATGATGCTTCTAATTGATCTGATAACTCTTCAATTAAGAAAAAACATGATAAACAACATAAAAACTAGGCCAATTTATTTGTAAAAGCTGTTAAGAATGTTTCTACTGCTAGATCTATTTTGCAATGCAGCACATACATAACTTTAAATATATCACATAACAGCAAAAATCGGGCAATCCCCGATCCAACTGAGATTGATAAGAGGAGAACTGCTGTGTACATACAGTTTTTAAAATTACACAGTCATGTCTGTATGACCTATATTGCTGTTAGCATGTTGGGAAAAACTCAAGTGCTTTACTACCATCTAACATCACAGAACGATCATTGGGATGTCTTTTTGTTTAGTTTCCACCATTCTGAGATTTTAAGGTCATTAAAAGGTTAATCCCCCCAAAAGATGGGACATCCAATTTTTCTAACACTCTGTTATTATATTTGTCTTTAAGGCTGTCTTTGTTTCCTGAGTAAGAAGAAAATTCCAACATTCATAGATGTCTACTGTTATTACATGGTAAGTTAAGACAAGTGGTTTGGATATTGGTAAAAAATTAAAATGGATATAAAAACACATCCCAGTAATACTAGAGAAGGTGAAAATGTGCAAAGCTGGGTAGAGTCAGAAATAAAAGCTCCCTTGCCCTTGTCCCTGCCTCCTTCTGTCTGGGGGATGGTGTGGCATTATGATACCTCACCACTGGGATCCAGTTCTGGAAGCCCCGGCAGATGGCCCAGAGTCTACTGCAACAGTCCCTGTACGTGAACTTTGATCCAGTCTGTGCACAAAGACCTCGCAAACATTTATAGTGATAGCATCTGTTGAACTATAAGTGCTTGTTCTTTTTCCCCAAAGCTACTTTCCGTCAAGCAAGACTTTGCAGAAGGTCCAGACCAACAGCTCTGCAGATGTCCCAGCTCTTACCTCACCAGAACTTGGCAGCTCCAAATACTTGCTTCTGTTTTTCAGGCAATTGGGGTGAACAGAGGGAAGGAGGCAGGGAATGACATCTGGAGGAGACCAGGGACATGTGCGTGTAAATCTCTCTCCTACACAGGCTACCAACTGGAGCCTGACCTAGGACTACTGGTTGACCACTTCTTTAGAAAGCAAACAACAAAAGGGCCCACGGTTCATGTACCTCTTCACACGAGTAATCAGACTGTTCTGCTCCCCGCGGTCCCCTGAGGGATGGGACAGAATCTGGCTTCTGGCTTCTGTAAGAAGAGGCCAGCAGGTGGGAAGGGGAACAGAAAGGAAAGTGAGGTGGGGATTTGTTCAATCTGCCTGAAAAACGTACCTAGGATCCAGTATCTGGCAATGACCCTGAGAATCAGGCCAACTCCACTCAAGAAGTATTTGATGGGCACGTAATACCCACAGGCACAGCCAAGTAACACCCGTGAGCCACTGTGCACTGAGGTCTCCAACGGCCACCCCACAGACATGGAGCTACAGAGCAAACACCCAAAAGGTAAACGCTGCTTTTGAAAGAGGTGGGTGAGGAAAGCTGCAACCCATTCCCACTTCTCATCAGAGGGAAATTCCATTCACTCAGAGATACGGGTGTAGAGACCACCTAGTCCAACACTTCACTTTAAAGACGAGAAACCTGACACGCAAGCGGAATATTTACGTGCCCGGTTTTATCTTTTCACAGGCTACTTGTTTGGGGATTGCCGTGTGTTTTTTTTAATAAATGGAAGGGAAAAGATGTTCGTTCCTTTAAGTCTATCAGCTTAGGTAATCTTGCCAAACATTTCATGGGAACGTGAACGGCTCCCAGAATCTTGCCAGTATTAAAATTCACATATGTCCATCATTGTCAAAAGGCTGAAAAAACATGCCAGATCAAGGGAAACGTTCAGCTTAGGAAATGGAATGTTAAATGTACTCCACACTGCCCATAGCCCTTGCTTTCATCCCTGAGCTGCTCCCTTTTCTTTTTCCAAGCATGCTTCCATATCTCGGAAAAATCGGTTTCTCTTCTTTTGAGCCAAGAAGGCTGTGGCAATGTCACATGTGAAAAGAAAGCACGCAACTTCCTCCTCTCCTTCCCCACACCTCCTAACCCCATTCCCCTTGATACAGTGACCATGGACTTTCTGTGCCTTCGACAGGAAACCAGAGAAGCCGCTTCAGCTGCTATGGAAACAAGTCATCGGATTCATGCCTGATATTAATAATAAAACTACCTGTTCTAGAAAACTGGCACTTGTGATGGCTTCCTCCATGTATTCCTCATCGGACTTCAAAACAGATTTAATGTTTTCTACAAGTTCATGGATGTCCGGGGTCATGCTGCAGGAGGACTGCTCCAGGAACCTCGCCACCAGCAACTTGGTGTCCATGTAAGATTTGTAATCTATTAAAGACCTCGGTCTGCATCTCGAAGCCCGGGATCTCAACCCTCTTCTCAAGGTCACCGCAGCCAGGTCTGGTCTTCCCTCAGTCTGAGTCGCGGCTTCACAGCTGAGCACGGGGACAGCTGTGGGCAGAGACAAACAACACGCACCTTTTGGCCAAGCCCCGTGAACATACATCTGTACTTGAAACAGCATAAACCACTAAATTCCATGTGGAAAACATGTGACAAATGCTGACGGCCATGCACATCTTGCTTTTCCTCTTGCAGGAGGAAACAAAAGAAAAAAAAACCCCAACACCTATGACACGAGCTTACTCCTTGAAGTGTAATTTCAATAGGACACGTCCCCCAAATATTTTATTGTGCCACATAAAACGCAACCATCAAGGTAAAGAGAGATGACAGAGAAGAGCATCCAGAATGCAAATCATGATGGAGCAATGGTTTCATGGGGGTGATCACCAATATATAGGGATGGTTTGGGCAGGCAGAAAAAACACAGTTGACTGATGGAAGAATGTTCTGGGGAGAGGATGAAGAAGCCACGGGAAGAGAGGAACTGAGGAGAGACGAGACTTGTGGGGTGAATGGAATGCTCTGCTCACATTGACTGTACCTTTGTCCTAAACATCCTCAGGGGTACTGTACTGACTTATAGGATCGACGTCACACCATGGCTGGGAGGTGGCGCTAGGGCTGACTATTACAGAAAGAGAAATCTAGTGCAGAAAAGGTACACGTCATTCTGGAAGTCAACAGAGGGCCTGGGAAATCCACCACAGGCTAATTTCCACAACTACTACTTCAGCAAGGGTATAAGGACGGGCAGAACGTTACTGCACTGGCAGATGGGTGAAGTGAAATCAGGCCTGGTCTCCACATGTTCATAAGCCAGCCAGCAGCCTTCAGTGTACACGACACTGGAGATTTCAGTCTGTGAAGGTCTGACAAGCAGGAATTGAGATATTCAAGGAAGAAGGGAGGCAGCGGGTGGGAAAACAGGTGGAGGAAGGGGAGCATTCCTTTTCCTCTGGAGAAAGGCAGGCATGAGGAGTTCTAAACAGGGGTTGGCAGCCGTCTTCCTCGGCTGCCACGTGCACATCACAGAGAACCTGACTCTTCGCGGAACACTCACTACAGACACTCATGTGTGAGGACAGAGTCAGGGACTCCACTGTCGCTTGAAGGCGACCTGGTCCCTTCCACAGCAGAGGACTCCAACGGGGAAACACGTGTCATCCTTGCCCCTGCAGCGCTGCAGAAGGGGAGCGGGTTCTGGAAAGATCTCGTTAAGCTGTGTAGATAGCCAAGTTCCTGTGGAAGCTGCAGGTGGCCATCCCGAGTCCTCAGCTTGCCAGGTGGGGCAGAGAACCCCACGGTGAAGACAGGTCCGGGGAGCTGAGGGGCCAGAGGGCGCTCAGTCCCGGGGCAGGACTCCTCCCCGCTCAGAAGCCGCTGGAGAGACAAGAGGAGTGTTCCCTCTGGCTCCCACACGGTCAGTCCAGAGCTGTAGCAAACAACACAGGCTGTCAGGGGGGCAAAATACAACTAGGAGGTGACGTGGGGCCCGGGACAGAGCAGGACCAGAGGGTCTGCAAAGCTGTATTTGCACAGAGCTTGAAGACAGCATAGGCAACTTGTTAGGACAAGTCACCGAAAGAAGCCTGTTGCCGGTGGGATTACAGACTTTCATTTTCTTCCTTTATTTCCTCTATTTTTTTACAATTCTCTACAAAGAAGAGGTATTTGAAGATCAGGCAGTCATATATTCAGAAAAGAAGATTCAATGTCATTTTCAGTTTAAAATTCTTTTTAATTAAAAAAATTGTAACTATTAAATTTTTAAATTATTCAAATAACATCTATCCACAAACAAACTCAAAACAGAAAGGGAGAGAGATGGAGTGTGAGAGCTTCGCTCTACCCAAAGTTCTTAAAGCAAGGTCAGACTTAAATAATTCAACCTACTCATACACAGTAAAAAGATAACTAGTGTTGAATTTCAGAAGAGGGCGGTAAAAAATACACCCCTTTGAGTTTTTCCTGGAGAGAGAATGTTCATTCCCACAGGACTGGGAGCATCTAGGAATCAGAACTAGGTTTGCACGGTCTTCTTCGTGTGGTACCCAGCACAGTATCACGTGCAACCAAACGCTTCTGATGACAATGACTTGACAAGAAAAATTCTCACCAGCCTTAAAAGACATGGTAGATGTCTATCCTTAACGTGCATGCAGAATACCTGATTTTCCCAAGACCTATCAGCCCCCCTCCAAGCTCTCTCTTGAACCCCAGGGCCTTGGGTGGCCAGAGCCACTGGGCACCTATAGGCGAACAAGCACAGCGCCCCGCGAAGAACTTGGGAAATGACATCACCTCTCTCTGCAGAGTGATGAAGCACAGGGTCACTCTTGGATCTTGTCCTCGGGGGCTGGAGAGCTCTCCGGTTCCTCGCCGGACATAGCTGGTTGGAGCTGGGAGTTGAAATGGATGCGCTTTCTTCTCCAGGTGTGTTAGGAATGTCCCCACCTGATTTTTTTTTTTTTTAAAGAGGAGAAACAGAAATCATTTCTGTTCAGCTGGCACCTTCAACATGCTGGGCAGGAAACACCTGTGAGCCCAAACCTTCTGGGACAAGGGTAATACAGTTCATAATATTTGCTTAGGCTGTGGGCCCAGTAAGTTTTTATCTTACAGCACCGTGGGAAATGCTGCCTCCTCAAACTACCCCTCCACACCTAAAACAAACAAACAAAAAGCTCTAAATCCAGGAGCAGAAAAAGAAGCCATGCTAAAAATGCCTAAAGGTGCTTGGCGTCTTCTCCAGTGGAGCAGCCTCATGAAGCGCTGGAAAGGTCCTAGCCGTTTTACCCTTTCTGACAACTCAGGTTGACCTTGATTAGGTGGAAGGTGATGGGGGTACAGGCGGGGTGGCTGTCCTGGGGCTGCAGGCCAAATGCAAGCAGAGGGTGTGTCTACGGGCTAGGCTGGGAAACTCCCGGAAAGCCAAGTTAAAGAGCCAGTGGCCACTAAATGAATCAAAGCACTCTGGAACTGGATGACTGCTGTTCAGGAAAATAAAGTCCCATCGCTTGTGAGCCTGACTCGTGGTTTGGGAAACTTTTTTAAGAAATGGAAGAATTAAAAACATACTTAGGAAACAGAACACTGCTGCATAATTCTACTTAAGATGGAAGGTGAACAGAGCAGAAATCCATTCTAAATGGCGCTGCTGAAAAATTACCTCCACCTAAAATAGCTGAAAGTTGATCCATTATTTATCACCATTTGCAATTTTGTCCTGTGGACAGTTCTCTGGGCCATTTAAAACCTCTCCAAAGAGAGAAAGCGGTAACAATGTTCCCTTAAGTTACAAGGGTAACTGTAAATGGACTCTAGTATTTAATGCGGGATTGCAAATCAGCATTCAGTACATGTGAAGGCAGTATGACCTGGGTCCTTGGTTATAAATGAGCAAATCACTCTGCAATAGGTAAAACTCTTTTTGTCTCTTTACAAGAGCTTATCTTATTTTAACAGGAGAAAAAAAATCTTAGATCAGAAAACACAGGAAAACCAAATTAAACTCTGTAATCCATTTCTGAAAAGTCTGGTTATTCATAAAAGATTCTAAAGATATCTTTATTTCTGTTCACATATTATTTCCTACTTGTAAGCCCTAAGAGTTGATAATATTTTTATACCCAGAAAAAAGGATATAGCTTGAACCATTTGCTCCAAGAATATTTGACCTCCAACAAAATATCGTACAGATGATTATTTTACCATTTTTAGTCTATTGAATCATGAGTTTGGGCAGCAATAATGTATTTATTACCTTGAATCACTGGCATGCAGATCGGTTCCAAAGGGCTGGTGGCAGCTTCTGATCCTTCTGGCATTTGGAATGAAGATCCCTGCAACACAGGAAAAAAGAGGGCTGTCTGTTGATATTCAGCTCAACCATCATCTGGACTGGAGTGAACTTGAAAAGATCTACAGGGCATGGTCCCTTCCCCACCCCGCTCTCTGTGTGGCTGCTTTTCCTACTTGCCATCAATGTACCAAAGAGAAACTCTATGGACAGTACCTGCTGCTGGTCCGTCTGGCTCACCACAGCTTCATAGGGAGGCGGGGGGTCCAGAGGACAGAACACTTCCACGCCTTTGATTCGCGCTCCGTAGATATGTGGCAGTGGTATAACGTCAGGACCAACCATCCTAGGAAGAGCATCCTGGCATCAGGAAGCATGTTCTGGCCATCTGATGGTAGTGGCTCCAGCATACTGGCCTTCACCTCTAGAGGGTTATCCACTGACAATGGGGAAAATCACTCGCCGCTCCACGCTACAACCTCCTGGTCCAGGAGCAGGGGAATACCCTAAGCTGCTCTCGGATGGAGTGCCCAGAATTCTTAGGCAAGTGACCACATAGAAAATGCAATACCATCATTCATTTTAAATTTACTAGTCAAAGAGCAAACAACAATCCATAAGAGACAGAAAGCGAATTAGTGGTTGCACAGGGGCTTGGGGAAAGGGGGGGATGGGGAGTGACTGCTTAATGGGTATGGGGTCTCCTTGGAGGTGAGGAAAATGCTTTAGAACTAGACGGAAGTGATGGTTGCACCATACTGTGGATGTACTAAATGCCACTGAATTATACACTTTCAAAAGATTAATTTCATGTTATGTGAATTTTACCTCAATAAAAAACAAACAAACTAAGGATTCAGGGAAACTCAATTATTTGTTACATTAGTACATGACAAAAGTTTCTTGCCCGGGTTTCCCTCACGTCTGATTCATGGTAGAAACTCACTATTTGTTAAATAAATGTTTGAAATAATGAATACATTTTTCAAAAAAAAAGTGAACAACATCACAGCTCAGAGACAAAGCAGCAATGCTGCAGGAGGAATTAGAGTGCCTCTTCCTAAAGGTGGTCATTCAACAAACACTGATGGAGCGCTTGCTGTAGCTGTGGCTGTTGGCCTGTGGGTGAGAGACCTTTGATAGCAAAAAATAAAAACAAAAAACCCACAAGATTTTCCGCCAGCATTCCCAGAAGGTTACACACACACGCAAATTATCTAGATAACAAAGAACCTAAATTTGTAAACGACAGCTAAAAATACATGAAAGTTTGTACCTTAGGACAAAACTTTCAGTTATAAAATACGTGCAGATAAGTCCTGGGGATGTAATACACGGCATGGTGACTATGGTTAATAATACTGCATGGCGTATTTGAAAGTTGTTGAGAGAGTAGGTCGTAAAAGTTCTCAGCACAAGAAAAAAAAAAACTTGTAACTATATGTAGTGATGGGTTAACTAGATTTATTGTGGTGATCATTTTATAATATATACAAGTGTTAAATCATTACTTGTTTACCTGTAACTAATACAATATTATATGTCAATTATATCACAACTTGAAAAATACACAGAAGACAAAAAAAAACTGTACTCAGGCCATGAAGTGTTGGAGAAAGAAAAAAATATAATAGCAAAAGTTTAACGTTTGTTCTTGAAATGCAAAAATGGACATAAACTAAAGGAGATTGATGAAAAGACAAATGGGGCCAGCTGCCTACAAGGGACTGCTTTTGTTTTGTTTTGTTTCGAAAGGTGCTCTCTGCATTTATGGTTGTTTCATTTGTGCCCATTTACAAAAATGCAATTGGTGGAAGAAAAAAATTGAAAAAGATGTGATATTCTGTCTTCCTAACAATAAAACTTCTGGAGTTCTGGGATTTAGAAGGATGAGACTCCTACAGCCTGAATGAAAAAGTGAGAAAGTGCTCCCCTTTTTTCCTGCATCTTTATTCAAAAACAAGACTCTCAGCTCGTGCTTGACCTGAGAGGAAAGGAGAAGGTCACGTGCTGACACCCCAGGCAGGGATGTGTGCAGGCTCAGCACATCTGAGGAGAGGCACCTGCAGGAATGGTCCCTCCCTAGCCTGGCTGGGAGGGGTCCTGGTAAAGTCATCAAGAAAGGGATATTCTTCTCCCTTAGAGGAGGACTTGCCCACGGGTTTCACGCCAACTCTCCATTCCAGCTGAAGCTGTTTAAGAACTATAAACACCAAGTGACTCCAGGAATACAGACCCTTCGTGGACCTGACTTTGAAGACTTTCCTGACCAATGAACAAGGCAACTTGTTTTACTCACTGAGACCTATGCACTCCTTCCTTGGGCTCCAGAGGGCCAATCTTTAATCCTTAATTAGCATAATCCTGTGAGCATCTTTCCGGCACTTACAGTCCCCCCTCAGCCAACTCCCCACGCGTTTCTTCACTGTGGTGTCCTTGCCTGAAAAGTTCATCCCCCAGCTTTGCTTGTTAGCTCTGGTGGTGCTGTATATTTCATATTCCCAACCCAGTGGCTACCTATATGTTCCTATAGAAGACAGAGGGCTTGCTTAGGACCAAGAAGTGGGAGGAACGGGCTTCACTTTAGATCCTGAACTACTACAGAATCTCTTCAAGAAGGAAAACTGGGGGGAGAAGGGGGGTACACTTTATCTAAATTGGCTGAAAAATGAATGGCTTCTATGGTGGTTATTACAATAACCAGCAAAGCCTCATTTAGATGGAAGATGCTGCTAGAGTTGATGTAGCAGGAAAGTTCCTTTCCTACTAAGCAACTTTTCCTTATTTGTACCACTTTTGGGTAAATAAGGATCCATGGAGGGAAATAGGTCTGTTTGCTACAGGTTTTGTTCGTGATCCCTTATGGTACTCAACCCAGCTATAGAGCAGAATCACCCAGGAGGGTTCCTAAACTGGGCATGGCCCAGGCCTTACCTCTAGAAACTCTGCCCTAGTTGCCTGCGCTGGGGCCCAGGAATCTGTATGCTGTCAGTGTTCCCAGGTGGTTCCAAGGCACAGCCAGGACTGAGACCACTGCTAAGCAAAATGGATTATGGTGGTTGAAATCAAAACCCTGTTATATCTGGGAAAGGTGATCAAACTTTTACTGAAAATGAGTGTCTTTAGAAAACTGTTGCCTGATAAGGTAGCGGTAAGATTAAGGGCTAAATGTTTCTTAAGAGTAAGAAACATGCCAAGAACATCTGAAACCATGCAACTAACAATGGTAGAGCACGGTCCAAAGCTTTTGCCTGTAGAAAGATTTTTTTAGCCCATTATGTCATAACAATCCTCTCAGGAGTCACATGACAAGGCAGGTGAATGAGGAAACTGAGGCTCAGAAATGGTAAGAGATCCACCCAAGGTGACCCTTTTAGGAGACTCCAGAGCCTGGGCTTATTCAAATTCATCCCGAAGTCTCCAGGAAACCTTCGCTGGTTCATGCTCATGAGACCTCAAGATGAACAGGAAACCCAAACAGATCATGCAAAATACGTTCTGCTTCGATGCTACAAATAGGCCCTGAGAACTTATCCAAGGCTGATGGAGCAACTAATATGACCTTGACCAAAGAACGATCCTCCTCTGTGTGCTGAGAGAGCTTGGCCCTTCCACGGGGCACATGTTGGTAGGGGTGTGGGAGTGGGGAGTGAGGCAGGGTCGCCCAGCCCAAAGCTGAGCACAGAGTCAAGCCTAGGCACAGCCCAGCTCCACTTGAGTTTGGGTTTTGAAGTTCATTTGGAAAGGAAATGGGTGGGCCTTGTTGCTTTCACCTTTAAGAAATGCCCAGGTCAACCTGGCTCCCATGCGCTCATCTTCAGTTTTCTCTAGCAGGTAACATCCCCACAGTATAACCAGGTCCACATTCACGAATTAGGTTGGAGACTTTCCTTTTTGACTCCTGGCTCAAGCCAATTTCTGAGACTGTGGGACTCCCTGGAGTAGAGGAGATGGGGTACACAGCCCCCTCCAGTACTTACAAATTGATTCACAAAGTAGATAACCATCTTTGGATAGAAGCCTTGACTGCAATCAGGCTTCTACTTATGACAGTAACTTGAGAAGCCCTTTTTCAAGGAGATACCAATGCATGAAATGGTTGTATTTATAGAAGTTAAATAAATAAAGCTCTTCTGAGAGGTCTTAATACCTTACAGGAAAAGGGGAGCCTGTATTACGTGAAAACTCTTAACATAACTGATTGTGGAAATATTAATGATAAACATCTGTTAATATTCTTGCCTGCCTGCTTATAAGAAAGAAAATTATCAGTTGGGGTTAAACAGCTAGTGTCTATGATGTTGATTTATACTGAGAATCTAGCAAAGTCAGTCAAATTTAAAAATATCTCTGATAGAATATGTATCTAAAGGTGAATAAATTTAGCCATTTAAAAAAGGAGAGTGGGCAAGGGGCAGTGGGGGAGACAGGGGCATGGGATTAAGAGACACAAACCACTATGTATAAAATAGATAAGCAACACAAAATATTGTACAGCACAGGGAAATACAGCCATTGTTTTGTAATAACTTTAAGTGGAATATGACTATAAAAATATTGAATCACTATGTTGTACACCTGAAACTAATACAATATTGTAAATCAACTACAATTTTTAAAATATACATAAAATGTTAGAAAAACCAAAGAAAGTGGGCTGCATTCAGATATTGGTAGAATTTTAGAAAATGAGGCTATTTGCCCATTGGAGGTATGAGCTAGTGCTCCAGGTATATACTTTAGGCCAAGCATTCTTGTTCTCTCAAGGGTGCTCTGCATAATCCCCTGCCCTATGTTCCTCTGGGAAGTTCTGGTTGGTAGAGCCCTTGATGACAAGCTTGTCTGTCTTCTTCCAACTCAGACTTGGCCAGGGCCTGGCTCAGAGCTCAGAGGGGCAACTCCAGGGATGCACCCAGATCCTCAAAGACCCACAGTGATAAGCATGACTATGGAGGTGCAGAGAAGAGAAAGGAAAGAGGGAAGAAGGCCAGGGGATCCCACAGGTCAGCACTACTTCTAATCCCACATGAGTTACTTTCCCTTTCTGCCACAGCATGAAATTAAATGTCTGCTGCCTCCTCTTAGGTCAACCGAGTGCTCACCCACAACCTCAGAGAGCCAAGGAACTCTTCTTCAAGAGGGCATTTCTCTCCCCAACCATGAAGTAACAGGCACTTTTACTGTCCTTCAATGTGCACTCTGCAGACAGCCTGAGATTGGGCTACGTTTTTAGCAAACGTGTCCTATGGTACACAAAGAATATGTGTTTTGTTGCTATGTCCCTCTGGCCTCTGTAATTCTTGGCTCATTTCCTAAAAGACTAGCGAAGCCATCCTGGCCCCTGAAGCTTCGAAATTCCAGCCCACCAGTCCCTGTACAACAGGGAGGCTGAGCTGTCCCCCAGGCCATCTGTCCAGCCAGCTGATGTCCCTTCCAGCTTTGCGGTCATCTCTTATTTCCGCCGAGGTGGGTGGGCAGGGGAGGGGCTAGAGTGGGGTTTAGATACGAGTCTGAGAGACAAGTCAGGAAGATAACCCATTGAAAAGAACAGTAACAGTGTCTGGGTGGGAGCTCCCACTGGTGACCTCTTTCAAAATGACATGTGGCTGCCCTGAGCACTAGAAAATGGATTTCCAAAAACCCCAAGCCTGACACCAAATTTGTCTGACAACTCTCCACGTGTACCTCAGGGTTAAAAAGTAGAAATTCCAAGCTCTCTCAATAGCAAGGGAAAGACACTAGTCTTTTTTCTAGAATTCAGAGATTTGTTTTTTAGAAGTTTAAATGTAGGGTTATAGTTTAAATGTAGGGTTGCTTTAGCCTTTAAATTCGGAGTAAGATCATCACTTCATCCTGGAAGCCAACCCTGACCAGCTGACTCTTCCTTCAAGCTCTCTGCAGCCCACTCACCAGTCTAGGTTAGGAAGTCCTCCTCTTGCACTCAGAATCTCCCTTTTGAGCACTACTGTGATCCTTTCAACACTCATTTATAATGACCTAGACTGTGAGCTCCTTGATAGGGGGAGGAAGTTGGTATAACTCATTTTGAATTCCAATAACCCAGCACAGTAACTAGTAAGCAGCAGAGGATGGATTAAATGTTTGTTGAATGAATAAATGAAGTCATTCTTTAGATTGGTACAATTCTAGAAGTGGCTAACAACCAAATGAATGCATGTGGCACTTCATTCTACAAATAATGATTTCTGAGATTTAAGAAACAGACGATCAAATTTCGAGCTAGAATTTGAAAAGGAGAATAAACACGGTATCTATTTTTTCTCTAGACCAAGGAGATGTAATTAATAATTAACCTTTTTTTAATGGCTGGGAAGAAGTTCATGATTTGAGGACCTGCTGATGGTTTACAATGAATATCGATTTGGCCCGACTGAGAGCGTTTCCACGGCAACAGCAGTTTTCAATCACGTCAAATTACAGCAGTTATCTCACTGGGTGTCAGTTTTCCTAAGAAGCTAATTGAAATTGAAAAACTATATCCTTAGGTCAAGGTTTGACTTTTCTTTGGTTTCATGCAATTTGTCAGACCAAAAAAGAGAGAGAAAAACCGGACGATCCTGGAAAGTAATACAATGTCTAGATTTTGGAGAGAAGTCAGAGCCCATGCTGTGAGTTCTGGAGACCCTTCGGCCTCAAAACTGAGAGCAGCCCAGAGGCGTGGGCGGGGGTATGTAGGGAGGATACCTGCGGTTCGTCCGGGGTGTGCATGAGTAAAACGTGGCGAAATAGGAAGGGGGAGGCACTGGCGGCACAAAGTCGTCAGGGTCTGGGATGCGTCTGTGTTCCTCCACTTCTTCCGCAGAAATCTGGGATTCATCCTAATTAAACAGCAGCTCGGTTAGTCAACAGCTCGGGGAGAAAAGCAACGGATGACACAAAAAGGTCCGAGGGTGGGATCAGTGGAGTCACAGACACCCTGCCGCCTTGCATGGACTTACGATGCAGGATCTTCTGGCTGCAAAGATCTGAAGGTAGCGAAGGGCGGCTGCCACCAAGCAGACGGTGGTGGTCAGGGCATTCAAGGCACACAGGGCGAAAAGGACTTTCTGGAACCAGGAAACAATGACGCACCTGAGTACCTCAAAACTGAGGACCAGAACGCAACATAAAAACTTTAAAAAATAATAATAATACTGCCCCAAGGAAGACAATTCCCATGAGAAAATGCATGTAAAGGACTTAGATGGTGTTTGGCTCATGCTGGGTGCCAAACAAACACTGGTTATTATTAACACTGTCATGCAATAGTGTGTCCTTCTTAATTTTAAAAACTTATCTTAGAAGATTCCTGTCCCGGGCAGACCTGGTATTACCATATTTCTTTTTGCATAAGAATCCTGTCTGGAAATATCCCTTCCAGGAAAGTACTGAATTTCTCTTCTGAAGTCAGTGTACCCAGGGATAGCAAATCCCAACCTCCCCCCTCCCACAGACTCCCACCAGGACAGCACGCTGCTTAATTCGTGGCCACTGATTCTATTTCAGGAGCCACTGGCAGAGCTGCCCCGGGCACCCAAGGAAGACAACACAGGGGGCAGGCTGGCCCGAGTGTCAACAGGGCTTGTCTCTTCTAAACACATGTCTCAAAATAGCAGCAAAGCCAATTCCAAAAGTTTCTGTTGCCACAGTCCTGGCTGCTTAGCGGGGCTTTCCCCAAGCAAAGTCCTGGCTCAGAAAGCTTGGGAGTGACTCAGCTACCGAAAATCCAGAAGCCAAAGAAAGAAGGCCATTTTCACATCCTCCAAAACTCAGAGAGCTGACAGCTTCTCTCTCTTTGCTTAGAGACTCCTCTTCCCCACAAGAAAATAAACCCAAAACAAAGATCTAAAGAAAGCCATCAGTGACGGACCATCCAAAAGCTAGTATCTCGGGGTTCACCAACTGAGCTTGTCACTCACTGGCTAACAGACCTTAAGTCAGGACGTGATTTTTATCCAATTCCCTAATAAAGGTTAATTTTGTGTTTCTCTTCAGCTGGTATCATTTGCTTTTCATCTCTTTCGCTTAGTATAGTTGCGGCCTATTAAACAAGAGGTAGTGTCTTGAATTTCTCTTGTACTTTCTGGCCGATACATCTCCTTAGTCTATGTGTTTTAGAACGGCAGCACTCAACAGCCTACAGGATTCATTTAAGCCAACAAAGGAGCATTAGAACAATAACAAATGGGCATGGACTTTAGAGGCTCTGCTAAAACTACATCTTATATGTGTAGCTACATCATGGGTGTGGACGTGTGCATGTATATGTAAATTCACATACGTACACATATACATGTGTATGCATTTAGGCTCCTTTACATTTTTTACTGGCTTATAATTCTTGAGCACAAAGAAGCTATCCATTCGCAACTTAAGAGAAACACAATAATCTGTGGGTTCTCAATTCTGTCTCTAGGTCACTGATAAGGAGTCTCTCATATCTGCTTTCAATAGGATTATTTGAAGGAGGTAAAAAAGGAGGAATATTTCAGGGAGCTTTGCCTTCCTTGGGGTCTCTGTGGTGTAGTTACTGGTGGGGGATGGAATCTATTCCAGATACCTTGAGTAGAAGGTGAACAGCACTACAAGGCTGAACTGGGAAGAGTTTCAAGGCATTTTCTTTGTCTGTGCATTTGGCTGGTTGAAATTCTTCACAACAGAAGCAAATCTTGCCTTCACCTAAGTCCACCTTAAGGGGAAAAGGCAGAACAACAATTTAATTGTTAAGTAAGAATACACAGGCCACACCATGGAACACCAATCCTACAGAATGAGATATGGCAGGGTTCAGTGTCAGGCAACGTCTACATCAGTCAGGACAGCCTAGGGTAAGCTGGGTAACAACCAGCCCCCAAATTTCAGCGGCTTAATCAACCAAGGTTATTTCTTGGCTTTGCTACATGGCCACTGCCGGTCAGCAGAGGGCTCTGCTCATCATATTCCCTTAGGGACCGAAGTTGATGGAGCATCTACTATCTGAGGATTGAGGGTCACTATGCTAGAGACATGGAGAGCACATGATGAATTGTACATTGGCACTTAAAGCAGGTTTACAAGGTAAAAGGTAGGACACTCAGTTAAATTTGAATTCAGATAAACAGGTCATTCCTTAGGGTCAGTATGTCCCAAATATTGCATGAGATATGTTTATAGTAAAAAACTATTACTCTTTATTTGAAATTCAAATTTAATTTGGTGTCCTGTGTTTTCACTTGCTAAATCTGGTCACCCTAGCTTAAATCTTCCTCTTGGAAATGACACTCCTCACATGAGCTCAGTTTCAGTTCCAAAGTAAATCATATGGCTCCACTTAATCCAAGAGGACAAGGAAGTTCAATCTACCATGTGCCTGGAAGAAGCACAAGGTCTATTTGGTGAACAGTAGCCCTAAACCATGTAGGCTTAAAGAGATCTCTTAGTTCACATCTTCAGTGTGTTCACAGATTCTAGTAGAAGTTTTCTTTATTTGAAGTGATACAATTACTGATGAGTAATCTCATATATTTTTAGTGAGATGCTTTGCAAACTTTGGGTCACTTTTCCAAGTTTCCATTGAGTCGGGTTGGGAACATATGAACTAGCTGATTTGGGCTAATAAGACCCATAATTTGGGAGCAGAGGTTCATTCTTACTTGCTCTGCAGCTTGAGCTGTTAAAGTTGGCTATTCTATTTTGGCTAAAAAGAAAGGCCACACCTCTTTCATACTTGTTCAATTAAATAGGCGGCTTTGACTCCACTAGCTGCAAAATCCTTCAGGAATCTTTAAGAATGACTGAACATTTACAATGCTTTCGTTGCTTTGGTTGCTTAACAGAAAAAAGAAAAGCCTTTTTTCTCATTGAATTAAGATTCTTATCCTCTAGTCACAGTGGAAAACTTCATGGTAGTTTCCATATTAGGAGGAAACTTAGTTCCTTCTAATATAAGTTGACTAGGAAGCCAAAGGGAAAAATTTGTACCACTGGATTACACAATTTTTGGTTTGGTTTTCTTTTTCTTTTGAACTGCAATTTACACACGCAAATCATAAGCTTACCATTCAAGGAATTTAGAGCCATGCATATACCTCTGTAACCCAAACCCTTATCAACATACAGAACATACCATCACCAGAGAAAATTCCTTCATGTCCCTTCCTATGGATCCCTGCCCACACCCTCCAAAGAGACAACCACTGTTTGGATATTTTTTCCATATAGATTAGTTTTGCCTCTTCCAGAGTTCCATGAATCCTACAACATTTTTTATTCCTTGTCCTTAAATCATATTGAAAGGGACGCATTACTAAAATAAACACTGATGCCCAGATTTTATATAAATTTTGCCTCTGATACAAAGAATTACAACTAGAGTTACCTCGATGGCCTCCATAATCTACCAATTCACAACCACTTTGGTTTACCGTCTTTTCCTGGTTTGTCCACAGAGACTGTTATCTCAGCAACGTCCCCACACCTAGATCCACGACTCCACAACAAAGGCACAAGGCTGTTTCTATTTGAATTTTTCTTGCACTGTCTCACATTTTTGAAGGTACATCCTGCTGCTAATATCTAGATTCTTGGCTTCTAAAGGAAAACTACTGTGGACATTCAGACAGGACTTCCCTAAGCAGGTGGGAACTATTCTTTCCCCTCAGGGATCGCTGACTTTCTCTTCGCTGCTCTTCCATAGTTAATCATATCCTTACACCAGGCTAAATTCATAAGGTAAATATTACTCCCAATGGGCTTCCTCCTTGAAAGTCTCCTGCTGAGAACTTCCTGTTTTAATACTAACAGCATTATTTAGTATAACAAAAAAGCACCTAATAGAGATGATTCATTCTTCTCATGTCTCCATTCTGTTCATGTACACAAGGCCCTCTCTCACCAAGCAGGAACCAAGCTCACGTTTTTCAACGCGACACAGTGCAATTTCCATTTCTTACATTGTATAAGCCTCAAGATCTTACCTGAGGACTTCACCTCCCCTAGGTAAGACTGGGTGTCATCTTACAAAGTACTCCCTTCCCACATGAGTCCATTCTTAATCCAAGGCATTATTTTAAGACAGAAACCAATCCTGTGTGGGCTACACATACAGAAACCTCAGCTCTCTGGACTTTGGATGGCAAGATTTTCCAGGTAAGTGATAATTAATCCCTTTAAACAAAGGATCTTATTTGAAAGTTAATCACTATGCAAACAATAATGAATAGCTATCACTGTGCCCAGCTGATACAGGAAAGCCCTGAGGCTTCGTGCAAAGTGATTCTAGGCAACCGTGCCTTTTGTGTTCCTCATTCTTCCTGTTTCTGACCCTTCACCTGCCTTCTTAATCCCATCTGCCCAATATTTCTGAAAACTTATTCTAACTTCTCTTCAATGTCTTTAACCGTCTGCAAACAACCCTGTTCGAAACTCCCCATTCTTAAATGAAAAACATCCCTCTTTCATACTTGATACTATTGCCTGAAGCTGTCAGATCCTCTCCTTCCTCCCATCATCAATCACTATTATGGCTCTCTATCCTAGCTGTACATTAGAATCTTCTGGGAAGTTTTCCCAAAAATGACGATGCCATCTTTAGCAACCAGGGAACTGCAAATTAAAGTAACGATGAGATCTCGACTTAGCCCCATCAGACTGGCAAAAAATTAGAGGGTAACACTTGTTGTAGGTAGAGGGTCACTGGTAGAAACGTAAGTTAAAGCTCTTTAATAAAGGAACTGTCCATACATTTTAAATTAAATATACTTATTCCCAACCGCTTCGGAAAACCGTTGAGCAGTTTCTTTTAAAGTTAGACATACGTTTACCACATGACCCAGCAATTCCATACTTATGTATTTACTCAAGAGAAATGCAAACAAGCCCCCAAAAAACACTATACAAAAATGTTCAGAACAGCTTTGTTCATAACACCCCTAAACTGGAAACAACCCAAATGCCCATCAACAGGAGAACTGATAAAACAAACTGTGCTATTTTTATACAATGAAATATTGCCCTGATTAAGAAAAGAGAGTGAGAAGGGAAGAGCAAACAACTGGTATGACCCAAAAACATGGATGAATCTCAAAAACACGCTGAGCTAAATAAGTCAGACACAAAAAGGTACATGACTCCACCTGCATGAAGTTCAAGAACAGATAAAACTAATCTGTGGTGAAAGAAACTGGAACAGTGGCTGCCTATGAGAGAGTTGAGACTCCCTGAAAGAAGACAGCAAATAACTTTCTAAAGTGATACAAACGCTCTAGATTTGGTCTGGGGTGTATACATGAGTGTGTTTGTCACGATGAATGTATACTTTGGTCAAAACTTAATTAAGTGCACACTTGAGATCTGGTCATTTCGCTATAGATTTTATCTCAGTTTTTAAAAAAATGGATAGAATCATCAAATGGTTGAATGTGCTATAAAAAAAAAAATGAGACAAACAGAAGAACAATCCTTGTCCTGGGAGCCTACTCCGCTTAGGTCACAGCCCCGATGGAGATCCGCAGAACAGTATTCATAGCAGCACTGCTTCTATCTGTCAAAACCCAAACCACAACGGACAACAAGAAAATAGAGAACTGACTTGTTCAAAGGAAAAAAGGGTGTTAGAGCTGTACCTAATATATCTTTAAGTGAGAAAAACAATATGCAGGGAAGTGGATACAAAAGCTCCCATTTCTGAAGAGTAAGTAGTGAACAACCCCACCCCATACACATCTACATAAGGTGACATGAGCATGAAACATGAAAGGAAATCCCCCAGCTTGTTACCGTGGATTCAGGGTGACTGGTGTAGATGGTGAGGCAAAGAGGGAAGGAGAGAATCCCTTCCTCAGAAAGACTCCACTTGCCAAATACGTTCCCTAATGAAAAACAATTACAATATGGTCCTGTTGATGAAAAATTAGGTGTGTTTTTATCCATAAAGACATGCAAAAAACCGGTCAAATGGTTAACTATGATGTCCCCAAACAGTGAGATTTCAAATGATTTTTAAGTTCCATCCTACACTTTTATGGCTTGTCCAATTATATAATCAGAAACAATCCCAGAGTTGGTTTTGTGGTGGGAAATTTTTTTTAATTAAAAATACGCTTTAAAACTTAAAAAAATACTGATGCTAAGACCCCCACACCAGGGCAGTTGAGAATCTCTGAGTATGGGGCCCAAGTCTGGGTATTCTTTAAAAAGTTCCCCTAGGTGATTCTAACAGGGAGTCAGGGTAGAGAAGCACAGAATTTCTCAGAAAAGTCAACCATATAGACCCTTATGCCTTGTAATTTGGCTTCTGTTTGTTCCAGAGCCAACAGTGATCTAACCACTCAGGCTAACTACTAACTAACCACTGTCCTTGGAATCCTCTCCTCTCCTGGCTTCGACCCACTCCCTTTATTTATTTATTGTTCAAGGCCCATCTCAAATACCTACGTTCCAGGTATCCTTTTCCCGTCTTCCCAAGAGTAGAAGTCCTTCTTCTTTTGCACCCCCAGAGCACTGTGTCTCACTCTGATGGCTGATCACAGACTCCCTTGCTTTGCAGTTGGGCATTTATTCATTCCCTCCACAAACACTGACCAAGCACCTGCCATGGTTATCCCACTCCTCTTGCTACGTGATAAACGTCTAGGTCAGAAACGATGTCTGACTTTTCTTTCTACTCTCTGCAGTTTCTAGCATGGGGTCTCGCATATAATAGATGCTACTCTTTTATCGAACTGTCTTTTAAAATATTATGACTTTTTACTTCTAGCCTGTCTGTTCTCTTTGCCCCTTCCAATTTTCTGTGTAATTAGTAACAGGAAGAACAAGCCTTGTTTAAAATTTATTTTCTGGGAACTCTATGTATGTAAAGAAGTCTGTGGGAGGTGCTGTTGAAAACTCCCAAGAAAATACAGAGCCAGACACTGTTCTTAGGAAGATTCCAGACCAGTAGAAGAGAGAAGAAAGGTATATGAATACCTTTAGTCCAAAAAAGGAAAGAGAAATGCTTCAGAGATGTACAGATAGGAATTCTGGAAGATTACCTTCCCTGGGGATCAGGGACTATTTCCTTAAGAAGATCATTGTTGAATGAGGCTTTAAAAGGCTGACACCATTTGGATGAACAGGGATGTAAGGGACAGGGAATGGTCGGGGGAGAGACAGCATTGTCAGAAACAGGAAAGTAGGGCAGGAGCTGACATGCGGGCTCGGGTTCCATTACAGGGAGTGTGAGTTGCTGCAGCAGGAGAGCAGGATGAGGGCAAATGATACAGGGCCTTAAAAACCAGAAAACATTGTGAGCCTGTGCTTCCAAAACTTACACTTACTTATTAAGTGAGGGAATGACAAAAATCAAAGAAATTTGTGAAGGGTTGTTAAATAAGAGCAATAGGTTTTTAGTGAGTCCAGGAGGAGCTGTCCTATCTGGGAAGGCCATGAGTTTCACTGCAAGGACCTGGTCACCGTGTTTTGAGAAATGTGGCAGCCTTCTTCACTTGCATCCTGCTGGTTTTGAAAGGGCGAGATTGCCATGGAACCAAGTTCCAAATAGATGAGGTTTACTACAACCTGTAAAGAGTCCACTTCTTTTGCTTTGTGCCACAGGGAGATATTTGTTACAGAAGAGTCCTCTTAAAAAGTTCAGAGATGGCCAACAATTCCACCTTCCAGGCATATATTCCAGAGAACTGACCCATTTCCGTGGCAGCATTGTTCACAATAGCCAAAAGGTGGAAAGAACCCAAGTGTCCTCCGATGGATGAAGGGTAAACAAAATGTGTCCTCTATATACAGTGGAATATTATCCAGCTTTAAAAAGGAAGGAAATTCTGATACCTACTACAACATGCGTACATATTGAGCATGTTATGCTAAGTGAAATAAGCAATTACTAAAAGACAAATACTGTATGATTCCACTTATATCTGGCAACAAGAGCAGTCAAATCCACAGCGTCAGAAAGAGTGGTTGTTGGGCTTCCCTGGTGGCGCAGTGGTTGAGAGTCCGCCTGCCAATGCGGGGGACACGGGTTCGTGCTCCGGTCCGGGAAGATCCCACATGCCGCGGAGCAGCTGGGCCTGTGAGCCATGGCCGCTGGGCCTGCGCATCCGGAGCCTGTGCTCCGCAACTGGAGAGGCCACAACAGTGAGAGGCCCCCGTACCGCAAAAAAAAAAAAAGAAAAACAAAAAACAAGAAAGAGTGGTTGCCGGAGGCCAGCGGGAGGAGGGGATAGAAGAGTTTTAGAGATCAGTTGTATAACAATGTGAATGTACTTAATTAACACTACTGAATGGTTAAGATGCTAAATTTTTTTGCTACGGGCATTTTACTATAACAATTAAAAATCAGGAAAATAGAAATGTACATAGTACAGGTCCATAACCTCTTATCCACAATTCTGAAATCCAAAAAGCTCTGGAAACCAAAAATTCTGGATTACATTCTGTTGTCCAGACTCCACTGGGATGCTACAGAATAAACAGTATATGCGTCACATTTACCTTCTAAAAATTGGAAAAACTCTGAATGCTGAAACACACCTGGCCTCCAAAGGTTTCAGATAAAGGACTGCTGACCTAAATTCTGATAATATCCATTTTTCCTCTTTAGATGAGAGCAGATAGATATTGATTGTGGACAACTGATCCATCTATTCACTAACTAATGATGCATGTGGTTTCTCCTGGCTGGTCCCTGCTTTGGAAAAAAAAAAATTGACAACCTGAGTAAAATACTTAGCAGGAAGCTCTTTGTTTTGTTTTCCTGCTTCCTTTTACCAACTTCAGGTTTCACTTTAAGATGCTGCCTGGTCCTGGGTGTTGCCAGCAGGCCAGGGTCGGCCCAGGTGCACAGTGATGATTCAGAACTGCTTACCAGATCACACCTGGGCACGCTGGACACGAACTGGGCCCCTTGGCAGCCTAGGATAAATCCGGCTAAATTCAGGAGGACACACACCACAGAGAGCAGCACAAAAAGGTTCACCTGAAACAGCAAGAAACAGAGGCAGTTAGAAAAAAGACCGTGGCTAAATTCAGAGATAGTTTTGTCTGAGTAAAAAAACTCATATTCTTTCCCTAGAGGAAACATTAAAAAAAAGTCAGAACGATGTTTTTAATGTACAAACTTTTTTTAATGTTTTAATGTTTCTAAAACATTTTTTAGAATGTTTTAAATTGTGCTGAGGAATGTCCCTGACCCTCAAGTCTTCTCAGTTTCCAGTCCCTACTTTTCTTGCTCTTTGCAAATGAGGGAGTTCTGTTAGCTGTACACTACCTTAAGCCATGGCTATTTCCTCCTTGAGCCATTGTTATTTTTTTCTGACTTTTACAGGATCATGGTAACTAGACAAATGGAGAATTCTAGAATATAAGTGGAACTCAGGAAAATCAAGGAGCTCAGAGCCATCACCAGCCAGAAATCACAGTATGTGTGAAAATAAAGATGAGTCTTTCTTCAGTTCCAAACAGTGTTGGTACTAAAGAAAAGGTGTGCAGTGATCTTCCATGTACTTGTATCCAAAGTTAAATATTACAACTATTACCCTAAATGATTAAGAATTGACAGAAATCAACCAAGAAGCCAGTATTTACTTAGCGCAAATTAGAGACTACAAAGGCTTTTCAACCTGAGAACTCTGATTACTGTCAAAATCAAACCTTAATGTAAATATAAAAGATTGGAGCTAATGATTACCAGTGTTAGAACCAAGCAACATTTCAGGTAGCTGATCTGTCAAAACTGGCTGGCAAATGAGTTCACACGTGAACTCTACTACAGAAAGCTCATCCTTTATTGCTGGTATTCCAAGAAGCTTGAAAGTATCTCCCCAGACTCAGGTTATGAGTCAGTATTTAGTATCACATGATGCCACTTTTCTTAAGAGGAATTCTTCCTTCCTCTCCAAGAGGAGCTTATGAATTATAAATACCGAGTGACTCCAGGAATCCAGACCCTTGCTGGACGTGACTGAAGACTCTTTCCTGACCAATGAACAAGGTGACTCGTTTTTCACTGAGGAATCTGGCTTCTGCTTCTCTCCTTCTTTGTTAATTTGTAAAAGGACTGTGTGCCCTGTCATCAAATCTTGAGGAAAAAGCTGGAAGTGGCTACTGTGTTACTGATTCTCAGGCTAGATTCTTCCAGGTCTATAGTACTTGACTTGCACTGTGCCCCCTTGCAAGAGCCCCCTCTTGCACTGCCAAACCTTTTCGGAAAATGAGAATGCATAATTGGCAAAAGACAGGACATGGTCTTCTAACATGGGCTTCTTTTATGCCCTGGCAGTTCCTATTCAAAGAGACCTAATACATCTGGAATCTTCACACCCAGCAACACAATAATTGTTACTACGGGGAAGTCTTGAACTTGCCTTTAGAAATACTTTTTTAATGCAATATCAGATGCCTTAAAAAGAAAACATGGTTATAATCCTTATTCCTACCAGCCCACCACTAATCTTCATAACTGAAACTTAGCAGCATCAGATATGGAGTGGGTGAGAGTCCATTACCCAACACTGGACCCCAAATCTCTCCATTAAAATCTTAAATCCAGCTCATCAAAAGACACCATTAAGAAATCAATACAGGATTTCCCTGGTGGTGCAGTGGTTAAGAGTCCACCTGCCAATGCAGGGAACACAGGTTCGAGCCCTGGTCCGGGAAGATCCCACATGCCGCGGAGCAACTAAGCTGTGCGCCTCAACTACTGAGCCTGTGCTCTAGAGCCCACTTGCCACAACTACTGAAGCCCACGCGCTTAGAGCCTGTGCTCTGCAACAAGAGAAGCCACCACAATGAGAAGCCCGCGTGCTGCAACAAAGAGTAGCCCCTGCTCGCTGCAACTAGAGAAAGCCCATGCACAGCAGCGAAGACCCAACGCAGCCAAAAATAAAATAAATATATAAATAAATAAATAAATAAATAAATATATATATATATATATATATGAGCTTTTTTTAAAAAAAAGGGTAGTTGCCTGTTTTGGGGAGGAGGCGTGGAATGAGGGGCTGACTGGGAAGAGATAAGGGAATTTTCTGGAGTGATAAAAATGTTCTATATCTTGTTTTGGGTATTGGCTACATGGGTGTATCCAACTGCTAAAACTTAGCTAACTGAACACTTATGATCTGGGATTTATATAAATTATATTTAATATATATTTTTTAAATAAGGAAGAAAATCCTGAGTACAGCTGCCAAGACAGGAGTGTGAGATCATATAGTGAATACGATCTACTTCTAAAATGTCAGAACAACAAAAACAAGATGAGAGAAGGCCCCAGGGATTCACTGCCTGGTGGGCTTGGCTTCTCTCCTACACTGGAGGGGCTGCTAATGAGAAGTTAAAGCCACATCACCAGAATGCCGCCCTGCGAACCCCAGAATGAGGACACGGGCCAAGGCACAGAGGCTGTGTACAAAATAGCCGTGCACTGTTCCCCAAATTTATCCCTAAATTTGGCTTTTTTATTACTATTATTAAAACTCTGGCCAAACATTGGCCAAATGGTCATCTAATTACAGTAAGTCCCCTACATACAAATGAGTTCCGTTCAGAGAGCGTGTTGGTAAGTCTAATTTCTTCATAAGTCCAGCAGAGTTAGCCTAGGTACCCAACTAACACAATCGGCTATATAGTACTGTACTGTAATAGGTTTATAATACTTTTCACACAAATAATACATAAAAAACCAACACAAAAAATAAAGAAAACATTTTTAATCTTACAGTACAGTACCTTGAAAAGTACAGTACAACAGTGGCATACAGGGGCTGGCATCAAGTGAACAGGCAAGAAGAGTTACTACTGACTGGAGGAGGGAGAGGAGGTGGGAGACGGTAGAGCTGAAGGATCGTCAGCAAATAGGAGACGGAGGGCAAGCTGCCATTTCACTCATGCCTGAATGCATGTTCACATCTTTGAAAGTTCTCAACTTGAAGGTTTGTAGGTAGGGGACATACCGTACTCTAGGGGACTTACCGTACTCTAGTATAGACCACTGTGGTATATATCAGACGTGGCAGATATTAGGATACCAAGCATATCACATTCAGAGGTTGGATCAGGCTCAACCGTACAAAATATTGGAGTTATAAGGGATTCAGGATATACAGGGACCTTCAGAAGGGACCCCTCTGGCTTTCACCTAGTTATAATGGTATAACATCCAGGACTCAAATATCCATCCGAACCATCACCAGATGGCATCCCCTTAAACAGAAGACTGAAAAATCAGCTACTAGTGAAGAACATCATAGTCACAAAGCCCACACAGCTATACCTGGAAAAGGGAAGAATTTCTTGTATTTTCTTCTATTGTCATCATTCTTGCCTTTAAAAAAATCATTGCAGGTGATTTGAGTTTCTCTTTGTGAAAGACACCAGAATTTGGGATCAGGCTTTCCCCTTGCTTGCTGTGATATCTTAGACAACTTCCATGAGACTCACTTTTCTCATCTGTTAAAAAGGTCTACTGTCCTACTGGGAGAAAATATTTGCAAATGATGCAACTGACAAGGGCTTAATTTCCAAAATAAACAAAATAGCTCATACAACTCAACAACAACAACAAAATAACCCAGTTGAAAAATGGGCAGAAGACCTAAATTGACATTTCTTCAAAGAACACATACAGATGGCCAACATTCGCATGAAAAGATGCTCAACATTGCTAATTATTAGAGAAATGCAAATCAAAACTACAATGAGGTACCACCTCACACCAGTCAGAATGGCCATCATCAAAAAGTCTACAAACAATAAATGCTAGAGAGGGTGTGGAGAAAAGGGAATCCTCCTACATTGTCAGTGGGAATGTAAATTGGTGCAGCCACTATGGAAAACAGCATGGAGGTTCTTCAAAACACTAAAAACAGAGTTGCCATATGATCCAGCAATGCCACTCCTGGGCATATTCTGGACAAAACTATAAATCAAAAAGATACACGCATCCCTATGTTCAGAGCATCACTATTTACAATAGCCAAGACATGGAAGCAATCTAAATGTCCATGGACAGATGAGTAGATAAAGAAGATGTGGTACATATATACAATGGAATATTACTCAGCCGTAAAGAAGAATGAAATAGTGCCATTTGCAGCAACATGGATAACCTAGAGATTACCATAAGTCAGAAAGAGAAAGACAAATACCATATGATATCACTTATCTGTAGAATCTAAAATATGACACAGGGCTTCCCTGGTGGCTCAGTGGTTAAGAATCCACCTGCCAATGCAGGGGGCACAGGTTTGAGCCCTGGTCCAGGAAGATCCCACATGCCACGGAGCAACTAAACCCACACACCACAACTACTGAGCCTGCGCTCTAGAGCCCATGAGCCATGAGTACTAAGCCCACGTGCCACAGTTACTGAAGCCTGCACGCCTAGAGCCCGTGCTCCGCAACAAGAGAAGCCACCGCAGTGAGAAGCCCGGGCACCGCAATGAAGAGTAGTCCCCACTCCCCGCAACTAGAGAAAGCCTGCAGCAGCAACAAAGACCCAACGCAGTCAAAGATAAATAAATAAATTTATTTTAAAAAATAAAATAAAGTGAAATAAAATATGACACAAATGAACTTACCTACGAAACAGAAAGAGACTCACAGACATAGAGAACAGAATTGTGGTTTCCCAGGGGGAGCGAGGGGGAGGGAGAGATGGATTGGGAATTTGGGATTAGCAGACATAAACTCAATATTATACATAGAATGGATAAACAACAAGGCCCTACTGTACAGCACAGGGAACTATATTCAATATCGTATCATAAACCATAATGGAAAAGAATATAAAAAAGAATGTGTATATATGTATAACTGAATCATTTTGCTGTACAGCAGAAATTAACACAACATTGTAAATCAACTATGCTTCAACAAAATAGGTTAAAAAAAAAAGGTCTATCATCCTAGGTACCTCCCAAGATTAATGAGAGACTCACACAAAATGATGTATATGAAAATCTTCTGTATCTCGCAAAATGCTAGGCAACCAGTTTTACTATTACTAATAATAGGCATTTCCTCTTTAGGGGAGCAGCTTTTTATTATAAAATGAATTTCACTCCATCTAATACCAGCACCTTGTATCTTACACTTGTGATGCACCTGAATTTGTGGCAGCTGGAAAGGATATATACAAACTGTAAGAATGATCTGTAGGTATATTGTTTCCAAAACTTCTCCATAATTCTTTCTGCGACCTGCTTTAGGAACTCACTCCACCACGCTGACCACTGTCACGTGTACGGGGTGTCTCCTGTTGGCCCCTCCAGATCCTCTCTCTACTCTTCACTCCATCCCCTCCTCCCACGGAGACTGACCCGCAGACCATATCACTGGGGCTCCTTTGCCCTCTGGTGTCTGGTTTGGTTCAGCCAATGGGGAAGCCTGGCAGAAGATCCAAGGGAGGGAGGAGAGTGAGGCTGGGGTGTTTTTCTCCTGGTTCCCTCTCTGCAGCCTCAGGATGGCTGTGTCCCTCATGAAAAGCCACAGGTCGGGCTTCCCTGGTGGCTCAGTGGTTGAGAGTCCGCCTGCCGATGCGGGGGACGCGGGTTCGTGCCCCGGTCCGGGAGGATCCCACATGCCCGGGAGCGGTTGGGCCCGTGAGCCATGGTCGCTGAGCCTACGCGTCCGGAGCCTGTGCTTCGCAACGGGAGAGGCCACAACAGTGAGAGGCCCGCGTACCACAAAAAAAAAAAAAGAAAAGCCACAGGTCCTCTCAAGGTCTCAATGGGTCCCTCTGTACATGATCCCGACTTCCGGATTCTGACCACCGTTCTCCCGTCAGGACTAGGGATGGTAACAGCTTCACTGTCCCCTACACCCTGCACAGACCTTTGTGAACAGGCCCGTAATTAACTGCTTGTCAAGTTATAGTTTTATAGTCATCTGTGTTTTACCAAGACCTTGACTAACAACAACTTCTCTATATTTTTCCTTACATTTAACCTAATTTTTTTCTGCTCTTTAAGCCTAGCTCCTATTGTTCTCACTTCAAATTCAACATTACTTGTTCAATGAAGTGAACCCCATGGGTTACAGTCCCTGAATTCTACTGAAGCCAATTCATCACTGGGTTTTACCATCAAGAAAAAGAAAAGCCCAGAGTTGATGGAGAAATGTCTTTCTAGAACTTGTACTTTACACATGAAAGACAGTGGGACTCAGAAAGCAGAGAGCTTGCCTCACTGCATCCTGTGGCTTTTTAGGATAAAATGCAAAATCCAGGATCCAAAGAGCTGGTCCTCTCACAAGGACAGGCAACATGAGTTAAGCCTTTTATGTTTTTGGTTTTATTGTTACTAACTTGAATCATGAGTATCTTCTGATACTTATATACCAGGTAGCTTGACACAAAAGGTATGTTTTTCAATTGAGTATTTGGAATTCACCTTGACACTGATCTCTTGCAACTGTGCCCCGAGTTCATTCCAGGTCTCAATTAACTGACCCAATAAAAGAATGTCTGGGGAACCTGAAGCTATCCAAGAAGAAGCATCGCCTTCAGTTTGCCCATTCCTACCTGCTAAGAAAGTTCCTCATAATCCCCATCACATAACATCATTAAATAATTATGCCTATCACAGCTTGGTATTGATGAGTGTCTTTTTTGATACAAGATTTCATTCTCTAAATAGACTGACCTTTCCCTGCTGCTTAAGGACTTCCACTTTGCTTTTTACTTCCCTACTGCTCCAAGCTCAAGATGCATCTGAAAAGTCAACTATGTATGTTTAAATAAATAAACAGTTCCAGTAATTGTGCGAAGGTAGAGTAGCTTAAAAATGAATGAGTTTAGTGAAGTGAACTTAAGCATTTAGTTCTACTAATTCCTGAAAACCCATTAATATGGCAATAAAGGAAATATTTTAAATGCAGAAATCCATAAGGACAGAGAGAACAGAAAAACGGCAGTAAAATTTTAGAAGTTAGAAAAGCAGCGGGCAAGCATAAATTGACTCAGTGGTCCTGAGAAAACTCAATCTCCTACAATAGCAATGAGGAAAGCCAAAACAGCAGAATTTATTCCTCAGAATCTCCAAATGTTCAGAAATGGGTGGCAGCAGATACCTCTGGATATGAAAGTGAGGCTAGAAAAGGACTGGTTGTGAGTCTCAGAAACAATCAGAAAATGGCACAACCACTATGGGAAACTATTGGCAGTTTCTAATAAAGTTAAATATCTACCACCCTATGACTCAGCAGTTCATTTTTAGGTATATACATTAGTGTATATGCCTAGAAAAAGACATGTACAAGAATGTTCAGAGCAACTGGTTCATAACAGCCAAAAGCTAGAAACAATCCAAACGTCTAAGAATAGGAAAACAGATGAACAAATTGCAGTCCACTCATAAATGAAATAAAACCCACTGCTATGGTTTGAATGTTTGTGTCCCCCAAAATTCGTAAATTGAAATCCTAATCCCAAAGCGATGGCATTAGGAGCTGGGGCCTTGGGGAGGTTATTAGGTCACGAGGGCAGAGTCAATGGGCAAGCATAAATTGACTCAGTGGTCCTGAGAAAACTGAATCCTACAATAGCAATGAGGAAAGGCAAAACAACGGAATTTATTCCTCATGAATGGGATTAGTGAACTTGGGTGTGTGTATTTTTTTCTATTTAAATATCAAAAGCTCGCCAAATTCTTTCCTTTAGAAACGTCTCAAAAACTTTTAATTCAGCTGATTCACTTTGTTATAAAGCAGAAACTAACACACCATTGTAAAGCAATTATACCCCAATAAAGATGTTTAAAAAAAAACAAAAAAAAACACACACACACACAAAAAAACTTTTAATTCAAAAAATACTACTACTAAAAAAAAAAAAAAAAAAAAAAAATACTACTACTGCCTCAGAATCCTTTTCTTTCACACTTTCTTTCTTCTTTTAATTTCCCAAGAAAATATCACTGCTACCCATTTAGTCACTATGCCTTTTTTCCCCCACAGGCACTCTTTTGACACTGCTCAAAAATAAATGAAAAACAGAATACACTTTTCTCCAGTGGGGCACAAAAACATAGGTGGTCTTAAATATTACCGAATGAATGAATGAATCAATCAATCAATGAGCAAATGAAAGAAAATTGATTCTTATTATAAGCACTATATGGAGGTATCATGCATCCTTACTAGTATTCTGCAACATATACAGACAGGCCCTGAAAGGCAAACACCAGATTAACTATCACTGCTTGCATGAAAATGGCTACTGCTCCTGGTGGGAACTCACCCCTTCCTGGGGCTGGAAGATGGGACTTCTGTCCCAAACCTTTGTAGGAAGGAGTTGGGGTGGTGAGTGACTGGGTGGAAGAACAAAGCACCCAGTCCTTAGAATTCAGGTTACATTTTCCCGTTGAAACAAGAACATTCTGTGATCTGGCTGGGAATGTGACCAACATTCTAACATTTATGTTCTCAGAGACAAGAAGTCCAAGCTCCAAACCACTGATCAGTCACCGGTTAATAAGACGAATGTCAGAGGACCCATGACAATGAACATAACCACTTATTTGACTCTTAACATTTACAATTTTAATTCAGTTTGGAGAAGCACGTTAATACAAAGGTGCAGAAACATGAGCAAAGTTATCTGAATACAACACCAATGACACCAGGAAAAAAAATCCAAGACAAGACACCAAACTAAAACCTTTCTGAACTAGTTCAGCAAAATGAATCTTCTGATAGACCGCTCAGCACCACGGCAACCAACAAAACATAGTAAATCACAGCAACTCACAAAGCCCAGCCTCCTGCTGCTCTAAAGCTGTTTCAGGAGCTCACACATGCGCTGACTCGGTTTGCCAGGGCGCCTTTAATCTTCAGATCCCAAGAGAACCTGCTCCTGGGCTTCACTCCCTTGACATCTTTTAAACTTCTTCCAGAAGCTTGGCAGATATATTACCAATGTCCAGACTGGTTCTCCCTGCCAACAAGCCAAACACAGGCCCGTGGCTGTGAACAGAACCAGCTGTCTCTCTTTCCTCTCAGAGATGTTTAAGTGTCAGATTTACTCATGTTATGGCTAGCCCAGATTTTCTTTTTATAAAATATTTCAAGTGTAATAACATTTATTTTGAATTCCTTTTTCAACAGTTGTGAAGGGCTTCTTCCTCTCCCCACCAGAGTGAGACACAAATTTTCACTAGTTTGGGACACAGCTTCGAGGTGAGCTAAAAGCACTTATAACTGAGAGGTGCAAATTCCTGAGGAAAATATACAAATCTCAGGGTATTTTCAAGGCTTCAGCTTGTGAGAGGAACTTCTGCCTTACCTGGGGTCCTCCCCTGCCCTGTTCTCTTGCAGATGCCCCATCCCCCAGGGCTGCCTTTCAGCACATTGCACCCCTCATTTCTCAGGAAAGTGACTCTTCTCATGACCCAAGCAATCAGGAGTAGCAGAGAAGGAGGCGACCTCATCATCTGTCTGGCTCCATAATTCCCTGGTACAACTTAGGCAGCTCTGCCACTCTAAATTAATATATTCTCATCAGGAATGTGGCAGAGGACCAGGAGGAAAATATCCTAATGAGAGCCTCAAGAGAAATAATCAGAGGATGACACGACACACGGGATGTACTCTTCGAACAAGGTGAGAGGGTCAGGAACGTGGTCTGCTCTGCCCCTGGGGAATAAGGTGGCAGAAGTATATTTGGATTTGAAGATAAGAAACGCAGCAGAAAGTTTTAAGGAAAATTGCAGAGCTATGATTCTTAAGAGTTCACTTTCCTTCTAAGTTATTCTTCTCTTTCATCTGTGCATCTCGACTCTTCGTTCTTTCCCTGCTTCTAGCCCCTTCTCCAGTGCTCTTAGCTTCTCAAGGTTCAGCAAATTAGAGGGTCAGATCTTAACGACTTCCCACAATGAAGATCGAGGCTCTTGAGAAACTTTCCAGAGCCAACAGTCCTCAAAGACAGCTGCCGTCAAGTCCTTCCCTCTGTACTTTACAGGCTGTTCCTCACGTCAGGCTGTTCCTCACGTCAAGAGGTGAAGACTAATATATACAATGGAATATTATCCAGCCTTCAAAAGGAAGTACTGACACATGCTACAGCACAAATGAACCTTGAAAACAGTATGCTAAGTGAAATAAGCCAGATACAAAAGGACACATATTGTATGACTGCAGTTATATGTAGAGTCATCAAATTCATGGAGACAGAAAGCAGAATGGTAATTACCAGGGAAGAATGGGGAGTTATGGTTGAATGGGTGCAGAGTTTCTGTTGGGGAGGATGAAAAAGTTCTGGAAATGGATAGTAGTGATGGTGGCACAGTGCTGTGAATGTACTTAATGTCACTGAACTGTATACTTTTAAATGTTAAAATTGTAAAATTAAAAATATGGGGCTTCCCTGGTGGCGCAGTGGCTGAGAGCCCGCCTGCCGATGCGGGGGACGCGGGTTCGTGCCCCGGTCCGGGAGGATCGCACATGCCGCGGAGCGGCTGGGCCCATGAGCCACGGCCGCTGAGGCTGCGCACCCGGAGCCTGTGCTCCGCAACGGGAGAGGCCACAACAGTGAGAGGCCCGCGTACTGCAAAAAAAAAAAAAAAAAAAAAAAAAAATTTTAAATATGTAGATTTTACTCACAAAAGAAAAAAAAAAAAGAGGAAAAGAGGTAGAGTCCAATTTCCAATTCCCCTCCCCTTGATTCTAAGGTGGTCTTGGGAACTTGCTTGACCAAGAGAATGCAGCAGAAGTGACATTCTGGTACATCCAGGCTAGACGGTAAGATGACGCCTGGGCCACCTGGGCCTCTTGGAACACTCATTACAGACAGTCCCTCTCAGAACCCAGTCTCCATGCTGGGTGGCTGTTACAGGAGGAGGTCACATGTCCATGCTCTAGTTAACAGCCCTTGCTGGGCTCCCAGCCATGTCTTTTATATATATGTACTGAAATATTGAAGGAGGAAATGTGAAGGCTGGGATTTATGTGAAAACAACACAGTGGTAAGGGAGAAGAGAAATGGATGGTTAGGGGTGTAGGGGAGACAAGCTTTAACATGTGTAGCTGGGCAATGAGTACAAGGTGGGGGGTTGCTGTGTTTCTCTCACATTAAGAGTATATTTGAAATTTCCCATATCAAAGGAAGAAAAGGAGGAGGTGGAAAGGAGATGCAGGGGGGGAGAAGATAAAGAAACCAACTGGACTCATCTCTTCACAAAGTCAATTCCTGGAAAAAGAAAAAAAAAGGGGGCAGGAAGAGTATTCTAGAATACAGAAGACTAAAGAGACAGAATAGTCAAATAAAATGACTGAACCTTGACTGGGTCCTGGATTTTGAAGAACAGAACAGGGTCACATAGGAGTATTCACTTCTGAATGATCTGTCAAGCTGTACACATATACATACACAAATATGCACAAATCATACTTCAGTTGAAAAGCTTTTTGATGAATAAAAAATTATATAACATTTTGGAATAATTGGGAAAGTTTAAATATGGGCTGAATATTAGATGACATTAGGAAATTACAAGTAATTTTCTTACTTATGATAATGTTATTACGGTGAGGTAGAAGAATGTCTTATTTTTAGGAGATGCCTCCTAGAGCATACAGGGGTGAAGTACCATGAAGTCTGAAACTTTGAAACACTTCAATGTAAAATATTTATATATAAACATAGCAAGTAAGGCAAAACATTAAAAGCTATTGAATCCAAGTGGAAGGTATATGAGAATTCATTATTTACTCAACTTTTCTGTAAGTTTGAGAATTTTCATAATAAAACATTAAAAAAATATTGAAGAGGCTTTTGCAGGTGCAAAAGTAACAAGAAGCAGAAGCATGTGCCCACCAGCTATTACTAATGAACTTCTTTAGAAAAGAGCTAGTAACGTGCCTGGGGATACAGAGGTCTTGGTGGAATAGTCCCTCCAAGTCAAGTCTTCTTTTTGGTATAACAGTCATCTACCTCTCTCAAGCACACCTTAAAATGAAGCCTATCCATCACAAAGGCCCGCTCAGCTGAACAGAGCTCCCAGCAACCCTCCCATCCCTTAACAGACAAGCCTGCTGTGGAAACAGACCCACAAAAACAAGGGTAGTGACTAAGAACATGGACTCTAGATAGAAGCCATCTGAAATTGCAACCCAACTCTGTCACTTTTAGCTGTGTGACCTTGGGCAGATTACTTAACCTCTCTGTGCCTTGGTTTCCCCAGAATGAGGATACTAATAACATCTTATAGGATTAGTGGGTTAATACATGCATCTTACTTATGTGTTTACTATTATTACTATTCTTCTTATTATTACAAATTATTACAAACATTAAAAATATTACCAACCTAGTTCTTCAGTCACAACTAGAATTTATGAATAATCAAGGAACAACAGACATTCAAAAATCTAACAGCACCAAACAAGAAGGACCAAGATGTCAACCAGAACTACTGACTCCCATGGAGAAAACATTGATTACTCAGAGAATAGAAAAGAAAAAGACAAAGAAATAAAAAGTATAAGACTTTGAAAAGTTAAGAAACAAAGATGATCAATTCAAGAGGTCCAACATCTGACTATTAGATGTTCTAGAAAAATAGAGCAGAGCAAATGGAGGGAAGGAAATAATCAAAGAAACAGCAAAGAAAATTGCTTGGTGTTGAAGAAAGACAAATGTCTTCAAATTTTAAAAAACTCAAATATTCAATGTTAAAAATAGTCAAAAATTATGAAGGAAGAAAGACCCACACCTAAATATACCTTCATGTAATTTCAGAAGACTGTCAGAAAAATTATCTGAAACTTGCAAATGGGCAAAAGAGATTACTGGGTATTCCATTTACTTATTTAGTTATTTGATCAGCTATTTTATAACTGTGTAGAGGCAGAGTTTAAGTTGCAGATTTTTTTTTCAGTAAAGATGGAAATAAATTCTATCCAATGGAACAGAAAACCTCAAAAGTTACTGTTTATGGCTCTGCTGGACATCAACCAGTTTTGTATCTATCCCAGCAATCTCCTCCTAACATCACCTATAAATACTTAGCTCCTCAAATGTGCTTTGAACCAGTTTTCCCTCATTACTGACACATGTTCATTTTATATTTGCCTAAGAGTCATGATTTTATCTTTTCGAAAATTAAACTTTATCAATACGAAGATAAAGATCCTAAAAGCTTCCAGATAGAAAGAAAGGGGCTGCCCACTAAGGAACAAGAATCAGGTCAGCATCAGTGACAGAAGTCATCAAGCACTGCCTTCAAATTTTGGAAGGAAAATCATTCTGAACCCCAAATTCTATACGTAGCCAAACTATCATTCAAGTGGGAGGGCAAAACAAAGACACATCAAGACTTTCAAACCCTTAGAGAGCTCGTTTCCCTTACATTCTTCGTGAAAACTTTTTTTTTTTTTTTTTTTAATGCGTTACGCGGGCCTCTCACTGTTGTGGCCTCTCCCGTTGCGGAGGACAGGCTCCGGACGCGCAGGCTCAGCGGCCATGGCTCACGGGCCCAGCCGCTCCGCGGCATGTGGGATCTTCCCAGACCGGGGCACGAACCCGTGTCCCCTGCATCGGCAGGCGGACTCTCAACCACTGCGCCACCAGGGAAGCCCGTGAAAACTTTTATTTGAGAATATTCTCTGGCAAAATGAAAAAGGAATTCAAGAAAAAATAATGCATGAGGCTTGAGATCTAAGAAACAATGGCTCTAATCCAAGAATACCAAGAAAAGAAATATTTAGATGACATCTGTATAGGAGACCTAGAAAACAATTAAGTCCAAACTGGAATAGGAAGTTAATAGTCTTAGAAATGTCCAAAGGAGAAAGTGAAACAACTAGCAAAAAGTATGATTAAGAAGCTAGATAAGTAAAACTCACACTTAGAGTCAGCTGATTTTCAACAAGGGTTCCAAGATAATTCAATGAGGAAAAAACAGGCTCTTCAACAAGTGGTGCTGGGACAACTGGATATCCACCTGCAAAAGAATGAACTCGGACCACTGACACACCGTATGCAAAAATTAACTCAAAATAGACCTAAGTATAAGCTAAAACAATCAAACTCCTAGAAGAAAAAATAGGAGTAAATCTCCATGACCTTAGATTAGACCAGCCTTCTTAGATATGACAGTACAGCAACAAAAGAACTTCATGAAAATTAAGAACTTTTGTGCTTCAAACGACGCCATAGAAGAAGTTGAAAGACAACCCACAGGATGAGAGAAAATATTTGCACATCATATATCTGATAAGGGACTTGAAAAGGGAAATTGGGTAATTTTGTTAGTTGTGATAATGTTACTATGGTGAGGTATGGTGAGGCAAAGGATCTGAATAGACATTTCTCCAAAGAAGACATGCAAATGACCAGTAAACACATGAAAATTCTCAACATCAAATCAAAAACACAATGAGATACCACTTCACACCCATAAAGATGGCTATAATTAAAAATACAATAATAAGTATTGGCAAAGATTCAGAGAAACTGGAACCCGCATACACTGCTGATGGGAATGTAAAATGACACAGTTGCTTTGGGAAACTGTTCTTCAAAATGTTAAACATGGAGTTACTATATGACTCAGCAATTCCACCCCAAGGCATATAGCCAAGAGAAATGAAAACATGTCCACAAAAAAACTAATGTTCACAGCACCATTATTCATAGTAGACAGAAAGTGGGAATGTCTATCAACTGATAAATAGATAAACTGTGGTATATCCATCAATGGACTAGTATTCAACAATAAAAAGGGGGAAAAGTACTGATACATGCTACAATGTATCCTTAAAACCTTAAAAATATTGTGCTAAAAAAAAATGCTAAGTGAAAGAAGCCAGTTACAAAGGATCACATATTATATGATTCTGTTTGTTTGAAATACCCAGACTACACAAATTTATAGAGACAGCGACAGTGCATTAGTGGTTTCCTAGGGTGGGAATATTGAGAGGAAATGAGGAGTGACTTCTAACGGGTACAGGGTTTCTTTTTGGGGTGATGTGAAAATGTTCTACAATTGATGGTGGTGATGTTTGTGCATATCTGTGAACATGCCATTGAACTGTACAGTTTAAATGTGTGAATGTTGTGATATGCCAATTACATCTCCATAAAGCTGTTTAAAAATATAAGAAGGGCTTCCCTGGTGGCGCAGTGGTTGAGAGTCCGCCTGCCGATGCAGGGGACACGGGTTCGTGCCCCGGTCCGGGAAGATCGCACATGCCGCAAAGCGGCTGGGCCCGTGGGCCATGGCCGCTGAGCCTGCGCGTCCGGAGCCTGTGCTCCGCGACGGGAGAGGCCACAAGAGTGAGAGGCCCGCGTACCGCAAAAAAAAAAAAAAAAAGAAGAAGCTACATGATTTCTGAGATTAGGTACCTTTTTTGCCAACAAGAAAAAGAAGAGTCATTTAGAAACTCTAAGAAAAACGTCACTGTATATATCAGTCATGGTCCAAAGCTGAAGCAAACTAAAATATGACATGATGCTGAGCAAATGGTAGAGAATAAGAAAGAATAATAGATTCGACTTGGCTGCTTGAAACTGTTCTCTCTCCAGATCCAGTCATTCTTCCTGGTGCTACAGAAAATAGTGCAGCTGATCCTTTGAACAAGCAGGACTCATGGGCATCAACAGAAAACCACTTTGCTTCCACCCTCACCCCAGCGATGTTGTTCACACCCACTTTGTAGGGCTAGCTCTTCCCGAACCCTTAGATGAAATCTGAGGCTGGGCCCATGACTCCTCTGGTCAACATCAGATACAAAAAGTCCTCCAGTAACTTCAAGTCACAAAAAGTCCCATTTTGGTAATTAAAATGTCCAGACCTGTGTCCCAGTCAAAACTTGAAACTGCATTTAAATTGCACCTTCTTTCCTTCTCATCAGGCTTCTTCTTGTAGGGAGCAAACACGTCTGCAGTGGGAAAGGCAATGAAAAGACATAATCTCCTCTACTTCCTTGCTTTTTGTGTCCACTTCTCATGAGCCTGCCGGCCACAGCCCTGCCACTCTGGAGAGGAGGGAGCAAGGGGGAGGCCAGGCCAAGTGCGTAAACAAGGTGGGGGGCAGGAAGAGTTCCCTTGATTGTTCACAACCAGCCTTGGCAAGTGTTTACAGGAGACTCTCCTGAATGAGGCTTCCACTGGCTCCTCTGAGATACCCATTCTTGAACTTGCAGTTCCCTTAATGTGGGCATCTGTCAGGGCAGGCCCGGCCTCTCTCTGCTCTGGTCCCCTCACTCCTCTAAGGGGCTCCCTGGGGCAGGAATATAAGCTCATCCCAGGCCTACTCTCTCTCACAGAGCCCACCCATCTGGTCAGCTGGAAGTACACTTCTTGGGCTTGGTCTGTGAAAGTACAATTATTTCCCAACTGCAGTCGTTAACTCTCAGGTCACAAGGACTCCAGCCAGCCCTTTAAATTCCCCAGGCAGGAGTCTGACACCAGTCCAGTCAACCACTGTGAGACCTGTCTCAGGTTCTCCCATGCTTATCTTTAAGCACTGCTCCCCTCCCCCATGCAGAGGTGGAACTTAAAATGCCACAGCAATTCAGTAACTTTCTCCAAACATTTGTCTCTTTAACCCCTAATCCTTTTACAGCCTGGGGGATGGAGATCAGCTAAGGGCTGCAAAGCTGGTTTCACCCAGAAGCTTAACAAGTCCTGCTTAGATAGTCTAACCCACACTGGAACATGGGAGCTGTTGGCATGGATTGTATTTTGGCTTCAGGTGAATCTGGAAAGCAAGAATCCAATTCTAACCTCCTATTTCAATCACATTCATATAATGAAAATACTGTAAATGCTATTATCGGTTTTCACTCTTTTAGAAACAATTTACAGACAAAATCTGAATGGTATGACATAGTTTAAGAGTAAAATGTTAATGTTAAATCACTGACCATATAAAGGAAATGTTACCATCAACAGGAGGTAAAAGGGGGAAAGAAGCAGAGCTAACTGCTAATTTCTTCATCTTATAAAAGAGAGAATCAAAAGATACTGTCCAAAGTTAATGAATTAAGAAACAGAACTTTATAATATTATTTAAAATTATAAAGCCATCAATAGGAGAAATAAAGATTATTTTCAAATAAAAATAACTTCAATAGGAGAGAATGTGTCACCCATGCCTCCCTTTTAGTGAGATGGAGACAACTGCCAGGGGAACTAAAAGCAGAGAGAAATTAAAATGGTTAATTTGGGGGAGTGTGGTCAGGTTTGGATGCTGGGAAAATGCACAGAGGTCTAATTATTACTTTCAGTAAGAGTAAGAAGGCTAATGAGCTCCCCCCCCCTTTTTTTTTTTTTTTTTTGGGTTCGCGGCCTCTCACTGTTGTGGCCTCTCCCGTTGCGGAGCACAGGCTCCGGACGCGCAGGCTCAGCGGCCATGGCTCACGGGCCCAGCCGCTCCGCGGCATGTGGGATCTTCCCAGACCGGGGCACGAACCCACGTCCCCTGCATCGGCAGGCGGACTCTCAACCACTGCGCCACCAGGGAAGCCCAAGCTCCCCCTTTTTTAAATAAAAAAGATTCTTTTCCTCTTAAAAGGCACTTAGTAAATTATAAAATGTCACAATGTCACAGTGGTATGTCTGAAATATATATCTATGGTATCTATATATGTGTGTGTATATATCATATATACACGTTTGATACATATACATATACTGTGTCATGTATGTATATCATATATAAATAAGTATCTTATAGATATAGAAATAAATAGGGAAAAGTCTCAGAGAGGTGATTTATTTATTATGCCCTAAACTATACATCTAATTATGGGACCCCAATCAGATCCAGGTCTGACTCAAATCTACACTCCATCAACATGCAGAATACCTGCTAATACACAATGTCCGTTTATAAATTATTCTTTTCTGTTCACTAAAGAGCTCTACAAGGCAATCCTTTGTATCCTCGTTGAGAAGTGACAGCTAGTCAGACCCAATTCCACCACCACCATCCCTGACAACTGCCCCCACCAGCTCATCTACCTAACACTTTCCACCCAAGTCAAGCACAAACCATCAATCAATCTAACTTGAGCACCCACTGGATTTCTTGTTCTTCAACTGAGCTACCATAAATGAGCAAATGTTTAAAATGAATCTCTTTATTTTTGAACTAGTTTTTAAAAAATTCTTGTAAAAGTAACATTGGCAGAAGAAAAAAAAATCATGGTCCCACAGCAGTCGGAGTTCCCGATTATGTTATGAACAACAGAAACCAACTCAGACTAAATAAGCAGGCTATCGAGTAGTTCACAGAATCCACAGGAACCAGGCTCACAAATCTGGGAAGGAGCCCAGGGAAGCTGTGTGCTGGGACCTCTACCAAGGTCATGCCACAGGAAAGCCAGGTCACTGGATGCCAGCCTTGGACACAGGCTGCCTCTTTTGCCGAATGAATTCTAAGCTGCCCCGGCTATTCTGCATCAAGGGCTCCAGCTTCCAAGTCCTGGGCCGGAGCTTCAGTGGGGAGGAGGTCATGGCTCACACCCTGGCTGCCGGCATGCAGGAGTGTAAGCATCTAGCCTCAGAAGCTTCCAGCCAGAGACAGGATCCTGCCTCTCATCAGGACACACAAGGGCAGATAAACAAACCCCGGAGAAAGAGAGTTCAGATATGTAGGTACCGACAGCCAGAACCCAAACAAAACAGGGAAACTAAAACATCCTCCACTTCACACAACACATGTCCTCTCCAGACATAAAGTGGAAAGTCAGTCTCCTTCCTTCCCATTCCCACTGCACTCAACAGAGGTGCCTACTGTGAACAGTTTCTTGTATGTCTTTTCAAGAATTTTTCATGTAACTACAAACACACGTATGATCCCCCCAATGTTTTTAAAAAACACAAGGGGTACCATACACGTTATTCTGCAACTTTTCACACGACATCTATTTTAAGATGCTCCCTGATTCAAAATGGTCTCCTCCCTTGCCCCAAATCATTCACAGTCCATGTAGTTGTCTCAGAGGCATATTCAGAAATTGATCACTATGGCCTGTTGGGCTCAGAATGCAGGATGGTTAGAAGGCCCTTCGGCAACCCAGACATACACATACTACAGTATGTCTGAAATACACCTCCAAAAACTTCAGCACAGACAGTGTGATATCATGTACATATTGACTGGTCCAAGCTACACCCTCAGGACGATTAAGAATCCAAATTCCAGGATACTCAGCATTTATGAAAAAAGCCATACTCCTGAAGCTGCTGCTTTTATCTTTATCTCCCAACAACATCCAAGCAGCTTTGCTAAATTAGCAGAGTGACAATAGAAATAAGTTGTCCGATTGATGAAATTATTTGTTTGCTTAATTAGCATAATGGATGTTAAGAATGGGCCCTCCGGGGCTTCCCTGGTGGCGCAGTGGTTGAGAATCTGCCTTCTAATGCAGGGGACACGGGTTCGAGCCCTGGTCTGGGAAGATCCCACATGCTGCGGAGCAACTAGGCCTGTGAGCCATGGCCGCTGAGCCTGCGCGTCTGGAGCCTGTGCTCTGCAACAAGAGAGGCCACGACAGTGAGAGGCCCGCGTGCCGCGATGAAGAGTGGCCCCTGCTTGCCACAACTAGAGAAAGCCCTTGCACAGAAACGAAGACCCAACACAGCCAAAAATCAAAAAAAAATAAATTAATTTTAAAAAGGCTCAACATGAAAAAAAAAAAAGGGTCCTCCAATCCAAAAAAAAATGGTTCTGACGAACCTAGGGGCAGGACAAGAATAAAGAAGCAGACGTAGAAAATAGACCTGAGGGGCTTCCCTGATGGCGCAGTGGTTGAGAGTCCGCCTGCCAATGCAGGGGACATGGGTTCGTGCCCCGGTCTGGGAAGATCCCACATGCCGCGGAGCGGCTGGGCCCATGAGCCATGGCTGCTGAGCCTGCGCGTCCGGAGCCTGTGCTCCGCAATGGGAGAGGCCACAACAGTGAGAGGCCTGCATACTGCAAAAAAAAAAAAAAAGAGAATAGACCTGAGGACACAAGGAGGGGGAAGGGTAAGCTGGGACGAAGTGAGAGAGTGGCATGGACGTATATACACTACCAAATGTAAAATAGTTAGCTAGTGGGAAGCAGCCGCATAGCACAGGGAGATCAGGTCAGTGCTTTGTGACCACCTAGAGGGGTGGGATAGGGAGGGTGGGAGGGAGACGAAAGAGGGAGGGGATATGGGGATATATGTATACATACAGCTGATTCACTTTGTTATACAGTAGAAACTAACACAACATTGTAAAGCAATTATACTCCAATAACGATGTTAAAAAAAAAAAGAATGGGTCCTCCATGAAATTTATGATGAGAACTAAAACCAACATAATTTCCAGTCCCTGTGCTAATTCTGGGACTGGCCATACTCTTCTGACCCTATAATAAACAATACTGGGAACAAGCAAAGATAACTGAGCTACTTGCTCCAAGAAATACTTGCTCCTCAAAGGTAAGATTGTGAACCAACTAAAATAGTTATCAAAACTAACAACTTACTCATCAAATTTGCTTCAAGGCCCTCCCCTCCATTTGCCCACCAATCCAAAGCTACTATCTCATAGGTTCTGCCCAAGTCCAGTCAATTGCCTATCTTGCAAGACTCACCTTAAAATCACTCAGCTGGGGTCCTAAAACTCTACAAATATCCTCTCTTAGACTCACTCCTTCTGAGAACTACGGGTAAGGTGTTCTCCCTTACTTCAGCAGGTCCAATAAACCTAGCTTTGCTTGATCAACGGGATTTCAGGGAATCAACAGTGGTATTCAAGACAAGGGGATGCAACAATTACTACAGGTTAAAAAAACCCTTATTTTATACCTGCAGAAATCAAGAGATTTCCCTGAGATCATCCAATAATTAGTGGTAACGTGTCAGCATTAAAATGCAGGTTTCTTGAACTCTCAAACCAGGGAGCTCATTCCAAATGACTGACAACCATGAAATATTCCTGAAAGAACCAGACTGCACAAGCCAGAGCTTCAGAGTTCCTTTTATCAATGTACAGATTCCTAAACTGTGCCTAGGTATTCTGCTCCCTCCTGTTCTTTTATCATCAGGAATGAAAGGGCCACCATCTGTCCCAAGGCATAACCCATCTGTAAGTATTTTCTGACTATCTGGTGAGACTAGTTCCTCAATCTCTTTTGACAAAGTGTCTGGACATTTCATGACCCTCCCTTTGAGGCACAATAAGATGGAAAGAACCTGGATCCCCAAATGGAGTGGGACCATCTTACCAGCCTAGCCTACTTGAACTGTTAGCCGAGGGGTAATAAGATATTCGTGTGTCATACTGATGCCATTTTTCAATCTCTTTGGGGAATGAGGGAGGCTTTACCCTAAATACTATAATCTTGAAGTTAGAAGAGAAACTGATGGATCATTTTCTAAAAACAGCCAATTCATCTACCTCTTCTGTTCTTAGTCTAGGGTTCAAATCAACAGGACCCGCAGTTGAGAATAAACCACATATGTGACCCAAGAACATCACCAGGGAAGAACCTTCATTCTTTGTGCTAAAGGATAAAGCTGTCTTTTATCAGCTTGAAGGTCATATTCATCCCCTCTGTTCCTAACTGACAAGAAAAATAAAAATAACTATAGCTCAAATTACCACTTCATAAGCAACCAAAACTGTAGGCAGAATGCCTGGCTGGGCTTTCACAGTGGCAATTCTTATCAAATGTACCACCAAAGGAAAACATCTTGTTACTGAGACTGTTGCCCCAGAATCAGACCCCTGCCCCTCCCTCAAATAGAAACCAGTTAGTCTTAATCTAAGCTTCAGGAGGAAGCTACAAAGAAAAAAAAAAAAAAGAACTGGTTAGAACCAAATAGGCCCAAGATGACGGAATATTTGACTTCTAGTAGGTCTTCTCACTGCTGTGGCCTCTCCCGTTGCGGGCTCCGGACGCGCAGGCTCAGCGGCCATGGCTCACGGGCCCAGCCGCTCCACAGCACGAACCCGCGTCCCCTGCATCGGCAGATGGACTCTCAACCAACTGCGCCACCTGGGAAGCCTGACTTCTAGTAGATCTTGAGCCTCATTATACGTTCATTGTAATACATTAGCAGGTTATGACACACCCACCAGCACCATGACAGTTGACGATTGCCATGACAACTGGAAAAGCCCACATAACGACTGAAAGGAGAGCTGCATCAGTTCCAGGTCCAAATCACACTCTGATTCTCGAACAACTCATGAGTGTTCTTCCCACTCTTTCTAATTCCCTCCCTCCTTTTACCTTGACCCTCCTATATATTCGGTGTCTCTCCCCCAAATTGGGTTGAGAAGTGGATTTGAGAACTAGGTTTCCTCTTCTCCATCCTTTGGCCATCCCATAAAGCTTGTGCTGTTCCAGGGTGGGAGGGAGGCTCAAGAGGGAGGGAATATGGGGATATATGTATACATATAGCTGATTCACTTTGTGATACAGCAGAAACTAACACAACATTGTAAAGCAATTATACTCTAATAAGGATGTGAAAAAAAATAAAATAAAAACATCTTTATAGTTAAAAAAAACAAAAAAAGAAAAGCTTGTGCTGTTCCAGTCTCAGCATCAGTTTTGTTACTGGCTGTGCAAATCCAATAGGAGAAAGAACCTTCCTGGCAGAGACAGGGGGTCTCCACCCTGGTTAGGACACCAGCCCGGGTCCTGTCCACCAATTCAGTAACTATCTTATCAAGACAATTCTGTTTTCCAACTGAGGTGCCTAAGTAAGGCAGTCTTTGAGGTCATTCCCAGCACTGAGTCTGTGATTTCTAAACAAGTCTAAAACATTTCATTACAATGAAAACTGAATGATATCTAGAAAATATAAGGAACATTCTTTTAAAATGGAAAATGTTTGGGCTCCCCTGGTGGCGCAGTGGTTGAGAGTCTGCCTGCCGACGCAGGGGCCGCGGGTTCGTGCCCCAGTCCGGGAAGACCCCACATGCCGCGGAGCGGCTGGGCCCGTGAGCCATGGCCGCTGAGCCTGCGCGTCCGGAGCCTGTGCTCTGCAACGGGAGAGGCCACAACAGTGAGAGGCCTGCGTACCGCAAAAAAAAGGAAAATGTTTGCTCTTGATGGAAAATACACAAGTATTCTTGATAGAATACCATACACACACATGCACACACCCCCAACCTTAATCCCAGTCACAGCCCAAAATAGCTACAAACATTCTCAGAGTGTCTCCCAAAATTATTATTTTGTTCTGGACACCTGAGTATTCTCTCAGTAGAAAGAAGAGGACCCAGTGAATGAAATCTTCCAACTCTGAGTTTCCATGAAAACTTGAGTTTGAAGGAACTAGGTCAAACTGACCTTCTTTGTTCAAACCAGTATAAACCTGATGTAATCACTGAAACAAACACAAAGAGGGAGCACAAACATAAACGCTCTCAAAAGGAAGTGTTCAAATGTTCTAGACACCCAACAACTCAAAATGAGAACAGCTTGCCTCTTGAAAGCCCCTAAAGAGACCAACCAGCCCCCTCCCAAACTCCACTACCAAAATACTCTCTAACCACCCTGAAGTTAAAAGGTGGTAAATACAAATTTCAAGTGAACAAAAACGAGTGAGAAAAATTTAAGACAAATGTAAAAAAGAAACTTGGAGAACTAACCCAGGATCTGAATTTCTTATTGGTTGCCAAATTACTGTCACCGTTCAAACCTATGTGTGCCCTGAGCACAGTGGTCCTGGGGAGAGACCTCTGTCCTCACAGAACTGACTGACCATCTACTGGGGGAGACAGGTGAGGCACACTCAGGCTACTTACAGACCAAGAAGAAGCCAGTATTCAGTGCTGGGACCCGGTGAGGGGCACAGAGGAGGGGTCACCGCAATCAGGTGGTCAAGGAAGGTCTCTCTCTTGAGATGACTGCTGAGCTGAGACCCAGAAGAGAAGAAGGCAGCCAAGCAAACAGCTAGGGAAAGGAAGTCCTAGGTTTGTGAAGGACAGCCTGGCTGTGTCAGAGTCAGAAGGCGCCCCTGTAGGTAGAGTGTGGGACGTGAATGGCGGTAGGGCTGTGACTCTGACCAGCCCAGCCCGGGTCTGCAAAAACACACGGGCACTTCTGGCTTCTCTAATGAACACAGCCTCCCACTCAAATCGTCTGATGGCAGATTCCCTAAAAGCAGAAAGGGGGATGCGTGGGGAACCAAAAAAAAAAGGTAAAGTATCCATTGAGGGTCACTAGATTATCCTCTGTTCAGAAAAGAAAACTAGACTCAGAGAAGCTAAGTGGCTTGCACAGTGACATAGCTCTTCCGTAAATGAACTAGGACTCAAACTAGGAGTGTCTGACTGGTGCGTCAGTTTCTTTCATCTGGCTTTTTAACATAACAAAAACATTTGGCAGAGGTTATAATAATATACGACTAAGATTCCCATGGACTGTTTTTTCCTCTATGATACTGACTAAGGCTCAGATGACCTACTGATATACTCAGAAAGTTTTCCTTTGCACAATTCCTGCCAATTAATTTATCTTCTTTATAAACTGATGTTAGTTAACATTTCAAAATGATCACTAAATGACCTTCTAAATACATAATTCATAACAGTCAAAACTTCGAAGCTCAGATGTCCAACAGGCTTATGACTGATGGTAATACAGAAATATGACAAAATGCTGCATAGCAATTCTAAGCGATAGGCATGTGGACTCCTCGTACACGGAAACAACAGCTACTAATGTGAACTTAATTTCATATTAAACAGAAAAAGCAGAGTACAACATGGTATGTACAGACTGGTTACAACTTTGTGACAAAGTACATATACTTAACAAGGATGAGAAATACATTTTTATTAAGGTCATTTTCATTTAAAGTTGCTTGAGCTCACATAATAAATTTACAAGGGCACCTTTCCAAAAGAAAACAATGTTAAAGAAAGAAATATGTTAAAAGGTGGACTTTCTTAATATCTATCTAGAACAAGCACTCATATTCTCTTCACCATTTGGAATTTTAAAAGTACAAATAGCATTAGATTATATAGTTTTCTGATTTTAAATACCTGAGGTTCGTATTACTGAGTATTTCAATATTGACCCAATGAAAAAGGACAGTGCAAAGATGATGCCTATAACCAAATATTAGTGTAAACATCAAACACCATCAAAAATTTTTCTGCAGTGACTGTAAACCTAGAGAGCTGTAAAACAAACCCCAAGCACTCATAACACATGCCGTAAGACTCATCCAAAGCCTCATTTTCTCATATCCTCATGTCTAATATATTAAAACGCTATATCAATCATTTACTCCTTCTGGAAATATTAACAAAGTTTCACCAAATGCAATAATTGATGGACCTGTAAAATGTTGCCTGCATTGTCTTGTGGGTCTGAAAACTCTTCAGTTCAGTTTTTCAAGATCATCAACACAGTATTGGGCTCCATTATTCTCACTGTATCCTGAAATGGGCTTCATCTCCTTGTATTTAAGAATTTAACTAGTTTTATATTTGTTACCCATCACTTAGCAAACAGTGGTCTGAAGGACAGCCTGGCTGCGTTATGTATATAAATGGAATGAATTCAGAAAATTATTTAACCCTATTTCAAAATGGATGGGAGAAACATAAGAGATGCTATACAGAAAAATAAAATTTTTAAACATACTTCAAATTAAATTTCCTAGATCCTCTACCTCATCCTTGTAAGTTGGCCTCTCCATTGGCATTTGTCTATTTTTTTATAGTATTCCCTGAATCAAAAGGACATAAATAAAAATAAAGGATGGGAATTTACTAAATGCCATCGAATTGTACACTTTAAAATGGTTAATTTTATAGTACGTGAATTTTATCTGAATAACTAAAAAAAGGATAAAGTCAACAATATATGTCTCTATTACGATGAACATATAATATAGGTGTGATAAAGAGAGAATATAGGAAATCTAAGCAAGGAAATTCTGAGATTGCCCAACCAAAGTACTGTAACAATAAAAAACAATGTATTTATGATTTAAGCTGAGATTTGCTTTAAAAGAACGTGGAAGGGGTGGGGAATGGGTAAGGGTCTAACTGAACAAGATTGGCTAAGGATTGATAATTGTTGAAGCTGGATGATTGGTACAGGGAGTTCATTATATCATTCCCTTTACTTTTGTGTATGTTCAAAATGCCCAGAGTAAGCTGTTTAGTGGGGTTTTTTTTAAGACTATTTCTTAAATTAATTAATTAATTAATTTGGCTGCTTTGGGTTATTACTTGCAGCACGCGGGCTCTTCGTTGCGCCGCACAGGCTTCTCTCTAGTTGTGGCACGCAGGCTCCAGAGTGTACAGGCTCAGTAGTTGCAGCACATGGGCTGTTTCTCCACAGCATGTGGGATATTAGTTCCCTGACCAGGGATCAAACCCACGTCCCCTGCATTGGAAGATGGATTCTTTTTTTTTTTTTTTTTAATTTATTTATTTTTGGCTGCGTTGGGTCTTCATTGCTGCGTGTGGGCTTTCTCTAGTTGCAGTGAGCAGGGGCTGCTCTTCGTTGCAGTGCGCAGGCTTCTCATTGTGGTGGCTTCTCTTGTTGCAGAGCACGGGCTCTAGGCATGCGGGCTTCAGTAGTTGCAGCACACGGGCTCAGTAGTTGTGGCTTGCGGGCTCTAGAGAGTAGACTCAGTAGTGGCACATGGGCTTCGTTGCTCCGCAGCATGTGGGATTTTCCCGGACCAGGGTTCAAACCTGTGTCCACTGCACTGGCAGGTGGATTCTTAACCACTGTGCCACCAGGGAAGTCCCGGAAGGTAGATTCTTAACCACTGAACCACCAGGGAAGTCCCAGCCATTTAGTTTTGTTTTGCTTTGCTTTTGTTATATCTTTACAATAGATCTAACCCTGGAACTTGAAAAACATGTATAGAATTGGGTATATAAGAAGCTTAAAGTGAATCAGAAAAGCAGCAAAATTATCATCCTACTTTACTGTCATGAGAACATCTGGCTTCTAATATTGTTCACTGTTAACTTCTTTTTTTAATGAACAAGGAAGCTTTAGCACTTCCTCAACAATTTATTTCAACTGACTTCATAAACAGCACATTTTACAAAGGGTAAAAATTTATAAGATCAGTACATACCAGGAGTATCATAGGCCGTTTCCAAGTTGTTAATCCTATGATTCCAGAGAGTATCACCTACAAGGATAAACAGGATCATAAATCTAGAAAAGGGACCAATTCCAATAAACTAATCCCCAGTCTCTGAAGTATATATTTTTTTAAAATACTGAAATTTCAAAGGCTTCTAACTCAAACATTTAATATTCCTGTTGATTACATGAGCCCTGGTATATGGTTTTAGACTATCTTTCTTGTCCAAGTTCCGGAAACTTTTTCACTGACTGCGTATGTTTTTTCTTAAGGTCAGTTAAGAACATACAAACAGAAACTAGCCTATCCTCTGAGTTAAGGAATCAGTATTTCCTATCCAGGTTTCCTGCCCCCAGTAGCACCTAATCTGTCACCAGAGTCAGCCGCATAAAAAGAATGTCTGGCTGCAACCCTCCCTTCATTTGGTAGGTACCCATACTTCACGGGACAAGTCAATTCCTCAAAATGGTAAACAAGGCCTTCCAGGATCTTCCCCTGCCTACTTCTCAAGCCTGGTTTCCATGTACTCCTGACCCACCCTCCTTCCAGGCAAACTTGTCCTTCCTCAGACTGGCCAGGCTCTAGACATTCCAGGACTTTGTGCTTCTCTTTGCCACAGAGTCCTCTCTTCCCAACTCCCCTCCTAGCTGCCTGAGAACTCCTATGCATTCTGCAAGGCCCCAACACACAGTCATCATCTCTGATAAGCCATATTAATCTTAACACTCCACACTCCTGTAAGCCCTCTACATATAACTTTTTCCCAAAAAAAAACTCATCGCATTTTTGTCTTGCCCACTGACTATGAATGCCTGTCCTGTCTCTCTGAATCCCCAGCTCCTAGCAAAGTGCTTGTCACATGATTGGCAATTAGTAAATGTTCCTGAACCTTTATTCCTCAAAGGCGGAGAGACTACAGTGAGAAATATCTCATGTTGCAAAACGACACATCAATAAACAATAACCTAAAATCCTCAGTAAAGAAGAACCAGCATTTTGCCAAAACGTAATCTGGAGGACAACATCAGCCTTTTGAATAACACAGTTCACTAAGCAGTTAGGAAAGGATAAGCAAAGTAATTATTCAGCCCAGGGTCACTCTGATGACCTTTGTGTACGTAATAAAGTGTATCTGCTGAAAGCAGTTATGAGGATTTTCTTTCAAGTGCACTTTTCACCAAAATCATTCAAATGCACCATTTCACAATAACTATTTATTTAACTACAAATCAGTAAGGACAGTGCTACTTGAAACCCAAAGCTCACAGGCCTACCTGCCATACTCTCTCTTCTCCATTTATTGACCGAGGGTAATCATTTCACAACAAACCAGTAGAGGACAAGTCTACCCATTTATATCGAGGACCAAAAAATATACATGGGGCTTCCCTGGTGGCGCAGTGGTTGAGAGTCCTCCTGCCAATGCAGGGGATATGGGTTCGTGCCCCGGTCTGGGAGGATCCCACATGCCGCGGAGCGGCTGGGCCCGTGAGCCATGGCCACTGTGCCTGCGTGTCCGGAGACTGTGCTCTGCAACAGGAGAGGCCACAGCAGTGAGAGGCCCACGTACCGCAAAAAAAAAAAAACACACACACACACACACACACACACACACACAAAACATATATGGGCAGACAGGAGACAATTTCTTTGTATCACATCTATGTTTAAACATACTATCAGCTGCCTGCTCACTGGGCACTATATCCTTTCATCTTCTTAAATTCAGTAGGGTATTTCCTTCCTCTAAACGATTTCTTCCTGGAAACACACTTGGTGGGGCTTGTCTAGAGGGTATGGGTGACATCTACTTACAAATTGGAACTTGGAATCCATGACATCTTGGGGTCCAGGTTCCTTACTTGGCTTTGAATTATACACACACATGCACAGGGGTATGACATTTACAAAAAAAAAAACAAATCATAAAAGATACTCTTCCTCCTCTTCTTTTTCTCTCTCAACAAATACTTCACTGGAAATCACTTCATGTTTACTGAACTAGCTCTCATTCATTTCCATTTAATGGTTACATAATATTCCTTTGTACAACCACTACCTAATGTATTCAATCATTTCCATATTCATGGATATTCACTCTTTTTCCAGTTTTTTGCCCCCAAACAATGTTGCAGTAAACATCATGGTCATATATCCTTACAAACAAGTGCTTTTTATCTCTGCTGAATAAAGTCCCAGGAGTAGCGTTGCTAGGTTGAAAGGGGCATGTGTATAATAAGTACATAAATAAATAAAATGTTTTTAATAGATCATGACAGATACAATTATCATTTCAAATGAAGGGTCTCTAGGACAAAAGAACTAAGCTTTCTTTCTTTCTTTTTAAACTCAAGAATTTTATTTATTTATTTATTATTTATTATTTTTATTTATTTATTTATCTTTGGCTGCGCCGGGTCTTAGTTGCGGCATGCAGGATCTTTGTTGCCACATGCGGGATCTTTAGTTGCAGCATGCGGAATCTTTAGTTCTGGAATGCATTATCTTTAGTTGTGGCATGCGGAATCTTTAGTTGTGGCATGTGGAATCTTTAGTTGTGGCATGCGGGATCTAGTTCCCTGAGCAAGGATCAAAGCAGGGCCCTCTGCATTGGGAGCACAGAGTCTTTTTTTCTTTAAAGATTTTTTCGATGTGGAACATTTTAAAAGTCTTTGTTGAATTTGTTACCATATTGCTTCTGCTTTATGCTTTGGTTTTTTGGCCCCAAGGCATGTGGGATCTTAGCTCCCGACAAGGGATCGAACCCGCACCCCCTGCATTGGAAGGAGAAGTCTTAATCACTGGACCGCCAGAGAAGTCCCCTAAGCTAGATAGTTTTCTTCCTCCCTCCCTCCCTCCCTCCCTCCCTCCCTTTCTCTTTAGAGAGGACTTTGCATATATGAGCAAACTAAATTTAAAACATAATTGTTGGGACTTCCTTGATGGTGCAGCGGTTAAGAATCCGCCTGCCAAAGCAGGAGACAAGGGTTCGAGCCCTGGTCCGGGAAGATCCCACATGCTGCCGAGCAGCTAAGCCCATGTGCCACAACTACTGAGCCTGCACTCTAGAGCCCGTGAGCCACAACTACTGAGCCCGCGTGCCACAACTACTGAAGCCCATGCACCTAGAGCCCGTGCTCCGCAACAAGAGAAGCCACCGCAATGCGAAGCCCACGCACCGCAAAGAAGAGTAGCCTCCACTCACTGCAACTAGAGAAAGCCTGCGTACAGCAACGAAGACCCAACACAGCCAAAACTAAATAAATAAAAAATAAGATAAATTTAAAAAAAAAGAAATATCAACAATCTCAAAATATATGTGACAAAGAAACTTAAGACCTCAGTAGGAAGAAATATAAAGCTTATTGATCAATATTAAAGATCCAAATAAATCAAGACATATACCACATTCATGGGTTGGAAGACAAAATACTTAAAGATATCACTTCCATTTGAACTGTTTTGTAGACTCAGCACACACAAATGTTAAATTTCAACAGGATTTTTGTAAACCACCCTTCTTTACAGGATGCTTCAAGAAACTACATTCTAGTTGTAGGTGGGAGTTGTAGTTACATCCACCTCAGTCCTGAGCCCTGCCCTCCCATTCTTCAAGATTAAGTAAGCCCAACACACTTGGGGAACCGCGTGAGTGGTGAGATAGAGAAGGGGAAGCAGAGGAAGTAGGAAGCCTCTGGAATGTGGAATAAAAGTGCTGCAGCTGGGGATGAATCGTTTAAGAGCTCAAGACTGAAGGGAATGGAGGTTCACATTTCGGGGAGGGGTGTGCAATTCATGACTGGGGAGAGAGGATGGGGAAGTGAAAGAGGAAGAGGCAGCGTATTCAATGTCTCCGCTTCCATCAACAGCAGCAGCAGCTGGAGCTCCATCAGAAGGGACTCAAGATCCCTTAACACTGGCCTTCCGTTACCCAGTAACGCTATTCCTTCTTCAATTGTGTTCTACACTCACTTGCAATCTCATGAGGGCTTGGATCTCTGAATATTCACTCAAGTACCACTAAAGGCTGCTAGAGGCACTCAATTAGTTATGGCAAGAGTCAACGAACAACTGAATGGATGATGAATAAATGAATGAATGAAGGTCAAAAACAGGAGATGAACTTGCTCAAAGATGACTATGTAAGCCTAAACATATTTTTCACTCCCGTGCTTCTTGAAAGAGTACATCAACAGCAAAAAGCAACTCCATCAGCATTCTTTCCACCCAGTGCAAGATGCAACTTGCTCGGAATAAACAGGCAAGAACCTATTTTCTAACACCAAATTATCTCTATATCACTATAATGAGATTTATTACAATTTTGGTTTCACTCACTTGTGACCCATTCTTTGTAGCTTATGGGGAAAAGCAGAGGCCTTTCTTTTTTTCTGATGTTGCAAAGAAGGATTCTACGATACTCCAGGCAAGAATCACTGTTACCCACCATAAGTGGTGAATGTGCCTTAACTTTCCAGCTTAAAAATCAAATCATTAAAGTCAAAAGCATGTAATTCTACTACCTTATTTTTCTGTGTTAATCCATTAACATACCTTAGGGCAAAAATGTTCTGAATTGTTTGTCAAAAGTTGCCATATCTAAACATAGAGTTAAAAAGAGCCATGTTATAGGTGTCCCACTTCTTAATAACCAATCTTGCCCTATAGCTTTTACACTGGATATATTTTTTAAATGTATGTGTGCATGTATCATTCTTTATCTGCCCAGGGTAACTCAGTAAAAGATCTGACAAAGTGGACAACTGGGTATTTCTCATGTATGCTTGTTGGTTACCACAATGTCCCACCAAAAAACAAACAAACAAACAAACAGAATTAGCCTGTTCACCTTATCTTAATTAAATATTGCCTTGATGTTTAAAAAACATTGATAGAAGTTCTAGTATGTGCCAGGCCTGGGGCTAGGACTCAGCAACGAAGCATTTTCCTAAATGTTCTCTAATTACACTCTCACAAAATCAATTCTGAGGCAAGAATCATCCCACTCATTTTACAGATGAGTAACTGAGGTTGAGAGGCTCAATGACTTGCTCAAGAACTTATCATCATGGATGGACCTAGAGACTGCCATACAGAGTGAAGTAAGTCAGAAAGAGAAAAACAAATATCATATATTAACGCATATATGTGAAATCTGAAGAAATGGGTACAGACGATCTTATTTACAAAGCAGAAATAGAGACACAGACGTAGAGAAGAACAAACATATGGATACCAAGGGGGAAAGGGGGTGGGGTGGGAGGAATTGGGAGATTGGGATTGACATATATACACTACTATGTATAAAACAGATAACTAATGAGAACCTACTGTATAGCACAGGGAACTCCACTCAGTGCTCTGTGGGGGCCTAAATGGGAAGGAAGTCCAAAAAGGAGGGGATATATGTATACGTATAGCTGATTCACTTTGCTGTACAGTATAAACTAACACAATATTGTAAAGCAATTATACTCCAATTAGAAAAAGAACTTATCATGTGACTCTGCTGTTGTGTAAAATAAAGGACCAAAGAAAATTAAATTCATCTCAAAAGTTATACTTAAAAATACTCCTTCAATATTAAAGTAGTATTTGATGATTATGATAGAAAAAAAATGTACTTAATGTTGTTTAACTGGTAGAGACTAGAATTTTTGTGTTAGTTTCCACTCTGGACCATTCATTCTTTTTTTTTACATTGTCATTGTAAATTTTTTTAATAGGTTTACCTTAAGGTTCACCAATGTCTGTCTCTTTATAAGGAACTGGAATCTTGCCAAAGAATCACAGACTCAAGGGAGGGGGGACCATGAGTTCAGGTCAGTGACTTCAACAGAGAGACATGAATGTATGTAGATGATAAAGGCTATTAGGGCCCCCAGAGAAAAACAAAAAACAATAACTAATTCTCTACCACTTGCCTGAAATATCTCCCAAGGATCATATACATCATCAGAGTCAGGAATTTTGTTTTTTGAGGGAGACACGAACCAATGCAACTCTCTCTACTCTTCCATTAATCTAAAACAATGTGGTAGGCTGGTCTCCCGTAGTCCCAGGGGAATCTAACTACTATTAGCTAACTATGCCTCCAAATCAGGAGCCAGGATAGCGTGGCCTGAACACGAACATGGAGATCCTCCCTCTGCCCTCACCTGGGTCAAACTTCAGCATGTTTGTAAAGTGTCTACTCGCTTAGTCTCATGAACTTTGGGAATAATAATAGATTGAGTCATTAACCAAGGACACCAGCAAGAAAATAAATGATCACAGAGTGCTCAAAAACAATGAGCACATTAAAAACACTCCCTTCGGGATTCCCTGGCGGCGCAGTGGTTGAGAGTCCGCCTGCCGATACAGGGAACACGGGTTCGTGCCCCAGTCTGGGAAGATCCCACATGCCGCGGAGCGGCTGCGCCCGTGAGCCATGGCCGCTGAGCCTGCGCGTCCGGAGCCATGGGAGAGCCCACAACAGTGAGAGGCCCGCGTACTGCAAAATAACAAAAAAAAAAAACAAAAAAAACAAAAAAAACCCCACTCCCTTCAAGTTGTTGAAAGTAAGTATGTAAAGGGAAAAGAGTCTTTATAGGACTTGTTAATTCTCAAACATATATTACAATAGATAAAATACACCTTCAAGGTTCAGACAAGTGAAGGAAGACTCCAAATCTCGGGCTCAAGGTGAGAATAACACTTACAGCAGTATATAGGGAAAAATATTCTTGAACTATAGTGTGTTTAACAAAATAGTCCTTTCAAATGAATATATTTGTCCCTTATGAGCAAAATTTTTACTGCAGCCAAAAGATTTGCTGACTTAGTTGATACAGCAGACTCAGGCATATAATGGTCATTCAAAGCTTGAAATATGAGGATATCCTTCTACTGTGTTCCTACGTGGGTTTGAAGTAACCTTAGACTTAAGCTGGCACTGCCACTCAACTACCTACTTTCATATGCCAGTCAAACTTCTGAGCGATAAATAAAACATGGTATAACAACACAATGGGATCTCGTTTGTCCATAAACAGGAATGAAGTTGTGATACATGTCACAACATGGATGTGCCTTGAAAACGTTATGCCAAGTGCAAGAAGCCAGTCACAAAGGACCATTTGTTGTATGACCCCATTTATATGGAATGGCCAGAATAACAAATCCATAGAGACATAAAGTAAATTGATCAGCGGTTGCTTAGGGATAATGGAGTAAGGAAGAAATGGGGTATGACTGTTAATGGCTACAGGGTTTCTCTTGGGGGGTGATGAAAATTTTCTAAAATTGATTGTGGAGATGGTTGCAAAACTGTGAATTTAATAAAAATCATTGAACTGCATACTTTAAATGGGTAATATAAGTAGATTTAAATGGAATGTGAATTATATCTCAATAAAGCTGTCATTTAAAAAAAAATCTGCAGTCCTCAAGTCATAATTCTTAAGCTTTTCTCATAAAAACTTCAGTTTAGCTGTCTTTAAATTAGTTACAACGTGCTATCAAGCCCCTTCCTTTTAACTATTAAGCCCCTTTCTTTTAGAAATACATTCTGAAATATTTAATGCTGAATATTTACCTTAAAATAATTTGCCTTAAAATAATCCAGTGGGTGTTACCAAGGGGGAGTGGGTGTGAGTATACAGTGACCATGTAAACGTTGATAACTACTGAAGCTGGGTGACGGGTCAATGGGGGTTCTTTCTATATGTGTTGAGATTTTAAATTTTCAAAATAAAATTTTAAAGGTAGAGTGGGGTTCTTAAGACTTCCTGGTCACTTCTCTGCTGTCTCTCTAGTCCACTTATATTTTCTTTTTAAAAACATACATGTATTGAAATATTTACAGGTGTAATGATGTGATGTCTGAGATTTGTTTCAAAATAACGTGGGAAGTGAATCTGACAAATGGATGAGAGGGCATGCTGAAGCTAATTTCTACCCTGCTTAGAACACCCATCCTTCTGGAGTCATCAGAACACATAAAGGGAATTCCTTGGTGGTGCAGTGGTTAGGACTCTGCGCTTTCACTGCCGAGAGCCCGGGGAACTAAGATCCCACAAGCTGCCCGGTGCACCCAAAAAAAAAGAACACACAGAGCCGGCAGCAGAGCCAGAAAGAGGTACAGGAGATAAAACAACTGTTAGAGCTGGGTGAGGGGTATATGAAGATTCATTGTACAGTGTTTGAATAAATTTAAAATTTTCCATAAAGCAGAGTTTAAAAAAAAAACATCTCTCTCACACACATAAATTCAAAAGGTATGCTACTGCTGAGATTTTTTTCCTGCAACACCAGGAGAGTCATGAGGCTTAATGCCATTCTCAAACCCTATTCAGTTGTTCCGGACATGTACTATCTGTTGGTTCTGTTGTCACTTTGCAAATTCTGAGGACAACCTCAGAAACAGGCCACAACAAATAAGAATAACAAACAGTTGCAAGTTTGCGTATAGAGTTGGGGGCACAGTGTGGGAAAAGGACCCTGTGGAAGAGACTTAGTTCCAAATCACTCATTCTTTCCCTGCTCTGGTTTGCTGGGTCCCAGAGACAAGGGTGTGCCCAGCCAGCAGGCCCAAGCTAGCAGCCTTTATCTTCTGGTTGATTCCTCTTTTTTTTTTCTTTTTTAATAGTTCATCAAATCTAACTATGGCTTGACTGACATCTAAAGTGTATTTACCTCTGAAATAATTCACAATAGTACACTGATTTAGGGGTTTAATTTTAGGAGAGAAAAAAATAGTTTTCAATAATCCTAAACTAGCTATCTTTTTTTTTTTTTTTTTTACTAGCTATCTTTGAGAAGACAAGAGATTACGATTTTACAAAGAGCAAATCCCTAAAAATGTATGCAAGAGTCACTTCTGCCCCATGATATTTAGAGAAATAAAATGCAGCCACCATTTGGCTGAATTTAGTCTGACAAGTGGACTAAGGAGCATAACGGATCTAATCCCTACCATGTTGGGAATACTCCTCTTTCTGAAGTTTTAAAGGACTCCCAGAGGCCAGTGGGAGAGCCCAAGGGTAGGGCCAGGAGGGTGGGATTCCTTTTACACGATGCACAGATTGTGAATTCCACCCACCACAGTAAGATCATCCAGCATTAAAGTATTTCAAAAAGAACAAACTGGCATCAGTTTAAGTATAAAATGCCAGGCCAGGCTCTAGGTACCTAATGTTCTTACAGGTCTTATTCAAACAATTACTTTGGGTTCAACTATTTCTCCCTATATTCTTAAAATTTGGTCTTGAATCTGGGTTTGTGTGGACCTGCAAGGACAATTTTCAGCCGTTCAAAATATACATTCATTACAGATCTTAGTAAAAACTATAGGCATTGCCAGGCTTTTAGATTTAGTTTAGAGAAAGGCCGTTTACTTTAAATATTCATCTTCCACAATCATTCCACGAAAACCTATTTCCAGGTCTCTCAATCCTCAGCAAACCTCAAGACGCAGGATGCCTTGGAAGCTGTGAAATCGTTAGGAGGCAGGGACGAGCAGCCACCCGTTTCCATAAACGCTCGAGGGCAGCAGCCTTTTGCCCCAGAACAGCCTTCCTGTCCGAGGAGGCAGGGCCGGTAGGGCCTGTACCGGAGCGGGGCAGACATCTCCAGCTAGTTGGGACTTCGGCAAGCTCATCCACGATGGGTTCGGGTTCTGGAGAATTAAATTCTGCCCATCAGTCTGCGTGGCTCGAGGAACCTAGTGCGGGCTTAGGGCCCTCCTTTAATGACCAAGTACGTGGGTGCGTTCACACACCCTGTTATTACCTCCTGAACTCGTCCCCAGATACAGTGGAGCTAGCCTACACCAGACACTTCACATTTACTTGTGCCTTAGTCCGGAATAAAAACAAGTGACGTGCGCCAACCTGTCACTTCATCCATCCCACAAATACTCCTACTATGTGCCAGGCACTGTTGATACATCAGTGAACAAAACAGATCAAGATCCTTGCCCTCCCCGTGCCGACGTTGTCAGCGAAGTAAATACTCAATAGCTGAAAGAAGTTTATTCATTTTCTTCCCGCTTTTTTGTCACCCACCCCCATCCTTCCAATCTCCCAAAGAGCCGGAAATCGGGTTTATTCTATTAGTTTGACAGGAACAACAAAACCCTTTAGCCTACAAGGAATAGACACTGTCCAGGTGCAACCCAATTCACCCCAGAATTCCTCTCTCTCTTACCCCTTTATTTTTCCCCAGCCTCAACGCCTCCAAAAACTTCAACTGGCCTGAGAGGCTGTGCTCCCGAAGGGCAGCCCTGGGGCGATCAATCACGGGGCAGTGGAGGCGAACGGCCTGAGCCCCCCTGCTCCCCGGGTGGGCCCTGCCGAACTGAGCGGGGCACGCGCGGCACTCACCGAAGAGCCGGCCCAGAACGGGCACGAGTTCTTCACCTGCGGGGAGCTGCTCAGCGACAGCGCCCCGAAGCTGAGTGCCACCATACAGCAGCCCAGGATCAGCTGCAGCAGACCGAGCGACAACAGCGGGCGAGCGGGCAGCAGCGCCGAGCCGGGGGCCGCGGCGGCGGCGGCGGCGGCCCGGCGGGAGGAGAGCGCGGGCGGCGGGGCCAGCACCCCGGCGGCGGCGGCGGTGGCCGCGCAGCGAGGCCGCGCCGGGGGCTGCAGCGCGGCCCGGGGCCAGCGCGGCCGTAGCGGGGGCAGCGGCGGCTCCTGGGCGGCGGCCGCCGCGGCGCCCGGGCCCCCGGCCTGCGGCCCGCCCGAGAGCCCAGCCACAGGGCAGCAGGAGCCCGGGAGCACCACGGGCAGGGACATGGACGGGCTGGGAAGGAGCGGCCGGTGGCGGCGGTAAGAGGACGCGGAGCGGAGCCGCGGGCGCCGCGCACTGGGCAAGAGGGCGGGCTCTGAGGCCCAGGGGGAGGGAAGGAAATGCGCACGGCCCAACCACTTGCTGCTGCTGCCGCCGCCGCCGCCGCTGCCGCCGCCCCGACTCCCGCCGGCCGCACCCACCTGCCAGCCGGCGGGTCCGCCTCCGGCCTCCCGGGTGCGCCCCACTCCCACCCGGGCACACCCACGCGCGCCTTTCGCTCACGCCGCGCAGTGCCGCCACCCTTTGGGGTCCTGCCGAACCCACGCTCGCTCCCCGGTCTCCAGGAAAGGTGCCCTGCCCCAATATTTAAAATTGGTCCCTCGGGCTAGGAAGGAACGGCAGTCTGGGCGCGGAGGTACAGGCAGCCGACGGTCTGAGACTGTCCCCACCCGCCAAGCTGGGGCGGGACAGGAGCGCCGCCGAAGCGCTGTGGACCCTCGGCCCCTTCAGGTCCAGCCCAGAGAGCAACTCTGGCAACCTTTAATACGAAGGGAGCCTGGCTTTAAACTTTTTCCCCCGGGGAGAGAGGGTGGCAGGAAGAGGAGCTGTGGGTGACTTGATGGGAAAAGTGTAAGGCTCAGGGCTTCGGGGAAGGACAACGCAGAGCTAAGTCACTGTTCGCGTGGGGCTTCCGGGCGCTGACATTGTGCTGCGGCCCCTCCGCCTGGAAGTTGGGGCGTGGCGGTGGGGGGGGGGGGGTAGTGCTTTCCCTGCACCAGAGTAGGAGCGAGCAGGAGCCCAAGGTTACCTTGGAAGTATCCCGCCTCCAGAAAGAAAGAAGCGGGGGCGGCACGGAGCGCGTGGCAAGGGTTACACTCTGTGGCCGACTCAACTTGACTCATGAGCTGTATTAGGCATCACCTGGTAGAATGTAGAATCCCAAACTTCAAAGAAACAGCCTAATAAAAATCTGGTTTTGGTAATTTATAAGATAACTTTAGAGCTTAAAAAACTGACTCGCCTTTGTAAAATGATTTTACCTAATAGTCTACCCTTCCCTCGGAAGAATTCTTATGTGTTGAAAGTGTTCGTATACATAAAATGATCATAATAGTTTTTTTTTTTTCCAGGTTAAGAACCAGAGCAGTGTCGCTTTTGCAGTAAGACAGCCTTTGTATTAGGCTTCTCATTTTATCAGTAAGGTGAGGGTATTTTATATCCTCCTGTCCAATAAACCAAAGGAAATGTGTATCCGTTTTTATGCTCTGCTTGCAAAGGCTATATTTATTTTGGTCATTACTTCAGCCCGCAGTGTGATGCACTGCCAATGTGCATGTGTGTTTACATGTACACTTTTGGAATAATTAAAGCACCTGTGACAGGGAGATCATTTCGGTGCTTTGTGACCACCTAGAGGGGTGAGATAGGGAGGGTGGGAGGGAGATGCAAGAGGAAGGGGATATGGGGATATATGTATACATATAGCTGATTCACTTTGTTATACAGCAGAAACCAACACAACATTGTAAAGCAATTATACTCCAATAAAAATGTTAAAAAATAAAATAAATAAAGCACCTGTGATTAATAGTACCAAGGATCTCTTTTACAAACTCCTCTTGAAAATAAACTTCAAATCCTGGAGAAAAAAATGGACCTGTCTTTTAAAATAAACATTTAAAGTATGTTGTTTCATGCACTTTAAAACATTTTACAGTACATATTCTTAAATGGCAGGTGATGTTAAACTGAAAGCTTCTTGTTTGCTAGTTTGTACATTTTATTTTATGCACAAGCTTAAAGGTATTTAATTTTTAAGATTCTACTATATTGTGAAATATAAAAAAGTCTGAGTGAGTCTTGGGAAATTCTGTCAGCTTAACATATCTATTCCTGTGGCAGTCCCTGACACCTGAAATATACTGTCAAAAATGTATTATTGGGCTTCCCTGGTGGCGCAGTGGTTGAGAGTCCGCCTGCCGATGCAGGGGACACGGGTTCATGCCCCGGTCCGGGAATATCCCACATGCTGTGGAGCGGCTAGGCCCGTGAGCTATGGCTGCTGAGCCTGCACGTCCGGAGCCTGTTGCTCCGCAATGGGAGAGGCCACAACAGTGAGAGGCCCGAGTACCGCAAAAAAAAAAAAAAATGTATTCTTTGGGTCTGGGTAAGTTGGTGCTAGAAGTCAGATATCCTCTTCCTTTGGATGATTAATCGCTGGAAAGGGAGAGCTCCAGGGGAGCTGATAACCATCTGCTTCTTGCTGTGGGCGACAGTTACATGAGTGAGACTCACTGTGAGGAAATTTATGGAGTTACATTTTGTGCAGTTCTCTGCATTTTATATTTAAACACTTTAAAGTATTTCTAAGTCCTTTATTCTTAAATTTTTTGTCTATTTCCCTATACAGAAACGATGATAGCCGAGGGTAACTTAAATCCCTAGATAGTTTTATCCAATAGCTTTACTTTTTTCAGGCCACTAAACGTTTTTCAAAGCTGCAAATTAAGAGTTGTTGTGCAGTAATTTTATTTTACGTTGTTGTTATTGGCCACATTTATAGCTGTGAAGATTCTTTTTCATAAACACAAATCCATAAAAAATTGCTCCAACCTTTAAGATTATACCAAATAGCACTCTTGAGTATTTGAGCTTTGACTTTTATAACCCAAGCTTGACTCTTCGCATCTGCCAAGCAGTTGCTTACAATAAGTCCTTATTTATACGTGAGCAAGCTGAGTTGTATGTAACTAAGTTCTTATATGATGATTCAGAGCCATTGATTTCAGGTTGGCTTTAAAAAATTAAGTGAGGATTTTGGAAAACAGACTGGCAGTTCCTCAAAAAGTTAAACATAGAATTATCATTTGACCCAGTAATTCCACTCCTAGGTGTATACCCAAGAGAAGTGAAAACATATCCACATAAAAGCTTGGACACAATTAGCTTTATTCACAATAGCCCAAAAGGTGGAAGCAACCCAAATGTGGATGAATGAATAAACAAAATGTGGTATTATGGATGAATTGTTTATGAATTTGTTTATGAATTCCTGCATAAACAAAATGCAGGATAGCCATGCAATGGAGTATTTTCAGCAATAAAAAAGGGTGAAGTAGTGGAACATGCTACTACGTGAACGAACCTTGAAAACATCATGCTAAGTGAAAGAAGCTCGTCACAAAAGACTATATATTATATGATTCTGTTTATATGAAATCTCCAGAGCAGACAAATCCATAGAGAAAGAAAGTAGATTAATGGTTGCTTAGGGATGGGGGCAGAGGGGGTGTGTTAGAGGATTGAATTGGGGGAGGGTTATAGCTAAAGGGTCAGTTTACTTTTTCAGGTGAAAAAAATCTAAAATCTATTATGGTGATGATTGCATAACTTTGTGCATATAATAAAAACCATTGAATCGAACACTTTAAATGGGTGAATTGTATCTCAATAAAGATTACATGTGAATCTATATGACTCAATAAAGCCCTTACCAAAAAATATTAAAAATAATTAAAGAAGAACACATGGAAAATTTGACCAGGCATTTCATTATGTAGGTGAAAGTTCAAGGAAACAACGATTGTAGTGTATTGTTGGGTGGAACCCAGCTGCCAGCTTTTCTCAATATCAAAGCCAAATCCGAAGAGGAGAAATTTCCATCAACTCTTCCCTTCCCTCTACCTCATTTTCCACTCCCCAAACTCAAAGACTTTTACCTCCCAGGAATTCAGGTTCTCTCACTCAGGTTACGCCGGGCACTTTAACACAAACTCTTCAGTTCTTCCCACCATTTCTCAGAAGCCCCAACGTGTCAGCTAATTACAGGAGGTTGTTCCCCGTTAGAGTGAGAGCTGTTGCAGAAACTCCTCAAAACTTGTTCCCTGGCAACCTGCCTCCAGTGCTTGCATTTTAGGAGGAGAAGAGCTTCTCTGAGTAAGGCAGAATGGAATCTAGAAGTCCTCATTTAATATGGCTACTCTGGAGCAGCTTCGCAGAGTTTGGTCCAAGGACTAAATAACCACTCCGGAAGCAGGTCAAAATGCAGGTTCATGGGCTTCCTCCTCCTGCACGGAATCTGACACTCTGGAGAGGATGGGGAGCCTACATTTTAACAAATTTTTAAAAAATGTTAATGGATGGTAGTAGCCAGACTCGAGAATCTTTACATGGGGATTTTTATATGGGAAGGGACTAAGAAGTAGCAAATTAGCTGGAAGGGGAAGACAGAGGATTTGGCTTGAAGACAAACTGAGATGTAAATATGTTGGAGGGAGGAGTTTGGCTGGTCCCCAGGCAGACACTGCTGCTCAGGTGATTCTAATGCACAGGAAGGGCTTAGACCACTGGGTTCTAATGGAAAGGGGACCATATTAGGAGCCAGACGTCCGGAGCCCTAGCCCCTCCTCCACTCTGTGAACTTTAGCAGCATCAAGCTTCTCTAGCCTCAACTGCTTCATCTGTCAAGTGCAAGTTTGTGATGCTTCATCGGCCTGAGGCTGGACCATGTAATCACATGGAGTCCCCAAGGCCTGCATTTTGAAATCAAGCCATTCTCATCACCATGATTTGTCAGGTCACCAGTAAGAGAGCAGAGACCAAGCAAAGCAGGTGAATTGGGGTGCAGAATGGTAAACTTTCAGACCCAAAATACCCAGGCAAAATGAAAAGTCCTTCATTCTAAACTTTAAGGCCTCCAGTTCCATGGTCTCCTGTTTTTCCACGAGGTACAATTTTGTACAAGGATTGTGTCCGGGAAATGGAATGGCAACTTCCATAATAACAATTCACTTCGCAAGGAAAGAGCTATGGAATTTTTTTTTTTTTAATTGAGAGAGAGAGAAAGGAAGAAAAGAAAGTAACCCTGAGCAGAGCTGGGCAAACCAGGCACCCCATTTTTCTGAAATAATGGTGCAGACTGGTTGTAAGGATTTCTAACGCCACTGGCCCCAAGACGGACTTATTTGTTAAACGGAAGGGCTGCAGCCATACTTTTCACATTGTTGAAATTAAATACTGAAGAGCTTCTTATAATGCAAATCTCACAAAATACAATTCAAGTCAACTGTCGTAAAACTTATTTATGGCTTATAACTTTCTAAGGAAGATAAGCTACACAAATATATGTAATAAAATGTGTTTTATAAGTGTGTGTGAGAGAGAACTTGTGTATTTGTGTGGGTGTGTGGGTGTGAAACCTTGTAATACCAGAGCTTCCTGCAGGTTCAAGTTTCTGTATAAGTCAAAGCTGTAATTAATTCATCTTTGAGTGGAGACCATTCCTTTGTTTTAAAGAAATCTCTTGAACAAGACTTTTAGTTATGCAAATGTGAAGCCTAGAACTTTTAGAAACAAAGATGTTTAGGAAAATGCTGTAGGATAACCAGGTAGGCTGTGTTTGCCAGATGTGAGCAGACTTCATATCCTCCACTAAGGGGCTCTTGGTCTGGGGTGATTGTCAGACTCACCAGGGGAGCTTAAAAAATATATCCAATTTCTCCCTCACCTATTCCACTCATCCCACGTCCCCCCTTCCCCCCTGGAACCACCTCTGTATAGATGAGGAGTTAAAGAGGTACATAATTCCTGGGATTTCCCTGGCGATCCAGTGGTTAAGACTCCATGTTCCCAATGCCAGGGGGATGGGTTCGATCCCTAGTCGAGGAAATAAGATCCCACATGCCACACAGCATGGCCAAAAAAAAAAGAGGTACACACTTCCAGTTATAAAATAAATAAATCACAGGGACTCTAATGTACAGCACAGGCAATAGAGTCAATAATATTGTGATAACTTTGTATGGTGACAGATGATAACTAGACTTATCATGGTGATCATTTTGTAATGTATAAAAATATTGAATCACTGGGCTTCCCTGGTGGCGCAGTGGTTGAGAGTCCGCCTGCCGATGCAGGGGACACGGGTTCGTGCCCCAGTCCGGGAAGATCCCACATGCCTCGGAGTGGCTAGGTCTGTGAGCCGTGGCCATTGAGCCTGTGCGTCTGGAACCTGTGCTCCGCGATGGGAGAGGCCACAACAGTGAGAGGCCCGCGTACCGCCAAAAAAAAAAAAAAATTGAATCACTATGCTGTACACTTGAAACTAATATAATATTATGAGTCAATTGTACTTCAATAAAAACAAAAAAGAAATAATTAATTATATATATATAATTTCTGAGCCCCCAGTTGCTGAGATACTGATTTATGAGGTGTGTGTTGGGGTGAGGCCCAAGCATATTTATTTAGTAAAAGTTCCCCAGAGGTTGGAGATGCCCTCAAAAGCTATGTCTCAGAGACCAATATACCTTTACATCTGTGTGCGTGTGTATGTGCATGTTTTCTTCTTTCTAGCAACTATTCACAGAAGACAAAACCTCGGGCCCCCAAAGAGAGTCAGAGGATGGGCATTCCTGCCTATCAAACCAGAGGAGAGAGGACGAGAGGGATTTGGCCTGGGCTTGGTACGGCCCATGTAGACGGAGCTGTGGATGTCCCCACATATTGGGTTTTTCAAGACTGACTACCTATGGGAAATGTACAGATTCACTGGATTTAAAATGCGTTAGCCATTGACCTACTGAAGACCACTTGGTCATCCAGGGAGAAAGAGGTGGGATCTCCCCTGCATGGAGAGGGCACAACTGCTGTCAGTCATCCTGTGAGAGGATGTACCTGGGACAGGAACTGAGAATGAGGAACGTGGAGCTTAAGATGCAGGAAAAGGAGCAACCTTGTGCTTTCTCTGAACCTCCTCATAACACTAGCTACTGGTCTTGGCAGTCTGCTATGACCAGGCTTTGCGTGCGTTATTTGGAATACTCACATCACTATGAGGTAGCTCCTTGGCTGAATTGAGCCAAAAAAGAAGAGGAAGAAACGAAAGGAAAACTATTCATCTTTGGGCCCCTTGTGCTCGTAGTCACTGTTTGTCTCGCAACAGTCCATAGCACGAAAATAAAGTTGCTCTCCATGAAATGGTATGATACTAAATCACTCTCGCTCCTCTTCTGATTTGAGAAACAGGCTGCCCTTGATAGCAGATGTGAGTTCTGTGCATTTAAAAGCCTTTCACATGCTTGCTTGCACACCTTGCTCTGATTTTATAAATTGGTATCTTGACATACATCAGTCTCTTATCCCAGGCTCATTTTTACTTTGGGGTTTTTAAATGTGCTGTTCCCTCTGCCAAAAATACTGTTGCATGCTTACCTCCTTGGTGCCCAACCTACCTAATGTTTTCCCAGGACAATCCTACTCACCCCCAGTTACAGACTGGAGCTCCTGTGCTCTGGAAAGTTGTCCTCGACACCCCCATGAGGCCCCCCAGAGGCCAGGTAAGGTGAGCCTGCTTGGTGCTTTCTTTCACTCTCTATTTCCCAGCATGGTCTTCGCCACACCATATTGTGATTGCCTGACATCTTGTCTAGATTCCTGTCTAGACTCTGCACGTGGGAGACACTCCAGAAAGGTAGCTCATATTTTTGTGGCATCGTCAAGACAGGATCATTTTTGAAACACGGGAGGACTTCGGTTTCTGCTCAGCACTGGCAGTGATTACCAAATGAAGAGCCAGCCATGTGTGCCCTTCTTGCCAGCTCTCAAGACTAAGTCCACCCAGACCATCTGCTAAGTAGTAGGTTTGGCTATGAAGGAGTTGGCTGTGTATCTGTTCAGATTCTTTCCACCAAAGCTCAACAGGCTAATCCATACCAGTTTGACTAGAAAGGGGATGTAAGGACTTCCCTGGTGGAACAGTGGTTAAGAATCCGCCTGCCAATGCAGGGGACATGGGTTCGAGCCCTGGTGCGGGAAGATCCCACATGCCGCAGAGCAACTAAGCCCGTGTGCCACAACTACTGAACCTGCACTCTAGAGCCCATGAGCCACAACTACTGAGCCTGTGTGCTACAACTACTGAAGCCCGCGTGCCTGGAGCCCGTGCTCCACAACAAGAGAAGCCACCCCAATGAGAAGCCTGCGCACAACGAAGAGTAGCCCCCGCTCGCCCCAACTAGACAAAGCCTGCGTGCAGCAACAAAGACCTAACACAGCCAATAAATTAATTAATTAATGAATTAATTAAATTTATTAAAAAAAAAGAAAGGGGGTGTATTGTGGCCATCAGAGACAAGAAACAGGGATGCAACCTGCCAGGACCATCTCTCTACCTCTTGTCATTCTACCAGGCTTGTGTCCATGACAGCAGACATGGCTACAGGAACTCTGGCATCTCATCTTTCCAGTTTACATCCAAGAAAAGAAGAATCCTCCCATCTCTCTAGCGAGCAAAGTCCTTAGAAGGATCATGATTGGTGCAGCCCCGCTTCTCTGCCCATTCTTTGAGCAATCCCTGAGGCCAGGAAAATAGAGCACCATAACGGGCCATCTTGGGTCACATTCCTACTTTAGTTTAGGAAGTAGGGTCTGTGCTAGGAATGGAGAGAGGAGGGACTGCACTAGACAGACAGACTGCACTAGACAGACAGAACATACTGCCATACCAAACCTGGCCACAACCCATCTAGCTGTCATTTTGGTTTGCCATCCGTCCTTCCTGCAGCAAAACCTTCACATCACCCCTTGACGAGCCGTCACCCTGGTCAGAGGATGTCTTAGGGACCCCTACTCCCTGCTGATCCCCAAGAATAAACTAGCATACTGTATTTGCTGGACCCTTCCATGGCACTCTAGACTCTAATTTGGGGGATGGTGGGTCCCTGATGAAAGGAAAAGAAAATACTTGATACTGCATATATTCATCACTCAATGCTAGAATAATATTGTGAGTCTAACAGCCACACAATTTCAGTATGGAGCCCCATTTCTTTTCTTTTTTTTTTTTTCTTTTTCTTTTTGGCTGTGTTGGATCTTCGTTGCTGCACACGGGATTTCTCTAGCTGAGGCAAGCAGGCGCTACTCTTCTTTGCAGTGCGTGGGCTTCTCATTGCGGTGGCTTCTCTTGTTGCTGAGCACGGGCTCTAGGCGCGCGGGCTTCAGTAGTTGTGGCGCAAGGGCTTATTTGCTCCGCGGTAGGTGGGATCTTCCCGGACCAGGGCTCGAACCCGTGTCCCCTGCATTGGCAGGCGGATTCTTAACCACTGCACCACCAGGGAAGTCCTGGAGCCCCATTTCTAAGCACCAGCATACAGCTCAAGAGGAGAAAGCTCTATTGAGAATTAAAATATATGTGTACCTTTAGGAACACTGCCTTTTAGAATCATAGAGGATTATGTCTCAAGGACACTTTAGTCATTCTCTAAGGCCATGATTCCCCACCTGTAGCCCAAGAACCACTTGGACACCATGCCTTATCTGAAGACTGAATGAATAATGTTTCATATGGATATTTTTCCAAATGTACACAGGTATGTTCATAATTAATAAAATAAAGTCATTAAAAGCATAATGACTCCAGGATCTAGGGTTAACAGATACTAAAAATAGCTACTGTCATATGATTTTCTGAGAAATACTTGAACTTTAAAAAAAAGCTCAGACAATTCAACTTCTAGGTATAAACACTAAGTAAAAGAGAAATGAGTTCTTATTGTCCAAACAAAAGACGTGCACAAGCATGTTCATGGCAGTTTTTTCATAAGAGCCCCAAACTGGAAACAATCCAAATGGCCATTAACTGCAGAAACAAAATGTTATATTCATCTAATGGAACACTACACTGCAATGAAAAAAATAGCTCCTGCTACTCTCAATACCATGAACGAATCTCAAAGACACAATGCTGAGCGAAAGAAGACGGGCACAAAAAAAGTGCATCCTGGGAATTCCCTGGAGGTCCAGTGTGTGGGACTCCACACTTTCACTGCAGGGGGCTCAGGTTCGATCCCTGGTTGGGGAACTAGGATCCCGCAAGCCACACGCCGAGGCCCATAAAAAAAAAAAAAAAAAAGGTACATCCTGTATGAGTCCTTCTACATGAAGTTTAAGAGCAGACAAGCTTAATATATGCTGACAGAGGTCAGATGGTGATCTTTGCCAGAGGGGAGGGTGGTGTATAGGGGGTGGAGGGGAATGGGGGAAGATACGTAATAAAGGAAGCTTCAGAGACATTGGAATGCTCTACACCTTGATATGGGTGATAGTCTCAGATATATACATACATAAAAATTCATAAAGCTGTGCATTTAAGATTCGTGTATATCTCTGTACTTAGTTATAACAACCACAACAAGAAAAGGTCAGGATACATGAAAATTGGGTACTCACTCATTCTAAAACTAAATATTAAATTTTAATTAAAATTTTAAAAGCAGGGCTTCCCTGGTGGCACAGTGGTTGAGAATCCACCTGCCAATGCAGGGGACATGGGTTCGAGTCCTGGTCCGGGAAGATCCCACATGCCACGGAACAACTGGGCCCGTGTACCACAACTACTGAGCTTGCGCTCTAGAGCCCGCGAGCCACAACTACTGAGCCCACATGCCGCAACTACTGAAGCCCACGCACCTAGAGCCCGTGCTCCGTAACGAGAGAAGCCACTGCAATGAGAGGCCCGCGCACTGCAGCAAAGAGTAGCCCCTGCTCGCCGCAACTAGAGAAAGCCCGCATGCAGCAACGAAGACCCAACACAGCCAAAAATAAATTTAAAAAAAAATGTTTTTAAGCAACAATCTGATCTTCCAAGAGGGCTTGACCTAGATGACTCACTCAATAGAACAGGTCTCCTGATCCCCAGCTCAGAGCTGTTTCTATTATGTTACACTGAGGTACTGGGTCAATGTTGTACACATGGGGGACACAAGTTCTGTTCCAACCCAGGCAGCATGGTGACTCTGGGTTTATATAGTCATCCTCAAACGTGGACACATTATGTGGCATGAAGTCCCTTGGGACACCCCTGATGACTCAGTGGCAGTGTGGTTTGATGAAGGAGCTCAGCATGGCAAATCTAGACATCTTGGTCTTATTGGCCTCCTTACTGCACCAGGGCCTTTGCACTTGCTGTCCTATCTGGAATGCTCTTCTCCCAGAAGTGTCTTGTTCCCTTATTGTATTCACTTTTTAGGGAAACCATCCCTGACCTTCTTATCAAATGTGGCACTTCCCCTCCTCCTTCACTCCCTATCTTCATATTCTGGATTTATTCCTGGTACTTAACACCATCTGGCATTACATTGCTTATTATCTCCATGGAGATATGACAAATGTAAGCTCCACGAGGGACTTTGTGTGGAATAAACCTATATTCTCATCTCCTAGAGCAGTGCCTGGTAAATAGGAATCAATAAACTTTTATTGAATGAATGAATGAGTAATCTTTGCTTTTTCTCTCACTTGCTGTGTGATCTTAGACAAGTCACATCACCTCAATGAGCTTCAGTCTTTTCCATTAACGAGGGATGGGAGAGAGATGGGGCGGGATTTAGACTGGATCATGTACAAGGTTCTTTCCAGCTCTGACATATAATTCTAAATTCAAGCAAACAGAATTTCTCTCTTCTCCAGGTGCCTTGGTCTCCTTTGAAGAGGAATATCCTGATTATGAATCATCTCAATGGGAAACTACAAAGAAAGGGGTGTGTGTGTGTGTGTGTGTGTGTGTGTGTGTGTGTGTGTAAATGAAGCTGAAAGACAGGCCAGGGCCCCACAGCCCTGGTGTCAGGCTACCTGCCACCCGCATATCAGGTGTCCCACTTGTGGTAGCTACGTTATGTGTCAGCCTCAGAACTTAGCTCAGAGAGCAGGAGCTGTGCCCCTCTTCAACTCATAGCCTTTGCAGCTTAGAATATGACTAAGGATGAGCTTGGCTGTGACAGACCTTTGAGGGGACTGACGTAACTAACAACCAAACCATCTTTGCTGGGATGGAGTGGGTGAGTGGAGACCTAAAGTGGGAGTGGGGTGGGAGGCAGTGGTGCCTGGTTTTCAGTGTTCTTGGAAGTGTGGATGGATGCAGCCTGGGGCAAACCTCTGAGGACCCCAGAGGTCACTGATAATGGGCCTTATGAACAGAGACCCCCAATGGCAACATGCACTGAGGGGGTAGACGCTGCACTTAACCAGAGTTAAACCTGAAATAGCTCCAGGAAGCAGTGGGCTATGGAGCAACCTTGCAGGATACCAAGAATCAGAAAGAGTGAGAAGACAGACACTGGACACTCATACATCTCATGTGTGTGCAGATCTTTCAGTCACATCATCTCATAATACACCAACAACCATGCTGGGTAGTAAATTTTCACTCTTTAAATAGATGAAGAACTTGAGGTTCAGAGATATAGAGGGATTTCCTTCAAGTCATACTGCAAAGTCAAAGGAAAAACCCAGGCCTCTGACTTTTAATTCAGTCTCTTTCCCAGTATACCACAGCAATATTTTGTGCACCACATTACTGATGATTCAGAAAACATGGGAGAGGGCCCACAGAGAGCTGAATTAAGGAAGCCATCTTCAATTCTCTCTGTCCTCATTTCCGGGGACTGTTCTTTGCTTTACCACAACCATGCATTCCCAGTCAGGGCTGCCTTGTTCTTGCCTGACTCCACCCCCATCTGCAGATTGGGTCTGGGGCAGGCACCTGATCTGAGGGGACCCTCCCAGCACCGCCCCTCAGGACCACAATTGGTTGGTCCATTTCAATAGAACCACCTCATCATTGTGACTGCAAGTCAGACAAATCCATATGAAATGTCCAAATAAAAAAGTAAGCTATCCCTCTAATATTTCCTAAAAAGATGTTTGATCAAGTTCAGCATCTATTTCTCCAAGTGAAAGAAGCCAGTCACAGAAAACCATATATTAGGGCTTCCCTTGTGGCACAGTGGTTGAGAATCTGCCTGCCAATGCAGGGGACACGGGTTCGAGCCCTGGTCCAGGAAGATCCCACATGCCGCGGAGCAACTAAGCCTCTGCACCACAACTACTAGAGCCTGTGCTCTAGAGCCCGTGAGCCGCAACTACTGAAGCCCACGTGACACTACTGCTGAAGTCTGCATGCCTAGAGCCCGTGCTCCGCAACAAGAGAAGCCACCACAACGAGAAGCCCTTGCACCACATCGAAGAGTAGCTCCCACTCGCCGCAACTAGAGAAAGCCCGTGCACAGCAACAAAGACCCAATGCAGCCAAAAATAAATAAATTAATTTAGTTTAAAAAATTTCTTTTAAGGGGATCAAAACCATGGTATTAATACTTCGGTGTTTAGAAAGTCTCTGAATAGATTTGATATCCTATATGTTTGTAATATTGAAGAGAATTTGTTCCATTAGAGTGACAGCCTTGTAACCCCAGTATAAAACATTCAATTGAATAAGTTAGACTTAAGATATTATGTTGAAATCCTACCAAGTTCAGGCACAGAACTGGAACACTTATGAGAATTTTAGGTTTCCCTTATTTATAAGGCTAATTTACTGCATTTCTAAGAGTTATTTAACTCTTCAGGAAGATTGGCTTGTTTGGTCAAGCAATTAAAATACTTTAAAAGAAAATCAAATACATTAAATTGATAAAGGATGCTTGAAACGTTGAAACAGTTTCATTAACTGAGTTTTCAAACAGACCAAATGATATTTAAAGCACTTAAAAAGTGATTAACAACTGAAAGATGATAAGTAGAATTAAAAGTTCTGCAAGAACTAGAGCTATAATACATTGAGAACAACTTGTTTAAACCCAAAGTAAACTTCTGAAGAGTATTTTTTACAAATAAAACCCACCCTCAGTGTTACCAGAAAGCTTGTGCTGACTGTCCAGAGGGGCACATGACCCCAAGTAGCCAGAGATCTTACCTAGAAGTTTTTCAAACTGGAACTGGGGAAAAAGAAGAGTCTCTGGTGTGAGCTTGGAGTCCAGGGTCTTGTGAGCTGCCCATAGTCTTTTTTTTGCTGTACGCGGGCCTCTCACTGCTGTGGCCTCTCCCGTTGCGGAGCACAGGCTCCGGATGCGCAGGCTCAGTGGCTATGGCTCACGGACCCAGCCGCTCCGCGGCATGTGGGATCCTCCCGGACCGGGGCACGAACCCGTGTCCCCTGCATCGGCAGGCGGACTCTCAACCACTGCGTCACCAGGGAAGCCCTGCCCATAGTCTTGTTGTGGGCTTCGTGGAGCAACCCAGCCTGCATGGAGAGTGGAGATGACGGGCAGAGAAATGGAAGTAAGACCCAGAGAAAGAGCAAGAGTGAGAGAGAGAAGCTGGGGGGGAAGGGTAGAGAGGAAGGGAGAGAGCAAGAGAGAGAATTGTCCTAGTGGCATTCAAGTCCTAGTTCCAGCCATTCCTCAGGACCAGCCGCACCTCAGACGTCCTGCATTCAGGGTCTTCAACTCTTCCTTCCCTTACATGAGGTACCTTGATATCTTTCCAACAAAATCGCCTTTTCTGGCTACTTTGATTTAGATTTCTCCCTCTGGCAACACAAAACGTTTCAATATTCCCAGGGACCTTGACAATTTCAGGTAAGAGCTGTATAGCAGGAGAAACCCAGCTCACAGAGGGAGAGTTGTGTCATAGTCAATATCACCAAGTTGTTAACAATGAAGAGCCTTGGGAAATGCTGCAATAAGGAAACTTGTATTTAAGCTGCTTGTCGTGTACAGAATATTAAACTTGCACAATACACAAAAATTACCTCATAAACCTAAGTGTAAGAGATACAACCATAAAATCCCTAAAAGAAAACATAGGAGTAAATTTTCCTGACCTGGAGTTAGGCAGTGATTTCTTAGATATGACACCGAAAGGACAAGCAACAAAAGAAAAAATAGATGAATTGGACTCCATCAAAATTTTAAAAATTTGTGCTTCAAAGGACACCATGAAGAAAATGAAAAAACATTCTGCAGATTGGGAGAAAATGTTCACAAATTATACATCTGACTGGTATGCTAAATAACTCAATAATAACTCTTACAACTCAATAATAAAAAGACAAGGAACTCAATTTTAAAATAGGCAATGATCAGAATAAACATTACTCCAAAGAGGATATACAAACGGCCAATAAGCACATGAAAACATGCTCAACATTGGGGAAAAATCATAATGAGATACTACTTCACACCTACCAGAATGGCTAGAATAGAAAAGACAGGCAATAACAAGTGTTGGAGATAATGTGAAGAAATTACAATAAGAAAAGCTGTGAAAGAATCATATGGCATGAATGTCTGTTACAGGTGCAACCCAGTTTGTTGTATAATGAAGACAGAAAATAAGCCATTACTACTTACATAGTCCTATCCTCCCCTCTTTTATGTTAATAGCTCCTGCTGGAAGAATCCCAGAGCTAATCAGTTAGCCAGGTGGCTCTTTCTCTTTTTTTTTTAAACAAAAAATTTTAAGTGAGTTATATCACCCTTCCTATTGTTTGCTCCCTCCATATAAGTACCAAAATGTTTGGTTATGTTCTGCTCCAAATTTCACTACAACCACTAACAAAGTGCACAAACAGAATTAACTATTTCAAAATAGTTTTTTCCTTACAGGCTCACTCTTCTTGAATTTTAAATCTCTATTGAAAAGAGCCCTCCAGAGTGTCTATTTTCTGAAAACAAGCTGAAGAGCAATCACCTTGCTTTTCCAAAGAAACCATACCGCGTTTGGTTTTTTCATTCCAAAAAATAACGGAAAATTTTGGAGCAGGTTACATAGCAGGGAACCAAGCACTGGAAAGCAAAACCTTCCTGTCTCTTGTGGAAGGCTCTTGAGTCCTTAAGTAGTTACATTCCAACATCACAAGGAAGCTGAAGAGGACAAATGCAGTGAGGAGAGGGTTAGAGGCAGCCCTGGCATTCCTCTCCAGGGAGATACCAAGTTTGGTCATGTAGAGACGTTAGGGTGCTCTGCAAGAGGTGTGCCACCGCTATAGTCCTGGAGGCTACCTGGAGGGAAACAGCGTCTTCTCCAGGTTCTAATCAGCTGCATACAATCTCCTGAAACACCCACCTGGATGCTATCCTGTTTTACTCCTCACCCTCCTTCTCCATAGAATTACAAGACAGCTGAACTTTGCTACTTCACCTAGGGACAAAGATGCAGATGGACTTTTTCCATTCTCTTTCCCACAAATCTTCCTCCCCCCTTAAAAATGGAAAACACATAGATCAAATGTCTCCCTATTTTCCTTAGTTTTTAACAGTGCGTAACTACGCTAATTACTCCCTGGGCAATCCTTCCCTCTTACCTAATTATTATCTGTATCCAGTGTTCCTATACCTGCCACAGCCTAGATCCAATTATGTCATTAAGATCTGTTTCTCCGTCTGTTGGTCTCCTCTCCTGTTTGTGAATGAGAAATAAATAAAAGTAAGGATCCTTTAAGCAAATGGTGCTGGATCAACTGGAAATCCCTGGGGAAGGGAGGGAGGGAGGGAGGGAGGAAGGAAGGAAGGAAGGAAGGGAGGGAGGGAGGGAGGGAGGGAGGGAGGGAGGGAGGTAGGGAGGGAGGAAGGAAGGAAAGAAAGAAAGAAAGAAAGAAAGAGCATTGACCTAAACCTCACACCTTATACAAAAATTAATCCAAAATAGATCACAGGTTTATATGTAATATTAGAGTTATAAATCTTTCAGAAAAAATAGGATGAAATCTTTGGAATCTAGATCTAGGTAAAGACTTACTAGTTCTGACACCAATCATACAATATATGAAAAGAAAATTTGAAAATTGGACCTCATCAAAATTAAAAACTTTTGCAAAAAGCTGTTAAGAGGACATGAAGATAAGCTATGAATTGAGAAGAAAATTTGCAGTTGTGTATCTGACAGAGGACTGGTATCTAGAATACATAAAGAACTCTCAAAACTCAACAATGAAAAGACAAACAATCCAGTTAGAAAATGAGCAGAAGACATGATGTGATGTTTCACAGAAGAGGATATATACATGACCAATAAACACATGAGAAGGACAGACAAACTGACCACAATATAAATTACCACAAGGTGTTTTGCAGCACGGGAGGGGAAGGATTGGACAGAAAGTGTCAAAATACTTTAGGAAATTAAAGTCACATATCAAAGAGGTAACATCAGCAAGATGGTAGACTAGGAGGTCCCAGACCTCATTTCCCCAGAAAAACCAAGATTTAACAGTTTTTGTATGTGATTGAAGTTCAGTTGTTATCAACTTAAAATAGATGGGTATAACTACAAGATATTTTAATGCAAGCCTCAGGATAACTACAAAGAAAAAACCTATAAACAGATACACAAAAGACAAAGAGAAAAGAATCAAAGCAAATCACTAGGAAGAACAAAACAAAAGAAATAACAAAGGAAGACAACAAAAGAAGAAGAGGGGCAAAACAACTGCAAAAAAGATAGAAAACAGCTAACAAGATGATAATAGTAAGTCCTCATCTATTAATAATTACTTTAAACATAAATAGATTACACACCCCATCAAGAGAATGGATGAATGGACTAAAAAAAAAAGATCCAGTGATGTGCTGTGTACAAGAGACTCACTTTACATTTAAGGACACACACTGGCTGAAAGTGAAAAGATGAAAAAAATATTCTTTGCAAATGGTAACCAAACAAAAAACAAAAAAAGGGAGAAGTGGCTACACTTCGACAAAACAGACTTTAAATCAAAAGCTCTCTAGAGACAAAAAAGGCTATTATATAATGATAAAAGGGTCAATTCAACAAGAAGACATAAGAATTATAAATATATACTCACCGAACATTAGAGCACCTAAATATATAAAGCAAATATTGACAGATCTGAAGGGAGAAACTGACAACAATATGAAGATAACACATATTAACGAGAATGTGGAGAAAAAGGAACCCTTGCATAATGTTGAAGGGAATGCAAATAGTTACAGCCATAATGGAAAACAGTATGGAATTTCCTCAAAATATTAAAGTAAAACAATCTTACGATTCAGCAATCCCACTTCTAGGTATATATCCAAAGAAAATGAAGTAAGAATCTTGAGGAGGCATCTGCACTCCCATGTTCATTGCAACATTACTCACAATAGCCAAGATATGGAGGCAACCTAAGTGTCCACTGACCGATGGACACATTGTATATATTTTTGTATATGAATATGTGTGTACATATACTCACAATGGGCATTTTGATACACAGTATGCAGATTATATATATACACACACACATATATATCAATATATACACAATGGAATATTATTCAGCCTTAAAAAAGAAGGAAATTATGCTATTTGAGACAACATGTACAAACCTGGAGGACATTAACCATGGATGAACCTGGAGGCTAAGTGAAATAAGCCAGATACAGAAAGACAAATACTGCATGATCTCACTTATATGTGGAACCTAAAGTAGTCAAACTCATAGAGGCAGAGAGTAGAATAGTGGTTTCCAGGGGCTGGTAAGAGGGGAAATGGGGAAATTGGTCAAAAGGTACAGTCAGTTGTGCAAAATGATTAACTTCTGGAGACGTAACGTATAGCAATGTGACTATAGTTAATAACACTTCATTGTATACTTGAAATTTGCTAAGAGGATAGATCGTCAGTGTTCTCACCACACACACACCAAACAAAAAAGGGGAAAGAGGAAGTTAAAAAAAAAGAAAATGGTAAGTATGTGAGGTGATGGATGACTGTGATTATTTCATAGTGTACACATATATCAAAACATCAAGTTGTACACCTACATATGTACATTTACATTTGTCAATTGTACCTCAATAAAGATGGAAAAATAATAAGGTTGTATATCAAAAGTCAACTTTTGGGCTTCCCTGGTGGCGCAGTGGTTGAGAGTCCGCCTGCTGATGCAGGGGACACGGGTTCATGCCCCGGTCCGGGAAGATCCCACATGCCGCGGAGCGGCTGGGCCCGTGAGCCATGGCCGCTCAGCCTGCGCTTTTGGAGCCTGTGCTCTGCAACGGGAGAGGCCACAACAGTGAGAGGCCTGCGTACCGCAAAAAAAAAAAAAAAAAAAAAAAAAAGTCAACTTTTTTTATTAAGCAAGTTAATCAGAGTTGTACCTTTTTAAATATATTGAAGGTTGTGACTACAGATTTTTAAAGTAAATATACCAAAATTTTCATGTTCAAATAAATGGTTTTTCTTGAAAACTGGTGGTTTTGTTAAGTTACCACAATGAAACGTTGAAGTGATGCATACATGCACAGAACTGAGGTAAGTTGTTGATAAATGGAATATTTATAAATGGAATGGAATATTTATAAATGGAATATTTCCTGCCACATCAATAAACAAAGGATGTCACAGTCACCAATGATTGCAGCCCTCCAGCGTGAGCTGGTGAGCCGTGAGGAAATTCAGGGCTGAAAAGAACACCTGCCATCTAGCAGCCATCAGACTGCAGCCACTCCCTGCGGTGAGCCCTAGGAAACTCAGGATGTGAAAATACAGGCCCCAGATAGCTGAGGTGCATATCAAAGGAATGATTTCAGTGAGCCTTGCACCTTCCCATACATAGAAAAGCGCTAAATTCCTTAACTTGAGATATCTGGTTTTCTTTATTTAACAATAATCTTTTGATGTTCCCAATTACCTGCTCTTTGTTGCAAAACTCCTATACATCCTGGTTCCTCCCCTCGCCTCCTGGGAGCAGTTTCTCAGAGTTATGTGAAACAGTCTCCCGGGCTGCAGTCCTCATTTTGCCCCAAATAAAACTGAACTTGCAACTCTCACGTTGTGCATGTTTTTTTTTAAGTCAACATTGTGTACAGACTCATCTGTACAACTCCCTCCTGGCCACCCCCAATCCTCCCTTCCAAAGAACGAGGGGCAGGTCCCTATATCCAAGAGCTTTGGGAAGGGGCTGAGAGGGGACCAATAGTGTGGTTCCCACAGTCCTTGTGAGGGACTCCGTAAGCCCATTGCATGTGCCAGAAGCCAGTTATGTGTTCTTTGATTAGACCCAATATCTGCTGTAGGGGAGGCAAAGCTCCCCTTTGAGACCTTCCCTTCAACTCTTGGAAATCCCAAAGACGAGGCAATGCCTGTTCATGAGGCTTCTCTGGTCTGGTCTGTTTAGGATCCAGGATCAGGATTCTTTAGGGAAGATGTTCCTCCTACGTTGTGCCTGGCACCCAGAGAGCCTGTTGCTTCAAGCGCCTCCTGGTGATGGGTGGTATCTGGTCATTCTCTCCCCACCACTCAGAGCCCACGTGGGACACACAGGATCAGGCCCATAAAAATAGCAAGTGTGCAGGGCTGAACAAAATGCCCAAGTGTGGCCCTGTGTTGAGCTTGTTAACGACTACTAATCTATAAACCACCAGTGAAAACAAAATTGAAAACAAACTATTATTTCTGTTCTGGATTTTGCACGTAAACATTTTTGTCTAAATTGATGAAGGTGGTAGGAGAAAAAAACCTCTACAGTTTATCACTGCCATAAACATATCTGCTCTAGTTCCCAATCAGAAGGCTTTTCTTTTATCACTTCCACTGCCGGGAAGATAACAAAGCAATTTAGAGCCTAGTGGAGGAAGTAGATTCGACCTTGGCACAAACCTTTTTGTCAAATCAAGAGCTATAGAGGCTGAGCGTTCTTTGGGAAGTGTCTTTGAATATCTAGTCAACAGAGGATCAGGCCAATGCAAGAACTACCAGCGCCAGGACCACTACAGGGACAGGACTTCGGGTTCATGAGGGTTCACCCCACAGGGTGTGGGGGAGCCTGGGACAGTACAGTGTGCAAGAGAGAGAACCAGGTCATAGAAGCTGTATGCAAGGTTTTCCACACCCAGAGGGCGGGTCCAGACAAGGATCAGATGCGAGTTCCATAGACAAGTCCCTGAGTCAGTCAGATGGGTCTCCCTGTCGTCCAGATTTTGCCAAGGGTATTATTATGGGGAATAATAGGAATGTTACCCTATCTGCAGTCCACTTGATAGCTCCAAGTTAACCTTGACTTTCAACTGTGTCTGGTCATCTGAGAGCTAAACACCTGGTCTGCACCCTTCTGCCCACTTCTGGAGGTTCCTTAACCTTTGCTTCTGTGCCACTCCTTTCTCACATGGAATACACATACAGAAACACAGGACGTGTTTCAATGGCACACTGACACTGCCTACTGTTTCTGCTGTGGGGATATCATGAGGATACTGTCCCTTACATCACGCAGGGCTTCCTGGCAGTTGTAGGAAGGGAAGTTCCAGGAAAAGTTCTGCCTCCCCCGAATAGCTGATTTATTTTTGTTTTAGCAATTGTGATTCTTGTCATCGATGGCACTGCCCACTTTGTTTTGGCTGCCTAGTAGTTCAGAATCCAGTTGGTATTGTACCACTAGCAGAGAGTGTAGGATCCCATGGCATGAAACGTGTATACCCAAGTCATCCCTGGGAACATCTTTTTTTTTTCCTATACCAGGCTTTCTTCAGCGTGATGGTGTTAACTTTTTTTTTTAATCCTATTTTACTGTGACATCTCTGCAAGCCACTTGAAACACCCTGTAGGGGAGAGAGAAGATATGAACAAGTGAAAAGACAAATCAGATGGGTAACTGGCAGAAACAACTTGTTTGAAAATAAGTTCACCTCCCTTTTTTTGGGTAATCTTGCCTTGCCTGTCTTTCAACAGCACTATTTACAAAACAACATTTTCCATCCCGAGGTGTAGCATGTGTTTTTAAATGACCTTGATATTTTTAACTTTTGAAGAATTTATTCCCATGATGGGTCTTCTTCCAAATGATGTGCCATAAGGAGCTTCTACTGAGTTCTGCTAGAGCATTCTGGGAGTATTTTCCACGACAAAACAGACTTCTAGCTATTCAGGAAGCACCAGCAAACCTGGGCAGTGGGAAAGTCAGCACAGCCAGGGGGAAGAACCCAGAGGTCTGACGTCACGTGTGTGATGTGCAAAAAGTAGGACAAGGTCACACTGGTCTGTCCCTCCCCACAGCCTCCTTCCTCTGGCCACAGTGAATGAGCCACCTTCCTCCTCCAGGACTCAGGTTTCTCCTCAGAGAAATGAGGAGAGTGGCCTAGTGGTTCGGTCTGGTGAGGAAGAGAGAAAGGCAGGAACAGGTCAGAACACCCTCTGAGAGGACAGGGGAAGCATGGATGAGAGGCAGGCGGAGGAGAGCACCCTTGCACAGTTTTGTCTGTGACTGACGCTGTGTGACACCTCATCTCCTGATTCTGAAGCACCGGGACTTTGGGGGAAAAGGGCAGAGCAGGAGAGTAACCCAGAGCATCTGTACAAGGAACGGATGGATGGGTATGGATGAGAATGGAAAGGGTTACTACTTTTATTTTATTATTATTATTACTATTATTATTTTGGCTGAGTGGCACGTGGGATCTTAGTTCTCCGACCAGGAATGGAACCTGCGCCCCTGTGGAGGAAGCGAGGAGTCTCAACCACTGGACCACCAGGGAAGTCCCTACCGTTGCTTTTAGAGATCAAGCAATGCTTATGACGTTCACATACACTTTCTGTTTTTCCCTGTCTACTTCTCTCTCCCTAGGAACACTTTTTAAAACTAGGCATGTCTTTTCATGTGGTGCAATATATATGTTTCATATATATGAAAAATGGTTAAACTTTACCATTTTAACCATTCTTAAGTGTACAGTTCAGTGGCACTAAGCACATTCACATTGTTGTACGACCATTACTGCCACCCATCTCCCCAGTTTTTCCCATCTTCCCAAACTGAACTCTATACCCTTTAAATAACAACCCCCATTCTCCCCTCCCCCAGCCCCTGGCAACCACAATTCTACTTTCGGTCTCTGTGAATTTGAATACTCTAGATATTTCATATAAGTAGAATCAGACAGTTTGTCCTTTTGTGTCTGGCTTATTTCACTGAGCATAATGTCTTCAAGGTTCATCCATGTTGTACAATATGTCAGAATTTCCTTCCTTTTTAAAGCTGAATAATGTTCCATTATATGTATATAATTCATTTTGCTTATCCATTCATTCATCAGTGGACTTTTGGGTTGCTTCCTCCTTTTGACTACTGTGAATAATGCTGCTACAAACATAGGTGTACAAATATCTGTTCAAGTCTCTGCTTTCAATTCTTTGGGAGTATATGCCTAGAAGCAGGATTGCCAGATCATAAACATATATTATTTATTTATTTAGGCTGCACCGGGTCTTGGTTGCGGCATGCAAACTCTTAGTTGCAGCATGCGGACTTCTTAGTTGCAGCGTGCATGCGGGATCTAGTTCCCCGACCAGGGATGGAACCCGGGCCCCCTGCATTGGGAGCACGGAGTCTAACCCACTGGACCACCAGGGAAGTCCCTAGACATATCGTTTTAAATTATTTTTATTATAGAAAATTTCTAACGTTCACAAAAGTGGAGAGGACATTATAAGCAGCCCCATGTACCCATCACCCAGTTTCAACCACTACTGGCCCATGGCCAATCTTGTTGCATCCATGCTCTCTATTCCCTTTATCACTGAATTATTTTAAAGCAAACCCCAGACACCTGTCATTACATTTATAAATACTTCAGAGTCTACTTCTAGCAGAAATGATCTAGATATTTTTAAGGGAGTAATATACATTGTGAGCACCTAACTACAAATACCAATATGGGTAAATACTTACTGAATATTAACCATTGTTTGGAACTTTGTTTAAAGCGGCAGCCTTTTAAAAGAAATGTTTTACGATAAAAAATTTGAAACATACTACAAACTGGAGAAAGTTGAACAAGGCGCCCCCATGTGCCCATCACCCAGCTTCACTGACTGTCAATAGCAAAATGGTGCTCCTTTTAAAAATGTACGCATAAGGTCGCTCCAATGATAATCTGACTCTGTATTCCTCTGGAGGAGAGAACAGGAATCGGAATGGACTTGACAGCCAGAAGAACCCTTTTAATTCTCGGAAGGTTTATTACTCATCACTTAAGCACATTTTTTTTTTTTTTTTTAAGTACATATTTTTAAATGACTGAATCTTGGCTATAAATGCTCAAAGATATCAGCCTGAGTTCTCAGGCAGAGTGTGATTCGTGGTTTATCTGAACTCACTTGTCTTTCCTCCTTGGCCTAAATCTGGGCGACTTTCAGATTTTTCCAATGTAGATGGTTATTTACAGAAAGAACAAGTTGCCATGTAAATAAAGGCAATGGCTAAGAAGTCATTTCTCCTTTTATCATAAGCACAGAAAATGTGTGTCGAGAATTGAAGCTGTACACATGTCTAACTTTTATTTAATGAGGAATTTGTATAATTTTAGAGACAGATGCATTTCCTGGTTATTCTTATGAATGATTGTATCACTAAGCTTTTGTTGCCTAACAATCACCCCCAAAATTTTGTAACTTAAAACAACAGCCATCAAGATGGAAGGATTTTTCTTTGTTAGACATCAAAACTTACTGTATGTCATTGATTCTAAGACACACTTTATTATCTTTGAAATTAGGCTGCATGGATCTAACAATCTATGACACTGTGGAATTACTCTTCACCAGGCAGCAGTCAGGACATATTTGTTGCTACCTTCACGAAGACTGAACTTGGTCATGGCTGTTCACATTATCATCACCTCATTTGAATAGAATGCATTATTGTATGCATGTGTTGAGTTAAGCGATCTTCAAAAAGACTGCACTAAAATTCAGCATGGAAATGAAACGCTATTGTGTACAGAGAAAGGTGCTGAAACAGATCAGTTGCATAGAAAATTGATATTAGTTAAAGAAATTTTCATTGTTGGAGAAATGACCTTGATTAGATAGATATGCCCTTGCAGGTCTGTGCTTTATAAGACCTAAGAAAGGACTAGATGACACTGTGTTATATTTTGTGACTAAAATGCATGCAAAAGAATTGCCCATCACATACTAAGAAACTTCTCAAAATGGGTGTCAGAAACTTGGCCAAAAATTCCTGCAAACAATAGTTCAGCACTCCTTTAAGAAGTACTACATCTTCAGTGCTCTTGATGACTGACAGAAAGTCCAAAATACCATTGGCTCAACGAACCGTAAGTTTTTATCTCTGAGATATAAAAGAATTCCAGGCGCAGCCTGTACAGGATGGGTAGATAGCATCACAAAGTCATCAGGGATGTGGGTTTGTTTGATTTTGCTGCTCTGCTATTTTCTGTACATGACTCTTGCCTCATGGTATAATATTGCAGCTTCAGATCCAGACATCAGGTTCATATTCTAGGAATGAAGGAAGGAATGAAGAGGGAGCAAAGGGCAGGTGCCAGCTGACCTTCTAGAGGAGGATATGCTTGTTAAAGGAAGGGAAGAAAAAGTCTGCAAAGCCTGGGTCTCCAAGAGAGAAGCACCCTTTCCCCAGCCATCCACTCTCATCTACGTTTAGGTCTTGGCTGTTATCAGCAGGTAGTTACCTGAGAGTCACAGTGCTGGGATCCCAGAAGGGTCCTTCCATGTGGGCCCTTCACCAAGGGGTAGCCCAGAAGTGCTAGTAAAAGGAAGGGGGCAGAAGCTTCAACCTCAGTCTCCTCTCCTCCCTCTCCTTCGGGCCACCTCTCCCCCATCCTGCTTGTCTCTCGTTCTTCCTTCTTTTGTTTAGCATTTCCCCATCAGACTCTAGAGCATTGCTGGAGCTACGGAGTCAGTAAAACACAATCTTACCTGTATCCAACATCTGGTGCCTAAGAGTCACCCAATGAATCCACTCAGAGTATGCAAATAGAGGCAACTGGTCCTGCCCCCTCTCAGCAAGGACTGAATATCTCATGAAATCCTCTGCAACTTTCAGGTACCTTCCTGAGGAAATGGGCATGAATGAAGAATTGGGCCCCAAAGTACATGCAAGGCTTGAGGGTCCTCTTCATAGAGCACCTCAGAGGTTTGCAATCCTTTTGCCACCTTTGGAAGATCAGTACATTGACAGCACGAGTGCCCCCTTAGGACATTCAGAACGTAACCCTACTGGTCAAGCTAGGGACATAATCTTTATTCCCAGATCTTCGCCAACACCCAGCCCTCCCCAGGGCCCCCTTGTCCACACACGTTGCCAGAGCTGTATGTGTGAGGCTCTTTGAACACATCTTAGAACGAGGCCGACTTAGTCTCTGCCTTCACAGAGCTTTGTCCTTCAGGTTTGTCAGAAGATTCAACTGTTTAAACTTAAGGTCACTGTCATGGGGCAGGCAGTGTGTTTCAACCAATCTGGTAACCACTATTTACCTAGGCTCTTTGCTTTGGCCCTCCTTTTTCTTGGATTTGCTCTCAGGGGTCTCTCAGGAAAAGCAGATCAAACATCTATCCTTATACATATATATGTATAACGGATTCACTTTGCTGTACACCTGAAACTAACACAAGATTGTAAATCAACTCTACTCCAATAAAAATTAATTTAAAAAAAATAAAAAAAGAAGTCTATCCTTGTTTGTCCCAGAAGAGCTAGCCATTTACTCCTTCCCAACACCGTCACCTTTCCATATTTCAAAATGCAATCATCCAGTCTTGGAAGCACCTTGGTGTAAGCTCCCTTAGCAACCTGTATGTAAGTATGGCAGACTCTATTTTCCCAAAAAGGTCACAGCAAAATTTCCAGTCCCACATTCTTCCAGGACCTTGCCTCTCTCCAAGAAGAGGCAGATTCTATTTAGTCTCCCCTTGAACCTGAATGGGATTTGTGACTGCTTCAGTGAAGAGGATGTGGTAGAAATTATTCATGACTTGTGAGGCTAGGTCAGAAAAAGAGATATAACTTCCTCCTGGCTCCCTCTCTTGGAGCACTTGCCTTCAGAACTCTGCCGCCATGCTGTGAGGAAGTCCAAGCCAACTCTCACAGAGGAACCACGTGGGAAATTTGAAGTGGAGAAGAACTGAGGCTCCAGCCAACAGCCGACATCAACTGGCAGATGTGTGTGTGAATGAGCCCTCAGATGATTCCAGCCTCCAGCCTTCAAGGGCTCCACCTGAGGTCCCAGACATTGTGGAGCAGAGTCAGGCTGTCCCTGCTGCACCCTGTCCAAACTCCTAACCCACGGAATCCATGAGCATGATAAGTGGCTATTTCCACCACTCACTTTTTTTTCTGCGGTACGCGGGGCTCTCACTGCTGTGGCCTCTCCCGCTGCGGAGCACAGGCTCCGGACGCGCAGGCCCAGCGGCCACGGCTCACGGGCCCAGCCGCTCCGCGGCACGTGGGATCCTCCCGGACCGGGGCACGAACCCGTGTCCCCTACATCGGCAGGCGGACCCCCAACCACTGCGCCACCAGGGAAGCCCTCCACCACTTACTTTTAAGGTAATTTATTAGACAGCCAGAGTAACTAGGACAGCAAACCAAGCATAAAATGTGAAACCTTCTAAGGTCCTTACCTTGGCATCTGCAGGCTCCTACTCGTCCTATGTCACAGTAGCAATGCACCGAGACTGGAGGGGTAACCACAGGGAGGGTTCTGCTGCCACAGACAGCTCGGCCACGAGGGAGGCAAAGACATGAAAAATGGGAAGAGACCTGCAGAAGCATAAGAATAACTGGGGGGGCTTCCCTGGTGGCGCAGTGGTTGAGAATCCGCCTGCCAATGCAGGGGACACGGGTTTCAGCCCTGGTCCGGGAAGATCCCACATGCCGCGGGGCAACTAAGCCCGTGAGCCACAACTACTGAGCCTGCACTCTAGAGCCCGCGAGCCACAACTACTGAGACTGCGACTACTGAAGCAAGCCTGCGTGCCTAGAGCCCATGCTGCGCAACAAGAGAAGCCACCGCAATGAGAAGCCCGCGCACCGCACCGAAGAGTAGACCCCGCTCGCTGCAACTAGAGAAATCCCGCGCACAGCAACGAAGACCCAACACAGCCAAAAATAAATTTATTAAAAAAACAAAAAGAATCATTGAGAATTGACTGTACACTGTATAGAATGTAATTTACCCAACACTGACCATTTCTAACCCTGATGCTGTGTCTGCTAGAACTCTATTTTTGGCAGTGGCATTCTATAGTCACCCCTACCCCACTTTTTTTAAGAAAGAAGAAAAGATATATGGGCAGTGGGGCTTTGAATCATTTTATTCCCCTGGGCCTTATTACCTCCAGCTTTTTTTTTTTTTTTTTTTTTCGGTACGCGAGCCTCTCACTGCTGTGGTCTCTCCCGTTGCGGAGCACAGGCTCCGGACGCGCAGGCTCAGTGGCCATGGCTCACGGGCCCAGCCGCTCCACGGCATGTGGGATCTTCCCGGACCGGGGCAGGAACCCGTGTCCCCTGCATCGGCAGGTGGACTCCCAACCACTGCGCCACCAGGGAAGCCCCACCTCCAGCTTTTTGGCTTCCTCCAAACCCTCTCTCCCATTCACACGCATCTACTCATTATTGCTTAGTTTGCTAAAAACAGAATTTGTGGAATTTAATGAGCTGAATACCCAATAGTGGTGGCACCATCAGCAATCCTCCCCCCAATAATCCCCAATCATCATAATCATTGCCATCATGATCTTTGTTATGACCAAATAATGCTTAATCTTATGAAAAGTATAACTCCAAACCACTTGAGTATATTCTGCTGTTTTTTACTCATCTGTAGCTATCTCACCCTGGGTCCCCCAAGCAGAACCCAAGACAAGGACCTATGTGCAGGTGGTCTATGTGGTAGGAGATCCCAGGGAGCCAGAGTGAAAGAGAGGGGAGAATAGACCTGCAAGGAGGAAAAACCAATAAAAGCAGACACCTTTGAAGTTGCTACTCTAGATCGTGGAGCGTGATTCCATGAGACTTCCTGAGAAGCATATGGAATTTCTCCACTGCAGGATAATATCAGCTAATATTTGCTGGGCACTGATTATGCTACGTATTTCCAAACACAGTTTAATCACCACAACAACACCGTGAGGTGGGTTTTAATAATCCCCATTTTATGGATGACAAAGCTGAGGCTTAAAAATCTTAAAACTGCCCAAGGCCACAGAGCTAGGCAGAGGTGGAGCCCCACCCTCTAACTCTAAAATCTTTTGCCTCTTTAGAACCGCTTCTACTGTGCAAAGAGGGCAGACAGTTTCACTGGTCTCTCTCAGAAGCTCTTAGAAAATGCAAAATTATCTTTTTTGGCCTCAAATCAAAAGGCCTCTGAGGAAAAGGTCCCCAAGTGTACAACAGGAATTGTCTGGCACACTTACACCCAGGGCTCCCAGCTGCAAGGCGACCTGAGAAGGAACATTCTCTGAGAACTCTGATAAGCCTCTCCAGCCCATGTTATTTTTGTGATGGTGCAGCTGATAAGATTTCACAGAAACATGTGGACAGCAAACCACAGACCTAGGAAAACCTAGGAGCAAAGAACAAAGCTGAGTTTTAGGTCTTACGGAATCCCTGGCAGGAAGCAAGCAGAGCTCCTCGTGGCCCCATCGCTGTCGCCCTTCTTCATCAGTCACAGTGCTATTCTTAGTTTGAGGTATCTCAGTGGTCACCGAAGAGAACTCTCAACTGGCTGAATAATTCCAGTGGCTCAGAATAGCACATCTGAAGCCGGGAAGAGCGAGCCAGCAGGCACGCTGCTACATTGTTAAGTGAAACTGGGTGGGGAGGAGGGAGGTTCTGTGGACACTGAGAGCCAGGTCAAAGGGCCTTTCTTTTCACTCAGGGAAAAGGCCGGAATAGCCGGTTTTGTTGCAGAAACAATGCTTTAGGGGAGAAGAAGTAAATTCAAAGTAGAGAGCTAGTACACAAAGGCCAAAAAAAAGTCTTCATTCATTTAATGTCTTTTCTTCATTTTGCCAGATTTAAAATGTGGAATTAACTTTGTTGTCTTGCAGTTATAAAATCAATATATTTTCATTGTAAAAAACAAAACAAAAACACAGACATACAGTAAAGTATAAAAATGAAAGTAGGGACTTCCCTGGTGGTCCAGTGGTTAAGACTCCACGCTCCCAATGCACCGGGCCCGGGTTCAATCCCTGGTCAGGGAACTAGGTCCCTCATGCACAGCTAAGGGATCCCGCACAGAGCAACCAAGATCCCACGTGCCGCAACTAAGACCTGGGCAAAAAAAGTAAAAATAAAAAAAAGGAAAGTAAAAATCAGCAGTAATTCCATTATCCAAAGCTCAGAAATACAAACACTATTCACTTTATGGTGAGTTTTGCTGTTGTTTTTGTTGTACGTAAACAACTGGTATTTGCTACCCTCTTTCTCTGGGCAAAATCCGCCCAAATTCCTTTGGCACCTGTTCTCTCCCTCTAGTTCTCAGCCCGGTGGTTAGGGATTGCCTCACTCTCGGTTCCATTGTCCAGTCCTTAATGGCTTCAGCTCACCACTGTAGCCCATTTCCGTGGCCAGAGAATTTGGTTCAGCAGTGGTTATGTGACCCAAACCAGACCAACCCCAGTGAAGTGTGCGTCTTCTAGGACACTCAAACAAAGATTCTATGTTCTACTGGAAGTGAATGAGGAAACGTAGCCCCAGGGACCGTTGGCAGCTATCCTGGGATCATAAGAGAAGAAGCAACTCCACAGAATGCAGAAGAGAGAGACAGAAAGAAACCAGGCTCTCTGGGATGTCACTGAGCCCCTGGCAACCCTGCCTTTTCAGTTACAGGAATCAACTGACTTCATTATTAAATCAGCTTTGAGTTGGGTTTTCAGTTACTAGCAGCTGGGAAAGGATCCTAATCAATGTCAGTTTCTTTGGACTTCTTTCTGGCATACACACTGACCCTACTCCCACACATATGGCTTTATGGAAAAAACAGGGATTCGACTACCTTTTCAGGTCAAGAAATATAGGCCTACATAATAGTGATTTCTAATGTCCTTCTTGCCATGTAAAGCTCTACTTAAATGTCATCTCAGTCAGGCTTCCTCTGACCTACTTAAAGTAGCCCCATCCCTAATCACTTTTTATCACAACACCCTTTTCATTTTTATCATAGCACTTACACACCCCAGCTTAAAAAACTCTTTATCGGGCTTCCCTGGTGGCGCAGTGGTTGAGAGTCCGCCTGCCGATGTAGGGGATACGGGTTCGTGCCCCGGTCCGGGAAGATCCCACATGCCGCGGAGCGGCTGCGCCCGTCAGCCATGGCTGCTGAGCCTGTGCGTCCGGAGCCTGTGCTCCGCAGCGGGAGAGGCCACAACAGTGAGAGGCCCGCGTACTGCAAAAAAAAAAAACAAAACAAAAAAACTCTTTATCTATTTATTCCAGGTCACCAACCCTTAAAATGTAAGGTCCATAAAAAAAGGCATATCTGTATCCCTAGATTTTACAATGATATTCTCACAGTGTATGTGCTCAATGGGTGCTTATTGAATAAATGACTGAATGCCTGAATAATACTTCATGTATATAACATAATTTATTTAAAGCAAGTTCCTATGTTGAATATTGAGGTTGTTTCCAAGTTTCTGCTCATAAAACAGCTATTCTTCATACATTTATTATTTTCTTAGTATAAATTCTTGAAGTAGAACTGCTGAGCAAAAGCAAACATGTTGAAGGGTCTTATGTATATTGCTATGTCGACCTGCAAAAAAAATGTGTACCAATTTATACTCCGATTTTAAAACACGAGACTCTAAGGCTCCACTTCCTTCCCCACAGATGAAAAATAGTAACTCTTTGTTGTATTATTTTTCATGCCGTTATTAGTGGAGTTGAATATTTTTTCATATCTTTATTAGCTATACGTATTGCTTTTTAAGGAAACTTTATCTTTTGCCCATTTTTCTATTGGGCTTTCAGCTTTCCTTACTGACTTGAAGGAAGGTTTTTAAAAAAAATAGGGACTCCACAGGCAGCGCAGCGGTTAAGAATCTGCCTGCCAATGCAGGGGACACGGGGTTGATCCCTGGTCTGGGACTATCCCACATGTCACGGAGCAACCAAGCCCATGCACCACAACTACTATAGCCACAACTACTGAGCCCACACGCCACAACTACTGAAGCCCACGTGCTCTAGGGCCCGCGTGTCGCAACTACTGAGACCGTGTGCTGCAACTACTGAAGCCAGTGTGCTTAGAGCCCGTGCTCCACAATAAGAGAAGCCACCACAATGAGAAGCCCGTGCACTGCAAAGAAGAGTAGCCCCGGCTTGCCACAACTAGAGAAAGCCCGTGCACAGCAACAAAGACCCAATGTAGCCAAAAACAAACAAATAAATAAATAAAATAGATTGAGAGCACTAACCCACACATTTATATTCTATCAATATCCAGACATCTATATCTGAGCCTTCAGACATTCTTTTGAGGTTAGAAAGTGCACTTTCTGGTCCTTTCCTTGTTGGTGAGCTTCTCAGGGAGGGAAATGATGGGATCCCAGGGTAAGTCTCAAAGACATGGTGGGCATGCCTATGGTAACAGGGAGCAGAGTGGATCAGTAGTCAGCAATCCGATCTGCAGAGATCTTGACGTGGGCTAGCTGATCATGGTGATGTAGATGGCTAGGCTTCAAAAGTCTTATTTGATTTGTATAAGCTGAAAAACTTTAGGTTTGGGAAGAGACTTGCATGAATCACAATGAAGAGGCATGGCCCCTCAGTCAATTTCCATTCACATACGAGCCTCCAAAATATTATGCTAAGTGAAAGAAGCCAGAAACAAAAGGTCACATATTGTATGATTCCATTTATATGAAACATTCAGAATAGCCAACTCTATAGAGACAGAAAGCAGACTCATGTTTGCCAGGGGCTCGGAGGCAGGATGTATGGGAAGTAACTGCTTAATGGTACAGGGTTTCCTTCTGGGGTGACGAAAATGCCTTGGAACTAGATAGGAGTGATGCTTGCCCAACACTGTGAATGTACTAAATGCCACTGAATTGTACACTTTAAAATAGTAAATGGTTAATTTCATATTATGTGAATTTTACCTCAGTTTAAAAAGAAGAACTTTTGCATCTAGGTTTCTTTGTTTTTGTTTTTTAAGGCTTACATCTGTTGAGCACCTACCATGTGCCAGGCCCTGTGCTAAGAAATTAGCTGTATTATAGCATGTAACCCTCACAATCAACCTCTTGAGATAGGTGCAATTTTTATGCTTAGTTTACAGATGAGGAAACTGAGGCTGTAACAAAGAGGTTATAAAACTAATCAATAGCTTTCAGAGAGGGATTCAAACACAGGTAGTCTGCTCAGGGGCCAACATCCTCAACCACTGTGCTTTGTGAATTCATTGCCTTCAGAGGAATTCTACTCCCTAGGCTTTGTCAAAAAAGCAAGGAAGTTGACATACATTGGTGGTAGGTTTGGGCTAATATTCTTGTAGTGCCTACCCTGGGCCAGTCACTTAGGTAGACTCCTCAATTAATTCTCACCACCACACTTTGCAGAAGGAACTACTTCAACCCTTATTTTGTACATGAGGAGCCTGAGGCTCAGGCAACTTACCCCAGGTCCCAGGACCAGTGAGGCACCACAGCCAGATCAGCTGAGACACCAGCCCTTGCTCTGAACTGAGGATGGATGCGACTAGCTCCAGCCCAGCCTCTGAGGTTCTCTCTCACAGGACCCTTTTCCTCTTTCAGCTCAATCATCTGTGCAGCAGATAAGAAAGTGACAAACAGGGAGAAGGCACTGCCTCTGCTCCCTATCCCACAGAAAGAACGTTACCATCCTTCTGTCCAGTTAGTACAAATGCACAAGGCTGGAGAGCTGGTTCCCATTCCCCTCTGTCACATCCATATCTATTAACAGGTAAGTATTGACTAAGTTAGGAAATGTTAATTCATCTAGGCCTGAAGAGGAATACAGGCCCAGGGACAAGTCCAGCAGCTGGGCCTAAAACCATTATCTAATCTCCTGTAATGCCCTGAACTACATTCTATTTCTACAGAGAAGTTTTCAGAATGCATTCCCCAGACCAGCTCCACAAATGTGACCTCTGCAATCATCCTGCTAACAAAGGTGGACAGCCATCCCTCTGAAATCCCATTTGGTCCTTATTCAGCAGAGCTTTGGGAGCTAATTTTCTAAGCAACAAAAATATATTTGTCACCTTCTCCCAAATCTCTATTTCTTATTCCAACACATTTCAACTATAGTAGACACAGAGAACAGGACCTTAAGAGCTATACGCATGAGTTCTTTCTAGAGCCAGGTGAAATTTCTGGCCCGTCTTGTAGAGTAAGTTACGAACCATGCCAGGGAGCAGCAGAGTTCCTTCTGCACGTTCAGAACGCTGGCATCCCTTGCAGTTGCATGGATGCTGAGGAAGGGATGGTGGGGAAGGGATGCCGGGAAGAGGTAAGGGAGGGTTGCAGACTCAATGCCCTCTCACTTGTCATGAAGGTCATATTAGTAAATGAGCCTGGGTGGGTTCTATATGGGGCAGCAAACACCCAGCCCCCAGCCTATGGTTGCCATGCAAAGATGTGCGCCCAGAACTGCCACACCTACCATTTTTAAAAGGAAAGCCCCCAATCTGGACTTGTACCCGTAAAATCTGCTGATTTTTAAATTAAAAAAAAAAATTTCATCACCCTGTGCAGGCCAAACAAAACACGTTTATGAACTAGATTAGTTCCATAGCTTCTGGCAATTTGCAGAATTGGCTTCAAAGTGCTTTTTTTATTTCAATTGTAAATAGAAAACAATGCATGATCAACAAACTATTTTGAGACATCCTATAGAAGCGGACTCTAGAAAGACAGACAGGAAGACTGGATTCACAAGCAGAAAACTTTGTTTTGAACCCAAACTATACATGTTTCTTATCAGCTGAAGGATTCTGAACAAGTTACACAACTAAGTTATAGATTACTTATAAAACTGGCATAGCCACACCTGCCACTCTTACTATGCAGGGCTGTTGCAGAGAACAGATCAGATTATCCATTTAGGCATTTCTCAGGCAAATAAAGTAATTTGCAATGTAAACCTCTGAAAGGCAGAGCATAGTTCATATTCAGTACACAGTGCCTGTGTTTATCTGCACACAGAGACGCTCAATAAATATTTTTCATTGACTTAGCTTACCGAAATTCCTGCTATAATCCAAATTTAGAGAGCTAATCTTTCTAAGGATCTACAAAATATTTTTGTGTGACTATGAAGCATAATAATTCACATAGTGACTGATGATGGCTAAAACTATTGAAAGTTCCCAGACAGGGTCAAATTACACGCTAATGTGTAGATTTTTGTCTGGTAGAGATGCAAATAATTTCTGCCTGGTGGGAAAGACAAAGACAAAGGTTATCATTTCCTATCCTGTAGGATATTAACCAGTTTTTATTTAACTCTGAATTCTTATTCTAATATTGCTTAATTAATTGTTTATCTATAACTAGTTCCTCAGATGTTCTTTAAACCAGTCTTAATATCTTAATGGTTCCCTCATTAAGTAATGGGCTGAAAAAAATCTTCGACAAGGATTCATTTTATATTTGCATGAGAATCATAATTTTATCCTTTTGAAAACTACACATCGATATTAGCCTGTCTTTTGCTAGCCAAACTAAGTTCTTAATAATTTAAGAACTTAATTATAATTCTTAAGTTCTTAATAATTTTCCTCAACTTGTTTTACTAAAGTTCTCCAGTTTATATCAGAGCTATCAGTGTTGAAGTTTAAACTGGGCCACAATGTTAGAAAATCTTATGTCACTGACATGCTTTTGTGACAAAACACAGACACTGCATTTATTTCTCCCTTCATTCATTCATTCCAGTTTCCAACAAACATTTCTGTAATATATGCAAGACACTGAAAAGTATACATAGATGAATAACATACACACACACACACACACACACTCCTTTTAAGGGAGTTTAGAAGTGAGTGGTGAGCAGTTCTGTACATTGATAACTAGAATATCAGAGAATATAGATGAAGGGCTATGGAAACTTATTGAAGGAGTCAGTGTTAAATTGGATTGGGGGCATCAGAGAAGGCCTGCCAGAGAATGGGATATATTAGCTGATTGGAAAAATCCTGGAAAAATGCCTAGGATTTTGAAAATCAGTGAAGAAAAGGGAAAGGTATTCCCAGCAGAACAAACAGCAGAGAATTCAAGAAATGCAGTGAGGACAAGTCCTTCTATGAAGTTGGAACATACATGACTTTGCAGGAGAAAGTTTCCTGAAAAAGGATTTGCGGGTCTATTGTTACAAAGCAAACTAACCCAAACTCAGTGGCTAAACACAAAGCTTGTGTAATATTTCTCATATATCTGCTGATCTAAGCTGGGGTCAGTTAGCATGTTTCTATTCCATATCCCTCCCACCCTGCCTGGGCCACAGCAGGTCGGTCGTCTGAGGAGTTCCCTGGAGGATGGCAGAGGCGCAGGACAGCAAGTCATATGGTCAATCCAAAGCCAAGGGGTGGGGACATACATTCTGAGTCTTTAGAGGAAGGAATGGTAAAGTCACAAGGCAAAGAACATAGATACAGAGAAGGGTGAAGAACAGACTCGACAGGGACAAATAGTAGGAAAACCCGAATGCCATGATTAACGATTAAACTTTGTTGCTAAGAGACTAGATCTTAATTGTTCTCACCTCAAAAAAGAAATGATAATTATATGATAGAGGTGTTAGCTAACACCCAGATGGTAATTATATTGCAATATGTAAGTGTATCGAATCAACAAGTTATACACCATAAACTCGTGCAGTGTTGTATGCCAACTATATCTCAATAAAAAAATGAAAGAAGTAAACTTCGTTCTAGGCAAGGAGAAGTCATCACTGTTTTTTTAAGTAGCAGGGAGACATTCTCAGATCTATGTTAGAAAGATGATCATGCCTGTTGGCTAGTGGAGGATTAGAGAATTTACAACTAGCTGAACTAGGGTAGTGGCTGTGGGAAAAGGGACAGAGAGACAAATTAAAAATAGTTCTTACGTAGAATGAAGTAGGTCATCATTTGGATGAAGAGTAAGAAAATCAGACACCACTCAGATTTCTAAATTGATATGGGAAAACCACTGGGAATTAGACCACTAGCTACTTTTATTGAGCATTTATTTTGTGCCAGCTACTACTGCAAACATTTTATGCAGATCATTTAAGTGCCACATAAAACCCACGACACAGTGTTATAATTTTCTATCCCTATTCTATAAATGCAAAAACTGAGCCTTAAGATAGTTGAGTAACTTGCCCAAGGTTCTAAGCTAATACCTGACAAAACTGGGGTTTAAACATAAAACCATTTTGATTCCAGAATCTGAGTTCATAACCTCTATGGGCTGCCTCATCAGGATAGGGATAATGAGGGAACCAGCTCTGGGGGGAACTAACATTTGATTTGGGGAAGGGACTGGATTATTGACTTTATATCCTGGCCATCATAGTATTTTTGAGTAATAAAATGCCAGTTTATTTATTGGTATAAAACGTCATTTTGATATTTTAAAATGCCTGAAGTTTGAGTCATTTACATTTTGGCTCAAAGGTGCACTCATTTGGAAAGATTCAGAATCCATCCCTCCGCTCTTTCAAACCCTTCCAAAGTATCTTGCTATAATTCCCTCTTCCTGGGCTTCTAATGAGGTTTATGTGTATTCACCATTTGTTTCTCACAGATCCTTTGCTCCATCTATACTTACAGTAGTCTGTAATGGAGTTATTTTAGAATGGGGGGAGCGGAGAGGGGGAGGAGAGGGTTGTGGAAAGCAAAGAGAGCATTCAGTGGGGGATTTGGGAAGGAGGAGAAAGGGGGTTTGGGAAGTTTCTAGTCCAGCTCCAGCCCCCCCTCATTTTTTCTACTCCTCTCTTCTATCGTCCTCAGAGACAGATCTACTCTCATTAACTCAACACATCTCTCCCAGGATGATTTATATCAGTCAATATCTTTTCCCCAACCATCCTTCCTGGAGAGACTTAAGCTCAGAAGGACAGAGGAACCTGGACTCTGGCCCTCTCTGAGGTGGAATAGCATCTGAGGACAATGTAGAAGCAATGAAATCACATCTCACTTTTTACTGCACAAGATAAATACCAAAATACTATATTGTCGTTGCAACCAATAGTTTGGGGAATGTAGACTGTGCCAATTTTATACCTATGTACATATAGGCATGATTTAAATAAAAGGCAGGGGGCCTTCCCTGGTAGTCCAGTGGTTAAGACTCCACACTTCCACTGCAGGGGGCGCGGGTTCCACCCCTGGTTGGGGAGCCAAGATCCCACATGTCACGTGACATGGCCAAAAAAAATAATAAAAAAAAATTAAAGTAAAATAGTAAAATACAAGGTAGGATGGCAATGGGTTGTATTTATCTCCCTATTTACTCACGTATATTTTAATTGCCATTGAGCCTTTTATTTTAAATCTCATTTCACTACTTATTATTTATTTAATTTTTAAAATAAATTTATTTATTTACTTATTTTTGGCTGAGTTGGGTCTTCGTTGCTGCACACGGGTTTTCTCTAGTTGCGGCGGGCGGGGGCTACTCTAGTTGTGGTGCACGGGCTTCTCATTGCAGTGGCTTCTCTTGTTGAGCACGGGCTCTAGGTGCGCAGGCTCAGTAGTTGTGGCATGTGGGCTCAGTAGCTGTGGCTCGCGGGCTCAGTAGTTGTGGCTCGTGGGCTCTGGAGTGCAGGCTCAGTAGCTGTGGCGCACGGGCTTAGTTGCTCTGTGGCATGTGGGATCTTCCCAGACCAGGGCTAGAACCTGTGTCCCCTGCATTGGCAAGCAGACTCTATTATTTGAATCCTTTTTATTCATTTTGTTTCTCATAATTTTTTTTTTTTTTTTTTTTTGGCCGTGCCACACAACTTGCAGGATCTTAGTTCCCCAGCCAGGGATTGCACCCAGGCCATGGCAGTGAAAGTGCTGAGTCCTAACTACTGGACTGCCAGGGAATTCCGTTTTCTCTTAATTTTTAGAGCTTTTCTACTCATTAAAATTAAATTAACTCTTCTTTATTTAAAACAAAATACAAGTACACATATAATATATGCATTTGTGATTATATAAATATCATATAAAATCTATAAAGATGTGTAAATATAGGTAATTTTCCTTCTTTTGATCCATTCAGTCATTCATTCATTTGTTCATTCATTCACTCATGCTTTAACACTGGACAAGAAGTACAGCTGCAGGGATGGCCTATAAGGATACCGACCGAGATGATTAATTTTGTGTCTACTTGGCTGAGCTATGGTGGCCAGATTATTTGGTCAAAGGTTATTCCGGATGTTTCTGTGAGTGTGTTTGGGTGAATGAGATTAACATTCAAATCAGTGGATTTTGAGTAAAGCAGACTGTCCTTCTTAATGTGGGCAGGCCTCATCCAGTCAGTTAAAGTCCTGAATATAGAACGACCGATCTTCCTTCCCCGAGCAAGAAGAATTCTGCCAGTAGGCCATCGCCTTTGCACTCAGACTACAAGTCTTCCCTGGGCCTCTAGCCTGCAGATCTAGGATTTACCAAGCCTCCCTAGTGGTATAAGCCAATTCCTTAAAATAAATCTCTATTTGAACACACACATCCTGCTGGTTGTGTTTCTCTGGAGAACCCTAATACAGGTACACAGGCTTTCCCGCTCCACTCTCCCTAGCGGATAGTTCCCTTGTTCTACTCATGTTCTCCAAGCCCATTCTAAGACACTAGACAGAAAAAATCCCTCGCCTTGGAGGGCTCAGTAGATTCACAGCCCAGTCATCATCACCTTACAAGCAGTCAGGGCTCCTCAGGATTTGTACCGCTGCATGCTCCAGCCTGTCAACCGCCTGCCTCTGCATTTCTCCGCATTTCTTTGCCTGAAGATGGGGGGAGGGGTAAGGAGAAGGAGCAGGGTCAGGACACCCTCTCCCTCATCAATATTTACAGTAGCCAGGGCATGGAAGCAACCTAAGTGTCCATCGACAGACGAATGGATAAAGAAGATGTGGCACATATATACAATGGAATACTACTCGGCTATAAAAAGAAACGAAATAGAGTTATTTGTAGCGAGGTGGATGGACCTAGAGTCTGTCATACAGAGTGAAGTAAGTCAGAAAGAGAAAAACAAATACCGTGTGCTAACACATATATATGGAATCTGAAAAAAAAAAAAAGGTTACAAAGAACCTAGAGGCAAGACGGGAATAAAGACGCAGACCTACTAGAGAATGGACTTGAGGACATGGGGAGGGGGAAGGGTAAACTGGGACGAAGTGAGAGAGTGGCATGGACATATATACACTACCAAATGTAAAACCAATAGCTAGCGGGAAGCAGCCGCATAGCACAGGGAGATCAGCTCGGTGCTTTGTGACCACCTAGAGGGGTGGGATAGGGAGGGTGGGAGGGAGGGAGATGCAACAGGGAAGAGATATGGGAATATATGTGTATGTATAACTGATTCACTTTGTTATAAAGCAGAAACACACCATTGTAAAGCAATTATACTCCAGTAAAGATGTTAAAAAAAAAAAAAAAAGCAAGCATACTTGCACTAAGCTGCTCTCAGTCAAAGTCTGAAGCCAGCTGGTGAACAAACAGCACAGCCCCTGCCCCCAACTTGGGTGGGAAAACTCTGAGGCACGTGTTTCATACCATTGACTAGCATTTCTTGGGGGTATTGAGTTCTGGTCTCCCATTGTAGAGTTTCCTTGTATTTCCCAAACCAACTACTTGAACTCAAAACCTGATCTTGGGGTCTGCTTCCCAAATTACCATCTCCCCCAGCCTCCACCCCGCAACTACTGCTGTTTCCTACACCAGACAAAAGCACGGTTGACAGAAGCAGTAAACTGAGGGATGGATAGAAGGTTATGCTTCACTTCTCTAACCAGCAGAGGCTGAACACGCTGCTCATGAAGCAGGACTACCATGCAGACTCGGGAAGTCTCAGGTTGGAGGGTAGAAGGTGCCCCAAAGAGACCTGCTGAGGGTACAAAACTTTACGTAAGTCCCCCGTTTTATCCTACAAATTCGTGTGAGGTTTGCACTCTGCCGCACCATCTACCCTGTGTTTTAAACACCCACCACCCACTCTGAGTACAATGGATTTTGCAGAAAGATGGATAACGCATTTTCCTTGGGGCTTCATGCATGTCATGCTGCTATTTGAGAGGGAATGGCCCTGAATGCTCTAGAATTGCTCTCTGGATTAGATCAGAAGTCAGAGTGATGCTTCTACACCGCAGTTTTAGGTGCTTTCTCCAGAACATTTACCGAATGGCCCTCAGAATCACGCTACGGCCCTACAAAGAAAAACACAGTAAGAAATGGACCTCCAAAATCCTCCTTGCAAGTGTGGTCATGATTGCATGAGGCAAAATGAGACCCCACAGAATAAAAAGAATGGGGGAGGCGAGAGAATTCTGGGACAACTCCCCCCCTTCCTGCATGCAGAGTGAACACTGTGCCCCCTCCTCCTGCTTGTCCTTCCTATTCTGACATTCTTCCCTTTCCTCATTTGCCTGGCACCATTTTTTCTTCCTTATACTCCACATATATTGTAGGCAGCCTTAAATCCTCCCTAGGACAAAGCTGAAAATGAACTAAAAAGGTGTGGGGCAGACACTGGTGGTCCACTGGGCACCACTGGGACATTCTAGGGAACAGAGGTCCTTCCTTCCTGCCTGCACCACCTAACGCATCACAAAAAAGTGCTGGAGCCAGATGACAGCCCAGCTCCTGATCAAAAGCCTCCTCTCCTCCCTTCCTTGAGTTTGCAAAAAGGCTCATTCCTGTATTTGAAGAACACAAGCAAACTAAACCATCATATATTTAACCTGCTTTTTTTTTTCCACCCACAAAAGGTGGCTTTTATTTATGAAATATGCAGATCTGAGTCAGTGCCTTGAAGTCTGCTCAATTCAAGGTACTGCACTGAATGGTATATAAATTACAGCACCAAACTGACAATACAACCAAGGATAAAGTTGTAATGTAACTCAGTTATGAATAAGCTGAATTACCAACTCTGCTAAACACACGCTTATCATCTTTGTGTGAATTCTTATTACAAAAAGCCCTTAATGGAACCAAGACTCTTCTCCTTTCCTAAATTCAGGGTACTTTTGATTCACACAAACCTCAATTCCTTGTCTGTTTTTTTAAAATGCTAAACATATTTTAGCCTTTAAGAGTGAATGCGGGAGTATAAACGGATGCAACTTTTCTAGGAAGCAATTCGGCAGTAAATATCAAGAGTCTTAAAAATGTTCCTCTGCTTTTACTCAGTAATTCCATTTCTGAGCACCTACCTAAAGAAGAGGACTGGAATGCTGATCATTGATATACAAAAATGGATTATATATAAAATGGTGCATCTCCTGTAAAAAGAAGCAAAAAATAGGAAATAATCGAAACGGCCAACACTAGGAGATCTACTTATGCAGCAGTGGTCACGGCATGTATTATTATTCTGCAGTTATTAGCAATGGTGTTGCGTGAGTTTTACCTACCTGAAACGTTCAAACGAAAAAGGAGGAAAGAGAACTGCACAGTGTACACCCAGCTATTACACACGTGGACATCCACAAATATATAATTGGAGGAAATGCACCAAAATTATCTGAGGGATGGGGCTATAAGTAATTTTTATTTTCTTTTTCATATGTCTCTATTTTCCGATGTTCAGCGATGAGCATGTCCTCACTTTTATGATCAGTAATTGAAATAAAAGCTGCCCTCCAAAGTAGGAAGTAGTGTAGAAATCCACCACAAAGCACCTTGATTACAATGTCCTCCTTTTTATTAAATTATAAAACTGACTGCAGTCAATACACACAATTTTGGGAATGTGTTTTTCTCAAGTATCTGCTTTCGTGGAACACATGGTTTTAAACAGACAGACAAAAATACTTCTATACCAACTTCTTGGACTTCAAGCTATTTAGCACTACCAAGTATAGCTATTATATATACAGTCAGAATTTACGGAAAATATCACAAAGACAAATGTCTTGAAAAGATGACACGGTGCAGAGAAAACCATAGCTCTTAAACTGGTATAAAAATTTAATCAAAATGTTTTAGTCCATTATGGCTTTGCATAAAGCTTCAAAAGAAGAAAATTTAAGACACTTCTCATCAAAGGCACTTACACAGTTGTAATAAACTACTTCTTTGAATTCAGTTTGAGTCACATAGTATTTTTATTTATTTTTTTCACATTCTGTCTCTCATTGAAACGGTCCTGGAAGGCAGCTATTAATGAGGAAAAATAGTTATCATTTCTTAATATGTATGTTAAAAATACGCAAACAGAATTAATACAGATTTTGGTCCACTGAAGCAGGTAACAGTATCAGATGGTAGTGCTTCTCTTAATTCTGAGCCAAAAGCCATAAGCTCCCCAGGCTCAGTCCCCTGGGCTCCCCAGGAAGTGCCCCTACATCTCCATAGTACATGAAAACTGCAAAGAACCATCCTCCCACGGCTGGTGGGAATGCTGCTCTGAGGGGGCGGCAGCGGGGCACACAAGAGTCAATCCTTGGGCATCTATAATTCCGTGTCCCGGTATCGGGAAGGCTGGCCGTAATAATTGCGTTTTGAGTGTTCCGACAGCTGCTGTCGGTATTCTTCCTCCTCGGCGTCACTGCCATAACTTCCTCTGGGATCCTGATAAAGTCTGGCAGGACCTTTCTGTGGCTCGGGGGGCCTGGAACTAACAAAGTGAAAGGGTTACATGAAGCCGAAATCTCGGGCCTCCCCGCCCGTGATGCATGCAGTGGTCAACTGCCCAGGATGGCTGGCTCACCTGAGTTACACTCTGCTGACAAGCCAGGGCACTCCTGGCCTGGCTCCAGGTTCCCAGAGTGGTAGGAGTGAGGACGGGAATAACAAGGCCAATGCCCACTTGAGCAGCGAGTGGGGAAGCTGGTCACGTGCTCCCTGACCTAAGAACTCTCCAGCCGGATGTGGGCGCCTTCTTAAGCTCACTGGCTAAAAGCTCACAAGCAGAGCAAGTTCTTTGCCAGTTTCAGTCAGTTATACCAAATCCCCTCTGTTTCCAGGGGCCACTTGGTAGGCTGTGCCACAGTTCAACTGGCAAAGAAGAAATCTGTCTCTAGTTTTCTGTTGCGCGTTAAAACTAGACTCCAGTTTCCAGTCAGAATGGCTGCAAGAAAATGTGATTTTTTTTCTTTTGTTTCCTATTCTCAGAAGCAGGAAATGATCCAGCTTAAAACCTCAACAGGAAGACACTGTGATAATTACTAGTGCTTACGTAGCACTTTCAACATAAAGCATCTTACCAACACCGGTCGATTGATGTCACCTTCCCTTCAGACCACAGCTCAGAACAAGTGGCCTGACTTTGCTAGGTGATGCAAAGGAATTAAGGAGCTTGGCTAAGAGCTCGAAAATATTAGCAATGAAACAACTGGCATCTAAGCCCCGGGAAGTTTGCTCATGTGCTATCCGAACATAATTTAACACACCTGGGCTCCAATGGGTCTAATGGGACTGACTTGGAATGTCAATGATTACACTGTGTCAGTTCTAGCACACAATCAACACTACCATAAAATTTTGACTCTATGATCTTTACAATTAATTTGACTGAATAAGCCAACAGTTGACCAGGAAAAAAAAACAACCTTCTTGTTACTTTGAAATGTAGGTGAAAGAAATTCATTCTTAGGCATCCGAGTCCTAGACAAGCCCCTTTTTTAGACCTATACCTTCCGAGCAGCTCTTACCTTGTGTACTGGGGTGGGCCGGGCTCCGGCTTGGGTGTTTTGATTGGAACTGCATAGATATCAGGATGCTTCTGAGCAATTTCAATCTGTGGTGATTAAGAAAAAAAAGAGGGAAGGGACGAATGACTAGACAGTCAGCTCGCTCATTCCCTGCTGGTTCCATTTTCCAATCCCATTTCAAGGAGAAGAGGAAAAAGAGAAGCAAATCTCTAGCTTCTAGGGTTGTACGTGATGCCTAGTGGTATATGTCAAATAGGAAAAATGTTTAAAACTAATGAAATTCTGCCGCATGCTACAATATGGTTAAACCTTCAGGACACTATGCTATGGGAAATAGGCCAGTCACAAAAAGACAGATACTGTATGATTCCACTTATATGAAGCTCCTAAGCTGTCAAATTCATGGAGACAGACAGTAGAAGGCTGGTTAAGGGACTGGGGAAGGAGGTGGTGGGGGTCATTAATATTGACATATACAGAGCTTCGGCTGGGGAGGATGACAAAATTCTGGAGATGAATGGTGGAGGTAGTTCACAGCAATGTGAGTACACTGAAAGCCCCTGAACACTTACAAACGGTTAAAATGGTAAGTTTTATGTATACTTTACCACCAAAAAAAAAAAGAAAGAAAAGAAAAAAGAGGTCTCTTGCCTTCTGAGATGGCCCACACTTTGTGGAGTGTGTTTCTCCCAGGGCCACTCTTGCCTGTTGAGACGAACAGTGTCCTGTCTATGGAATGTGTACCTCTAAATAAATCCACTTCTTATCTATCACTTTATCTCTCACTGAATTCTTTCTGAGATGAGACACAAAGAACCTGAGCTTTGCTCGGTGCTTTGTGACCACCTCGAGGGGTGGGATAGGGAGGGTGGGAGGGAGATGCAAGAGGGAGGAGATACGGGGATGTATGTATATGTATACCTGATTCACTTTGTCATACAGCAGATACTAACACACCATTGTAAAGCAATTATACTCCAATAAAGATGTTTTAAAAAAAAATGAGCTTCAGTAAGTCCTGACATCAGGAACTAAGGCCCCCAGCCAGGTGGAGGATGGAACGATGACGTTGACCCTCCTGACTTCAATCGGCTAAAGCTTGGACTCTGTCAAGCTCTGCCCCAATTCTATGCTGAATTCTCTACTCAAGCCCCCTGATGAATATGCACGTACCCTTCGTTTAAAACCTCCCCAGTTTTGCAGTTTGGGAGACGCTACTTTGGGAAAAGATCCCCAGTGTTCTCCTTACTTACGGTGAGTAATAAATGCTTCCTTCTCCTGCCTCCGCCACCAAAAAAACAAAAAAGAAAATCAGAAAAAGGCTCAGAAGCACTGCCATTGTTGTGACAAACTTAAATGAAAAAAACTCCCATAACCACTGGGCAGAATATGCTTAAATTCTTCTCTGGCTTCTGAAAGGCTTTTGTGCACATGGCACAAAAATTCAAACAGTATCAAAAAGGACAATCTACGGGCCTTTCAATTTTAGCACCCAAGGTGTGCAGAGTTTCTATGGCAAATCTGGGAGCAAATTAAAACTCAGTTACCAACTGTTTTAACAAAAAACAATTTCAAAGAGGCCATTAATTCTCTCTTGTCACACTTCCCCATTCTAGAACCTGATAAAAAGTTCTGAAGTATGAAGGGCAGAATCCTATTCGCCTACAATGTTAGGTTTTCTTGACTGGAAGAAAAAGGGATGCGCTGATAGCTGGCCACCTGGAAATGACACACATACAGGATGTGCCTTTGTATCACGCGTGTGAACATCCTTTCATGTTTGTGGCAGGGGCAAAAGGACTGCAAATCATTATACTGCAATGAAACTTCTTTAAAATTCTTACTGATGACACACTAAGATGACCTAGTGGTTGAAAAAGAAATTACCCTTGCATTCTGTGCTTCTTGGAGCTCTTGCATTCTCTGTAATCTCGCCTTGTGATCCATCTTCTCAAATATTTTTACTTTGCCCAGGACAGACTTGGGGGCGCTGTCCTGCTCCTCACTGCTTTCTCCCACCTCCTCACTCTCTGGGGGAGGGACGGGAGTGGACGGCTTCAGTATAGGCCGTCCAAAGGCGGGTTTTGCTGCAATAGGAGGTGGACATCCTTTGGTAGATGTCCCGGGAATTTCATTACCGGCAACAGCTGAGGGGTTTGACTTGTATTCATAGGATCTAGAGAAGTCAAAGGATTCTTCTTTGTTTTGGGTTTTGGCCTGCAGAGAGCAATGACATAGTTTTAACTGTGAGCTTTCGGTTTATTTTCAAATCTCTATTAGTGATTTAATACACTCCATTTCCTGATCAGTTTCCAAAGGTGGTCAACAAATTCCATTCCGACAAGGAATCAAATACGGCAAGGCACACGGCCACTGATCTGGCATCCGGAGCCCTACCTCACTCCCTACAGAAGAGAATTAAGTGCTCAGGAAAGCAAGGGGGTGCTGGGGACGTGCTAGGAGGCCCGCAAGTGCTAGAGGTGGATCAGACCTCACTTTGTACTAGAGGAGATCAGAATTTTGGAGAAGACCTCAGAACAAGTCAGGCTTCAGGATGCAATAGTGGCTCCCGAGTTCACACCACGTGGAGGGTGCGTGCCCCGGCCCGGAGGTCCAGCCAGAGGTGCAGGAGACTGGGGTGGGGAGGGAGCCTATCACGCTGATAGCCACTTTTTCTTCATACTTCCATCCTAGGCCTGCTTGTCAATTTTCACTGTTCTATTTTAGGAGGTCACCAATTACTTCTGAAAGCCCAATCAATTATTACTTTCTTCTTATCTAAAGTATTGAGTTAGAGAGAGAAATTTTATTGGGTTATAAGGAAAAGCCTAGAGTCATAGCTTTGATTCAGAGAGGGGTAAACCATCGTATGACATACGCCCATGTGTCCTCGCACTGATTCTGTTCTGGACAATGGTTTATTTAAAAAATAAATTAAATGGTCCTCATAATGAGACGCATTGTCAACAATGGTGGTGATTGTTCTCTTTAGCAAGTCACCAGGAAGGATTTTTCAGGTGCATCTAAATCAGATCGTGGGCAGAAAAATTTAATTGGACAGAAGAAGAAAAACAGATTCTAAGACAGGTGATTCTGGGCATGCAGTATTTATCAAACTTTTATTCTTTCTACATAAATAAACAAATAAACCAAAACAAAAGGAATCAAACACTAATAGTCCTAAAATTATATGTTCTTCTAAAACTGCCTTCCCACTCTACTATTTCACCTTTTCCTAATTTTTGGTTTCACCCAAAAGGCCAAAAGATAGGCTCTAATAGAGAACCTGGTAAGTCAAAAACATAATCCAATACCATATTACTGTGTGTGCTCCTCCCTGGCTATGCGAGGAGCTCCAGGGGCATATGCTTCCTTCTCCTTCCCATCCTGGGCTTCCCAGCCACGTACCTGGGGCGGCTCTGGCTTGAACGCCGGGGGCGGGCTATTGTCCCTAAGTTGATCTCTGCTAGCAGCCCTCCTCATCTGAGCTCCTGGCTCTGGGCTAGGTTTCCTTATGCTCTACAAGACATAAAGGTTCATTCATAACAAGAACATCCCAGCAGAAAGAAGAGAGCACTGGTCTGCTTTGCTGGAGTTCTTCAAACTTGTGGGAATTCAGACGTTAAGGTTCATAACTTGCATAAGTTGAGCTACTGACCCAGTGCTTCTTTACTGAAAAGGCAGGTACCAGGCATATTCTCCCATTAGCAAGTGCTTAAGATACATTTTTCCAAAACTAGCTGCATCTCTCCCTTTAAAGTACGAAAACAAAAGGTCTTCCTAAAGTCTAAAATCTCTTTTGTCACTAACAGCTGTTAACATTTTAAAGCATTAGCTCAGCTGTATCTGCAGACATTCATGAATTAATTTATTCTTTACCACTTGTCCAGCAGTATATACTAATTTGTCATGGTGAGTTGCTCCTCCTTTCAACTTGTATTTTTGGTACTTATACTTCGTAAAGATAAAAACCATTCATTGAAATGAGCTAAACTGCTAAAGAGAAGTCCACAGTAATAATTATCCAAATATATGGAGCGTCTTGTCTACAAAGATAATTATCCCAATGTTCTCTTGAGGTGTAACTAATAATCGCTCTGATCCTTAGTGCTGGCAATGTGATTCCTAGGATCACAGAAGCTGTCTATTCGCTGGTCAGTGGATGCATAGTACATGAGATCAGACATATAATTAATCAGCGAACTCAATTAAAAAATTGAAATACAAGAGAGAAGGAAACTGATGGGGAAACAGGAGTTTTTGCAAGATTAGAAAGGTTAAAGGTAGGGTGGAGAAGAAAAAGCACGGATACCTAAGAGTACAGAGAGAGACCTAATCAAAGGTTACAAGTAAATATAACAATACTGTATTTAAAAATAATGTCCCACTTGTAATTTGGACAGCTGGCCCGATATCATGACGTCATGCCCGACAGCATCTGTGTGATGAATGCTGATCACTCAACCTCTCCCAGCGCTTAGTTCCTGTCCCACTCCCCCATGGACCACATCCACAATCATACAGGCACTGGCTTGGAATGAGAGGCTCCCTAGACATCGTCCACTCCAACCCTTAGGAATACCTGCCACAGCACCCTGAATAAACAGCTGGCCGGAGGAATTCAAGTGAAACGCCAGAACCTCCTTTTCCTGCCCAGGGCCGGGCAGCCCGTGGCCTCCTCGCCTCACCTCCTCGTGCTGCACCGGCTCCGAGGAGCGGGTGATGGAAGACACCAGCGGCTCCTCAGCTGGCTCATCCAGCTCATTGTCAGTGTAGGCGCCTCCTTCGCCGTCGGTGTCTTCAAAGTCACTGATGAGACGGCTGTCGCAACTCAGATAGTCCGCGCCCATGGCGGTTAAGTAGGACATGCGGTCTTCGGGGTCATCATCCATCCCTTCCATCTAGAGGAATTTGTTTTGGAGGGTCAGTGGGATCTGACATGGCTCCTGGGAGTGAGGACTCAAGAAAATTCCCAAGGGCACAGCCAAGTGCCTGAAACCTTGACTTGTTCTAGAAAGGGAAGTCACCTTTATCCTCCTGGAATCACTTGGCTTTAAATTACTATGTTAATTTTTGTGCAGAAACTCAGACTAGAAACCCTCCGCCCTATCTCTCCTTGCCACCATCCGTCCTATATACCACTACCGAGCCAGGCTTCCTCAGACTGTTGCACTTTCTTCCAGAATTTGGCTCTCCTCCAGCTGTCTCTGTTGTATTTGTCTCCTACCAATAGTGCACGCTGCCTTGAGCTGCATACCCCGCCGCTCATCCATGAGATTCTCAAATCCTTGAGGGCAGAAGCTATGTCCTGTTCAACGTGTTCTCACCACAGAGGCTAGCACAAAGCCATAGTGGGTATAAGCACTCAGTAGATGCTACTAGATACTCTGACTAAACACGCGGTTCCTAAAGGGCAAGACTAGGCTCAACCATGTAATCGGTAATGGAGGCACTTCCGCAACAAAAATCGTACCTCTAATGTCTCACAAACTACCTCAGTTCAGCTGGACCACAGAATACCAGCACCAAAGGCTCCTAGAACCACAGGGAATTCTATAGTTTCTTTGCTTCCTCCCTGAAGTAGGGCTGCGTGTAAACTGCCTCCACAGATGAGACGCGAGCCAAGGTTAGGCGCCTATACAAGTACCCAATGCTCTCCCATCACCTACTCAAATCTCTAGGACACATTCTCTGCCAGACTTCTTTCTAAGCCAATGATTCAAACTCCATTAGCTTTTCTTCTTTCTATTGATTTTTAACCGTGTTCTCCACATAGCTCAACCTCACCTCTCCACTCTGCGTTTCCCAAGTCCTTCATAATAAGCTGTGGAGCTCAACACAAGGTCTTGTAAGCTCTGATTAGTGTGCTTGGAACAAAACACTAGTTACTACGTTAAAAGCAAAAGGGAAGTGAATGTAGGGCTGCATATATCCCATTCTGCTTTTCTTGTAAAAGTCCCTTCATTTTATTACTTTTTCAGAGAATTTATAAATTTTCGAACTACTGATGCACATGTTGGGATCACTTGAAATGGGCATGGTTTTACTACATTCACTACCCTCTGGAGAAAAAACTCAGAACGCGGACTCTCACCTCATAGCAGAGTATCTGTGCCACATACCTTTCCTTCGGAGACCCAAACTGCTTCTCCTTGCTGATGCTGAATCGTGTCCTTCAGGCTGCCAAACCAGCTATCGTTGGCTGAATTTAGGTTGATTGTAGCTACAGAAATGCAAACCAAAAGGTGTGCCTCAATTTCCAGAGAAATTTTTATTAGAAATCCCATTGGACATAATTTATCCTAACTTTCATATTTAAGTTAAAACTTTGGCAGATGAAAGAGAAAGTGTTTACAAATATTTGAACACTAAATCCCTTTAGTCGAATGTAATTAAAACCATTACCATCTTGGGGCTTCCCTGGTGGCGCAGTGGTTAAGAATCGTCCTGCCAATGCAGGGGGACACGGGTTTGAGCCCTGGCCCAGGAAGATACCACAGGCCGCGGAGCAGCTAAGCCCTTGCGCCACAACTACTGAGCCTGCGCTCTAGAGCCTGCGAGCCACAACTACTGAGCCCACATGCCACAGCTGCTGAGACCGCGCACCTAGAGCCCATGCTCCACAACAAGAGAAGCCACCGCAATGAGAAGCCCGCGCACCACAACTAGAGAAAGCCTGTGCACAGCAACGAAGACACAACATAGCCAAAAATAAAAATAAATAAACAAATTTATATTAAAAAAAAAACCTATTACCATCTGGCTGTTGGAGTTTACATTATAGGTGGATGTTATAAAGCTAAAAATGGATTAATTTCTTTAAAGAATGTCTATTTTTCAGAAAAGCTACCTTAAAAAAATTTGTTGTTTTCATTTTGACCTCGCCATACGGCTTGTGGGATCTCAGTTCCCCAACCAGGGACTGAAGCCAGGCCACGGCAGTGAAAGCACCAAATACTAACCACTAGACTACCAGGAAACTCCCAAATATGTTTTTAAACAGTGTGTTTTCAGGGGCAAAGATAACACATCTGAACCAAATATAAATATGCTGTGTTTTAAAGATCAATACATAGACAGGAACATTATAAGTGAGAAAAACATATACCAAGGTACATGTTATCTCCAATAAAAAACTAAAGATAACATTTAAATGAATACCATTTTGATAGGATTAAACATTTTAGAATATAGACATAGATTAACCAAACTGTACAGGTGTGTATTTACAGAACATACATTTTCTATTCAGAACAAAGTATATCTTATGTAATGGCACTATGATTGACCAAGTAGTTCTCCCAATACCTTACATGGATCAGCTCATTTCATGCTTAAACAAATCTCACAAGGTGGGTATTGCTATTATCCCTGTTTTACAGGTGAGAAACTGAAGCACAGTAGTGAAAGTAACTAGCCCAAGGCCTCGCACCAAGCCAGTGGAAAAGCCTGGATGCAAACTCAGAAGTTTGCTTTTAGAGTCTATGGTCTTGGCCATGGCATGACAAACATGAATTTAGAGCACGGGTATAAAATACCAACCAAGTAAAACACATGTGATTGTTCTTCAGCAATACGTATTCATGGACCTAATGGGGATAAACCAGATAATCAAAATTGGGCCTAGGGCTTCCCAGGTGGCGCAGTGGTTGAGAGTCCACCTGCCGATGCAGGGGACACGGGTTCGTGCCCCGGTCCGGGAAGATCCCACATGCCGCGGAGCGGCTGGGCCCGTGAGCCGTGGCCGCTGAGCCTGCGCGTCCGGAGCCTGTGCTCCGCAACGGGAGAGGCCACAGCAGCGAGAGGCCCGCGTACCGCAAAAAAAAAAAAAAAAAAAGGGCCTAAAATGAACAAACTGAAGGTAAACTAGGATTTTTAAAAACCATGTCACCATGGCCTGTTATTAAGGGGTATTGCATTTTGTGGCACCCAAAAGAAAATTGGAACTTGTTGATAAAAGTTGTTCGGCAGCCTGTCCCACCTATCCTGAAGTCTGCATAATTCTTTGTAAAGAGCCACAAAGAACCAGTAAGCAAATTTCGTAAGCAATTACGCTTCAGGTTTTCTTCCTAGTAACGTATAGCATTCTTTCATTTAAGAGTCCTAACACCGACCTTGGAAAATCCTGAATGAGCTTACGGTTTCCTTGGTTATTAATTATTTACAGCATTAGAATAAACCGATACCTTGGACAACTCAAGGAAAATTAACCTTGATTCCTTGGACTTCTGTATCCTTATCATGGTATTTTAAAAATATTATTGTCCTCTTGGTAACAGAAGTGAGATCGGGCATATAGACAAAATGAGTGATTTGCACTAAGTGAGAACATTCAGCTGCCTTTTAAAGCTTTATGTTGGAGCTACCTGAGATGAGTACAGTTTGTATTTATCATGAGGAAAACCTAAAGTTAAAAGGGGCATTTGTGGGGCTTCCCTGGTGGCGCAGTGGTTGAGAGTCTGCCTGCTGATGCAGGGGACATGGGTTCGTGCCCTGGTCTGGGAAGATCCCACATGCCGCGGAGCGGCTGGGCCCGTAAGCCATGGCCGCTGAGCCTGCGCGTCCGGAGCCTGTGCTCTGCAACGGGAGAGGCCGCAACGGTGAGAGGCCCGTGTACCACAAAAAGAAAAAAAAAAAGGGGCATTTGCGAAATGCAGAAAATATGTTCATGCCCCCTGATAAAATGAAAAAAGTCAGAAACCTCTTATTGAACCCACATTGAGTCAAGTATATGAAAAAAAAAAAAAGAGCTTTACAGTAACTAATTTCCTAAGCCCCATAAAAATGTAATTTCCAACTAAGTTGGTAACATCCAACTCATGCACTTGACCTCTCTTTAACAGGTGGGTGCACAGCTATGATGCTTCCCTTCACTTGAAATCAAGTTCCTTTGGTTTACTATTGGCTTCTGCTCCTTAACTTTTTCAGATTCTTTGACTACAAGCAATACTGGTTAATTCCTGTTGTTCCCAACCTCTGGACTAGACCCATGTTCCCTTGGATAGAATGCCAGAAAGTGAAATATTGAAAGGAGTTTCACTCAGCCTCCATCTCAGCTGCAAGTCAGCATCCCTTCCCAGCCCCCGCACAAGTGCACTCGGTGCTTCTTCTTCTCTACCCAAGGAGGTTGGGGAGCACCGAGAACAACAGCAAAAGGTGACACGTGAGGCTGGAGGGCTGGGGAGAAACTGGGAGTGACTGTAATGGGTATGAAGTTTCTCTTCTGGGTGATGGAAAAGTTCTAAAATTGATGGTGCTGAGGGCTATACATCTCTGAATATACTAAAAATTACTAAATTGTACAGTTTAAGTGGGTGAATTATAGCATACATAAATTAAATTTCAGTAAAGCTATTCATGTGGCAGGGACCCTCTCTAAATGGACAAGCATCAACTGAAGTGCCCGGCCAGGGAGTGTGGCAACTTCCATCTGCTTCCTGTGGCCCTCAGAGTCCCTACGTGTCCTTGGGAAACCAAGAACTGCCTCCTGTGGTTTGGGTACTTTAGACTAGTACATGATTCACTTCTCTCCCCAGGCTTTCTCAAACACTATATTATGGCATAGAAAATTTCTTTTATAATATGTAACGTTTATAAAGACTTTTTTTTTTTTTTTGCAGTACGTAGGCCTCTCACTCTTGTGGCCTCTCCCGTTGCGGAGCACAGGCTCCAGACGCGCAGGCTCAGTGGCCATGGCTCACGGGCCCAGCCACTCCGCGGCATGTGGGATCTTTCCGGACTGGGGCACGAACCCGCGTCCCCTGCATCGGCAGGCAGACTCTCAGCCACTGTGCCACCAGGGAAGCCCTATAAAGATTTTTAAAAAGCGTAAAATAGTATCACTAATAGCATTTGTTTAGCATTTCCAAAATCTCAGGACTGAATTATACAAATTTCACATTAATGAAATCTTAGAAAACTGATAAAAGTGCTATCCTTTGGTACTTTAAAAATCCCACAGTTTCATATAAAGGGTGGCCCTGTGTGGGTCTCTAAGTCCATAATTCCATTTCCGTGGTATTTAAACCATGAACTGAGTGCTGCAGGAATTCCAAGAAAGCATGTAACTTAAACTTCAGGTTTTAAAAAATAATTTTTGCAACATATGCATGCAAATGTATTCTAAAATAAATTTTTTTAAATGAGGGGGGAGGGTTGGGCAGCCTACTATTGTAATTTACATTGACAAGTTAATTTGCTTTGGGGCAAATCTCAGAATGAAGTTTCCCTGGTCATCTCCACTTAATTAAGAAGTATCTTGAGTTTGCAAGAAGAGCCATTTTAATTTTTTTAGGTTTTAGGTAAAAGGCATTTATTATATTGTAAAAATAGTAATGGACATATGTAAAAAAACAAAAGACCAAATAATTTATAAAATAAATTATACCTTTCAAAAATGACCAAGACATAACAATAAGTATAACAGTACAAAGAATGTAAATCAACAAGCACTAGCAATGTTAGCTTTTCCTGTAACCACTCACTATTATTATCATACTAAGCCCTGATTTGTCCTATATCTGAAATACTAACAATTTACCAACACACTAACAGTTTACAAATCTTCAGTTCTTCTACTCAATCACGTTTACTACACAGTAACTTCAAGAAGAGCCATTTTCATACCGTCATAATTAAATAATCACCTGCGGGAAACAAGATTTTCTTGTTACTGTGCAACAAGGAAAAAAGAAGGATATTGAGCCCGGTGAGACCACCTGCAACATAAGCCTTGATTTTGAATTACTGTTCATCATAGTAGCTCTATCTTTCCCAATTATTAATTCATTAAAATGACATAAATTTAAAATAATAAAAAAACCTTGGATTTTGGCCATGGTGCACACGATCAAATCACAGCCTGGCCAGGCTGAGTGAGACACGAGGCATAGAAAGCACTCAGTGGGGCCATTCACACAGCTCTCAAGAGTTAAACTTAGAAGTCTGGAAGACTGCTGCGAAAGGCCATCTCACAGACAACTGGGGCCTTTTGATAAGTTACCTGGCACCCTGCTCCATCCATCCTGATGACCAAATAATTCCATACTGAAGGTTGGCAACCTATGCTGACAGTGGATCACCTCAAAGTTCTAGATGAAATTGGACACTCACAGAGTCACAGCCTCCAACTTTAGTTATCCCCAAACCTTCAACTTCCTGATTAGCTTAGTTGCAATCATATGGACCTCAGTTCAATGGGCAAATTATCTATTAAATGGAGAAACAGCACTATATGACCCCTTTCAGCATTAGGATAACACGTCTGTGCTGTAAAGTATATACGATATTGGACCCACAGTCAGAGACACTACAGTGTTAGTCTGGGCTTAGCCATACACTAATGTGTGACCTTGTGGAAATCACCTGGCCTTTCCTATGGCCTAATAAGTCTGTACCACTGTTAGCCATTGCTATAATAAAAACAGTAATGATGATAATAATAATTATAGTAGTAGTAGTAGTAAAAACAACAGAGGAAAGATTAGATATGAACATACCAAAAGCACAAGCTCTTAAGATGCTACATTCACAAAAACCCAGTTTATGACACCCCATTCCCTTCTTTGCATTTGGCTAGATTACCTACCCCTTAGTTTGAGCACTTCACCATAGTGGTAAGTAGTGCATCTCACTCTTTAACAAGAAAAGCCAGTAAGAGTAAAATAGGGTCTAATGTGGACATTCATCAGTCATTCACCCCCTTCCCTTCCCTTCCCAGTGTCAGATAAGCTAAAAATGACACAGGTTGGTGATGACTGGCACTGAACTCAAAAGAGCTATCATTATCCTAAGGATATTAATTACAACCACACAGTCTCCTCATGTTGCTCCCACAAAACTGCATGACCAAAAACTTCATGCCACCCTGTTAGACCCTTAATTATACCACATTCACAGAACTAGTCATTTTCATAGATAGTGCATGTATTCAGTTACTAAAACAGGTCACATTCTTAAATCATTTTATTTTCATGAATAACAGTAGCAGTAGGCAGTAGGTCTTCATTTCAGGAACTTTAAAAAATATTCTATGAGACTTCCCTGGTGGCACAGTGGATAAGACTCCGTACTCCCAATGCAGGGGGCCTGGTTTTGATCCCTCTTCAGGGAACTAGATCCCACATGCATGCCACAACTAAGGAGCCCATGGGCCACAACTAAGGAGTCCACCTGCTGCAACCAAAGAGCCCATGTGCCGCAACTAAGGAGGCTTGAAGCTGCAACTAAGGAGCCCATGAGCCGCAACTAAGACCCAGTGCAACCAAATAAATAATATTTTTAACAATTCTATTATGGAAAATTGTAGACATACACAAAAGTGGAGAGAACAGTTTAACAAACTCCCATGTACACATCACCCAACAACTATCAACTCTTGGCCAGTCTGGCCTATAGTCCCACTTAAGATTATTTAAGCAAATCCCAGACATGATATTAGGTCACCCATAAATATTTTATTTAGCATATATGCCTAAAAAATAAGAACTCTTAAAAAAACCCATAATCACAATATCATTTTCACCTTAAAAATAGGAGTAATAAATCCTTAATATCATCTAATATCCAGAGTGTTCACGTTTCTATTTCAAGGACATTTTAAAATAACAAAACCACGCTCTGATCACCTTGTAAGTCAGCACATGCATGGATGGTAAGCAGAGAACAATGACACAATCCTTAACAGATATGGGTACTTGGTGCTACACCAGGCCTAATCACTAGCTTCGTAGTCTCACCCCAAAATTTGAGCCTCATCAAAATGACCAGGTACTGTGTATTATGGATCTTTATGATCATTTTCAAACAGTCAAAATTACAAAGCTAAATGTACAAACGCCATGAGTCTACTATACTCACTTTATAGGATTAGCGACTTTTCAAGGAGTCATGAATAGAATTTCAGGTTACTATTCTCCATTCTGATTATTTTCCTATTCCTTCCATTCTACAACTCTCTATTTCTCACTTTTGAGCAAAGAGACTACATTCTGCATTTCACTTACCTGTGAAAAGATGTGCACAAGTTTTTTTAAGCTTGTTGGCTTGGTCGAATAACTTCCGAGAACTTTTGTTGGATGACGGATTCAACCTCTGTCTCATGGTTTTGACACCTTGTCTAGAGTCTGGGTTGAAAAAAATCACAATCGGGAACCACTGAGTATAATTCAACAGGTCCACGGCTTTAGGAGTCACATCCAGGAGCGCATGCTTTTCCTGTTAGAAATGGGAAAAAGTTACATAAATGGGTATGTGAGTGAATATGTAAAGCCACGTAGCATCAACGAGTTTGTATTGATAAGTAAAGGCTGCATCAGATAAAATGTACCAGTTTAAATCAAAAAGCAGAAAATGTTTCCCTCCACTTTAATATTACCAATCTATGAGAACTTCTGAGAAAACGAATTAACAGGTTATTTGGTATAATGCTTAGAACTCAGAGAGAACCAACATATCAGTGCCACAGAACATCAGCTGGTTTCCACACTGAAACAGCTTATGTTTATAGTCAGCTTTTATCATTAACGGTTAATAATTATTAAAAATATAGGGACTTACCTGGTGGTGCAGTGGTTGGGAGTCCGCCTGCCAATGCAGGGGACATGGGTTCCAGTCCCGGTCTGGGAGGATCCCGCATGCCGCGGAGCAACTAAGCCCGTGCGCCACAACTACTGAGCCTACGCTCTAGAGCCCGCGCGCCTAGAGCCCATGCTCCACAACAAGAGAAGCCACCGCAATGAGAACTCCACACACCACAACGAAGAGTAACCCCCGCTCGCCAACAACTAGAGAAAGTCCACGCAGAGCAACGAAGACCCAACACAGCCAAAAATATATAAATTAAAATAAATAATTAAAAAAAAAAATATATAGATTCTATTCTTGAAAAGACTGCAGCAATCCATGACCCAATTCTTTCTGACAGCATGGCCTTCTGGTGAATTTCCTCACCTGTTCAATAATTTGCCTCACGGTATTTAACCGCACCACCCCGGAGGATTTCTCAGATCCCGCGTCTCTTGGTTCCGTTTCTGCAAAAGCAAAAAAAAAAAAGGGGGGCGGGGGAGGGACGGAGTAAAATTTTAGAAACCAGTAACAACCAAGTACACCAACCTAGCATCAGCAAGGATGGGACAGCTAACATTCGGTGTCTCCTAATGAGAGGCAATGGGAAGGACCCACACTACCTGTTTAACCAAAATCTAACCAGGGGAAACAGGCCAGGCCAACAGGGAACATCCTAGGAGACAAATGGCTTGGACTGTTCAAAATATCACATTACAAACTAATTTAGAAAAAGGAGGAGACCAGAAAGACATAAAAATCAAATGTACTGCATGCTCCTTGGTTGTGTTCTGAATTTAAAAAAAACAGTAGCAACAAGCTATGAAAGACATAATTGGGATAAATGAAGAAAATTTGAATAAAGGACTATATACTAAGTAAAATTATTGTATCAATGTTAAAATTCTTGGCTGTGATAATGGTATTGTGGTTGTACAGGAGGAGAATTAGGAGATTCACAGAGGTAGGAACTGTGATAATGCCTGCAACTTAAACTTTCAAACAGTGCAGCGGAAATTATAAAAATTTGTGTGTGTGCCTGTGTGTGCCTATGGGGGAAGGAGTGCAGATGGCAAAACGTTACCTGTTGACAGTGACCCCAGATGAAGGGCATGTGGGTGCTAATTATTCTTTCTGTATGTTAGATATCTTTCAAAATAAAAATTGGTGGAGGAAAAAATATCACTGACAGACTTACTAGCAGTTTGGAACAGGTCAGGCAACTCATTTGCCAACTTCTCCAGGGCTATATCTGCTATGGGGCCAAATAAGACCACAGGTCTCTTGAAACCAGCTGAAATGAGATAAGAAAAGCCATGAAATTAGGTATAAAATAAGCTAGACGGATATATTGTACAACATGGGGAATATAGCCAATATCTTATAGTAACTACAAATGAAGTATAACCTTTAAAAATTATGAATCACTATACGGTACACCTGTAACATATAATATTGTACAGCAACTATACTTCAATTAAAAAAAAAAAGCCACGAAGACACCTACATGTCCTTAGCTGTTAAGAAGCGAAAGTATTTTATATATTGATAACACAACTAAATGAAAGAAATTGTGCGTTCTCCCACCTCCAATTCAGACTAGCTCTTTTCTGAAAAATAAAAGAGCTCCCTCTTTTATTATAGTTCACTCCTCCCACTATTACTAAAGATAAGTTTTGCTCTACAGAATATATAAAAACTTCTGAATGGTAGTATTAAAAAAAAAAATAACAGATTGTAGAACTACGAGTTGGCACAGCTCACTTTTTTGTAAGTCTTATTTCATGTCTGAACATGATTCCATTCTGTAAGCTGGCTTGGCCTAAGTGATACAGGTAAGTTGGAATGTGATCATTAAAGTTAAAAAACAAAGAAAAACAGGCTCTGGGCCCAGTCGGATTATTTCCTGGCCCACTTGGCTTCCACACCTTCTCGAAGCAAAACCCTCTCGTAAGCCGGGAACTTGGTGCTGACTGACACAACGGCTGTCAGGTCTTCCCGACTCTTCCGTAGGTTCTTCTTCACGCCCGACCTCTGGCCGCGCATCCTCCAGAAGTCTGCCCTGTCCCCACTGCTGTCTCTCTGGGCAGTCTGAACGCTGGCCATCTGTTCTGCTCTGAGAGAAGAAACCAGGGGAAGTAAAGGTCTAAAGCCAGGAAATGTGCAAATGTGTGGGTCACTAATCAAATTCAGTCAATGTCACTCATGGACTTAGATTAGAGGTGCAGCTTGACAATGAGCAAGTTGCATGGGGTGAGAAACACAGGGCCTTCCTCTTCTGGACGGAGGCAGAGAAAGGCTAGGTGCACATAAAATCCAGCAGAAATAGCTCAGTAATAAACATGATGACATGGCTTGTTCTGTTTAGGCTGATATAAGACACACCCTGTCTTACTGTACTTCGCTTTATTGTGCTTTGCAGATATTGTTTTTTTTTTTTTTTTTTACAAATTAAACATTTGTGGCAACCCTGCATCGAGCAAGTCTATCAGTACCATTTTCCCAACAGCATTTGCTCGCTTTGTGCCTCTGTGTCATAGTTTGGGAATTCTCTCAAAATTTCAAACCCTCCACCAGCAAAAACACTATGGCTAACTGAAGGTTCAGATGATGGTCAGCATTTTTTGGCAATAAAGAATTTTTAATTACGGTATGTACATTTTCTTTTTACACATAATGCTATTGCACACTTAATAGACTGCAGTAAAATATTAACATAACTTCTGTATGCACTGGTAAACCAAAAAATTTGTGTGACTTGCTTCACTGCGATATTCGTTTCATTGCGGTGGTCTGTAACCAAACCCGCAGTATCTCCAAGGTCTCCTCATACACAAGAAATGGATGATGGGAGAGGTCGTGATGACAAATGATGGAGTTATATGGGGCTTCCTTTGGCGGGGGGAGGTGTTGTTTACTCGTGGGAGGAAGGCTTAAAGGGGTTGCGTGGGTGTATGCAGTCTCAAGATACCTGCTTCTGTTGGGGATTAAGCCTTTCTCCAATTCATTTCCAATCCTCACGGCCAGCCAGTGGCCCAGTTTCCCATCGTACAGCGTATCTACCACACGGAAGACCTCCCCTCTGGTGAAAGCCAGGCTCTGTGGAGTTTCTTTCTCACATTCAAAGTGGCTTCTTATAAAAAACGAATCCCCTCTGCCACAAGCCAGTATGTCTCTATACACTGAAAGACAAAAGCATCATTGCATGTGGTACTCAGCTTGGCCAGAGGTCTTTTCTGGAAGAGTTATCAGCTCTCTGAACTCTGATCACCCTCTTTACTTTCTTTGCATTTAGTGACCTCAGCACACAGGCCCCACAGGAACCATAGTTCAAACAGGAAGAAGGACAAGTAACTAAGTTCACGAGTTACTGTGATGGTTAATTTTATGCATCGACTTGACTGGGCCATGGGGTGCCCAGATATTTGGTCAAATATTATTCTAGGTGTGTCTATGAGGGTGTTTCTGGATGAGATTAACATTTAACTCGGGCAGACTGAGTAAAGCCAATTGCCCTCCCTGATTTGGGTGGGCTTCAGCCAGTCCATTGAAGGCTTGAACACAACAAAAAGGTAAACCGTCCCCCGCGTAAGAGAAAAATGAACTCTTCTTCCTTTCAAAGTGGCACGTCAGCTTTTCTCCTGCCTTCAGACTCAAACAGATACACTGGCTCTTCCTGGATCTTAAGCCAGTCCGCCTTTGGACAGCAACTACACCATTGGTTCTCAGGTCTTTGGACTTGGACTGGAACTAAACCATTGGCTCTCTTTGGGTCTCCAGCTCACCAACTCACCCTGAAGATCTTGGAACCTGCCAGCCTCCATAATCATGTAAGCCAATTCCTCACAGTATCAATAAATAGCTCACTTTCTCCCTTTCTCTGTCTGCCTGTCTCTGTCTCTGTCTCTCTCTTTCTATGTATAGAAAGATATTTATATACACACACACACACACACACACATACACATCCTATTGGTTCCATTTCTCTGGAGAACCTTAATACAGTTGCCAATCAACTGTACTAGCTGAAGCAGACAAGAAGATTCTATTAACCCCCATTTTACAGATGAGAACAATAAAGCTTAGAAAGGTGAAGCAACTTGTCAGACTGATATGGGTTAATATGAGAGCTGACCAGCAGGTGTGGCCCTTTCCATCTGTCATGGGAAAACTCAATAATAACTTCAGGCAGTAATTAAGGATGGATCTCTGTCCAGAAAAGCAGTTTTACTCCAAAATCACACAACTAGTGAAATTCTTTCAGTAGGTGCACAGAAAACATGTGTATAGAAAGTTAAATGGTACCCGAATTCTTTCCACATACCTATGACCTAGAGATCAGGTGTCAGGATCCACTTCGATATTTTAATACCCAGATTTTCCTATTGTGCTCCCAAGCTACCTCCCTCTCCTACCGCCCACTAAACTCATAACCAAACTTGCTCACCATCAGCTCGGCTCTGGGCTAAAATGGTCACCATTTCGCCTTTGGGGATTTCTAACAGGTAGAGAACGGCATCCTCCCGAACGAGCCCTCTGAAATCCTGTGTGTTCACCTGATAGGAGGGGCAAACAGAAAAAAACAAAACAAGAAGTAAGTTGTTTTCAAAAAGGTGCCACCTGCTTTTGATCTGTTTGTTCTCATCAGGGCCTGCCCACAGCAAACCTCAGATGTAAAGAAGTCCTTAGTGCCCTACCCAGGGACTCTTAGCACCCGGCCTGGGCTGTGGGCACCACCATACCCTCCTGCCTCCCCACGCTGCCCACCCCTTAGGACTACGCCATTCCACCAAGGACTCATCACTGGATCAGGTTAGAATTTCTTGTAGCTGTGTCCGCTTCCCTCCTTTGAATCTCCTGTAGAGGTGGCCAGGAAGGTAAAAATCCAATTACTGTAATGCAATAAGGAGTGGTGGGATCTATGGTAAATGAGCGTGCTGGCCCAGCTTAAGGCATTAATACTTTTCAAATTGATTCAAATAAAAGCCTGCAAATAAGGATTCTGACCAAATCCACCTTTCTCTTACAGCTTCTAGCACCTGAAATTGAAGACCATTAGTCTTAGGTGGCAGACCATTAGCCTAATCTATAGGCTTTTAGTTTAAGCTTCTGATACATAACGGGCAAGAAGCTCACATTTATTCCCCACTGAGTAGGGTACACTGTAAATAGCTCTCAGAAGACAAGTTAGAAAGCAGGTAAAATTGAAAAGTGGGACAAAGAAAAAGACATTTTGACATCTTTGTCTTGTACCTTGAAAACCACTCTAAAACAGAATAATTACACATAAGTAAAATGTAAAAATGATTTTAAAGTACCTAATATTTTGATAATGTATTACAGAAGTGAAGATACAGAATTCCTCTGAAATATTTTCTTCAGTCACTGAGGACTTGTAGAATCCTTTAATCAAAGAGTAATGCCTTACTACTGAAAAAACATCATTAATTGAGTCTAATTTAATTAAGGTTGGAATTTACCATTAAGTGAAAATAGGCATGAGATTAAAATTTACTTGGTGCTTTTAAAATAGAGTGATTTACTAAACGAATCACGTTAACTTTTCCATTGAAACGATATTTATAGCATTTAAGACAGCTCATTCCCATCTCGCTGTCCCTGAATTAGGGATATTCACGCTTTGGTAATTAATCCTTTCTTGTGCACCATCTGCAGATCTACATCTGTGTCTATATGTGGCCACATGTATGTTTTTATATGCACCGTACATGCTTGTATTTGTTTATTTAAATAAGATAGGGCCACAGGGCATGGGGGAAGACCTTGGAGGTCCCTCTGTCCTTCTCTATTCAGAGACTGCCCCTTCTGTCAAGCCAAAAACTATAATGGTCAAAAGTAAAGCAACATATGGTAGCTAAAATCCACATGGTTAATAACCAAACTTAGGAGTTTTTTTTTCCTCTTTCCCTTCCTCTAATAGTTTCTGAAAGAGAAATGACAATCATACCAGGTAAAAAAATAAGCAAAGAGATAGGTAAGCCAAGCACTAAAGCATGTGCACTTCTGTTAGTTACAAGGCACATATTTCGCCACAGCACACTCACTTTTTCGTTCCACATGTCAAGCTGTCACCTTTACAAAAGGAAGAGCTGCACTTAAAAAACCCACAGCAGAGTAAAGTGCTTACTGCATGTACATTGTACCCTGATATATTCAATTTGACCATGGAAAGGAGTGCTGAAACAAATTAAAGGAAAAAAGGCCAGGACAGCACTTTGGTTAGGTTGTACAGCCCTCCCCAATAAATATCCTCTTCCATTATCTATTTAGTAGTCTACACGGTCTAGCTGTGTCTGCTGTGAGCCTGAAGAGGATTCTGTGTCAGCGACGCTAAGGCTGTGTCGCAATTTATCTGCCCCAGTAGGTGAGCTCAATCTTTTTCACCCCTTTGAAGAATTGAGGGCTCCTTTTGTAGTCAACAGAAAATTTCCACACACCCAAGAATGAGGACCACCTACTGCCTGACCTCCAGATGAGACTACTGCAAAAGAAGCTGGTTCCTGGGCTTCCCTGGTGGCGCAGTGGTTAAGAGTCCGCCTGCCAATGCAGGGGACACGGGATCGTGCCCTGGTCCGGGAAGATCCCACATGCCGCAGAGCGGCTGAGCCCGTGAGCCATGGCCGCTGAGCCTGCGCGTCTGGAGCCTGTGCTCCACAACGGGAGAGGCTACAACAGTGAGAGGCCGGCGTACCGGGGAAAAAAAAAGAAGCTGGTTCCCACAGTTTCTTGCTTGTCGCCAAGGTGGTAACAGGAAACAAGACACTTTCTCAAGTAGAAAACATTGTGTATCACGACTTTTACACATGGAAGTGACTCTCATTTTAACGACTTAGGTCTGTCAAGCCCCTAAGTGAATTTACTATTTTTTTTCATGAAAATTCTGAAAATCCTTTTCCCCACAGGGTACAAAAATATGTCATCCTTGAACCTTCGTGAGCAAAAGTTTCCAAATTCCTACCTGACTTCCTACGGTCCCACATCAGTTAGGAAACACGCTTTTTCTTCTTTGGCATCAGCCCACGAGTAAATTGGTATAAGCTGGCACTCAAACGGGGCTCTTATCGGTAGCACTTGGTAAGTGCTATTTCCTAGGATCATGTGGTACCCTGAGGTTCACTCAGGTACACTTAGTCTTCTAGGATCCTGTCCAGAGCCGAAGAGGGTCTAGAATGTCACTGGAAAGCTTCAGCAAAGCTCAAGGTCAAGGTTTGCTCTTCATCGGCTCCAGAAATGAAATCTGAACTACCACCATGAGGCCAAGGTCCAAGAAGGAAAAGGACCACCTCTTTTTGTGCTCTGCCTGCTTCCTTTGGGAATTCTGCTTTTCTCCCCTCTCCTCTGAGGCTAGACGCTCTTACCAGACCACCTAGTACGCATAAGAAATGCAAGTTTACAGAAGCAGAAATTCCCCAGCATTCTGTATTTTTATAGTCACAAGGTACTCAGTGTTCTTGAAGTTAATACTGAAGTCAGTGGAAAATACATGATAAAATGTCAAAGATGAGTTGGTTATCCTTTTTTTAAACCAATAGATTATACAAACATATATATAGTAAATTGAAAAGTACCAATATTTGATTAACCAGGGATTCTCCTTCCTGGACAATTTCAGATGTAAGTAACACACTGAATGGCAGCAACTCGTTAGTTTCCAGCAGGATAAAGAACAGACACTGACTTTCCTACTCTGTGCCAAGAACTCTGCTGGGCGCCTTGCGAGTATCATCTGTTCTAATGTTCCCAGGGTGCCTGCAAGGCAGGTATGCTTATCCCCATTGAACAGATATAGAAACCCGAGTCTCAGAGCCGAAGCCAAGGCCACAGACCAATATGAAGCTGGGACAGTATTCAAATCAGATGATCTGATGCCAATACCCACCTTTGTTCAGTTACAGCACACGGCCTGAAGAGTGACAACCAAGCAGGGGAATCAACTAAAAACCAACCATTAGCAAGATCTTTTGAAAGCTCTTCCACCTAGGCCCTTAGCTGAAGTCTCCATTTTTTTGTTAATCAAATTAATAAAAATCTTTGTGAGGGTCTTGAACACTATAAAGTCCCACAGACATAGGGATGAGTTTTGGGTTCCAGGACTAGGAGACAGGACCCATTAGAAGGAAACAGAGACCTGATGCTTGGCAGCAACAAACCTGCAGCTGGTCTATTTTCACAAGCTGGACCACTTTCCTGTCCCTTATGTAAGACCCTCCAGAAAACCCCACTCTTTCCCAGTAACATTTAGAAACAGGGCTGGGATTTCCTACCTTCAGAATCTGGTCCCCTTCTTGAAGACCTTCTTGCTCCGCTGAGGTACCCTCTTGAATGCCGGCCACAAATATCCCAACATCATTGCCACCGGCCAACCGGAGGCCCACACTGTCTCCCTTCTTGAACCTCACCATTTTGGTATTGGGGCTGCAATGAGTTCCGTTTCAGGAAAGAAAGATGGGAGATTTTGGGGGGGGGGTTGGGGGCGGGGTAAAGGAAAACCAACATTAGCAGTGAGCAATTTAATTTATTCCATCTATAGAGTGATTTACCCTTTTAAAATATCTCTCTCGGGGCTTCCCTGGTAGTGCAGTGGTTGGGGGTCCGCCTGCCGATGCAGGGGACACGGGTTCGTGCCCTGGTCCGGGAAGATCCCACATGCCCGCGGAGCGGCTGGGCCCGTGAGCCATGGCCGCTGAGCCTGCGTGTCCGGAGCCTGTGCTCCGCAACGGAAGAGGCCATAGCAGTGGGAGGCCCGCATACCACCAAAAAAAAAAAAAAAAAAACAGCTCTCTCTCATTTTTCTCACATAATCTACAATTTTATCTTCCCTGGGGCTGTGAGATGAATATCAGTAGGCCACTTTACCAGTGAAGAACAGAAATAGAGAATGTTTAAGTAAACTCATTCAAGATTAAAAGCAAATAATGGGCAGGATTAGAGCAAAAATCAAGGCCATCTGATTCCTACTTCAGGATTCTTTCAAAGGAAAGCCTGCTGACCCCATAGGGATCCTGTCAAATGGAGACACAGCCTGGGTCCAGGGAAGCAGGATCCTAATCCAGAGGCCACTGCTTGGAAGCAGGGGTTCTCACTGTCAAGTGCAGAGCACTGTATCACTTCTCCCCTCCCTCCACGTGCCAGGATCACCTGTCACTATAGCCCCTACAGAGGCACCATACTTAAGCAATACTTCATCCATCTGGGCGTTCTTGACCTGGCAAACTCAAGTATTCAAAATAACATCTGGAAAACTAGCCAGGTAAGCAGACAAGCAGACAAAGTTAACATTCACTCTCTTCCACATTTTACTCGTCCTACAAATGATTTCTCTTTCTCATAAACAGTAGCAATAGGGGTTGGTTAAAGGGCAGCTGATTATATGCAAAATCACCATCTATAGTTTAAGAAAACCATTCTTCCAAATTTCCATTAAGGAGATAGAGCTGTGTGGAGGAAGAAAGGGGGAAAGCAAGAAAGACTGAAATACATACCCATATATTGCTAAATCTTCAGGACTCGGACGAAGAACAGTTCTTGGGGCTGGTTTTGGTGGAGGAACTGTGGATTAAAAGACATCATTACCGACCTGGACTAACAGGCTTTGTCTTGTCTCTAAATATAAAGATCACAAAATCCACAAAAAATTCAAGTCTGTACTCTATGCTACATATATGTTATCACGTCAAACAAAAATGTCAAGTTTAATTTTGAGGCATTAGTAGGTGTCAATGATTTCTCAGAAGAAGTGAGAAGAAAATGAACCTTTAAAATGCAAGGTGCATAATCACATTTACAAGCAGGTAGCATTTTTAAAGTAACTTAAAAGCCATGCAATAATGCTGTTTTTTTCCATGGATAAATATTTATGCATTTAAATCATGATAATTTTATGGGGTTGGGGGCAGGGGTAGGGAATGGAGTTGAGATCAGAAATGGGACATAAAAGGACTTCAACTAATCAAATTTGACAAAATGTGACTGTGACATAATTAGAAGTATGTATTTGGTCTCTTCCCCACCCTCAGAGATCCTAAAGTCCCTTTAATCTCTGGAGTGAAAGGGGTGCCAGGAGTATCTTTTGCTCTAATGTTCCATCTTTGAGCCCAGTTCCTGACACAGAGGTCCTACATCCCTTGCAATTTCCTGGGTGATGGGAGCATCCTTTGTTCTAAAGAGATGACTCCTGGATAGCCTCAGGATGGGGCTGGTCACCAGGAAGAGAAAGCCATGCACATGACAAAGCCTCCATAAACAAGGGGATTCAGAATGCTTCAGGGTGGGTGAAAATACTGAGGTGCTGGGAGGGTGACGTGCCTGGAGAGGGCAGGAAAGCTCTCCACCTTCTCCCCAGACATTGCCCTATGCATCTCTTCCATTTGGCTGTTCCTAAATTGTATCTTGTATTAAAAAAAAAAAAAGTAATAGTAAATAAAGTGCTTTCCTGAGTTCTGTGAGTCATTCTAGCAAATTATCAAACTTGAGGAGAGGGTCATGGGAACCCCAAGTTTAAAGCTGGTTGGTCGGAAGTGAAGGCGGCAACCTGGGACTCGTGACTGGCGCCTGTAGTGGGGGCATCTTATGAGACTGAGCCCTTAACCTGCGGGGTCTGCACGAACTTGGGTAGTCAGTGCCAGAACTGAATTGAACTGTAGGACACTTTGTCGGTGTCTGGAGAATTCGAGAACTGGTAGTTGGGCAGAGGACAAAACCCACACAGTTGGTGTCAGAAGTGTTGTGAGCAGATAACAGTTCAGGTTGGGATCAGGGATGGGAGACAAAAGGACCATGACTAATGAAACATAACAAAAGGTGACCAATCTGTTGGCACACAGAAAGAGCTGTTATTCTTTGTATTTTTCTCAATATTAAATGAGATAGGAGTGCCTCTTCCATATATAAAAATGATTTTAAAATAATTTCTCTCTCTCTTTCCAGCCACCTTCTGGAATTACCAAGCACTGACACCTGAACATGACGGTTTAAAATGAGCCTCACCTGGGGATTCCTCTTGGTATGTGGGTTCCTTGCTGGGCTCTGCGCTCACTGCAGCTGCAACATCCCCAGTGGACTTAAAGGGAGTGGGTGTGGCGCCCATCCTGGACCATCTGCTATGCGTGTCCTCTCTTGAACTTAAGCACACGTCATGTTAATGTCTCATCATGTGACAGATTTGCAAATACGTATGTGCGTACACTCCCAGGGATGTGGGCGAGGGAAAATACTCATCATCTTACTTTGGTCTTTCCTTCAGCTTTTCATTCGAGGAATGATAATCATAATCGGAATACTGCTGTCGTCTGTCCTCCGGAGAAAATGACTGGTTTGACTCTATTTCTGAGATATCTGATTTCAAAAATAAGAAAAGACTTCTTAATAAAACATTTGAGACCTGTGCCAGAAATTATTCTATTCTCTGGGCAAGGAAACAGGGGAAATGGAAGAGAGGGCAGGCAGTAAATGTGCTATTAGTCTGATAGTCTTTCGTTGAAAAAAAAAAAAAAGAATCTGATCGTTTGAAAGGAAAGGCATTAATTAACAAAGAGGGCTCTAAATCCAGAATTTTATGTTCCTCTTTCATCATACTTTCCATCAAAGCTGACACTGAAGAGACAAAATCCAATGATGGGAATATATATATGTGTGTGTGTATGTGTGAATCTATATTAGTGTATATATACAGGTACACACACACACACACACACACACTCATTTTGAGTGTGCACATAGACCAGTGCTTCTGAAACTTTAATGTGCATACATATCACCTGGGATCTTGTTAGAATGCAACTCTTCTGGGCCGGGCCCGAGATTCTGCAATTCCATCAAGCTCCTGGATGACACGATGCTGCTAGTGGGCTAAGGAGCACACTTGGAGTAACAAGGAAATAACCCGTAAGCTCCTAGCACCCTGGCATTACTTCCTGTGCTCTACGTGTTTTCCTGTATTCAGAGCAGTAACCACCTGATTAGACATTGTATATAATAGAAATTAAACCAAGTTTTAAGGTTTTATAAAGTAATTCTTTTAAAGATCAACAAGTCCATTTCTAAACTTGAGAACTTAATATTTTCTAAACTTTTCTGCACAAAGCCAATACTAGATGATTAAGTAGGAAATAGCATGCCTCTTTATTTTTATTGGTAATTTTTACATGGTTAAAATGTTATCGTATGTACTGTATGTCAACTATACTTCAATTAAAAAAATAAAAATAAATAATAAAGACATGCCCAAGAGCCCCCCGCCCCGCCAAAAAGTAAAGGGCTAAGAAGACACAAGACCATTTTGAAGGACAAGAAGTTGGATTTGGCTGTGAAAATAAATGAAGAGAGACCAAATAAATAAATGTTATCTTATGTAAAATCCATATTCAAATTAAAAAAAAAGAAACGACTATAGCTTCATAAGAGAAGAGGTGACACAGATTGCTAATCAATGAATACCAGAATATTCAGCCATTCTGACTGAGTCTATTATAGTGTCTACCAGTTTTAACTATCCTCTATAATGTCTTCTCTTTGTTGGAAATATTAAGTCACTTCAAAAAAAATCACATGATAAAGCACAAGAATGAGCAATTTACAAATGTATGTGGTTAGTTCTGTGAACCACTCCCACATACATTTTTTTACTAACAAGTTTTGTTTTCAATGGTCTAAATCAGAGTCCATAGGGATTCACAAGTACACCAGAATTTCATACTGGAATCCTAATTTCAACAGACCCTTTAATAAGAAAATAACAACCAAACCTGGAATTAAAGTTTAAAAGAGAGGCTTCTGTTAGCAATTTAACTTCCAGGTGAATGGCTATGCTAAATAGAGATGAAAATGCAGAAGCAACAGTCTTACTCTCCTCCAGCTCAGCTCACAGCCTCCCCTTTCTTTACCTTCTATTTCTGAGTCGCTGTCATTTAACGAGGGGATGTTGATGAGCGTCTGCTTGCTGTCCCTCAACACCACGAGCTGGAGTTTTCCTCTTGACTTTTCTATCAGTTTTCGAGCATCCGTTAAAGACATGTTCTCAGTTACGGTTCCATTTATCTGTGTTTATGAAGAACAGTAATGTTCCATGCAATACAACTACCCAGAGCAAAATAGAAAATTCTTATTTTCCTCTTCTAAAAAGTTAAGGGCTTTGCTCAGTTACTCAAACAGACGTGGGCTTTAGGATGACTGACTGAATAAAAATGAATTATCCTTTAAATTAAATATAACCCCACATGCCTGGAACCCAAACACAGGCCTGAGAAAGCTGTAGTGTACTTAAGTTACTCTGCTAATTTATTTAACTTCCAAGCTCAAGACGATGGTTTGGTTTACTACTGGAACATGTTTCCTGACTAGAGAGGTTTACAAAAACGATTAAATATTCAGCATTCATATACCACCAACTTGCCCTCTCATCTTTCCTTCGTTTAGAGAACAGGAGCTTAAACTTTTAATAAACAGGGAAGAAGAAAGACTTTGTTGAGATTTTTTAAAAATTTATTTTAATTTATTTTATTTTTGGCTGTGTTGGGTCTTTGTTGTGGTGCACGGGCTTCTCATTGAGGTGGCTTCTCTTGTTGCGGAGCATGGGCTCTAGGCACGCGGGCTTCAGTAGTTGTGGCTCGTGGGCTCTAGAGCGCAGACTCAGTAGTTGTGGCACACAGGCTTAGTTGCTCTGCGGCATGTGGGATCATCCCAGACCAGGGCTCGAACCTGTGTCCCCTGCATTGGTGGGCGGCTTCTTTACCACTGCACCAGGGAACCCCCAAGATTTTTGTTTTTAACTGACACTAAACTATTACAAATCTCCAAGTCTGGTTTTCCTGATAAAAATGATCTCTCTGCTGCCCTTCCTGGCTTTGTCTTATTATTGACTCCTATCTCAACAAAGTTTCACTGACTTGGCACTTGAATGCGGAAATACAGACTAGGAAGCTGAGCGTGAACCCAGCTGTTCTCTGCCCTTTTCCACCCACCTTGAGAATTATGTCTCCTTCATGCAGGTTGCCATCTTTAGATGCTAGACCTGTTCCGGTCATTTCCTTTATGAAGATCTGACTGCCGAGCCGGAGACCATACTCTAGAAGACAAACACACAAAAAAACACATATTTCATCAACGTGTTCAGAAAACTAAGGCTGGCTTTTAGGATGATTTAAAAATATGTATGCAAAATTAATTTTGCACGTGAGACACTCTGTAAGCCCACTGGCCTTCACTTGTCAAAACAGTCGATGTCATTTAAAAAAAAAAAAGAAAAAGAGGCAGAGGGACTGTTCTAGATTAAAAGAGACATAAAAACCAAATGCACTGCATGAAACTTCACTAGATCCTCAATCCAATATGGGGTAGAGGTGGGGGGTAGGGGTGGATTACATTATTTTGGAGCAACTTCAAAATAAATTGCACTATAATATATTAAAAGGCATATTAATGCTAACTTTCTTAAGAGTAATAATGGCATTATGGTTATGAAGGGCAATGTTTCTATCCTTGGGAGATACCTGCTGAAATATTTAGGGGTAAAGGGTCATTTTGCCTGCAACTTACCTTCAAGTGGTTCCAAAACACCATTTAGAGACAGAGAGATGCGGTAGGGGAGGAAGATGGGGGAGGGAGAAAGGGAAAAAAAGGAGAAATAAAACAAATGTGGCAAAATGTTAACAATTGGTAAAACTAGGTGAAGGCTATTTGAGTTATTTGCCACAAAATTAACACTTTTCAAAACAAAATGTTGGGGAGGAAAAAAAACAATTCAGTACATCTTAACAGGCGTGTTCTACTGACAATACAGTTGCCTACAGGAAAGTACCACAAATAGCAAACCCTCTATCTGTAACAATTTAGATTGTGTGGGATTTGGCACTGAAAAAATGTCACTGTGTGAAGAAAAGGGGTAGATAAGCCAGCAAAGCAACAAATAAAGTATTCAACTAAAACTGGCACAGCTCTGGGGATTTATGGACTTTGCATTGTTCTCAAGAAAAACCACTGTATTTACTAAGTATGTATATTTTAAAATATTTTAAATACTATTCAGACTATTCTGATTTTACTTATTAAACATGTAAAAATACACACTTTAAGGATGAATTTTGGTAATTTTAGGAAGCTACCTAAACCTAGCAGGTTTGAAAAGAGGCACACTCAAATTTTATTATTATTGTTATGGACTCAGTGAAGTCAGAAACAGAAAAATAAGTATCGTATATTAACACATATTTGTGGAATCTAGAAAAATGGTACGGATGAACCTATTTGCAGGGCAGGAATAGAAAGGTAGACTCGAGAACGGATGTGTGGACACGGTGGGGAAGGGGAGGGTGGGATGAATTGGGAGATCAGGTTTGACATATATACACTACAATGTATAAAACAGATAGCTAGTAGGAACCAGCTGTATAGCACAGGGAGCTCAGCTTGGTGCTCTGTGATGGCCTAGTTGGGTGGGATTGGGGGGGGAGGGAGGTCCAAGAGGGAAGGGATGTGTGTATGCATATGGCTGATTCACCGCACTGTGCGGCAGAAACTAACACAACATTGTAAAGCAATTATACTCCAATAAAAAAAATCTTATCAATTCAAAATAAAGTAACTTTCTGCCACTTAGAAGTAGATTTAAAGGTAAGTTTTAAGTGACTTATAGTAAGTTAGATTCAGATCTTACCGCAAGGATTAAAGCTGTTAAGGTCCACCCCCGCCCTTTAGGGAGCTGATACTCAAGAAAGAATAAAGGTAAGACAGACAGCATTTTCTTCAGGGATGGCAATTCCTTACAGGTTAAACAGCCTCACAGCCCAGGACAGAAGGTTGAGACAAACTTGAGCAATGACTTCTTTCTCACGTGTCAACAATTCCTCCATCCTCTTAAAAACTGCACTCTTATTGTAAAATTACAAATAGGTTGCTATTGGTATGTTTGTGGGCACCTCTCAAATGAGGAAAAAAAAGTCAGTTGGCCAGCTTCTAAGACTTTTACCAGCAAGGCTATCTGATGTCCATGAAACATGTAAAAGCTGGCCATGTGAATGGATCCTATTTTTCTTAATCAAATGTAGGTTTTGCCTGCAGCCAGATATTTGTAAAGATTAATTCTTATGCGACTCTAGCCAGTGATAGCTAAACTACTGTGTCATCTTAGCAAAAGGTGGCTTAAAAAATCTTTTAAAAAGTAGAACTTTGGAAAAAACAAACAAGCAAACACTGAATTCTAAGTTTAAAAAGCAAAATGGCCCATAAGCAGTAAAATGTCGTATCAGCAAAGGGGCATGAGCCCTCTCTGTTCCTTAATAGTATTACTAAAAAAAAAAAAAAAAAAAATAGTATTACTAAAACCAGGCATGATGTGGGCAGTTTCTTAGGACAAACATCTTTTCGATTGTGGGTCACAACTCATGAGTGAGTCTTGAAATCAATTTAGTGAGTTGTGACCAGTATCTTTTAATTTAATGTAATAGAACCTCTCAAAAATCATCACAGAGTTAAGTACCGTTCCGTGAAACACTTGGCCAAGTTTTTCACATATTGGCGCCTCCACGATTATTTGCAAGATGTGGTTCTTTCTGTGGCAGGAGGAGGAGGGGGAAGAGAAGGAGAAAGAGGAAGAAGGGGAAGAGGAGAGAGAGGGGGAGGAAAATACTGAAAAGCACTGCAACGGGGAACTCAAGAATCTGGGTGCAAGTCCTACCGGACATGCATCAGCCTTCTGTGAAGGAGGCCTTGTGTCAAGTTATCTTTCTCAAAACTTCTCTACGGTCCACAAACTGGAAGCAGAATGGTTTTTACTCTGCAATTCTTGGGGGTTGATGAATTAATACGTCATTATCCATGGTTATAAAGATTTTCTAGAATTCTTAAATCTCCCAAGATTCACATTCCTCAGAGATAGTACCATCTCAACTTTCACCTTTGTTTTCTGGACCTGGGCTCTGGTATCCCATTATTCGCATCCTTGCAGTTACCTCAATATCCTTTCAATAGGTACCCAATTGTATAACTCAACTCTTTAAGCTCCTCTAGAAGAACTAAAGAAAACAAACCCTCTCATCTGATAGGCTCTTTAAGATGCAAATTCCCAACCTAAAAAGCAAGAGGTCTTTCACTTTGCACTCTTGGGTACTCTTATCTTTTTTCCTCTTTGAAGGAGGACAATTAGAGAACAAGCAGAGATAAAAGATGTTACCAGGAATTCAAAAAGTTGGAAGCTAAAAATCAATGCAGGGAATAGCTCAACATGGGGCTCTAAATCCCTGTTCATTCACCTACTTGTTTCCTATCATCTATTTCCAAGAGATGAAGTTTGAGCTCCAACTCCACCACTTACTTACCAGCTTCAAGATGTGGGCATGTCACCTCCCACCTCTGAGTCGCAGAAGCCTCACCTCACTGCAAGTGCTACTGGCTTGTCCAGCTGCCACAAAGGGGTTTAGTGAATCTGGATGTGCTTAAGCGTATGCAACTGCTCCAGGCACGCAACATGGGACGGGCAGCCTGGGCCAGAGCCCGCCTCATCTGTGGACACACCAAAAACCTCTCTGCACCTTGCTATACCCACCTGTAAAAGAGGAATGAAGTCTCCTACCTACCACAAAGGCTTCTGGTGAGGATTAAATTAGAAAGTATTTATTCCACAGAGGGCCCTGGCATAGAGCAAAAACTCAATCAAGATTAGCTGGAGTATTGTCCCCTACCGTGCTTTCAACAGTTTAAGCTGCACTGGGTTCACCAAGAGAGCCTGTTAACACAGAGACCCCAGGGGCCACCCCAGTGCTTCTGATTCAGTGGGGGCTGGTCTGGGCCCTGAGAATCTACATTTCTAATAAGCGTCCAGGTGATATTTATGCTGCTCTGAGAACCACTGGCCTATTAGTTTAAAGCCAGATTTCCACCACCTGGCTTAGCCACTGATGATACAACTTTGTGCAAGTCAATGAACTTTTCTGTGCCACTAGTTTCGTTGTCTATAAAATGAAGATATGACTAACTCCCACAGGGGGTGGTGGTGAGGACAAAATGAGCTAATCTGTGCAAAGCATTTATTAGGTCAGTGCTTGGCACACAGCAGGTTCCACGTAAGAGTTAGCTATTATAGTGCTTTTCTTCATCAAGCATGACTACCTTCATTTGCTTTGCTTTTCATCAGAAGGATCCCGATGGGCCTGTCTGAGTCCAGCTGTACCCGCGGCTCGGGGCTGGGGCTGCGGGAGTGGAGGTGCTCGCGGCTGCGGCTCCAGGACGCCCCGTACCGGGCATCCGCCTGGGCCCTGCGGCCATACTCCCGCTCCGGGCTGTAGGCGCGATCGTAGGTCGGGTCAAAGCTCCGGCCGCGGCTCCTCTCCCGGGCTCGCCGGTAGTCATCGTCGTCGTGGTCCAGGCCCCGCTCGAGGCTGCGGCCACGGCTGCGCTCTCGGGCTCGCTGGTAGTAGTAGTCGTCGGGGTCGTGGTCCAGGCCCCGCTCCAGGCTCCGGCCGCGGCTCCGGTCCCGCTCCCGGCTGCGCGCCCGGTCGTGGGGACGACCCCTCTCCAGGCTGTCCTCCCAGCTGCGGCTGCACTCTCCGCGGCTGCTGGGCCGGCTCCTCTCGCTGTACCCGCTGCGCGCGCTTCTGCCATCAAATTCGTCCATCAGCTCGAAAGCCCGGTCATGCTCGTGGACGGGAGGGCTGCCCTGCGGCGGGGCCAGCTGGACCTTCCGGGGCCTCTTGACCACCTGTCACAAAACAAACAGTGGGGACGCAAGACAATCACAACCAAACATAGAGAATGCAGTGGTTAAGAGGCCGGGTTCTCCTTCCAGTAAAACTCTTGTGTCCCCACCCAGTTGCTAAGCCTCGGGGTCCTCATCTGGAAAATGAGGACCCCCTCAGGGGATCAAGGATAAAATAAGACAATAAGTATAAAACTCTGAGCACAGTGCCTCCAAAATCTGCTTCTACTCAAAGTGTGAAAAGCACCAAAGGGATTTAAATCACTAAGTTACAAAAATGAAAACCCAGAAAGTGAGACATTCTGTATACAAGTGTGTAGGTTCATCCAAAAGTCAATGTCATTCAAAAGAGGTGGGGGGGGGGCAGGTAAGGGGAGAGAGGAGGTAAAAGAGGGGTCCTTTAAGATTAAAATGGACCAGCGAGGGCGCTGAGTGGAGGCAGCGAAGAGCGCTGGGGCGGACCACTCCGCTTTCCCGCGCCGCGCAGCCTCCCGCCCTCTGCCTCCTGTTCGGACCCGCCGCCGGCTTCTCCTCCAGAGACTGCCCTCAGCCCGCACACCAGTCGGCTCCGCTATGGCGACCCGCAGCCCCAGAGTCGTGATTAGTGATGATGCACCAGGTTATGACCTAGATTTATTCTGTAGACCTAATCATTATGCTGAGGATTTGGAAAAGGTGTTTATTCTTCATGGACTAAATATGGACAGCACCGAACGGCTGGCTCGAGAATGTGATGGAGATGGGAGGCCATCACATTGTGGCCCTCTGTGTGCTCAGGGGGGGCTATAAATTCTTTGCTGACCTGCTGGATTACACCCAAGCACTGAACAGAAATAGTGATAGATCTATACCTATGCCTAGATTTTATCAGACTGAAGAGCTACTGTAATGACCAGTCAACAGGTGGCGTAAAAGTAATTGGTGGAAAATGTAAAACCGATAGCTAGTGGGAAGCAGCCGCATAGCACAGGGAGATCAGCTCGCTGCTTTGTGACCACCCAGAGGGGTGGGATAGGGAGGGTGGGAGGGAGGGAGACGCAAGAGGGAGGAGATATGGGGATATATGTATACGTATAGCTGATTCACTTTGTTATACAGCAGAAACTAACACACCATCGTAAAGTAATTATACTCCAATAAGGATGTTAAAAAAAAAAGTAATTGGTGGAGATGATCTCTCAACTTTAACTGGAAAGAATGTCTTGACTGTTGAAGATATAACTGACACTGGCAAAACAAGGCAAACCTTGCTTTCCTTGGTCAAGCGGCAAAATCCAAAGATGGTCAAGGCTGCAAGCTTGCTGGTGAAAGGACCCCTCAAAGTATTGGATATAGACCAAACTTTGTTGGATTTGAAATTCCAGACAAGTTTGTTGTAGGATATGCCCTTGACTACAATGAATACTTCAGGGATCTGAATCATGTTTGTGTCATTAGCGAAACTGGGAAAGCAAAATACAAAGCCTGAGAGTTCGAGTTTGGAAACATCTGGAGTCCCATCGAAATCACCAGGAAAATGACCAAATGTTCTAGTTCTGTGGCCAGCTGCTTAGCAGAGCTTACTGCATGTATCTTCTAAGAATTTTATCTGTTTTGTATTTTAGTTGCCGAATTCCCGAACTCTTTATTTGCACTATGAGCCTATAGGCTGTCAGTTCCCTTTGGGTGGATTGTTGTTTGACTTGTGAATGAAAAGTCTCTTAAACCACACCACTATTGAATGAAACTGTATCTGTAAGAAACATTTAAAGACAAGAATATATTAGTTTTTTAATTGATATTTTAATTTTTATATATTCAGGAAAGAACAGAAGTGATTGAATATTGTTAATTACACCACTGTGTGTTTAGAAAAGAAGCAGTCAGTTTCATATCGGTGACAGCATTTAGAGGTATTGTTATGTTGGATAAACCATATGTCCTGGAATTACTTTAGTCGATTTCAGGAGCATTAACTGTATTTTCCCGCTTGTTCAGATTATTTCTGGTGAATCTTTGTCAACAGTTCCATTTAAATACAGGTCAATAAGTTCTAAAAACCTACCACTTTTTGAAGTCTTCAATGTAAAAATCCTAAAAATAAAGGCTGTCTCTTTAAAAAAAAAAGATTAAAATGGACTAAAGTGATTAGGACCAAATGTGATGAGTGAACTTTGATTGGATCCTGGATGGGGAAGAAAAATAATCTACCAAAGTCATCTTAGGGTATGGACTGTATATTAAATGATATTGTAGAGTTATTATTACTTTTCTTTTTTTAATTTTAAAGTAATAACAAGGATTTATCTGATTTACAGAAAAGAAATACAATTAAGAGATTAAGGACAAAACTCCATTAGTGTAAAAGTCACTGGCTACTATCTAGCACAGGAACAACTGGATTGCTTCCAGCAGTTTTGAAGCACTAAAAGATCTTAAAATGTGGATGGAGCAATAGATGTGTACATTTCTTTACATTAAATTTAAATATGAATTTTATTCTGACAAGTCAGACCCAGAATGTTACTTTATCAATTTTTATGCATTTGAACATCTGCAACATATAGCAATCCTTTGTTTAGTAATCTTCAGTATAAATATAAAAATCTGAGATACATGAGAATGTTTTTCAAATCATACTTCTATTTCTTCACAGCTTTATATGTGCAAAATTATACGTAATTATAATTTTCAAACTTTGAATATCCATGTTATTTGATATATCTGTACAGAAAGAGTAAGATAAAAAACATTTAATAAAATTAAATATATCTAATTTGCAAAATTGATGTCTGACATTTGTTGTGTGCTCGTGCAACAAAGAGTGCATAGGTTATTTCTGCAGCAATCAAAAACAAAATCTTTTTAAACTCAAGATTTCAAGTTTCCTCTAATCATTATTCTACTCCCTGGAAATACTTTCAAGTTTTTTTTTTTTTTTTTTTTAAATGTTGGATTTATTTATTTATTTATTTATTTTTGCGGTACACGGGCCTCTCACTGTTGTGGCCTCTCCCGTTGCGGAGCACAAGCTCCGGACGCGCAGGCTCAGCGGCCACGGCTCACGGGCCCAGCCGCTCCGCGGCATATGGGATCCTCCCGGGCCGGGGCACGAACCCGTGTCCTCTGCATTGGCAGGCGGACTCCCAACCGCTGCGCCACCAGGGAAGCCCCTACTTTCAAGTTTTGATTTCTAGATGCAATGGGCATTTTGTTACATATACATGTATTTTATCCCTAAACTTGTATATTTTCAAACCATTTGAACATTATAATCAGACTCAGCATGGTGATTTTTTCTTAGAATCTGTAGAAGTCCTCTGTTCAGGATTAATGAAGAGATTCCCAGTGCGCCAATGTGAAAAACCAGGTAAAGATAGTATTACCACTATGCTTTAGTGGGATTTCCTGCAGGTTTAGGATCATAACCATATAGGAAAGTAGCTCTTATTACAAGGATGGCTCCAAGGGAAAAGACACTGGTTGGTACGAAATCTTGTCAAAAATAAGATATCAGTGTTGATAATACTATTCACAAAGAGGCTGCAAATCCTTTTAAAATGTTATCCGCATACTTAATCACAGCAGCTATTACAAGGCCTCCCAGTGCCTGAACAACAACAACTATCCATGTCAGCTGGTTATACCCCTGAAAAAAATCCATTCTTTGATTCCAGTTCTCCTTCATAAACATATACACCCATTAATCCAAATATACTCCCCAAAAAACCAAGTTGAATGTTTCTTACCCACACTGATTGTTTGGTTTCTTTTAAGATTTTCTCAAACTAAAACCCAGCAAAGCCACTTGAAAAACATGCTGTGCGAACTGCCATGAGGCCTACGAATTGTGAGCCAGGTGAAAGTTCCTTAGAATTAAGCGCTTGCGGGGCTTCGATGGCGGCTCAGTGGTTAAGAATCCACCTGCCAATGCAGGGGACACGGGTTCAAGCCCTGGTCCGGGAAGATCCCACATGCCGCAGAGCAACTAAGCCCGTGCGCCACAACTACTGAGCCTGCGCTCTAGAACCCGCGAGCCACAACTACTGAGCTCGCGTGCCACCACTATGGAAGCCCGTGTGCCTAGAGCCCGTGCTCCACAACAAGAGAAGCCACCGCGATGAGAAGCCTGCACGCCACAACGAAGAGAAGTCCCCGCCCGCTGCAACTAGAGAAAGCCCGCACGCTGCAACTAGAGAAAGCCTGCGCGCAGCAACGAAGACCCAACGCAGCCAAAACTAAATAAATAAATTTATAAAAAATTAAAAGAAAAAGAATTAAGCGCTTGAGAATCTGAGGGCCACTGTACAAAAGCAACTCCTGTCATCAAAATTACTAGGGAGAGCCACTGGTACACACCTAATTTTTTAACTAAGCATCGACACAGAAAATAATGCAGTCCTAAGAATTTTCAACTGACATGTGACCTGATAAGTAGCTGCATCTACATTTGACAGTGCCACAGAGAGTAAATAATTCTGAAGAGTATATATCCCTGATGGAATAGCAAGTTTAAGCGTTTCCATAGGTTTGTTAAGAATTTCACCATGTAGTATTCAATTCAGTGCTCTTAGACTATATTTGCTGTCTTTGTAGACTAATAAAATGCAGGCCATTGTTTTCAAAAGTTCAGCAACAGCCACAGCTGTAGATGATAGATAACGAGGCCCCTCCTCTTTTAAAGTCCTAGAATAACACATTGTTAGAACCAAACTGGTAGCCTGAAAGACCAAAATTCCCAAGGAAAGGTATTTTAGATTGGCTGACAATGTCTTATCTTCATTTGCCTGCTAATGTTGGAGGGTCTCCTGCAGAGGTGGCAGGCAGCTGAGGCTCACCATGGGGACGAGGGCACTGGCAGCAGCAGTTCTGGGAAGTACTCATTTTCGTGAGCCCTCCCAGAAACCGCCATTAGCCCTGCCATAGATCCTGTAGCTACTTTTCCTAAACAGGATAATAGTAGTGTAATTATGCAGTTAAATATCCTTATTTAGGAGACTTGAGAAGTAAGAAGGATTAAACTGTCGTGTCTGCAACTTCCCCTCAAATGGTTCACTAAAAGTATGTATGTCTTTATATACATACATAAAGAAAAATCAAAAAAAAAAAAAAGAAAAATCAAGCGAATATGGCAGAATATTAACACTGTAGAAGATATATGTGTTGATTATACTAATCTTTGAACTTTTCTTTTTGTTTGAAAATTTTCATAATATAAAGTTGAAAAAAAAAAGTTAAATACCACAGACCCAATGCATCCCCGCCCCCCCCAGCACTGCCCCTAACACACTGTGTTCCAATTCTCGCTTAGTGTGTCCACTTGACCCACTGGAGCGAACACTCCTTGCAGCTCAGACCTGCTTCAGGTCATTTGCAACCAATGTTTGCTGAATGACTGAGTGAGCTAATAAATGAGTGAATGGTACAGATTGCCAGTATCTCCTAAGAAACAGGAGTTTATGAAGATAGAACAGATCCTGTGAGGGCCTTTACAAATGAGTTTCTGAGCTCATAATCTAGTCTCCAAATGAATGCTGTTTTACCATTGTTCTCAATCTAGTTAATTCTCTTAGGGAATAATTGTTTAACCTGGCTCAAGGCAAATTCACTCAGACAAGAGAAGCACTGATCTTAAGTCAGGAGTAGGATAAGGAGACGGCAGGGAGGGATCCCTCACCTACATCTTTACATCACCCTTAACATCACTCTCCCAAAGTACTGAGGATATGGAAATAGTGGTCCCTAGATAGGGCTGAAGAGCAAGTAGTCATTTTCTTCTGGGCATAAAAACAAAGTCCTACCGAGGCGAGCTGAAAACAAACCCAGAACGTACAATGGCAGCAATCTTCCCACTTTTCCTCAGCTGTTGAACAGCAAATGAATGGAGCACGCCTTCCATGGGGGTGCCGTTAACCATGACCACCCTGTCATTTTCTCTGCAAATAAAACAGAAAAACGGAATGTGAAAAACTCCCATCTCATCCCTCTGAATCATTTATTTAGGAACAAATAAAAGTGGCAGATTGAACCAAAATGCTTCTTAAAGGGCTCAGTGTCTAATGAATGACTCCTGAGGCTTAATCCATCAACTTGGTCTGAGCTCTTCTGAGGAAGGAACCCAGGAGCCACTCAGCCCACTGTGGACAGTGTCTCCTGGAAACCACCTGGGGAGAAGGACCCAAACCCACGGGGTCCCTCCAGGAGGCACTGGATAGCAGCAAGGTTTGAGCACAAATGGGACGTGTGTGTCAGGGCCTCCTTACCTATGGTACACGGTACGCTTCAGCAAGTCTACAGATCTCCCCAAAGGCGGTTGATATTCACTTGTGTTTTGGAGGGGATGAAATCAAGAGCTCGCCTCAGATTCTTAAAGAAATTTTGAGGTCACAGAACCCTAGCTCTTATTTGTCTCATCAAAAAAAATCATGTAAAAATTCTACCACGCTCTCTGTATGAAAGAATACTAACTTGGAGAGGACCATTGAGATGAAATGCCAACAGAAGCTAAATTTTGGAGCCATGTGGCCAAGGCAGCTGTGTAACTGACTTTAGATTCTGCCCTGAGAAATTATCCTAAGGGGACTCAGACATGCACCTTTTCCAATGGCATTTGCTCTTCAGACCAGAAGCCTGGCAGTTGGAAAACTTGGGTTTTCATCTGGTAAATGTTTCCAATTTCTACCTCCCTCTTACAAATTAGATAATCATTAAGCAGACTATCCGCATTCTTAATGAATAAAAATGAAAATAAATATAGACAGTGTGGGTAGGCATCAGGGGAAAAAAAGAGCATGCCAATTTTACACTCGATGTTCATAAATGATTCCTAAACCCAGGAATGATAGTTACGATAGATAGTTATAACCATCTTCCTGTGGAAATTATTGCTTTCCTCTATTCAAAGCCTGGATATTCCCAAAGGTTTGGGGATTGTTAAAACATGGTGTATTATGGTCTCCATTACTGCCTGAAGACTTTTCAATATACATATGTAAAATTTTCTTTTCTTTTTGAATTTTAAAAGTGCATACCACTTAAAGCCCCCTGTCTAGGGCCAACCAGTGGGCTGGCAGGGGTTGGGAGCAGGGAGTAAGGACACTCACTGAAGCAGTCCATCGGCGGGCCCACCCGGGAGCACGTCAGAAATGACGATTGATGTCTCCCCATTTTCAAAGTGTGGGTTGTCTCTGCCTCCAGACACTGCAATTCCAAATCCTCTCTTGGAATCCTGTTCATTGGGGTTAAGAGAAAAATTAAAATAAAATCCTTCTATAAGTGGTTTTCAGGATTTATTACAAGCATTCGATAAAATAAAGGTTAAACCAATAACCGGAGACAGCTCAGGAACAGAAGGCTTAGAGAAACAAGTGAGAAACAGAGTACAGCGTCATCATGGTTAGCTGACAGGTTTATAAAGGGAAATTCCTTATCTACAAGAAACAGCCTTGGGAAAGCTGGACAAGATTGATAGCACAGACTGGAGTTATCACTAGAAGCTGGCAGGGGATGGGAAATTACATCTTCTGTCCAAATAAGGATGTGTTATTGGATTCATCAATCATACCTGTTCTCATATCCAGGCCTGAGCCAGATGGGCTGGTCACAACTGAATCTATGCTAAAACCATATTTTTAAAGAATACCTTTAACTTCCAAGTTAGGGGAGCTAGTGGTTTCACTTCCATATAGGGTCAAAAAGAAGGAAATGGATTTTAAAGATAAAATCCGAAGATGAACTTAGTTTTGAGATCTCATGAGAGAGCAAAGCATTAAATTCTTTTCTACATGCATATAAGATGGAAATACAGATTAATTAGATTCAAGATTAATAGAGAAATGTATCACAGTGAACCCAAACAATAGAGAATCCCAACTCATTTCGGTGTTTAAAAAAGCTAAGCTCCCGGATTTCATCCAGATCACAGGGGCATGTACGTGACTATCACACTAAATACGGGTTTCATTACATAAAAATCTTCTCAGAGAATGAAAGAACCCTCACCTCAAGATAAGTTCCCACGTGGGGCCCACTGTGGCAATCGATAACAAATAGCAACACAGACAAGCTGGCTTGTTGTTCATTAATCACACGGCTTTGAATTTGGCAGTGCTATCCCCTGGTACCTGGTTTTACATAGGGAGAGCTCCATCCTCTATACCAGGCCAAAAATGTTTCTCACCTTTGCCAGTTCGGGGTCCAAACTCAAATGGTATGTGGTGGAAGGGCAGAGAGAAGAGTCAGAAGATGACAAGAGGTGAAAAATAAGACCTAAAAGGGGAAGCCTCTCAACTGGAGAAATCATGATTACTGCTCCAGAAGTTTCAGCACTTGAGCACCAATCTGTGTTTTTCTACCTGGATCGATTTAATACACATTTATTCAAGAACCAAATTTGCACTGAAGTCAAGAGTTGAAGTTCATGGTTGTGACGGTCAAAGGAAAACTCTCCCTTTGACGAACTTACAATCCATCTAAGAGGTGACAGAGACTGGAGAGACTCAGAGTGGAGAAAGAGCCATGCAGGGCCCAGGAAAAGTGAGATGCTGACCAAGGCAGCTTGATGGAATAAGCCTTTGGGATCACGAGTGCATGTCTAGCTTGACTCAGCCGCACGCAAGTCACTTACAAACTCTTGGTGGCTGCGCTTGTTTCGAGTGGGGCTAGCACCTATCGTGCCCACCTCAAACTCTGCTGTCAGAATAAAAAGGAACAGAGCTAACATTCATTAAGCAGTGATTATGTGCTGGATTCCAAGTACTAGAAGAAGCTCTTTGTATTACCTAATTAATTTAATCAAGAGGGGCAATACCTGTGAAATACCTTTAAAAATTAAGTAAAATACACTTCCATGTGATCTGACTTCTACTTTCAACCCCACTGTGGGGAGGGGGCTGTTGTTTAAAATCTGATTAATTCGGAACCTATTAATATAATCAGGAGTGAGACAAAGACTACAACCCATATCTCCTGAGTGCTAAACTAACGTTTTAAAATTAGTTTGGGGAACTCCCCGGCGGTCCAGTGGTTAGGACTCCAAGCTTCCACTGCAGGGGCACGGGTTCATTCCCTGGTCAGGGAACTAAGACCCCTCATGCGTGTGGCGCAGCCAAAAAACATTTTTTTTTAATTAAAAAAAATGTTTTTTTAGTTTGGACTTAAAACTCACTGAGGGAATAAGTTATAAATGCTATAATTAAAATTACAAAAGTTGTAGAAGCTACCTCAACGTCCTTAAACAGAACAGATTATTTCCATTCCTCCCTTCCTTTCCCCTCTTTTTTCATAAACTATTCTATCTGGAGACAGGTGAATACATTAATTAACCTCAATACATTAATTAACCTCTATAATTTTCTATACTATACAGACCTTAGCCAAACAATAACAACATGCAAATCCTTGTTAATGCAATAACTGTGTTTGTGTAAAAATAAATAAGATCCATGATCTGTTGTGGTATACATATACAATGGAATATTACTCAGCCATAAAAAAGAATGAAATAATGCCATTTGCAGCTACATGGATGGACCTAGAGATTATCACACTAAATGAAGTAAGTCAGACAGAGAAAGACAAATATCATATGATAGCACTTGTATGTGGAATCTAAAAATGATACAAATGAACTTATTTACAAACTTGAAACAGATACACAGACATAGAAAATAAACTTATGGTTACCAAAGGGAAAAGAGGAAGGAGGGATAAATTAAGAATTTGGAATTAACAGATACACACAACTATATATAAAACAGATAAAGGTCCTACTGAACAGCACAGGGAACTATATTCAATATCTTGTAGTAACCTATAATGGAAAGGAATCTGAAAAAGTGTTTGTGTGTGTGTGTGTGTTTAATGAATCACTTTGCTGTATACCTGAAACATTGTAAATCAACTATACTTCAATTAAAAAAAAAAGATCCATGATCTGTAAACTCAAGAACAGACTGTAGCAGATATGACATGTGTAGTACTCACCTTCTGTAGGGTCACAGTGTACTGTTCCCATATCAACTCCTCCATGCCTGGGGCCTGTTTTAGAACAATCAAAACCAAGTTGATTAAAAACACAAACATTTCAATGTTAGAAATAAAACTATAATTCAAAATGTCTCCATAGAAAGGCCAGCTCACACATTCTATACACCAAAGAGTGGGTATTTTTTAGGAACACTATACTACCTGTTATATTTTCAAATATACTCTCCTTGAATGAAATGGCAAACTTAACAATACTAGAAAATTAGAGAAATACATAGGGAGAGATGTACCCTAAAAAGAATGAAATATTAGGGACTTCTCTGGCAGTCCAGTGGTTAAGACTCTGCACATCAAATGCAGGGACCGCGGGTTCGATCACTCCTCAGGGAACTAAGATCCCACATGCCGCGCAGCACGGCCAAAAAGAAAAAAAAAAGAGCGACTGGAATACTAAGTGTTAAGCTTTTTTACTATCACCACTCCAAAACACTGTCATGATAAAAGCCCTTATCTAGAGTTGCAAACAGATATACTTTCATTCTTTAAAAAAAAAAAAAAAAAAATCTCCCTTCCTCCAGTCAAAGGTGACCTCCTAGGCAAGTTTCATGCATTTTTGTGTGTGGGGGGCGGGCGGGCGGATGCCCATGCTGTGCAGCTTGTGGGATCTTAGTTCCCTGACCAGGGATTGAACCTGGGGCCATGCCAGTCAAAGTGCTGAGTCCTAACCACTGCACCACCAGGGAACTCAAGTTTTATGGATTTTTATGTCTAAAGGAATCCTTGGCCTTATCACAGAGACTGCCAAATTCTGTAATCTGTGGGACCCCTTGGCCTTTTCTCCACCAGTATTGTGGGTGTGAAAGATGATGATGCCAGCATAAAGACCACTGGGCTTCAGTTTCTGACAGTATTCTAAAATAGATGTCTAGGGCTTCCCTGGTGGCACAGTGGTTGAGAGTCCGCCTGACGATGCTGGGGACACGGGTTCGTGCCCCAGTCCGGGAGGATCCCACATGCCGTGGAGCGGCTGGGCCTGTGAGCCACGGCCGCTGAGCCTGCGCGTCCGGAGCCTGTGCTCCGCAACGGGAGAGGCCACAACAGTGAGAGGCCCGCGTACCGCAAAAATATAAAAAATAAAAAAATAAAATAAAATAGATGTCTAGATAAATCTGAAAACAGTGGATATCATTCAATAATAATAATAATAATTCATTAAATGCAGGCTGCCTTCGAGGGGAAATCCTTAAAGGCAAGAAATGCCAAGAAAGCTCAAAGCCAGAGAAATAAGGCAGCACTGAAGCAGGCATTTCAACAGGAGGCCGGGAAAAGAGAAACTGTAGGATCCAAACAGAGTGGAGATCAGATCAGAGTGAATGTATGTGGGGCAAAAACACTACCAGGCAATGGAGACAGCAGGGAGAGTCGCCTGCCTACCTTATTCTTGGCTCTGGGTAGAGTGGAAATAACTAAAAATATCTCCATGGAGAATTCCTGTATCAGTAGACCTGTACTCACTCAGGTTTGAGGCTGAAATTCATATTACAGATGTGACCACACCCTCCCCGCTCCAAAACCCTCACACTCAAAGTGGTACTGCATTGGTAGCACCACCCACCCAGGTACATGGAGGAGAATGAAATTCTCCCCTAGAAACACATTAAAACACAGGCTTCAGAGAATCCCTCAGATAAGCATTTGAGGAATATGAGTTCACAATTTAAACACACACACAAAGCAAGTGAGAGTTAAAAGAAACAAAAAACTGCAGAATCAAAGACTATAAATATTGGAAATATAACCACAGACCAAAAAAAGGATGTATAGTGTTTCATGGAAATATAACCATAGACCAAAAAAAGGATGTATAATGTTTCATATGTTTGTTTATCATAAGGAGTTAAAAGGGGAAATTAAAAGTATAATGAAAGCACAAGAGAACATCAAAAATAAACAAGCTGGACTTCCCTGGTGGCGCAGTGGTTAAGAATCCGCCTGCCAATGCAGGGGACACGGGTTCCAGCCCTGGTACGGGAAGATCCCACATGCCATGGAGCAACTAAGCCCGTGTGCCACAACTACTGAAGCCCGTGCGCCTAGAGCCCATGCTCCACAACAAGAGAAGCCACCACAATGAGAAGCCCGCACACCGCAACGAAGAGTAGCCCCTACTCGCCACAACTAGAGAAAGTCTGCATGCAGCAATGAAGACCCAACACAGCCAAAAATAAATAAATAAATTTATTTTTTAAAAAAATGACCAAGCAAATCTGAAGAAAAAATTCTAGAAATAAAAAAATATAATAAAATTAACACATTTTTGACGGGAGACATATTATGGCCACAGGAGTTAGTTTCTGCAAAAATCCCCCAGTCAATAATGTATTAAATTTAAAAAATGGATTAAACCACATATGACACATGGTTGAAGGCAATAATGAATTAGAAGAAAGATGTGAAGAAATTACCCAGAATACAGCACAAAGCATTAAAAAAAGTGGGACACCTGAAAGAAATTAAGAGTGAGAAAGTCGTACAATGTTTCTAAGATTTCCTGAAGGAGATGATAAGAGAGTGTGGGAGAGAGGCAATACTCAAAGTCACAACAGCTCTTCAGGACTTGATGATTTTTCAGGTTCAAGAAGGCTTATACATCACAAGCAGGGTAAATTCAAAAAGAAAGAAAACCACTTTGAAATTCATGGTAATCTTACTGCAGAAAAAGATACAGAGATGAGAGCATGTAGGTAGAAGAGGTTACAAAAGAGCAAAGAGAATAAGAGCTGACTTTGAAACAGCAATAATGAAAGGCTGTACTCGGTAGAACAGTATCTTTAAAACAGTATCTGTTGATTTAGGGGGCAGAAAGACATATTTTTTAAAAACAAAAATTGGGAAAGTTTATCACAAGCAATAAAAGAACTTCCAAAGGATAAATTTAAGAAAGGAATAATCCCAGCAGGAAGACCTAAGACGCAAGAAGGAATGTAAGCCTGGACATATATTGGCTGTATGCAACTAATCAATATAATAACATGATTTGTGAGAGTTAAACAAATAAGACAGAAGTAGAACACTGGGCAACATAGCAGGTAAATCCAGAAGACTTAAACACGATTTAATTATTCTAAATATTTTATTCAACAGTAGAGTTAAACTGTAGATTAATTTTGAATTTCACTGGGTAAAACCCACAGGTTAAATTTTCTGGCATATATAATTTCCAAGATAGCAGAGAGGAAAATAAAATGAAAACAAAGCAAAACAAAAGTCAATCCAAAAGCAGGCAGAAGAGACAAAATGGGAAATTTAGAAAAAGCAGGGCAAATACAAAACAAACTGTGACTGCAGAAATGAATATAGAAGAATATAGAAGAGTAATCACAATAAATGTAAAGACAGATGGTCAAGATGGACTAAAAACAAGTAGATCCAGCTACATTTTTTTTAAACAGAGAATATCTAAAACATAAGGACACAAAGGAAAGGAATCTAATTATATGAATAAAAAGCCTTGCTGTACTTATTATATACAAATAGTTTAAGAAAAACTATCTAGTTCCTTTACATTAAATTTTTAAAAAAATCACCTGGGCCATCCCTGCACTGCTACTAATGACAGAGAAAAGAATCAAAACACGTCCAGATAATGTGCTCCTGTTTTACCCAGTTAACAAACTCTTAGGCTTGGGGGGGAAAGACGTTTAGCACAAAAGGCAATTCTAACAACTGATATATTGGAGCAGATAATTTATCCTTTGATAGAACAGGATTAGGAAAAGGCAGTTTTGCTTGTATGTAGAGAAGAAAGATGAGCCAGCCATCTTGAGTAGCTATAACTGATTACTCAAATTGAGAGGAGTTTATAGTCTTTTAGTTCCCTCCTCCCTCTATGTACTCACTTTAGGGACATTTCCCTGGTTAATACCATCTGGCTCCAAGAACTCTGAGAGATTTAAAAATAGAATTCAGGGCTTCCCTGGTGGTGCAGTGGTTGAGAGTCTGCCTGCCAATGCAGGGGACACGGGTTCAATCCCTGGTCGAGGAAGATCCCACATGCTATGGAGCAACTAAGCCCGTGCGCTACAGCTACTGAGCCTGCGTTCTAGAGCCCGTGAACCACAACTACTGAGCCCGCGCGCCTAGAACCCGTGCTCCGCAACAATAGAAGCCACCACAATGAGACGCCCGCGCACCGCAAGGAAGGGTGGCCCCCGCTCACTGCAACTAGAGAAAGCCCATATGAAGACCCAACTCAGCCAAATAAACAAAAAACAAAAAACATAAATAGGGCTTCCCTGGTAGTGCAGTGGTTGGGAGTCCGCCTGCCAATGCAGGGGTCGCGGGTTCGGGCCCTGGTCGGGGAGTATTCCCACGTGCCGCGGAGCAGCTGGGCCCGGGTGCCACAGCTGCTGAGGCCCACAAGCCTGGAGCCCGTGCTCCACCACAAGAGAGGCCACCGCAATGAGAAGCCTGCGCACCACAATGGGGAGTGGCCCCCGCTCTCCACAACTAGAGAAGGACCACGCGCAGCCGCGAGGACCCAACACAGCCAAAAATAAATAAATAAATAAAATTTATTTTTAAAAAAATTGTGACTTAAAAAAATACATACATAAATAAATTTAAAACAACAAAAAAAGAATTTTTTCTTAAAGGGAAATAGTAAGCAGAAACCCAGCTGATCAGAACTGAGCATCTCTTTCCATTTCCAGAGAACACCTCCTAACTTCTTGGCACCTTCGGTTTTCAAAGTGGCTTTTGTACAACCAATCCACTATCACCCGGAAGTGACCTTACTAGCATGTATATTTTCCAAGTTTCTTCTCTGCTCTTTACTATACCTTAAAGCTGACAAATTTCAACAAAGTGAATTACTCTGTAAGTTGTGGTAAAATAAATACAGTTGCCAACTCCTCTTTGAATATAATTATACTCCTGTATATTAAGAAAAACAGCACAGTACCCTGCCCCAAAAATGTATTTAAAAGTCATCAGAAAAGAACCAGTACCATGACAATGACCCCTAGGATTGGGCAGCGCTATAGGGTGGAGGGGAGCACAATGTCCAAAAAGAGAGTGATATCTAGGTTAAATGAATCAACACAATGAAATACACAGGCACTGAAATAATCATTTAACTTCTGTCCATTTTTAAAGTTTTTTCTTTATGATGCCTGTGTTTTCAATTAGAAAGAGAATTCGTTGTTTTTTTTTTGTTTTTGTTTTTGTTTTTGTTTTGCGGTACGCGGGCCTCTCACTGTTGTGGCCTCTCCCGTTGCGGAGCACAGGCTCCGGACGCGCAGGCCCAGTGGCCATGGCTCACGGGCCCAGCCGCTCCCAGACCGGGGCATGAACCCCCGTCCCCTGCATCGGCAGGCGGACTCTCAACCACTGCGCCACCGGGGAAACCCGAGAATTCGTTTTATATTTTCAGGTCTGCCTGCTATTGGTAGAAGCAGTGGGAATATAAATTGGTATAAACCCTCCAGGGGCCAAATTATTAATATGTCTCAAAATGTAAAATCTACATACCGTTTGATCAATCAATTCCACTTCTAGGAATTTATTCTACAGAAATATTTGCACAAGTGCACAAAGATATACATATAAATTTGTTTACATCTGCTTATAATTTTTAACAGATAATCAATGAAATGTCCAACAACAGATTGGTTACATATATACATATCTATACTTAAATGTCTATTGAGGGGAAAAATCAAGACACAAAACATCATTTTGTTTCTGTTTTTTATTTCCCTGATATATTTATTTTCATAAGCATACAGGGAAAAGACTGGAAGAGTAAATACCAAAAAATATTAAACCTCCCCAGGAGTTGTGGTATGGCAGAGAATATTTTTATGAGTTCAGTGCTTTTAGAATAAATGTCAAAAATAAAAACAGCAAACTCTCCATTAAAAGTTTTGCATTTAAAATTTTCTTATCATTTAGCAAAATAAATGCATTACTACAAAATTTATTTTCAAAATGTTGTCCAAGCACCTGGCTTTTGAAATTCACTGTTCTTCCTTAATAAGATTATACTGTCCTTAAGCATTCCTGTGCTGCCTGCAGTAGTAATTTAAATTCGATTTGGCAGAGAAAGGATGAATCCCTCACCACCACCATGCCAACAGGACTGAATCAAATTTTCAATCAATCAGACCTTGCCAGGTGCCAAAGACTTCACCAACTTGTCATGAAACTGCTCAGATTATAAGTGACTTCTTCTTATCTAGGGTTATTGGGTTTTGACACAAACCACTGACTACTTAAATATAATATTAAAAGAATTTATTAAGTAATAAAGTTTAAATCTTAATTTTAAAGGTGAGGCAATTAGATTAAAATAAATTTTAATAGTGCCTTTGAGAATTAAAAGTACACCATGCTGTATTTAGCCCACAAAGCTGTGACTTTTTACAAAGTCTCAGAGAAAACCCTTCATTCATTCATTCATTCACTTATTCACACACTCACTCACTCAAAAATATTTACTGAGTATCCATTATGTGCCAAGCATGTGATTTGTGGCACCTGGACTACACTGGTTAAAAAAAAAACCAGCCAAAGCCCATGTAGAGCTTACCAACCACAGGTGTGCCACGAAAAGCCAATCACTGAAAGTCTGCCTCAACTATATACTATCTTTCCAGAAACACAGACACCCCACACAATCACACATATTCCCCAGAAAATCAGCTCCGGGTACATGGCCGGGGACAGCCTACTGGCATGCAGCAACTCAGCTGACAGCTGAGATCAGGCCTTTCGAACTGGGCCAACGGGCTTGGGCCCCACCCAATCTGTGCTGGGCTGTGCAGAGATCAGAGAATTGCTGTCAATATTTAGACTGCATGAATGCCGGCAGGGAGCTTCTTAGCCTTTGGAGAGCTTTACAAGCACACATATATCAGAGTAAAGGTACTCGTATTCACAACGCAGTGATTCCTCTCCTGCGCAGAGGCCCGAGAACAACGTGCCAGTATGTGCACACAGATCCACATAGAGAGTATTCACAGCAGCAATGTTTCAACAGCCCAAACCTGGAGACAACCCAAACGATCTCTCAAGAGCAAAACTGACAAATAAATTGTGATATACTATTAACATGCAATGTTATACTGCAATGAAAATAAACTAGAGCCACACATCCACAACATAGATGCATCTCAAACATAATATGGAGTGAAAAACATCCCAGAAGAATTTATAGAGTGTGCTATCAGTTTTATATAATTCAAAGAGCAAACACTGTTTCATAAAAATGCGAATATTCTTAATATATTCTTGTACACTTAAGATGACTAAAACGATAAGTTTTATGTTACGCGTTTTCTATTACAATGGAAAAAAAATCAAACAAAACCGATCTTTTGTTTAGAGATGTTTGTGTGTATGTATGTGTACATGACCTGGGGTGAGGCAGAGGAGTGAGAAGGGACCTTGGGTCCATTTTGGTGGAGGGTCCATGGGTATGTGCGATGGGCTCATGGGTATATTTTATAATTATGCTTTATGATTTAGACACGTAATTCTCTGATATGTACCAAACATTTTGTAAGTTAAAGAACACAGGGGAGGGCTTCCCTGGTGGTGCAGTGGTTGAGAGTCCGCCTGCCGATGCAGGGGACACGGGTTCGTGGCCCGGTCCGGGAAGATCCCACATGCCATGGAGCGGCTGGGCCCGTGAGCCATGGCCGCTGACCCTGCGCGTCTGGAGCCTGTGCTCCGCAACGGGAGAGGCCACAACAGTGAGAGGCCCGCATACTGCAAAAAAAAAAACAAAAAAAACAAAAACAAAAACAAAACAAAACAGAGGGGAAAGGGGGACGGGTTCATGAGTGAACAAAGGGTACTCAATGATTCCTGGCCCAAGGACCTCATACCAAATATTTGTTAATGCAGTACAGACTTTGCAAAGCCAAAGAGCAGAAGAAAGTGTGACCGTTTGGACTGGAGGAGGGCAGGGTGGGATCGTAGCAGTAATTTGAGAGGTGCATGAAGGCAGGCGAGGTGGAGGAGAGGCTAGCTCTGAGGGAGCAGCAGGCTGCAGAAGATGCCAAGTCTCCTTTTCACCCCAAGAGTCAACATTCCAGCAGCAGGAGGACCTCCGCTTCCCCGCCTCACTTTCACTTTTCCTGTAAGTAGTGTGAATAATCACCCCCACAAAATTGTAATGACTCATTCCTAGACAACACAGGAAGATAAAAGGGGGCCAATTTTTTTTTTTTTACCATAAATAAAACACTGTGTTAGCAGTAAGGTATTTACATGCAGAATGAGAAAGGGCCAAACACAAACGGTTATTCGATCTTTTAAAAAATATTCTCTAGTTGTTATAAAGTTTCTTTCCTTTGAAAAATCTTGGCCAAACAGGTAAATCCCATATTTTACATAAAGAATATGGAAACGTGTTAAAAACCAACCAGAAGGCAAACACCAAAAGTCTTCACTGCCCCAACAGGAAATCTTTAAGCTTTTTGTCTACAAATTGTTGCTTCCCAGTGATGGAGGGTCAGAGCCAAAGCTAAAGATTGATCAACATCTGCCCATAAGGTACATGTTTGATAAAAATCCCACCCACCATAAAAGTAAACACACATGTTATAGTGCTACAGATGTTCAAACTATAAAAGGAAAAAAAAAACAAGGGAAAAGCTTTTTTTCTATCATTTAGAATCTGAGATAGAAGAGTATTTTTAAAAAGAATAAGAATATACATTTCTGCAGGATAAGGAAGCAAAAAGTTTTTTCCCCAAACAAGAAATTACAATTACCCAAATACAAACAAACATCTAATAGGCAAACTATTAAGTTATCCCCAGGAAGCAACACCGTACTTGCAGATCCCCAACACATGGAAAACAGCAGCCTTTGATTCAGAAACCCCATAAGAGGTTATCAGTTTTGCATACGTCTGCTAAAAATAATACAAGTATTTTAAAAACCCACCAATGACTACAACCTGCATCTCACAATTTGTTACTGAAAGCTGCCAGAAGCACAAATAAAGCAAAGGAAAAAGGAACCACTGTGAGAAGGCTCCCCCCACCCAACTTCCCGCAAAAGAAAGGTCAGGAAAGAAAAAGGGGAGAGCTTATAGAGGGACTCACATGGACTTTCAATCTCCCCAACTTTTTAACAGCCTGGATCCACATCCTCTGGAGGACCTGAGTGGTCTTCATGGCCCCTGGAGGTTAAGCAACCAGACCACTGCCTACATCCCAGGCTGCTCACCCATTGCCATCACTCCACGTGGTTACGTAAGGCAGATACAATAGTGGCCCACATTGCCAGCAAATCCTGTTGTCATCTCTCAGTGACACATCCATACAGCAGGGACGCCAAACGCTTTGAAAAGCACCACTTGTGAGGAGAAAAGAAAGCAGTCTGGATTTGCACCGCTCTTTTAGCTTTCTTTTCCTCCCTCTCTCCTGTGCCAGGGAACCAGAGAACTGGAGTAAATATTCCTTTTAGATATGAAGAATGATTCAATATCCAAGTAGAAATTATTAAGTAAGTAGGGCATTCTAGAGACACGTAGAGAAGTTTTATTTACATAGATGCTCCCATACACACACATACGAACACACACACACACACACACACACACACACAAGAAAAGCATAAACCGGCTGAACAGCTACTGGTAATGTTTCAGAAGAATGGAATTGCTACTGTTACCTAGAAAATTAAAAGGCATGAAGATAAGAAGTTGCTCATCCTTGGAGATACGTAAATCTGTACTTGGGCTGCTGGTACAGCTCAGAGCCACCGCAGGGACAGAATGCTCACGAAGCAGAGCTTCTTCCTCTCTCTCCCCTTTCTGTAAATTTCGAAGATAAAAGAATAATAAAGCGCCCTGCTATCCATTTCTCTCTCTGTCTTTACCACTTGTGGGGGTGGGGTGGAAAAGCACATTTTGGGTTTCTGAACAGCTAAGAAAGACTGTATGGGATACCGGGGGTTTGAAAGTTGGGCTTGGGATTTTGGAAGCATGGTCTCAGGGAGCTGGGGGTCCTTTTCACTACCACAGTGTATGTGACATCAATGGGCCAGAGCGAGTGAGAGTGAGCCCCCTGACTTATTTAAGGTTGAGATGTGAAATAAACGTGGACCACGAGATGCAGACCATATAGGAAGCAACTTGAAGCAGACGCAAGGACGTGAGTTTTAAAGGCAGACGATCTGGGGGCAATCTCTGTTCCGTCACTTAGCTGTGGGCCTGGGATAATCTGTCTCCTTCACGAAATGGGGATAACACACCTACACCTTGGAGGGCGAATGTCAGCCTGGGATGAGGCAACCTTTCCCTACAAAGTGCACTGCTGAACGGGCACTCGAACATGTTCACGTCCTTCCCTTGGACCCTACAAGAGTAAGTCCTTCAGAAGTGTTGGGACAGCAAAATAGGATAGGAAATGAATGAAAGTTTGTTTCAAATCTTACACTGGGCAGGGCAGGGAGGACAAAGGAGTCCCACTGAAGCAGGACCCTTAGAAGCCGAGGGGATGCTCAGGACGCGACCCCGGCTGACCAGACAGGACCAGCCCAGGGCCCCAGGCGCAGAGAAGCAAGGACAGAGGGCACAAAGCAGCTCACTCCTTTACTGTGACTGTCCTTAGTAAACACTCCTGCTTCTCTGATGAGGAAATAAACACTTCTTTCCCTTACATTTATGCATATTGCCCAGAACTCATAGGCATCCCACAAGTTAAAAATTCAAGATTCTTCTTCAATGATTTCCAAAAGTCACAGTCTCTACCATCGCTCACTCTTTTTAAAAATTGTGCTAAAAAAAACTGCATAACATAAAATGTATCATCTTAACCATTTCTAAGTGTTCAGCTCAGTAGTGTCAGGTCCGTTCACGTTGTTGTGAATCTCCAGAACTTTTTTGTTGCCAATCTCCAGAACTTTTTCATCTGGCAAAACTGAAACTCTATACCCATTGAACAACTCCTCATTCCTTCTCCTCTCAGCCCCTGGCAACCACTATTCTACTTTCTGTTCCCATGAATTTACTCTGAATATCTCATGTAAGTGAAATCATACAGTATTTGACTTTTTTGGTCTGGTTTATTTCATTTAGCATAATGTCCTCAAGGTTCATCCTTGTAACATGTGTCAGGCTTTCCTTCCTTTTTAAGGCTGAATAATATTCCACTGCATACATATGCCATATTTTATTTATTCATCCACCAATGGACACTTGGGTTCCTCTCACCTCTTGGCTATTGTGAATAATGCTGCTATGAATGGAGGTGTGCACATATACTAATTCTTTACTCATTCATTCAACAAATGTTTACCAAGTACAGTATGCCAGACCTTGAGGATCAAATGAAGATCAGATCATACAAAGCGCTGCCTTCAGGAAGTCTGACAGCAGCTAGCACCTGACCTACCTGGCTGAGTGGGGAGTGGGAGGTGTTTCTCATGAGCAAGGGACATTGAGATGAGGTCTGTAGAGTGAATACAATTGGGGAGTGGGTGGGGTTGTGCAGGACCCAGAGAACAGCACAGGGCAAAGACCCTGAAAAAAGAAAGGCAGGAGGGGCCGCTAGTGAAAAGGCCATCAGAACCCCTGCAGCCTGTTCTGATGAGCAGCTATTCTACCAGTGGCATCAAAAGGACACTTTGTGGTGGACAGCTGCCTCCATGAGAAAATCTCAATAGTTTAGGGATTTACCTTTTCCAAGATCCCTAACTTCCATAGCCACATATTCGAGAAACATCTACCGAGCAACTAGACACCCGCCCTGTGGATAAAAGAAAAATTACCCTACATCACCACCCTCAGGCAGTCACAGTGCAGCGGGGAACTGGGACACGTAAACAGTAACCACAAGTCAATGCAACTACAACAGCAGACGAATATACAAGGCTCATTCGTTCAACGAATATTCCCCAAGAACCCAGCAGGTGTCAGACACTGCTGTAGATGCCGGGGGGAGTACAACCCAGTGTCCTCCCCTCACAGGGAGGATTTTAACGGAGATAACAGACAAGTAAACATATATTATAATCTCCAGTAGCAGTAAATGCCATGGGATGCGACAGTGGAAAGAATGAATCATAAGAAAACCTCGACCTCTCTCCAAGGAGAGGGAACAGCAGATGCAAAGGCCATGAGGTGAGAAACAAGCTTATAATCATGAAAGAAAAAAGGCTACATGGAGCTGGAGCAAGGCGACCCCTGAAGTAATGGCAGGTATATACAATGTGAAATTGATGGCATGAATGCGTGTTATTAATAACCGGGATGGGAGGTCTGCAGTGGATGGAAGTGTGGCAGGGGAGGCCCTCCTGCGTTCTACGCGAGCTCAGTGCTGAAAGATGACTAACTTGTCGGGTGGGTGGATGACCTGGGGAGGGAACCGCAGAGCAGGAGGGATAATCTGTAAGGTGTGTGCAAGTCACTGCAAGTACTCGGTGTGGCTGGGAAGTAAGCTGTTTAATAACACACATGGGATGCTACGTCCTCAGCACGGACAGATGTGCTAAATAACTTAATTACAGCTTGGGAGTCTTAAAACACACAGCCATCCTGCAAACAGGAGACCAGACGGCTATGGGAACTGGAACGGAAGGAAGCCATTAACACTCAGCAGGCACCTTGCCCATGGCTCTCAGTTTTTCACTGATGCCCACAACCCTGTGAGTTAGCTACGACTGTCTCCATTCTACAAACAGGAAAGCTGAAGCCGTAATTCACACAGTTAACGCTGTCAGATACGGATGTGAGGCTGGAGCCCCACCCCAGATTTGATTCCTTTTCTATGTGTAGAATGTGATGTGTGCTTTGCACACACTAAGCCCTTAATAAATATTATGTGGACACCTCATAAAGAAGGAAATAAAAGGAGAGAGGAAGAAAGCAAGTAAGACAGAAGGAGCACAAAGTGAAATCATCAAGGTTCCCAGGAGGCTCCATACAGCAGATAAGAAATCTTGGGAGACCACCACCAGTATAAACTGGGCTAATGGTTACCTGCACCAGGATTCCTATGGCGGTTTTTTTTTGTTTGTTTTTTTGCGGTACGCGGGCCTCTCACTGTGTGGCCTCTCCCGTTGCGGAGCACAGGCTCCGGACGCACAGGCTCAGCGGCCATGGCTCACGGGCCCAGCTGCTCCGCGGCATGTGGGATCTTCCCGGACCGGGGCACGAACCCGTGTCTCCTGCATCGGCAGGCGGACTCTCAACCACTGCACCACCAGGGAAGCCCCCTATGGTGTTTTTATGCTGTGTCCAGTATGTCATTTTAGAAGGCATCTCAAGAGAGAGTATAAACAAACAGCCAGCCAGCCTCAGGATGGGTGGGCAAACCAGAGCCCACCTACCTCTAGCTGATCACAGGGCTTTTGTGTTTCACCCTCCCCCCACCCTTCCCCCAGGAAATTGGCCTTATTTTAATGGCTGTGAATTAGTGAAAATTCTCTTCACCAGACCCAGTTTTGAAACACCGGTCAAATAAGTACACAGGAGCCCCTTTTCCCTAGAAAAGGCGAAAAATTGCTCTTCCTAAAATGAGTAGTTTTTAAAATTATAAACCAAGTCTTTGGCTTCAAGGCACTTGCCCGTGTCTCTTCAAAGCCAAACCCTTCCCGGTAGCAGTAAACTAGTAAGCAGTGAGTTAAACAACTCCTTATGTAATTCTTGGTTTCAAAAAAAAAAATCTTTCATAGTTTATTCCATAAGTATTTCATGTTCAAATGCGACTTCAATGTCACCACTAGCTCCTTACCCTCCCTTCACAACTCACGAAGGTAAGCACTGACGGGGAACAACTAGTGCGCACGGTGTGCTCATAGCACACAACTCACAGCGGACACAGCCTGGGTGTGACCAGGGTTAAAGAAAAAAGCTACACACAGAAGTTTAAAGAGGGATTCTTGATAGCTCAACAGAATTCACAGGATTAGATTCTAGAGTTATTGCTGATGGGTACCAGAGTACCTACCTAAGGTAAAATTTCAGTGCGTATTTAAGGAAATAATAGAGAACTGGGAGAGGATGACAGTATTCCTAGGGGTGCAATCTGCAGTTTTGAAAGCAGTTGTGCTGAAAGGCACAAAGCAATGAACCCAGACTCCCAGGAAGGCACTTCCAGCCAAGCCTCTGCCCCTCCCAACTGATCCATGACCTTGGGCACCCACTCAATTCCATTGCCACTTGGTGAAAACAAGTATATCATCATCTGTTTCACAGGGTGAAATGAAGCAAACTCCCACAAAAACACTGTAAAATCCAGGCCAGTAAACCTTCAATGGGGAGGTGGGGTTGTCATAAATACCCCTGACAATGGCAGCCACATAACATGGTGGGAATAGCCCTGTAGGTCACTGCACATGCCTGGGTCCACGTTCATCTCTCACACACTCTACAAGCTCTGTGACCTTGAGCAGTTTGCTTGAGGCTCAGTTGCCTCATCTATAAAATGGGCTCAAAATCCCTACCCTATTATAATTGTTGTGAGGACTGAATGGAGTAATGCTTGTAAAGAGCCTTGCCCATTGCCATCACACAATCACCACTCTCCGTAAAGGTCTCCACCATTAGTTCTGCAGCAGCAATGTAAGGGGACCACTCCCAAGTAAGAAACTGTTTTCTTTCTCCCAGAAGAAATCATACTCTCCCAGAGTATGATTAACTACAATAAAACAAGTTAAAGGTGGCAGAGGATAGATTCTAACCCTTGTCAGCGTGGCTACAAAGCCTGTATCCTTTCGACTGAAGTACGTTGCCTCTTTCACTATACAGCGATTGTGCCTTTCAGAACCTACCCATGAGTGATGACTGGTCCCTGGCCTTGAAACCAACCAACCAACCAACCAACCAAAAAAAAAAAAAAAACAAAAGCCATGGTTGTTGGTGCTTGGGCACCAGACCTGCAACGGATCCAATCACTCTGACAACTCAGAACATCTTAAAAAGCATGATGGTCACTTTCAAGCAGTTGGCCTGGGTTCAGTCAATCCAGCTCAGTAACTCTTCCTCAGTGACTTGGTAAGAAGAGAGTACAGGAAGGGAATAGGGTTGGACTTTATTTTATTTCATTTCTGGCTCTTTCAATAACCAGTTAGGTATAAGTTCCCTAACGGCTGTGCCCCTGTGAAAACACGTTTAAATGAGGGGGCATGACGTACACCATTATTAACCGAACGTCACAATGTGCCAGACACTGTGCTAAATGCTTTATGGCTCTTGACCACTGATCCTTCCAAAAACTATAAAATTCCTCCCTTTTTACATATGAAAACATAAAGGCCTGATGATCCACAAAACAAGGAATTAAGAAGCTTCAATTAAAATTAAAAACTTCTTCTCTGTGAAAGACAATGTCAAGAGAATGAGAAGACAAACCACTGACTGGGAGAAAATATTTGCAAAACACACATCTGATAAAGGACTGTTATCCAAAATATACAAAAGAACTCTTAAAACTCAGCAATAAGGAAACAAACTATTGGATTAAAAAATGAGCCAAAGACTTCAACAGATACCTCACCAAGAAGATATACACATGCCAAATAATCATATGAAAAGATGCTCCAAGTCGTCGAGGAAATGCAAATTTAAGTAACAATGAGACACCACTACGTACATATTAGAATGATCCCAATCTGAACAATGACAACACCAAATGCTGGTGAGAATGTGGACCAATGGGACCTCTCGTTCACTGTTTGTGAGAATGCAAAATGGTGCAGCCACTGTGAAAGACAGTTTGGTAGGCTCTTAAAAAAACTAAACATCCTCTTACCATACGATCTAGCAATCATGTTCCTTGGTATTTAACCAAAGGAGATGAAAGTTTATGTTCACACGAAAATCTGCATGTGGTTTTTAGCAGCTTTATTCATAACTGCCCAAACTTGGAAGCAACCAAGACGTCCCTCTTGTAGGTGAATGGATAAATAAACTGTGGCACTTCCAGACAAAGGAAATATTATTCAGTGCTAAAAAGAAATGAGCTATGGAGCCATGAAAAGACATGGAGGAACCTTAATGCATATTACAGTTGGCCTCTGTATCTGCAGGTTCTGCAGATTCAGCCAACCATGGATTGAAAATATATTAAAAAAAAAAAAATTTCAGAAAGTTCCAAAAAGCAAAACTTTGGGGGGGGGAGGGATAAATTAGGAGTTTAGGATTAACATATAAACATGACTATATATAAAACAGATAATCAACAAGGACCTACTCTATAGCACAGGGAACTCTACTCAATATTCTGTAATAACCTACCTGGGAAAAGAATCTGAAAAAGAATGGATATATGTATGTGTATATGTACAACCACTTTGCTGTACACCTGAAACTAACACAACATTGTAAATTAACTATACCCCAATATAAAATAAAAATTAAAAAAAAGGATTTCTTCACAGTGATGCTATATTTCCGTACTTCCAGTATCTTTCAACTAAAGAAAAATAAAATATGAATACTGTAATAAAAAAACAAAAACAAAACTAAAAAAACTTCAATTTGCCACATGCAAGCAACTATTTACATAGCATTTACATTATATTATTAGATATTATAAGTAATCTAGTGATAACTGAAAGTATACAGGAGGAACTGCCTGGGTTACGTGCAAATACTATGGCATTTTATATAAGGGACTTACTTGAGCATCCCTGAAATTTGGTATCCACCTTGGGTCCTGGAACCCATTTTTATATACATATATATACATATATATGTTTATATATATATATACATACATATATGTACATATCCTGAGATATTAAGGGACTCGCACACAACTCCACAGCTAGTAAGTGGATGGTCATGATCTGAATCCGGATCTGCATAAGTTCAATTTTAGTAAGATACGAGGCAAAAACAAAAACACACCATCAACAGATAATTACATTTAAGACCTCTATGTTCACAGTTCTGCTACACTACGTTACAAAGTATAATTATAATTTAACAGGCCATTCTTATTTGTAATCACAAAGAAGCCATTAATAAGCCAAAAAAGGAGCTAATTTGGCAACACAGACACAGCCCTGTCTACTCTATGATTTTAAATCTAAGCCCATAAACTTTAAAACATAGCTTTACTTAAAAAAACAAACATGTACAAACCACCACCCATGCTGGTACCAAGGTATATAAACTGCTTTGTCAAAAGGCAGGTTAGAAAACCAATTAGTGTGGTCAGCTAAATCCTGCCAGCAGGACTGGCCCTGTATTAAATACCCAAGGTCAACTGTCCCTCCCAGACCCAAGGCACCATCAGAGGATGGCTCACACAGAAAGGAGCAACATGGGGCTTCCCTGGTGGCGCAGTGGTTTAAGCATTCGCCTGCCAATGCAGGGGACATGGTTTCCAGCCCTGGTCGGGAAAGATCCCACATGCCGCGGAGCAACTAAGCCCGTGCGCCACAACTGCTGAGCCTGTGCTCTAGAGCCCATGAGCCACGACTACTGAGCCTGCGTGCTACAACTACTGAAGCCTGCGTGCCTAGAGCCCGTGCTCTGCAACAAGAGAAGCCACTGCAATGAGAAGCCCACGCACCGCAACCAAGAGTAGCCCCCCGCTCGCGTCAACTAGAGAAAGCCTGTGTGCAGCAGCAAAGACCCAATGCAGCCAAAAATAAATAAATAAAATAATTTTTTTTTTTAAAAAAGGAGCAACATGACGCTTCTGCCATATTTCAGTGTGCCTGGTTAATCCCCAGAAAGTTAGGAAGCCTATAGACAGAGTCCTGAGCCTCAAAGACATGCCTTTCCTGTGAGAATTGGGGAATAAATGCAGGAACATAAAGAACCTCACCTTTAGATACTGTATTGCCAACACCTGAGAGCCTCATAGAAATGCAGAATCTCAAGCCCTTCCTTGGACCTGTGGATTATAATATGCATTTTAACAAGAGCCCCCCTGTGATTAATGTGCACATTAAAGGTGGAGAAGCACGGGTCCCCAACAGAACTTTGCACATGATGACAGTGTTCTTTCTGTAGCTGTGCTGTCCAATACGGTAACCACTAGCCACTTGCGGCTACTGAGCACTTGAAATGTGGCTACTGCAATTAAAGAACTGAATGTCTAACTTTTAATTTAAATTAACTGTAAACAAACAGCCACATTTAGTAAATAATTAGCCATGTCCCTAGCAATCCTTTAATGCTGTTTCCAATATTTTTTTTTTTTTTTTTTTTTTTTTTTTTTAGCGGTACGCGGGCCTCTCACTGCCGCGGCCTCTCCCACCGCGGAGCGCAGGCTCAGCGGCCATGGCTCACGGGCCCAGCCGCTCTGCGGCATGTGGGATTCTCCCAGACCAGGGCACGAACCCGTGTCCCCTGCATCGGCAGGCGGACTCCCAACCACTGCGCCACCAGGGAAGCCCTGTTTCCAATATTTTTGCTACATAACAAATACTATGGCAGCCACTGTTGTGCATGTAGCCACTCCCCCCCATAATTTGCAGTATTTCTGAATTAAAGAGCATACTCATTTCTAAGCCTTTTCATGTGTACTGACTTATTACTTTTAGAACAAGTTCTAGCAATTTACAGTGCTGTATCAAGATGAGTCAAATGTCATTTTGAGAACAAAATACTACTTATTTACAGAAGCAGTGCTTGTTTCCATACTTTAAAGATCCTTCTGGTATTCTTTTAAAACTTTTCCTGCAAGAAAAGGAAGAGATTGTGGGGAAAAGAATATTTTGAACTCCTGTAGGCACATCGATATAACTTAGCAAATGACCCTTTGAAAACACTAATTTAACTAGCTCTCAGTAAGAGACACAATAATTTTCTATTAAATCGTTAATCTATAGATGAGATTTAGAAGTTTACAATTTATGGCTTTAACTGCCTAAGTATTTGTTATACATTTTATTATTTTTAATTTTTTAATTGAAGTAGTTGGTCTACAGTGTTGTGTTAATTACTGCTGTACCGCAAAGTGATTCAGTTATACATATATATATACTTTTTAAAATTTACTTTCCCATTATGGTCTATCATAGGATACTGAATATAAGTTCTCTGTGCTATACAGTCAGACCCTGCTGTTTATCCATTCTATATATAATAGCTTACATCTGCTAACCCCACCCTCTCACTCCATCCCTCCCTCAACCCCCTCTCCCTGTGCAACCACCCGTCTGTTCTTTATGTCTGTGATTCTGTTTCTGTTTCATAGATAGGTTCGTTTGTGTCATATTTTAGATTCTGCATGTAAGTGATATCATAGGGTATTTGTCTTTCTCTTTCTGACTGACTTCACTTAGCATGATAATCTCTAGTTGCATCCATGTTGCTGCAAATGGCATTTGTTCTTTTAATGGCTGAGTAGTATTCTACTGTACATATGTACCACATCTTCTTTATCCATTCATCTGTCCATGGACGTTTCGGTTGTTTCCGTGTCTTGGCTATTGTGAATACTGCTGCTATGAACGTAGGGGTGCATGTATCTTTTTGAATTATAGTTTTGTCTGGATATATGCCCAGGAGTGGGATTGCTGGATCATACGGTAATTCTATATATTTTTAGTTTTCTGAGGAACCTCCATACTGTTTTCCACAATGGCTGCACCAACCTACATTCCCACCAACAGTGTAGGAGGGTTCCCTTTCTCCACACCCCCTCCAGCATCTGCTATTTGTAGACATTTTAATGATGGCCATTCTGACTGTTGTGAGGTGATACCTCATTGTAGTTTTGATTTGCATTTCTCTAATAATTAGCGATGTTGAGAATCTTTTCACGTGCCTATTGGCCTTCTGTATTTCCTCTTTGGAGAAATGTCTATTTAGGTCTTCTGCCATTTTTTGATTGGGTTTGTTGTTGTTGAGTTGTATATTTGTTGTACATTTTAAATATCATAAACTTGACAATGGAATGTGTACCTGCACGGTACATTCAGAATAATGAGTGTGTACTGTATCTCAGGGAATCAACGGAGGAAAACGAAGACCCACTTGGTTATTCAAGAATACACTCCATTCAGGGGAGGGGACAGCAAAGACTAGAGACAGGAAGGGGAAAGGTGAGGTTTCCTACATCCAGCTCCCACACCAATGAAAGGTGGGAGCCCAAGCAAGTTATTAAAAATAATGAAAATGCACATCAGCAAGCTTTACTAATGATTTTGACTTAATAAGAAAACAGAGCAGATGAAATGGAAGCAAGTTGTACCTAAATAGTTAGGCTTCTAATTTTTTCTTCTCATGACAAAATTGAAAGAAAAAGTTCAGATGTTTGAAACAGCCTTATTGCTAAACTTAGAAAGAGACCACATTCTTTGATCTAGTATCTTGTATGGCGTTATTATATAAAGTGAGTTGAATGGACAGTCCATAAAAAAATGTGTAGGACACCCTCCTGTCCCCACTCTTTGCCACTGTTTTCCTTTATTGGTGACATGGGAAATTTCAGATATAAGTCAATATTATTTTTTAAATTCTGAATTAAACAATGTTGAGCTCCTCTCAAAAAACCTGCCTATGCCAAGTAACATAAATTGTTGGCAGAAATTGTATGTGATCTTAAAGCATAAAAAGGCACCCAACATTTCCCTTTTGTGGAATTTGTGGTTATTAGGAAATCAGCAAAGGCCACCGCATAGTAACAGACATATAACCCACTAGGTGGCGCAATGATGCAGAAATAAAAAAGACTGCTGTTTCAAATTTAAAACTTCAAAACGTAATTCGGGGAGATTAGAAACAAACTTTAAAAATTACAATAAAACCCCACCATTATAGCTTTTATAAGAGGCAAGGTACATTTGCAACTCGAAGGAGAAAACTAAAAGAGGAAAAATTACACTTTTATTTGTCACCCATTAATATTTTTTAAAAAGCTACTAGATATTACAATCAATTAACATCCTATGAGGTTTTTGACCCTGCTCTGGTTGTGGGATAGTCAAGGCAATTTAAACCATCTGGAAGGTAGAAGACAGCATTTTCTAACTGTTAATCGCAGGACCTAATTGGTATGGTGGTACATATTCCAGGAGAAAAAGTTACAGGATTTAGAGTTTCACGTAGAATGTGGAGTCCATTCACTGGTTCATTCAATAAATATTTATTAAACACCTTTTTCATGCCAGGCATTGTACTGAGCACTAGAGATTAAACAGTGAGGAAAATAAACAAGGTCCTGCCTTCATGGAGCTTACAGGCTAATGGGGGCCCAGCTGTAAATCAAGGAGCCTGTCAGCAACTGTAGAACTAAAACTGTGACACGTGCTTTAAAGGGCAAGTACAGAAAGGTCTAGAATAGGAAGAACTGGCCTCTCCAAGGACATCAGGGAAGGCTTTCCTTCTTAGTGACCCCGTGGAAATAGGGAATGCAACCCACTGATGGAGGACAAGATGAGAGACCACCACCACGGCTGAGGCACAAAGAGGGAGGCAGATGGGGGAGCCTGGGTCTCAGTAAAGATCTTGGTCTCATTTATGAGTAAAGTAAGTAAAAGTCTGAGGCAGATCAATGGCACAAGTGGATTTGTAGTTTTATATATTTGAGTCCAAAGTCCTCATTTTACTGAGAAGCAGGGAAGAAATCTAAGCCTAGGTCAATAGCCCCAGTAGATTACTGGGTACAAGAGGTGGGAAGAAGGAAGTAAGGGAGAGGTGCACTGAATTCCCAGGGCAGTAACGGCTTTCTCAGGGCAGCTGAACCCCAGGGCCCACCCAAGGGTTTAAGCCCCAGTCAAGATCCCCTTATACTGTGAGGAAAGAATAAAGCAAACCATAATTTCTAAGCCAAGTTCCAAAGCCACCTCTGCAAGTACATAATTTAGGAGTGGGCAAGAAACTGCTATCAGGGCAGGAAACAGGAATGTTTACCAGGCATTCTGAGAAATGGATGCAGACACCAAAATAAGCCAAAGGACCAAGGGAACAAACTGCACCATCAAGAGTGCTCATCAGGAGGAATTCCCTGGAGGTCCAGTGGTTAAGACTCAGTGCTTTCACTGCTGAGGGCCCAGGTTTCAATCCCTGGTCAGGGAACTAAGATCCCACAAGACCCGAGACACGGCCAAAAAAAAAAAGAGTGCTCATCTGAAGAAAGGCAACAACCAAAACCTGTCTATTGAAAGAAAATTCAGGTAAGGACTTCTACTGCATTTGCCAGAAGACTCAGGCTTCTGCTTCCCCGGAGGGCTGGGGCCAGGGTCCAGACAACAACACAACACTCTCCAGCTGTTCTAGTTTGCCAGTGGATGAGTTCTCGGTTTGTCATTAAGCAGCTGTAAAACCTCTAAGTTTGCTGAACATCTCAGGTGTTAATACCCACCTCACAGGGTTCTTGAGAAGATCAAGTGGAATTTTATGTGGAAGTTTTTTTTTTTTTTTGCTGTACGCGGGCCTCTCTGTTGTGGCCTCTCCCGTTGCGGAGCACAGGCTCCGGACGCGCAGGCTCAGTGGCTATGGCTCATGGGCCCAGCCGCTCTGCGGCATGTGGGATCCTCCCGGACCGGGGCACGAACCCGTGTCCCCTGCATGGGCAGGTGGACTCTCAATCACTGAGCCACCAGGGAAGCCCTATGTGGAAGTTTTTACAAACCAGAAAGTTTCACACAAATGAAGAGTACTTCCTATATTAAATAAATCTCACTCTAAAAAAAGGCAGTATGATACACATTTAATAAAAGATTTTGGAAATAGATAGCATTTAGTCATTCAGCATTTAAGTATCTACTATGACTCAGGCTTTGAAAACAAAGGCCTATCGACTTAGAACACAGTCCCCACTCTCAAAGGTTGCCTTTTTTAGGATACAGAAAGGCCTGGAATAGTCTAGAGAACAATGGCAGTGAATGTGTACTGAACTGGGGTATCAGTCACTGATCTATCAGCCTCAAGCCTTTCCAAATCCATTAATTCCTCTTCTGCGTTACATTTCTTCACGACTTTGACCATGATGGTGGTTTATCATATCTTTGAAGTTCCCCCCGCCCCGCCCCCGCCACAGGAAAGAATGAATTGTTTGGAAATGAAATAGCCAACAACTTAGAAATGCGACAAACATTATCTGTTCCAAAGCTGGAAATGCAGAGCATAAATAAGAAAATCCAAAACACAGACACATGTTTTATCGTAGAGGGACATCTCAGTTATATGGCCTTTCAACATCTTAAAACCAAAATGAGCTTTGACATATACTTTCTCCACACTTTCTTGTACTTAAGTTACTGCTTAACCAGAGGAAGTCTACACTCATAATTTCTCGACTGGCCTGTTACCAGTCACCTTCCGAGACTGAAACCAGAAGCAAACCAGCCCTTCAGTGCTAAGATCCATACTCTTCTGCATCTGGCTTTCCCATAGCCAAGGGGGACCTTGGACAAGAGTGTCCTCATAAAGCCAGAACCTTTCATAAGTCAGCATCTGACATACCTATACCCAGACGGCAGAAAAACTGCCTAGAAACCAAGCATCCTGCTTCTGGAAGTTCTAAACTAGTGCCCAGCAAACATTTATTTAAAGGGCCACATAGTATATATTTTAGGCTTTGCAAGTAGAGGATATTAAATAGATACTTAAATAGCAACTTAAAATGTGACCATTAAAAAAAGGTAAGAATAATTCTTAGCTACCAGCAGGAAAAAACCCAAAAAACTGCCCAACCAGGCAGCCGGCTATAGTGTGCCAACCCCTAGTCCACACTTATGCAAAATTTAATAACTGACTAGTAATAGATGGGCAGGTGTCTGTTCACCAAGCAAGGCACCACGTTTAGCCAGCGAGGTGCTCACAACCAGCACACAGAGAGGTGCACACACTTCTTGATTCCTGCTTTCCTTCACCTTGGTTTTCACTTCTATCCTCAATAAGCCTTAGAATTATACTCAGCACCCAGTCACTATTTGGGGATAATCCTGTTTTGTTTGCTTCTTTCTTTCTTTTCTTCTTCTTTTTTTATTTATTTTTGCGGTACGTGGGCCTCTCACTGTCGTGGCCTCTCCCGTTGCGGAGCACAGGCTCCGGACGCGCAGGCTCAGCGGCCATGGCTCATGGGCCCAGCCGCTCCTCGGCACGTGGGATCCTCCTGGACCGGGGCACGAACCCGTGTCCCCTGCATCGGCAGGCGGACTCTCAACCACTGCGCTACCAGGGAAGCCCTCTTTTCTTTTTTTAATTAATAAGGCATAAGTTTTTAGTGGGTACATAATACAAAAGTTAGGTCAATTCAAAGTGAACTCGGGACTTCCCTGGTGGTCCAGTGGTAAAGAATCCACCTTCCAGTGCAGGGGACGCGTGTTCCATCCTGGTCGGGGACTAAGATCCCATGTGCCGCGGGGGCAGCTAAGCCCACGCACCACAACTACTGAGCTCGAGCGCCTCAAAGAGAGAGCCCGCGTGCCACAAACTACGGAGCCCACGCGCCCTGAAGCCTGTGCACCACAACTAGAGAGAGAAAACCCGTACGCCACAACTAGAGAGAAGCACAAGCGCTGCAACGAAAGATCCCACGCATGCCTCAACAAAGAAAGATCCCGCGTGCCGCAATTAAGACCCAATGCAGCCAAAAATGTTTTAAAAAGCAAAACAAAACAAAGTGAAGTACACTTGGTTTTGGTAGCAACTTAACTTCTCTGGTTATATTTTACCTAAAAAATCTGAACTTGTTCACAATTTCCAATCACATACCACAGGGGAAACTGGCCTGAGATCAGAATCTTGCTTCAGATAATCCTCCAAGTGGATGATTAACTACAGGTAGGCGCATTATCAACACGCTTATTGGGCAAGAATGAGGAGATGTGTTGGACACAGAGAAGTAAAAACCTTTGCTCCCGACCTCAAGCTGGGCTGCTGTCTGTGTACCCTCACAAAAAGACAGTAAGGGTGCGGCACCCACAACCCAAGACAAATTTAAAGAGAACGTGAAAACACTAGAAGTTTCCATTGCCCACCATGAAGTCTGACTTAGAATCTGGTCAGAATTAGAATCTGGTCAGAATTCTATATATCCAGCTTGTGTCAGGGCTGAACTTAGAACCAATAATTAGCATTTCTAATTGTGTCAACCTTATTAGACTGTCCATGGAAGCTCATCGAACTCATCAATTCTGGATCCTGGGAGAAGGAAGCCATGCAGTGAGGCAATGAGGAAAAGACAAAAGCACCCTTAATAAGACTCCAGGGGGAACAGGAAGAACCAAAGTTTATATCTGGAGCCTTTCTAGCTCTTTCTACCCCTTGCTGGTTGCTCTGGCTTTCAAGGTCCTCCTACCCCAAAGCATTCAAAGGTGAACTCCCAACACACAATGTCTGCTCCATCAGCAAAATGTTCTGGCTCCCAAATTCCCTCTCTACCTTTATCCCCAACCCAAACGCTCACTGTATCAATGCTTGCAGTCTCAGCTAGATATCAGAAAAAGATGACCTACTTCCCACTAAGTGTGAGTGCCTGGTAACCTACACCTCTCGGTGTTTTTTTAAAAGATGTACTTTGACCCTGATGAAACTCGTGATGGAATTCCGATCCTTAACAGGCAAGTTCACAAACACAGCACATCAAAGATGAACATTCTTTCGAATTCCACAATCCAGACGCTTTGCAGCCACAACCAGTTTTTCTTGACATTAATTACAATTGTTTTCTGTGGGATGGGATTACACAGTCATTTCTAACTAGAGGCTGTGGACTTGAAGACAGTGGACTCCCTCTCACTTGACAAGACAGTCTTAATATTTCTATAACAAAATTATGATTTTAACTAGTTGTCTATGAAATCTACTTCCCCATAAAGCTGTGTCTTACACACCTTAGCGTCTCTGGGGCATCCTACAGTAATGGACACACATGGGTCACTGAAGAATGAAAACATCTCTTAAAAACACTGATATTTCATTGTGACTCATGATTCCCTGAAGGAAAAATTTCTATATACTTTCAGTGATAATGTGTAAAATCCTTCAAATCAACAGAGGGCCGTTAGCTTCTCCCTCTTATTTCTCTGCTCATATGATTCTGAAAAGCAGAGGCTGGGAGTTGAAAGCACCTATAGGTTTCAAATTAAAGGGACCTTGGCTCAAATTCCCTCCCTGTCGTACAAGCTATGTGATGCTGGACGAGTTACTTAACATTTCTGAGCCTCGGTGTCCTCACCTATAAAATCGGGTTTTAGGGGCTTCCCTGGTGGCGCAGTGGTTGAGAGTCCGCCTGCCGATGCAGGGAACGTGGGTTTGTGCCCCGGTCCGGGAAGATCCCACATGCCGCGGAGCAGCTGGGCCCGTGAGCCATGGCCGCTGAGCCTGCGCGTCTGGAGCCTGTGCTCCGCAACGGAAGAGGCCACACAGCGAGAGGTCCACGCAAAAAATAAATAAATAAATAAAAAATCAGGTTTTAACACCTACCCCCAATTGGTTGGGAGGATTCAGTGAGATCTGTACCAAGGGTCTAACACTGCATCAACCACTTCACTACAGAAAGGTCTGACTGCATCTTACTTTGTGTCCTGGGCCCCCTCACAATTAGGCATTTTACAGAGACATCAGGAGTTCTGATGGACACTTGGGAACTGAGCTGAGTGAGCCAACCCCCAACACACCCCTATTTGCAAAAATCAAGGACACAGCTTCAGAGCCCTTCTACAAACTCCATTAATGCATATTTTACATTTGTTGGTCCAATAATGGAATGGATGTTGCAGCTTCAAACAGTCTCCAAGCTACCTATAAAGTGCTTTTTTGGGGGAGGGGCAGGTGGGAGGGGGAACACAGCAAGGCAAGAGAAAACATACCCAGGCCAATCTCATTTCAGTTTTTTAGGACTTACCGTCTCCATTCTCTTCCTCTCACCTTCCTTCATTTAATGAGCAACTATTCTATGCCTGGACTGGTAATGCCAAGAATCAGAACCGCCCTTGAGAACTCACAATCAACCCCCCACATTAAAAGTGACCCTCCTCCCAACACTAGGCAGAATCCAGGCCTCGTGGAAAACACACTGCTCTTCCGAAAGGATAAACACACGCACTGAAGTTTACATCTAATTGAGGACTTTTTTTTTTTTTTTTTTGGCAGTTCACTGTTTTCCAAGCATTCGTTTTGACTAAGCTCAACCCAATCAAAAAGCTTATGTGGCTTCTCAGGAAGATAATAACCTATCCAATGTAGCAGACTACACAAATAGAGCCAACATACCCAAGTTGGAAGAGATGAAAGAGACAGACAGACGGACATGACAGCACCCCAGTTGCCAGGGCACTTGGCTGCATAAATCACTATCCCGTATATAAAGCCAAAAGGACAAATCTGGTGACTGGAGTGATATATGACTGCTGTTTTCTCAGGACAGTTCATTACTGGGATATAATCCAATCAGGCCAACATTTATATGTGATTATCCAATCACACTCAAAGACAACTGAGAACAACAATGCCATTGTTCCTTGGAGCTTATTACTACGCTAAAGCCAAGTGAGCTTCCTCGCCCCACCCCCGCCCAGTGACATGTGTACTCTCCTTGGCTCCTGTTGTATTAATAAGTGAGAGAGATTCTTTAAGACAGTGCATACTGCCTGCAAATATTCTGTGGTAATAAACAGCAAAACCATCACCGATGCACGATTTCTGGACAAAGTAAATCACAACCACGAAATTTAAGAAATTCAGAAAGTTTAGCAATGCCCGAACTAATTTTATTTTTAACCAAGCTCTGTTTCCCCACATTTTATAGAGGAATGGCCCACAGAGAACTTTATCTTTAAAAAGCAGATGACTAACCAGTCCCCAAATACGAGGTTTCAAGGACTGAGGAGGGTGATGACGCAATGCCAGCAGCCTTTCTTAATCCCCTAGCTTCTGTGGAATATCAGCTCATGCCAGAACCTGACTTTTTTTTTTTCCTTAATTTTAAAGGATATTGTCAAATAAAAATAAAGCTATTTTACAAAAATACACAAAGCAGCACCACACGGCCCTTCCTCAGGCTGTAACACTACTAGCTGAAATATTTATAGGCACCTGGATCAGAAATACCTACATGTTTCTAACCAATCATTTTTGGTGAAGGAGTGAATTAGGTCAGTGCCCTTAAGAAGCTCCCTTTCAGCTCTATTTTCCACTCTCCAAACAAAGAAAACCTTTGTGCATTGTATTAGCCACTGTAAACTGTTTGGACATCCATTGTTAGTCCTGGCCGACTGGATAAGTCTGGCGAAAAAGAGATAAAACAGGAGATTCTGTCAATATATTTCTAGCACATTCAAATTTAAGCAAGCTTCGCACAGAACCAGCTCACTCTAACCGCTAAACAAGTGGCTGAAATGAAGTTACTGTTCATGCTTATCTTGGCCCTCAGAATATATGCTTTCCTTATCGCTTCAAATTTCTCTGAAAGGAGCCTTCAGAAGTAGCACTGTAGATAGAAGCCTAAAATAAAATATTGATCAATAAATTGCTTGGCCAGTCTGCTTCTAGCTACTTTCCTGAAAGCAATAATAGTAAGGTCCCTAATCAGTCAGGGTCACAGGGAAAATTATTCGAATGAGAGGGAAGATTCACAGACATTCTAAAATAAGAAAAACTCAGTTCTTTCCACATGAGACATCATTATAGGGAGGATTTTGCCAAAATTGAGGCTATATTTTTAAATGTTTCAAGAACAATACATTATGGCTCGTACTTCACAAATAAGTAGAAGTAGGACAGACACTATTGCCAATGTTTTGGTAGACTAGAATGTGCTGTCAGCATGAGATCTGAGGCACAAAATAGCATAAAGATTGAATCTCTTACCATCTAACTTGTCAAAAGATAAAGAAGACAGAGGGAGGAAAAGGGGACATTCTCTTCAGCCCATCTATAAACCAGATTTATATATCACCTTTTACTTTATTAAAAACTAACAAATCAGGGGAGGGATAAATTAGGAGTTTGGGATTAAAACATACACACTACTATATATAAAACAGATAACCAACAAGGACCTACTGTATAGCACAGGGATAGTCAATATCTTGTAATAACCTATAAGGAAGAGAATATTAAAAAAGAGTATATATATTTATATATATGTATAACAGAATCACCTTGCTGTACACCTGAAACTCACACAACATTATAAATCAACTTTTTTTTTTTTTTTGGCGGTACACGGGCCTCTCACTGTTGTGGCCTCTCCCGTTGCGGAGCACAGGCTCTTGACGCGCAGGCTCAGCGGCCATGGCTCACGGGCCCAGACGCTCTGTGGCATGTGGGACCCTCCCGGACCGGGGCACGAACCCGTGTCCCCTGCATCATCAGGCGGACTCTCAACCACTGCGCCACCAGGGAAGCCCTCAATAAAATTTTAAAAAAATTAAAACAAATAAATCAAAATGACTTCAAAAAGAAAATACTCATTACGTTTCATAAAGTTATACGTAAAAGCAGCAGCTCTTAGAATCAAGTCACTTCTCAGTCTGTATTAACTTGTAGGCTAGCAAACTATAATTTCTCAAGCTTACTCATATAGAAAAGTACCAAGAATCACAGAGCAGTTGAGAATCTGAAGCCCTTCAGAGAAACAATACCTTATGTGACAGGTAGGACTTATGGTAGCATCCACACTCCAGCAGGTGATTATAAAGTCAAAGGACTGATTTCTATAATTCTGAACACGAATTATAGAAAGCAGTCCTCAGTAATAATGATGATACAAGTAAATTATAACCACTGCCATTAGATTGCCACTGCAACCCCAGGAGGCATCTATGCCTTTTGTTTGCTGGCACTCAGCTTCCTCTAGTCCCAGAGACCAGAAGCCCTCAATCCCCTTGCCAACAGGGTACCAATGAGGTGCAAGTATTTATTTAAGATCTAAAAGGATGAAGGGAAGCAGATGCCATTTGTTTTCATTTTCCTGTAGCAGCAGTCATAGGCAAAAACTGATTTCCCAGACCTGAGCTTTGCAGCTACCTCCAAGCTCCCTATCATATCAGCCTCCTCTGGGCTACAGAGGCTGAGACGGTAAAAGGGTTTTTTGGAGGTCGTGGCTCAGGGCAGCAGCAGCTTTCTAACTTTCTAGGGGGCAAATCAGAGACTAGCAATGGGCCCTCCTGCTCTGTAGGCACCTAATTCTCTCCATTAAATTTCATTCTCCTTGAACTAGCTAGAATGATGTCTGTTTTCTTCACTGAACCCTGACCCAGAGGGTCTGTAATGTCCATTTCACAGCTGAGAAAACCGAACCTGAGAAAAGTAAATTACCTAAGGGCAAGCAAGTAAGTGGCAGGACAAGAAGAATTCACACCCAGGTCTGCCTGACTTCAACATCACAAAATGAAAGTTAAACACACAGAGTGAAAGGTAAGCCTATCTCCAACCCATGATCCAGCAATTCTACTCCTAGGAATTTACACAAAAGAAATGGGTGCGTAAGCCCACAGAACAAGCTATAGGTGATTTTCATAGCAGCTTCATCCATAATAGAAACAAAACAAAAACCTGACAACAACCCGAATATCCGTCAACAAAAGAATGGATAAACAAACTGGTAAATTCATACAAATGGAGTATTTACTACTCAGCAATAAAAGAAAAGAACTACTGAATTGTATAACAACACAAAGGTTACTCTGAGGAAAGAAACCAGACCCCAAATGCTGATTGCATTTATACAGATCCTCTCAAGGTGAAGCAAGACTATAGGATGGTGAGAGATGTCAGGAGAGAGGTTCTCTTGTGGGTGGGGTGGTAAACAGTCGGAAAAGTGACGAGAGAACCTTCTGGAGTGATGGAAAGTGCTATTTTTTGATCCAGGTGGTAATCACACAGGTGAATACATTCACGTAAAAGTTCATCTGGCTCTGCAACTGGATAGTGGTGGTGGCTGCAATAAGGTTGGGAGGGAGGGGATGGGGGATATACGTCCGCGTATAGCTGATTCACTTTGTTATACAGCAGAAACCAACACACCATTGTAAAGCAATTATACTCCAATAAAGACGTTAAAAGAAAAAAAAATGGTTAAAATAGTGGATCTTATTGTGTTTTACTACAATAAAAAAAATCAAGCTCTCCACTTGAGAGTTGTACATTTTACTGTCTGTAAATTATACTTCAATTTAAAAATTAAAACTAATAATATAGAAAAAGCTCCATTGTGAGTAAGCAGGCTTTGGAGGACAGACCCAAGATACCACTGTTCCCACAGGAAAATTTTTCTCAGTTTCAGGTAAATGTTTTTCACCTCAGTTCTTTGGTAAATTGAGTCTACCTTTCCTGCCTCTTCCTGACTCTTGAGTAAAGACATCTGCAAACTGTGTGCTTAAGCAGTATAAGCAGACCAAATACTTCCCCCAGACCTTTGATTAAAATCCAAATTAGGTTCTGCTAGAAAGAAGGCCACCGATGTTCAAAATGAACTCGTTGCCTCTTCATTGCAATGTGTCGCCACCTGACTGTTTTTAGACACTTAACAATAACGCCAGAAGGAAAAGCACGAATGTTTCCAGTTCCATTTCTGGAAAATTTCAATGGGTGTCTGAGATGCCACAAATCTCTCTCCCGTCTCAAAACTCACCCAGACACTAAACAGACCGGGCCAAGGCAGGCGAAGTGCTCTCCCTGAACTTAGGCAGAAAAACTTTGATGTGCCTGAGGTAACCCTGAAACATGGCTGCTGGCGAGTGACTTCACATCAGTCAGTAACAGTGAATGAGGTCTTGCGACAGTCACCAGGAGGCCCGTCTTCAGCGCATTTGTGAAGAACAAATCAGAAAGGCTTCCCAGTGGCAGGCCTGCCTTACCTTCCATGCTCGTGTTACAGGCAATGCGGTCCCTGGGAGAGAAGTCCATGGGGAAAGGAGGGGTGCTGGAGGCTCCCAGGATGCAGCTTTTACTAGGAAGGATGGAGGGAAAGAGGAAGGAGAAAGAACGATTCTCAGGAAGCCCTGGGAGATGGCTGCAGTTGCTGGCTTGGGGCTGCAGAGTGAGGAAGAGAATTCAGCACCCACTGAGCTGGTACATTATTTAAGCTGCAACTGAATAATAGATCTTTCCATCACTTCATGAGCTAAACAAGACAGCCACTCTTTGGAAGTTGCTTTGCAGAGAGAATGCATTGGCTCTCTTCTTAAAAGAGAAAACAGAGAGAAAGAAAACACACACACAAGTTGTTTAAGGAGTGTGGAAACACTTAAAGATGGCACGAACCAACAGAAATTACCTAGAATATTCTCTAGGCTTTATACCAAACACTCAGAATCTTAAGCACTGTAAAAGACTTCAGAGTTGATCAAATATAATTATTGATTTCCCTATAAAGAAACAGAACTAGAATTACACGCCTTAGCTCAAGTCACCAAGCTAATTCGTAGAATAGCTTATACACCATTAAAGAAACGGTCTGTATAAAATTCTACACCTTTTTTTTTCTTATGGACAAACTATCATCCACTCACTATATCAATGTCAGGAATCCACTTTTCTAAGTTCTCGATGTCTTCAATTCTTACTAGTTTATGCAACAAGCCTTCTGATCAAGTCAGTACAATGTGGTCAACACTTAGTGCATGTGCTTGGTGCCCTGTCAGCTTCTGGGGTGACCAAGATGACTCAGACCAGGGAGGGGCTCACGGCTGACGCTGACGGGAAATGACTGGCAGGTGGCAGATGTGATAAGGGCTCGAATAAACACTGGCATGTGCACGCTAACCTGTCACAGGCCAGGAGGCAAATGATTCAGCCCGAGTGAAGAAGGGTAAGGGAGAAACTGGACTTCTAAAAATGAGCTCACCAGGAAGTTTCTTCTAAACTATTCATTCTTTTCAAAAGCAGAAATGATGAGTTTTTTGTTTTTTTTAAAGATCGGGTTTTTTAAATTGTTACTTTTATTTATTTCTGGCTGCGTTGGGTCTTCATTGCTGTGCGCGGGCTTTCTCTAGCTGCGGGGAGCGGGGGCTACTCTTCATTGCAGTGCGTGAGCTTCTCATTGCGGTGGCTTCTCTTGTTGCGGAGCACGGGCTCTAGACGTGTGGGCTTCAGTAGTTATGGCTCGTGGGCTCTACAGTGCAGGCTCAGTAGTTACGGCGCACATGCCTAGTTGCTCCACGGCATGTGGGATCTTCCCGGATCAGGGCTTGAACCCGTGTCCCCTGCATTGGCGGGTGGATTCTTAACCACTGCGCCACCAGGGAAGTCCGGACGAGCTTTGCTAATACTAACTCCTTCAAAGAATTTCATTCTGCTTTGCTAGATATGTTTGGCAACAGCCTTCCTAGGATTGAGAACGGGCTACTTGCCTCACACAGGTACATCACCCCTTCTCCCCGCCACCCAGGCTCTCAGGTGCTCCGGGCAAGAGGAGGCAGAGAAGGAACCCCACAGCCTAGGACTTGGAAACTTCCCTTATAAGAAATGGCTCTCAGCGGATGGAAACAAACAGCTACACTTGGAACATTATTTCCTCCTCCGAAGAACAAAGCTCCAAGAAGCTACAAGTCTTAGAAGAGAAGGTCAGTAAGTCCTACTGATGACTAGAATGCATTATTTCCCCGGTTCACCTTCAACTAAGCGACAAAGTCTAGAGTATCTGCAGTGTCCTCTCATCTCTATCAAAGGTTTTTCTAACACATACAATGGCAAAGATACAACTGGATTCTGGGATTCCCTGGCTGTCCAGTGGTTAGGACTCCAGGCTTCCAATGCAGGGGGGCCAGGGTCCAAAGATCCCGCAAGCTGCGTGGCATGGCACCGCTCTCCCCCCAAAAAAAGAAAAAAAAAAAGATACAACTGGATTCTAATCATTATCTATTAATTACAGCCTAATAACTCTTACCGACCAGCAAACTATCCCAATAATTCTCTCTCACAATGTATTACATATATTCTCTCTAAATGCCTCTGACTTGTCACTAACTATATTGTCACTAACTATAAATATATAGCTATACATTTAGTTCCTTGCTTATATAGGGTGTCAGATGAAGCATACTATAATTAGTTTTCAAAGATGATGTCATTTTCTCTTGTGAACATAATGTATATATTTCATATGGCTGAGTAAAGTCTACAATACAAATAATAATTATCATATTAACTCTGAAATCCATGTTTACATATGCATATGGGTAAAATTCAGTAAACATTTGTATTCAAGGATGTGACATGAAGTCTTTGCCATAATTAATGGTATAATTTGAAATTCTGGGGTCAGTAGAGCTTCCTATGTAACACCCAACAAATATTTTACTCTCAAAGGATCTATCAAGAGTCTTTCACCACTACTACCGTTCCTGCCACCCTCCAAACTCTCCAACCCCTCAACATTCACACACAATGATGGGGAAAGAGAAACACAAATAGAACCTATAATCTATGAATATTCTAATCAGGCTAAATATTTAGTTTGAAAGTAAAAATAAACATTCATTATTACAGAAATTTATACTGCTATGGTTTGCAACACACAATGGTGTATAAGTGACTAAGAAAAGCTGCATTATGTTTTTAAGGTTAAAGACCTGATTTAACTTTAACCATCTGGCAGAGGCACTAAACAAATCTGTACTGATTTTAAATGACTAAAGTTACTAATTGAAAGCCTAGGACTTCTCATAAAGAGTATGCACAGACATACAATTAGGGATTCTGCTGACTGAAGCGAAGTGTTTTCTATTGTGGTTTTATTCACCTATTATGAACATGAACTTCAATTGCTCATTTCTCCAGGTCACGGCAGGGTTTCTTTTTTCCTACCTCAAGACTTCCAATTCCTACAACAATCCTTGTTAAAGCCTATTCTGCAGACCCAATAAAAGCTCCATTTTTAAAGAGTTAGATGCATTACATGTGAGGCTGCCTGGGTCTCTGTATTCTTAGGCGCTGATGGATGGTGACTGAGATACACTTGGTAACAGAGTGATGTCCCCCAGGAGTGCCAAAGCATTTCCCCCTTTTCACTCTATCCTACCACAAATGTCACACCAACAGACCTTAAAATTGCAGAATGGCTTGCGGGAAGCAAAGAAAGGAATGAGACTTAGGGAAGACATTAAATAGCTTCACGAATACACTGTCTGCAGCAACAGAAAAGAGAACTGGGTGGACAAGAGCAAGATGCGCATATTAAGACACAAAGTCCGTCAAATTCAACTTTCCTGGCTTTTCTGGGCCATTCTGTGTCCGACTTTCCTTAAGGTGTGGTTGAGGTACACCTAGCTCTCCATACCTAAGCGTCACACTCGTATTTTAAGAGTATTTTCCAAATCTCAGATTTCAAGGGCTGTCTTCACAGTTTTGGCCTTATTCTCATACCACTCATCCTGATAATTTACTATTTTTCTTAAGTCGAACTCACCGTTTTATTTCATACTTATTTTTGCCTCATTCTAAGCAATCTATCCATGAAATAAATGAGTTTGGTGACCGGCTTTATGTTTTTTAGTCCTGAACTACAAGGGTCATGCACAGTAATTAAAGAATGGGCTATGTCCCTCCCTGTGCCACCTGTAAATCTGTCTGCACAGCACACTTTGGAAACAACACTGTTTTGAAGACAGCAAAAAAAGGCAGAGAAAATGTTTAATTTAATAGCCATTTTTTCAATATGACAGTCCTGAGTCTCCCTTTTGAGTTCACAGGTTATCGAGACTGACACAGCTTTGGGTGATGGAGGCGCGAGCCCCCTTAAAAAACCCGAATGAAACAGTCACCGTCATGGGAAGGCCCATGCAGGCCTGCCCAGGCTCTAGCAGTCAGATGCTAAGTTCCAAGAAGGGCATTTTCTAATCAAGCTGCAAAAGCGGAAGCAGGTACTTTCCAACTCAGAACTCTCTTCCTCACACGGTGCCATAGGCAGCGTACAAAGTTAATCGACTGCTTTCCTAGGTAACCTTCAAACCTGGAACTAGCTACTGCCAATACCGGATGTTAGGACTGAGTGCCTGATAACTTTTCTCCATTACTGTTATACAGGTTTTGCAAAATTTTTAATGGGAATGCCACCTCAGACCCTCATAAATTTGCCAGCTATATGAGCTTTCTCTTACAAGGGTCGTCATAAAAATTCTTGTGGGGACGAAGTAGGTTCTAAATCGTTTTAGGGAACATTTCTTTTTTAACCTTAAAAAAGCCCATGTAGGGACTTCCCTGGTGGCACAGTGGTTAAGAATCCACCTGCCAATGCAGGGGACCCAGGTTCGAGCCTTTGTCCGGGAGGATCCCACATGCCGCGAAGCAAGTAAGCCCGTGCACCACAACTATTGAGCCTCTGCTCTAGAGCCCACATGCCGCAACTACTGAGCCTGCGCACCACAACTACTGAAGTCCACGCGCCTAGAGCCTGTGCTCTGCAACAAGAGAAGCCACCGCAATGAGAAGTCCATGCAGCCCAGTGAAGAATAGCCCCCGCTCACTACAACTAGAGAAAGCCCATACGTAGCAACAAAGATCCAACACAGCCAAAAATAAATAAATGAATAATAAAAAAAAAAAAAGCCCATGTAAAACATCGAAGTTTTTAACCCACTAAATAGGTGTTGAATCTAACTTCTGTCTGACTGTATGTTTCTGACCCTGCCCCTTGGATTTAGGATGAAGAAACAACTCAGTAAAACACATGAGATAATCATTCTGCCGCACCCACCCAATTTTCAATGGAAAATGCCTCTCAATACCAAGGCTGGCTGGTCCAAGGCCATTCCAGCCAGCACTTGTTGGCCCCCATTACTGCTTAGAGTCTGACCAATGAGGCATTTGATAGGGTGTCAGCTCTCAACCTCGATAAACTAATCTGCAGCCACAGCTGCTCAATGGGGTTTGTTTTAGGGATTAGGCAAGGAATTCCCGGATGGCTCATATTCTTGGTAGAGGTATGTTAAAAGTTTCAGCGTGATTACTAACCCTTCCTGAATCTTCACCCCACCAGCCCCTCCCACACCTCATGCCACACCCCAGCCAAATCTGCATAACTTTTAACTACGGAACATATGACAGTACACAGGACTACAGTGGCCTCGCCTAGTTTCAAAAACTTTTCTGTCTCCTAAAAAGAAAGCCTTCAGAAGAGAAAACCTTGCTAAGCTCAAAAGTCACTGTAGGGGGATTCCCTGGTGGTGCAGTGGTTGGGAGTCTGCCAGCCGATGCAGAGGACACGGGTTCATGCCCTGGTCCGGGAGGATCCCACATGCCGCGGAGTGGCTGGGCCCGTGAGCCATGGCCACTGGGCCTGAGCATCCGGAGCCTGTGCTCCGCAATGGGAGAGGCCACAACAGTGAGAGGCCCACGTACCGCAAAAAAAAAAAAAAAGTCACCGTAGGGATTTTATCATTTACCTCAAATTCCCAGGCACTTCTCCAGCATAAGAGCAATGTCTGGCTGTGACCTTTTGTCAATGTACAAAGAATCAGATTAAAAGTTAAACAAATGTAGGCAGAAACCCTTGCAAATGGAATTCCCCAGGGAGTGATGCTAAAAAATTTTGGGTCTTATGCATATGAAATATTCCCTGTGTAGGGTGTGGGGGGTAGCCCTGTTTACTGGGAAACTGGTTCACTTCTTTATAGGAAAAGTCAAGTCATTAATACATTAGGGATTTCTGGGACTTTTTCTTTTTCTCAGAGTTCTCTTCCTGGCATTTAAAGCCTTCCAAGAGAGTGTGCACATCTCTTGCTCTTTCCTTCAGCAACTGCCCTAACATACCTGGTACCTCCTTTTTGTGCTTAGTAACCCAGAGCCCAGCACTTAAGAGTTTTCAGCACCTGTTTTGGTTCTTATTACAGTTGGCCCTCCATATGCAAGGATTCAACCAACTGTGGATCAAAAATATACAGCGGGGGAAAAAAATTCCAGAAGGTTCCAAAAAGCAAAACTTGAATTTGCCACACACCGGCAACTATTTACACAGCATTTACATTGTATTTACAACTATTTCTATAATATTTCCATTGTATCCGGTACTGTAAGTAACCTAGAGAGGATTTAAAGTGTACAGGAGGATGCCCTTAGGTTATAGGAAAATACTACACCATTTTATATAAAGGGTTTTGAGCATCCTTGGATTTTGGTATCCGAGGGGGGGTCCCAGAACCATTCTCTCCCCCATCCCAGGAGACTGAGGGATGACTACTAGCTACTGTCTACTTAGCATCCACTAGCCAGGCACCCTATGTCATTTCACTCAGTCCTCGTCTTATGAGACGTGTTATTAGCCCCATTTTCTAGACTGGCTTACCCTGTAAGGTATCTGTTCAAAGGCAAACTTTCGTCCCAAAAAGAAACCCTGAACGGAGTGTGCACGGAACAAACCCACGCTTTGTTGCATTTCTGTATTGCAGCGTGTGTATCTGTATCGCATACTCCCTCCGTAAGCCGCAGGTATCCCAGCAGAGAGAGTTTGCAGAGTCTTAAAAAACATCTAAACTTTTCAGATCGAACAGACTCTTGACAGCAGAAGTTGAGTCCTGCTTATCTTGTACCCCACCTGCTCACAGCGGACCGGCACAAGTGGGTGCTCATTAAGTTATCAGCTGCGTGGTCCTGAAAAAGCTGCAGCAGCAACTCAGGGGGAAAACAATCTCCCTTCATCAATCTCTGGCAGCAGCTCTGAAAAAGCTCAAGAAACACCTCAAAAGCCACTGTTGCCTTACTAAAGCACCCTCCTTCTCTAGTCTCCCTAGAGAGGGGAAACTACAGCATCCTGTTCATGCTTCTAATTGGAATGCATCAGTCTTAATTATTTGCATTCTTCCCCAACAAGACAGTGTGGTAGAGGCACACTCTTAACATTTGTATTCCCCACACTGAAGTGAAGTTGTTCATGAAAATTTATTGAATAACCATATTTCATTCTCTCAGGCAAGATATTAAATGGCACTTTGCCACAAATGCAATCACTACTAGTAACTCCTCACTTAAAATGAAAATGGTCCACTTCCAAGGTTTGCATGTAGACTGTCTCTCCCAGGAATAATCCTGACACAGGTGGACCTGTTCTCCCAAGGTGACTGTCAGCGCACCCAGCACAGACCACCTAAAGATCTGAGGAAAAGGGCCTCTTCTCTGCTGCGATTCCCCTAGCTGAGGGAGGGAGGGAGGGAGGGAGGGAGGAGGGAGGGAGGGAGGGCAATTTCTAGGATGGGATGAGTCTACACTGGGAACTGCAGGGAAACCACAACCATTACTCAGGCCAGACAGCTGCCAAGGAAGCAGCGCTGCCTAAGAACTGAAGCTAAAATAGAGGTGGGAGGCTGTATTCCTTTCCATTACTAAGCCCTGGAGTATTCACTCCCAAGTTCATCCACATTTCAAGAATGTTAAAACCCTGCAGTCAAAACGCTGATTATTTATAACTTAAAATAAACTACTGTGTAAAGGAGAAACTTTACAAATGAAGACACAAAAGAAAAGGAACTGGTGACAGGTAAGATAATACCAGAGTACATATCTATTCCCTATTGCAAATAACTTTTACTTATATTGCAGAGGCAACTGATTAAAAGGGAAAGAGAGGATTCTGGTCTCCAGAGAGTTGTCAGTTTGTCTCACGCACACACGCCTGTAATTTTGCATCAAGTAGAGAGTGCGGTTTGAAACCGAGAAGGAAAACACAAAGGCATAGGGCAGGCGACACAACAGGAACAACGAGATGCCTCCGAAGTAGCACCGATCCAAGACAGCGTTCAAGACAGTCTTCCCTACTTCCGACTTAACCTGAAATCCAAGTGACTTTAGAGAACAGAGAAAAGGGTCCAGGAGCCCTGGAGGCCACGAGCCACCACCCCTGTCCGGTGAAACCTAGTCCCTGCCCTCAACCCCACCTCCGGATGGGAGAATCCCAGCCACCTAATGCGCATCTGGGAAGCCCACCACGCGCTCCCATGCCCCGTCCTCGCGACCCTTCTCCCAACCAAGCGGGATGCAAGAGGGCACTTACTTGGAGCCAACCTGACATCTCCCGCCGGGGTGGAAACCCGCGATCTCCTCGCACCGGCATCTTCAGGCGCGGGTTCCGCGTAGGCGCGCAGGTCCAGGACCCGGCTCCACCTCCTCCTTCTTCTCCTCTTGGGCGGCAGGTCGGTCCTCCGACCCGCAGCCGGGTTTTAGCCAGGTGCCGGCCCGCGGGAACCCACCCCTTTGTCCCTCCCCCCTCGGCGCGGCGTCGGCCCGCCCCCGGCCCGAGGCAGCGCCTCAGTGCCCGCCGCCTGGCCCGGGAAACTCTCAAACGGGCCGCTACCACCCCCGCGCGACCCGGGGGAGGGTTCGCCGGCGCCGCACCCTCGAGGGGCCCGCAGAGGGCCGTGTCACGCGCGACTCCCGGCCGGGGACGAAGGAGGGCGGCAGCAGCAGGGGGATCCTGAGGACAGAGCGTCCCGCGGCCCCGACACCCAACCCCCCCCACCGGCGGACCTGATGGTTCGCTCCGGGGCGAGCTCTGCGAGCAGCAGGTCCGGCTCCGGGCGCCCGCCGGGGGAGCGCTGCAAGTTTGCGTGTAGTAGCGAGCCCTGGGCGGCCTGTTTGTCCACGGGTTCTTCCCTCAAAGTCGCGTGCGCATCCTGTACGAACCCTTTCTGGAGAGGTTTGCAGAAACCGAAAAGTTTTTTCTGTCCTGCCTAGAGGAGACACACACACACACACACACACACACACACACACACACACACACACACACTGTACCCCTACGTTTAAAACACGACTTTTGAGAAAAATACACTCCAGGTTATCTCTTTGGCACATTTCCAATAACTCCAGTAAAGCGATTAAAACTCCTCTCCCATCACCAGCTTTTCAAAGGCTTTCTTTAAAAAAGTAGGTCACAAATGCTTATCAGGCAGGATTCATCGAATTCAACTCAGTACATTTATTCGTTTTAGAGTCCTCTATGTATAAAGAATTGTGCACGATAAATGTTTCCTTATTTTAAGAGCATGTAAATTATTTGGAGAATCAAAACAGGTACACTGATTAAAAATATAATGGTGGATTTGAAATCTTAAGGAAACCATGTTGTAAGAGAAAAAAGTATGGCCCATCCTGCTCTTAAGTTGAAAAGCGAAACTCGGCCTACACTCACAAGAAGGTAAAAGGTAAAAGGTCTGATCTGACCAGCTGACAAGATACAGATGCCGGGCTCTCTCCCTGAAAAGTTGCTTCACTTCCTGCCTAATCAAAACAAGTTTGGCAGTGTATGTGGAAAAACAAGTACAGCAGATGCCTCTCTGAAAGTGTGAGGCTTCTGGCCTCCTCTGGAATGGCTAAGTGCCTGCCTCTGAATAAAAAGCACTGTGAGTAACATTTCCCATTTTCCTTCAAGTCTCCAGAATTAGACGTTTTGGCTGTATTCCTGATGTAAGGTGTTACTCTCCTGATGAAAGAGCCATTTAAAAAAAATGTTTCCCAAATTAGGCGGTTCGGACAAATAATAACAATGGCAGCATTTGTGAACTGGTCACACCTTAGTGACATGAGCTTACACCACTAAGCATTTAAAGAGGAACAAAGGAACCCAGAATGTAGCAATTATATCTGCTGAATGATTTCCTTTTTCTCTCTAGAGTTCTACAGTCCAATATGATAACCACTTGCCACATGTGAGTATTGAATACATTTAAATTTAAATTAACTAAAATTAGGGCTTCCCTGGTGGTGCAGGGGTTAAGAATCCGCCTGCCAACGCAGGGGACATGGGTTTGAGCCCTGGTCTGGGAAGATCCCACGTGCCGCAGAGCAACTAAGCCCCGTGCGCCATAGCTACTGAGCCTGCGCTCTAGAGCCCGTGAGCCACAACTACTGAACCCGTGTGCCACAAATGCTGAGGCCCACCGCCTAGAGCCTGAGCTACACAACTAGAGAAGCTACTGCAATGAGAAGCCCGTGCACCGCAAGAAAGAGTAGCCCCCACTCGCCGCAAGTAGAGAAAGCCCGCGCACAGCAACGAAGACCCAATGCAACCAAAAATAAATAAATAAAATAGATAAATTTATTTTTAAAAATTAACTGAAATTAAAGGAAACAAAAAATTCAGTTTCTTAGTCACATTAGTCACATTTCCAGTGCTCAGTCAGTAGCCACATGTGGCTAGTGGTTACATTGGACAGTGTAGATATAGAATATTTCCATCATTGCAGGCAGTTCTATTGCACCACACTACTCCAAATGATGACATACTTTTACAGTAGAAATACAAATATTTTGGCACAATACATAGTTCTGACTCAGATGTTGAAAAAAGTGATTCAATTGATACAGTAGCATTGCTGGTGGCAGTATAAATCAATACAACTCTTTGGAAAAACAAGTTATAGTAGTACATATTTTTCACATGTGGGCGTGCACATGTGAACCCCACTCCTAGAATTTTTTTCTCTGAAGACCTTCTATCCAACAAGTAATTACCAAACACCTTCTGTCAAGTCTGAACCCCCTCATAAAAGACTTAGGCTCTATCCTCAGAGTCAGTTTATTGTAGTAGACAATCAGTAAATTATAAGAAACCACGTGAGTGTTGACATTCCTGGCAGACTCAGGGTAGTCTGGGGGCTTTCAGGAGAGGTGTTCCTCACCAGACTAGGGGTATGGAGTTTAGGGAAGGCTTTCCAGAAATGAGGTAGCTTACACATTCTAAAGGACAGGTAGGAATGAGTTTGTGAGACAAAAAGAGGGGCAAGAACTTTCCAGACGAAGGCAATAAATAACAAGTAGAGAAACAAGGAAGGAAGACCATGGGCTTGCTCTTGAGGTGCCAGGAAGTAAGGCTGTCCAGACAAGCAGGGGCAGTGTTCTACTGTGACACAATAGAAGAGGGATTAGACTGGCATTTTATGAAGATCACTCTGTCAGCTTCTTGGAAGATTGATGAGTTGGGTGGCAGTTGTGGGGAGGGGCATCAGTAAGAATGACAAGACCAGCAAAAAAAAAAGGATTTTTGTGGCAATGCAGGTGAGAGATGATGCAGCTATGAAGTTAGACAAAAGGAGCCACTTCAAGAGAAATTAAGGAAGTATAATCAGCAGACTGAGTGCCTGCCTGACCAGATGCGAGGTAAGGAAGAGGGAAGTAAGTCTACGGTGACTCTTAGGTTTCTGGCTTAACTAAGTCGATGACGGTGCCTTTTGCCAAAATAGGAAACACAGGAGTGGGAGCAGATGTTGAGAGGGGCTTGAGGAAGGATGGTGAATTCGATCAAGGACTGATTGGGTTTTGAGGACTACGCGTTCTCCAGGTGGAGATGCTCAAGTATCTACTATATGCCAGGTATTGATGAGTGTTTGCGTAGAGAGATTTGAGGTGGAGGAAGAGATTTGGAAATCGCCAGTGTATCAAGAAAGCTGAAGTCATGGGACATAAAGAGACTTTTCAGAGAAGTGATGAAGACTGAGGCAGAAGAAGAATAAGGATAGAACCCATCCCTGGGAATGCCAATATTGAAGCGGCAAGCTTAAGTCCTCAGAGTAGAGATAAAAGAGGAACTGCCAGAAGGGGAAGGAAAAAATCCTCTGGTGCAAGGTGTCCAAAAAGTCAAGAGAAAAATGAATTTCAAGAAGGGAAGAATAGCCAACGTGGAACTTCGAGGAGTTCAACTAAGATAACAACAGAAGACATTCACCAGGAAGAGGACCACTGCTCATCCTGGCCAGCGCTGTTTCAATGGCAAGATGGGACTGGAAGTTAGATGGGAGGTGGGACAGCACTTCATTGTATGCCTATTTATAATAACACAAGGTGGAAACCATCAATGTCCAAGGATGGAGGGCTATTAAATTACAGCAAATCAACTTAATTGGCATAGCAAGCCATCATTTAAAATTATATAAAGAAGTCTGGGACTTTCCTGGCAGTCCAGTGGTTAAGACTCCACGCTTTCATTACAAGGGGCACGGGTTTGATCCTTGGTTGGGGAACTAAGATCCCACAAGCCATGCAGTGTAGCCAAAAAAAAAAAAAAAAAAGTATCTATCCTGATGGCAATAACCAAGAAATTACAAAAGAAAAGAATTGGAAACTATATGAGAACATGGTTTGATGAATGGATAGGATTGTGTGTATTTTTCTTTTTAAATTTTACTTATTGTTTGTGCAATAGATAATTTTTCAACACTTGTCATTATGTATTACAGTGTAAGATCCTTAAATTATAGTCAGAAGACCTCAAATAAATGTAATAAACTAAACACTTTTAATTAGATTTCCTCAAGAATGTTAAGATTTGGGGATACACACACACACACACACACACACACGCGCGCGCGCGCTTACATACACATTTGCAACATGATTATAAAGTATGATTAAATGGGAGCAAAGGAACCTGACATGAAAAGTTCCAGGCTAACTGAGCAATTTAACTGGCCTGCACACTGGATGGCAGATTAGAATTATAAAGACACTCTTCTTCAATAAGTGTTTCTTTTTTTTTAAATTTTTTATTTTTTACATATGTTCCCATATCTCTTCCCTCTTGCGTCTCCCTCCCTCCCACCCTCCCTATCCCACCCCTCCAGGCGATCACAAAGCACCGAGCTGGTGAATAAGTGTTTCTTGAATGCCTAGCATGTACCCTGGGGTAGGTATACAGAAGATAAAGGCAATATAAAACAGGGGGCTTGCTCACAGCATGAAGAGAAAGACATGTAAACAAACGATGACAAGGCACAAGAAGTGCTCAAGTACATGTACGACTGAAGTGCTGACAGTTAAAACTCTGCCTGAGGAAAGGGCACTTTTCAGGAGACAAGGCCCGGCATCCCCTTAACTTTCCAAATCAAAGGACCATACCAGTAACTGTGCATATTCACTTAAAGGACTCCTTCTTCCACAAGCAGCCACCCACAGCCCCTAAAAGAACATCCAGGAGAGAGGCATTCAAAGTTTTGCTCTGCCCCTCATGCCTTCACCTTTCGTTATTTAATGTTATCCTTGCTCACTTTCAAAGTTTGCTAACTCCACGTGCGTGCACCTAGGAATGGCCCTGTAAGCACACAGCGACAAGGTGGCCGTCCACAAGCCAGCAAGAAGGTCCTCGCTGAGAACCAAGTCTGCCAGCACCTTGATCTTGGACTTCTCAGCCACCAGAACTGTGAGAAGTAAATGTCTGTTGTTTAAGTCACCCTTTCCGTGGTGTTCTGTTATAGCAGCCTGAGCTAAGGCAGCCTCCACGTCCTATATGAGTGGACCCTGCTGCGTTCTCCAAGCACAGCTCAGGCTGCAGACTCCCAACCTCACTTCCTGGAGCTACACTGGCCTTTCTTTGTAGTTGTTGCTCTTGAGACCCTGCCAAGCTCATTTCTGCCCCAGAGCCTTTGTTGGAGCTTCTCTGCCTGGACCACAGACCCAGCTCCTGCTTAGATTTCTCTTTCCATCTAAAGTAGGAAGCATCCCTTGAGGTAGTTATCAGGAAGCAATGCCCTCAGGAGAAAGCCAAGTCTAAATTAAAGCAAGGAGGTGGAGTCCAGCTGAGTGTTTCATTTACTGTGAATCAAGGGTTTCATAGAGCCCAGTGCAGGGGTATGAAAGGGGTGGGGGGGCGGTAGCAGGTTTGTTTAGGGGAAGTGAAGACCAGAGAGGAACAACAGCAGGAAGGGAGAACAGCCCAAGAAAGGGCCCCCTCTTTTTAAACATCATCATCATTATTACCACCATTGGTAACATGTTGGCATTGCTGCTATCATCACTACAATGAAAAGGGTTAGAGTAAGTGCAAAAAGGATGAACACATCAGGAATCAGACTTAACGGGGAGAGAAAGTTCTCAGTTCTAAATGGATGCTGCCTTCTATTCGCCTCTCCTCTCCCTGCCAGTGGCACAAACTCCAAACCCCAGCATCCCCCATACCCGCCCCGCCCTGTGTAAGAACTCAGCAATGGGTTCACCTGGCCACAAAGTTGTCAAAAGAATTAGCTGTGCAACTCAGAGTCAGCTGCATGGATTATACGTCTGAGGAGGCCCCAGACTGGCGTTACGGGGGGCAGTTCTGGCTGGAAGGAGGTGGCTGTGGTCTGGGCTGACCTAGGGGTGCAAGGCTGTCAATGGGCAGGCTTCTAGGAGACTTATGGGGCTGGTCTGTACTCAGCCTGATTAACAGGGAGTTGAGATAAAGCATAAGCCAACTCCAAACCTGGAGATCCTAAAAGCACTTTCTGGGGTATGGTCTCATCTGGACAGACCCTGCTAGAGAGAGCACTCTGCCTGTGGGGGAACCCTCCCCTCCTGGCAAGGTGCCCTGGGTCCTAGAGGCACTGTGCTCTGCGTTTTGATATATTATTTTATTATTTCACTACTATTTACATTGCAGAGTATATAAAATCCACACTCTTCAGGGACAGGTGCCGCTTGTTAACCCTCCATTAAAAACAAAAAAACCAAAAAAAACCTGGATAGAAAGTAATTGATTAAATGCACATTGTGTGCCGCAAAATCTTTCAAACACTACTTTAACTGATTTAATGTAAATCCTCGCATCGCCCCTGTATATTTGGCATTATTGCCCTACTTTAAGATGAGGAAACCAAACTTCCCGGAGGAAAACAGCTTGCCCAAGGTCATCACGGAGTAGATGGTGGGTAAGACTCCAGACCTACTGGACTCAAAGCCCATTCTCATCACTGCTCTCTGGCCCCTCGCCTCTACAGCAATAAAACAATTGCACACAGTTGGGGTAGAGGTAAGTCTTTGGTTGTTATTATTGTTGTTTTCCTTTTGGCTGACACAACAACCGAACAAACAATGCTGAGGAATATTTGTGAAAATCTTCCTCTACAATATTAGAAAGGTAAATGCCGCAAATGTCATTTGACTCCAGCTAGTGAGCCAGGAATTAGAATTCTCAATTCAAATATGATTCTGGTGCTAAGAATTCCAGCGGTCCCTCTCCTAGAATAAGTTCCTTAAGAAAAACACTTTAATAAGGTAATCATTTTCCTTTTTAAGGAAAAATGCCCTCATCTCCCATGCAAGGGAGGGAATCCAAGGTGAGAGAGGCCCAGGGGACTGTCCACGTGATACACAAGTCCTCCAGGAAGACCGGAGGGGTCCCTGGCAACACCTGAATTTCTTTTAAAAATATTATCAACAGAATCCTCTAGCCCTAAGATCTCAGTACCCTGATAGACACAGATTGAAATTGTTGAAGTGTCTCCTTGACTGTCAAAGGATCCTAAGACCTGAAAGTGGCTTTAGAAAAAAGCTGCAAACAGACAGTTTTCCAGGGCAGCCACGCAAAACAGTGCAGGCCTCTTAAAACAAAGGAAGCTGGGCCTGGGAAAGGCACTTCCAAGAGGCATTCGATAAAGCGTGAAACATGGCTCTAAAGCTTGAAACATGGCTCGTAGCATTTGTTTCTATAAGAACAGCTTCCTAAATTTTCCTGATGATAAGAATCAGCTGAGGCATCCCAGGTCCCCCCCTGAGATACTGATTCAGTGGATCTGAGAAGGGCCCTGGGGAAATTTACATTTTTAGCAGGTACCCACCAGGGTGAGTCTTATCATCAGGGAGGTTTAGGACATTCTGCTAAAGGGACTTGGTTACAATTCTCTGACCCAAGACAGGAAGGTTACCATTTTGAAGGGAGGTAAAACATTTCCAAGGTCAGAAAATAATTCTCTACTTGCAAAACGTCTTTGGTTTACAAACGAAAGGGTCTGATCTTATAATCCCCTTGGTATGCTGATTTGCATACGTATTTACATATACACATATGTTTGGATTTCAGTTATTTTTAAATAAATGATACTTGTTTATTTACACAAGCCATACAGCAGATCACACAAAAAACAGTAAAATGCAACTAAAGTGTCATCATCCAGAGCAAACTACTGTTAATAATTCGATGAGCGTCCTTCCAGGTACCTCCATGCACAGGTAAGCATGTAGATATCATACATAACGTTATATACCTGGGACTATACTAGACAAGCTCTTTTGCTACCCGTTATTTCTACATAGGAATATCGTTTGACTAATTTTTTCATGGCAATATAGATCTATATTATCATTTTTCTAGCTGCATAATATTCCATTTGTATGAATATACCATAATTTGCTGAATAAATACTTAAAAGTTCTTTTAAAAACTGGTATAGAGGACAAAGTAAAAATCAGATGGATGAAACTCTTAAGATTTTCCATAGACAATGAGAAAACAAGTAGTTTGTAAGACTCAGGCACAATTCATAAGATGTGTATAGTGTACAGGACTTCCCTGCTGGTCCAGTGGGTAAGACTCTGCGCTCCCAATGCAGGGGGCCCAGGTTTGATCCCTGGTCAGGGAAGTAGATCCCACATGCATGCCACAACTAAGAGTTCGCATGCTACAACTAAGAAGTCCGCGTGCAACTAAGACATGGTGCAGCCTAAATAAATAAATATTTTTTTTAAAAAAAAGATGTTTATAGTGTACATAGTATGTTAGTAACGTGTAAGATATGTTAAAAAACAAAATAAATGGAGTGTTTTCTATGTTAAATATAGATGAAAAGAATGAAACAAATAAGAATGTTACTTATAAATAGAAGGGTTCTGATGGAAGGACAAAGTAAATCGTAAATATTCATATTGAATAAAATATTAATAAACGTAATAATATCTAATTTACAGTTGTATTTATTTAGATATAATATAATGTAATAATACATTTTTATAACTATATTATTGTTAATAATAAATATTCCCTATCTAATAAAATATTAATGATACATAATAAAGCCCAGCTCATGTTGCCTCCATATTGACAGCTAAATCATCCCAAATTGATCACCCATTGGTGACACCCATTATGTCCAATTCTGGCCCCATGTATACTCTGTCCCAAAATGCAGACAAATTACTAGTGAGCTATAGCTATTGGCCAGGTATACTTGCCCTGCGTCCCTCTGATGGAGCAAGCCTATGCTGGCTTCAGACACCTTTTATCTGCTAAGACCCCTTGTTCAACCACAGGTCTGGTCTTTGTGACCACACCATCACTGGGGAAAGCTGACACCGCACAGAGACAGGACATATAAAGATTGCAAGCACAGGTTCCAGGGTATGGATCTTTCACCCTATTAATATCCTAACCTAACTATGTTAAAGTGTTTGAATCTTTTCCCCTTGCTTCTCACTGCATGTTTTCAAATTGAATAAATCGTGTGACTGCAACACCCCACTTTGGTGTCTGAGCCTTTCTGTCTCATAATCTCTGGGAGAGCTTGCCTGGCAGTGTCCTTGGAGGCTAAGACTGCATCAAGGTAATTTCCCACATTCTTAGAGTAATGGAGAGAAACAAGCAACAGGGAATTCCTGTCCAGGGTATTTTGTCTAATCTCGCCCTACAATCACATTACCTCTAAATGAATCAAACTTTTGGCTGAACTGAAAATCACTGTCACCAACCACTGAACTAATGAAAACGTGAAGTACCAAAATCAGGGCTCCAGTGATGACACTCCTCCCAACCAGAAGCTAATTGCATTATTTTATTATAATGGGAATCATAAAATAAGCTTACTCCAGCCTTCCCCACACAGCCACAGCACCAGGAGCCCAATAAAGGCAGCACACACACACACAATGTAACTGCTGATTGAAAATTCAAGTGCATATCTCAGCCACGGAAGAGCCCTTGTCCATGAAAATTTTCTTAGGCAGTGCTGTGCTTAGCCTAGAGGGTACCTGAAGCCAGTTACTGGATCCCTGAGTGTCTGGAATAGGTGGAGGATGAAGTGCTGAAGAGAGAGGCAGGTGGTGGGGAGGAAAAAGGCTGATAAGTACAGAGATTCCTTTTAAGAAATGTGGCTGTGAAAAGTAAGAGAGAGGTGGGGCTCTGGGTTCACAAGCCTCTAGTCATCTTTGAATTCTTGGGTTCTGGGCTCTCTAAAACATGCAGGAGTATAATTAAATTTATGTTTCAGAACCTAGATGGACTATTACTCATCTGTGTGCTATACTTAAAAGGTCCAGACATCTCAGATTCCAGTGATAGGCCAATGGCCACCTCTCTGTCTTGCTGATTTCATAAGTGAACCATGCACTCGAATTTTTGTGTGGAAAACATGGTAGAATATAACTAACACATTCAAAATTAAACACTTCATATTTTTATTTTTCTTCCACTTCAATGGTACACCAGTTTCTCACAATGAAAGTTTGCTTAAATTCCAAAAATGACAAAGTCTTTCTATCTACATATTTGGAGCAATGCTCTTTCATTTTAAACACTTAGAGAAGAAAATACGGAATTATTCTTTGGGTACTGACAAAACTATTTGTCTGAAATCTCTGTAGCTAGACAATTAAGTTGCTTCAATCCCTGAATGCTGAAATAATTCCAAGAAAATGTATTTATAATACAAGTGCACGTTGCTTAAAACATTTAGGCTGGTTTGAGTTGGAAATTAAGAATAGAACATCTCATGTTTGTTTCCAGCTCAGCTGAGGGCCAGGAAGGAGGTGCACCAGCCACAAATGACAGGCGGAGCCTGACAACGTTGGAAGAGCCCTTGGGCTGAGTGGAGGTACTTCCTCCACTGAAGTCCTGAACCCCTCAAACTCATCCAAGAGGACAGGAATCAACTTCTTCCAAACTTCCATTAATGCGAGAAACAGGCTGAGGGAGATTTGGGCTGTGCCTGGGTTCCACAACCAGAGCGTGACTGAGACATCACTTCATCGACTTCTTCTGACTTTAAACCATTTTGCTCTCTCAAGTGTCAGGTGCCTGCCACAGTTGCTCAATCAGGTATTGAACTCATGTCCCCTGCAGTGAAAGCACAGAGTCTTAACCACTGGACCAGGGAATTCCCCAGAATCTGCTTTTGACCAAGACTCCTCCCATCAACCAGGCGGGTGGCTGACAGTTTTTGTGCTTGAGCCAGGTGTCAGGCCTGAGCCTCTGAAGTGGGAGAGCCCAGTTCAGGACATTGGTCCACCAGAGACCTCCCGACCCCATGTAATATCAAGTGGTGAAAGCTCTCCCAGAGATCTCCATCTCAACGCTAAGACCCAGCTCCACTCAATGACCAGCAAGCTACAGTGCTGGACACCCTATGCCAAACAACTAGCAAGACAGGAACACAACCCCACTCATTAGCAGAGAGGCTGCCTAAAATCATAATAAGTTCACAGACACCCCAAAACACACCACCGGGTGTGGTCCTGCCCACCAGAAAGACAAGATCCAACCTCATCCACCAGAACACAGGCATCAGTACCCTCTACCAGGAAGCCTACACAACCCACTGAACCAATCCTACTCACTGAGGGCAGACACCAAAAACAACAGGAACTACGAAACTGCAGCCTGTGAAAAGGAGACCCCAAACACAGTAAGTAAAGCAAAGTGAGAAGACAGAGAAATACACAGCATATGCAGGAGCAAGGTAAAAACCCACCAGACCAAACAAATGAAGAAGAAATAGGCAGTCTACCTGAAAATGAATTCAGAGCAATGATAGTAAAGATATCCAAAATCTTGGAAACAGAATGGAGAAAATATAAGAAATGTTTAACAAGGACTTAGAAGAACTAAAGAGGAAACAAACAGTGATGAACAACACAATAAAGGAAATTAAAAATTCTCTAGAAGGAATCAATAGCAGAATAACTGAGGCAGAAGAACGGATAAGTGACCTGGAAGATAAAATAGTGGAAATAACTAGCACAGAGCAGAATAAAGAAAAAAGAATGAAAAGAATTTAGGACAGTCTCACAGACCTCCGGGACAACGTTAAAGGCACCAACATTAGAATTATAGTGGTCCCAGAAGAAGAAGAGAAAAAGAAAGGGACTGAAAAAATATTTGAAGAGATTATAGTTGAAAACTTCCCTAATATGGTTAAGGAAATAGTCAATCAAGTCCAGGAAGCACAGAAAGTCCCATAGAGGATAAATCCAAGGAGAAACACACCAAGACACATATTAATCAAACTATCAAAAATTAAATACAAGGAAAACATATTAAAAGCAGCAAGGGAAAAACAACAAATAACATACAAGGGAATCCCCATAAGGTTAACAGCTGATCTTTCAGCAGAAACTCTGCAAGCCAGAAGGGAGTGAAAGGACATATTTAAAGTGATGAAAGAGAAAAACCTACAACTAAGATTACTCTACCCAGCAAGGATCTCATTCAGATTCGACAGAGAAATTAAAACATTTACAGGCAAGCAAAAGCTGAGAGAATTCAGCACCACCAAACCAGCTCTACAACAAATGATTAAGGAACTTCTCTAGGCAGGAAGCACAAGAGGAGGAAAAGACCTACAATAACAAACCCAAAACAATTAAGAAAAAGGTAATAGGAACACACATATCAATAACTACCTTAAATGGAAATGAATTAAATGCTTCAACCAAAACACAGACTGGCTGAATGGATACAAAAACAAGACTTGTATATATGCTCTCTACAAGAAACCCACTTCAGATCTAGGGACACGTACAGACTGAAAGTGAGGGGATGGAAAAAGATATTCCATGGAAATGGAAATCAAAAGAAAGCTGGAGTAGCAATTCTCATATCAGACAAAAGAGACTTTAAAACAAAGACTATTACAAGAGACAAAGAAGGACACTACATAATGATCAAGGGATCAATCCAAGAAGAAGATATAACAATTGTAAATATTTATGCACCCAACATAGGAGCACCTCAATACATAAAGCAAATACTAACAGCCATAAAAGGGGAAATGGACAGTAACACAATCATAGTGAAGGACTTTAACACCCCACTTTCACCAATGGACAGATCATCCAAAATGAAAATAAATAAGGAAGCACAAGCTATAAATGATACATTAAACAAGATGGACTTAATTGATATTTATAGGACGTTCCATCCAAAAACAACAGAATACACGTTCTTCTCAAGTGCTCATGGAACATTCTCCAGGAAAGATCATATCTTGGGTCACAAATCAAGCCTTGGTAAATTTAAGAAAACTGAAATCATATCAAGTATCTTTTCTGACTGCAATGCTATCAGACTAGATATCAATTACAGGAAAAAATCTGTGAAAAATAAAAACACATGGAGGCTAAACAATACAATACTAAATAACCAAGAGATCACTGAAGAAATCAAAGAGGAAATCAAAAAATACCTAGAAACAAATGACAATGACAACCCAAAACCTATGGGATGCAGCAAAAGCAGTTCTAAGAGGGAAGTTTAAAGCAATATAATCCTACCTCAAGAAACAAGAAACATCTCAAATAAACAACCTAACCATATACCTAAAGCAATTAGAGAAAGAAGGACAAAAAAACCCCACAAAGTTAGTAGAAGGAAAGAAATCATAAATATCAGATCAGAAATAAATGAAAAAGAAATGAAGGAAACAATACCTAAGATCAATAAAACTAAAAGCTGGTTCTTTGAGAAGATAAAATTGATAAACCACTAGCCAGAATCATCAAGAAAAAAAGGGAGAAGACTCAAATCAATAGAATTAGAAATGAAAAAGGAGAAGTAACAACTGACACTGCAGAAATACAAAGGATCGTAAGAGATTACTACAAGCAACTAAGGGCCAATAAAATGGACAATCTGGAAGAAATGGACAAATTCTTAGAAAAGCACAACCTCCAGAGACTGAACCAGGAAGAAATAGAAAATATAAACAGACCAATCACAAGCACTGAAGTTGAAACTGTGATTAAAAATCTTCCAACAAACAAAAGCCCAGGACCAGATGGCTTCACAGGCGAATTCTATCAAACATTTAGAGAGGAGCTAACACCTATCCTTCTCAAACTCTTCCAAAATATAGCAGAGGGAGGAACACTCCCAAACTTATTCTATGAGGCCATCATCACCCTGATACCAAAACCAGACAAAGATGTCACGAAAAAACTACAGACCAATATCACAGATGAACACAGATGCAAAAATCCTCAACAAAACATTAACAAAAAAAATCCAACAGCACATTAAAAGGATCATACACCATGATCAAGTGGGGTTTATCCCAGGAATGCAAGGATTCTTCAATATACGCAAACCAATCAATGTGATACACCATATTAACAAATTGAAGAAGAAAAACCATATGATCAACTCAATACATGCAGAAAAAGCTTTTGACAAATTTATGATAAAAACTCTCCAGAAAGTAGGCATAAAGGGAACTTACCTCAACATAATAAAGGCCATATATGACAAACCCACAGCCAACATTGTTCTCAGTGGTGAAAAACTGACCATTTCCACTAAGATCAGGAACAAGAAAAGGTTGTCCACTCTCACCACTATTATTCAACATAGTTTTGGAAGTTTTTTTTTTTTTTTGTGGTACGTGGGCCTCTGACTGGTGTGGCCTCTCCCGTTGCGGAGCACAGGCTCCGGATGCGCAGGCTCAGCAGCCATGGCTCACGGGCCCAGCCGCTCCGCGGCATGTGGGATCTTCCCGGACCGGGGCACGAACCCGTGTCCCCTGCATCGGCAGGTGGACTCTCAACCACTGCGCCACCAGGGAAGCCCAGTTTTGGAAGTTTTAGCCACAGCAATCAGAGAAGAAAAAGAAATAAAAGGAATCCAAATTGGAAAAGAAGAAGTAAAGCTGTCACTGTTTGCAGATGACATGACACTATACATAGAGAATCCTAAAGATGCCACTGGAAAACTACTAGAGCTAATCAATGGATTTCGTAAAGTAGCAGGATACAAAATTAATGCACAGAAATCTCTTGCATTCCTATACACTAATGATGAAAAATCTGAAAGAGAAATTAAGGAAACACTGCCATTTACCATTGCAACAAAAAGAATAAAATACCTAGGAATAAACCTACCTAAGGAGACAAAAGACCTGTATGCAGAAAACTATAAGACACTGCTGAAAGAAATTAAAGATGATATCAACAGATGGAGAGATATACCATGTTCTTGGATTGGAAGAATCAACATCATGAAAATGACTATACTACCCAAAGCAATCTACAGATTCAATGCAATCCCTATCAAACTACCACTGGCATTTTTCACAGAACTAGAACAAAAAATTTCACAATTTGTATGGAAACACAAACGACCCTGAATAGCCAAAGCAATCTTGAGAAAGAAAAACAGAGCTGGAGGGATCGGTTTCAATGACTTCAGACTATACTACAAAGCTACAGTAATCAAGACAGTATGGTACTGGCAAAGAAACAGAAATATAGATCATTGGAACAGGATAGAAAGCCCAGAGATAAACTCACACACATATGGTCACCTTATCTTTGATAAAGGAGGCAAGAATATACAATGGAGAAAAGACAGCCTCTTCAATAAGTGATGCTGGGAAAACTGGACAGCTATATGTAAAAGAATGAAATTAGAACACTTGTTAACACTATACACAAAAATAAACTCAAAATGTAAGGCCAGACACTATAAAACTCTTAGAGAAAAACAAAGGCAGAACACTCTATGACATAAATCACAGCAACATCCTTTTTGACCTACCGCTTAGAGTAGTGAAAATAAAAATAAACAAATGGGACCTAATGAAGCTTAAAAGATTTTGCATGGCAAAGGAAACAATAAACAAGACGAAAAGACAACCCTCAGAATGGGAGAAAATTTTTGCAAACGAAGCAACTGACAAAGGATTAATCTCCAAAATATACAGGCAGCTCATGCAGCTCAATATCAAAAAAAACAAACAACCCAATCCAAAAATGGGCAGAAGACCTAATAGACATTTCTCCAAAGAAGATATACAGATTGCCAACAAACACATGAAAGGATGCTCAACATCACTAATCATTAGAGAAATGCAAATCAAAACTACAATGAGGTATCACGTCACACTGGTCAGAATGGCCATCATCAAAAAATCTACAAACAATAAATGCTGGAGAGCGTGTGGAGAAAAGGGAACCCTCTTGCACTGTTGATGGGAATGTAAATTGATACAACCACTATGGAGAACAGTTTGGAGGTTCCTTAAAAAACTAAAAATAGAACTACCATACGACCCAGCAATGCCACTACTGGGCATATACCCTGAGAAAACCATAATTCAAAAGGAGTCATGTACCAAAATGTTCATTGCAGCTCTATTTACAATAGCCAGGCCATGGAAGCAACCTAAATTTCCATTGACAGATGAATGGATAAAGAAGATGTGGCACATATATACAACGGAATATTACTCAGCCATAAAAAGAAACGAAATTGAGTTATTTGTAGTGAGGTGGATGGACCTAGGGACTGTCATACAGAGTGAAGTAAGTCAGAAAGAGAAAAACAAATACCGTATGCTAACACACATATATGGAATCTAAAAAAAAGGTGGTTCTAATCAACCTAGGGGCAGCACAGGAATAAAGACGCAGACGTAGAGAATGGATTTGAGGACACGGGGAGGGGGAAGGGTAAGCTGAGCCAAAGTGAGAGAGTGGCGTGGACATATATACACTACCAAATGTAAAACAGATAGCTAGTGGGAAGCAGCCACATAGCACAGGGAGATCAGCTCAGTGCTTTTTTACCACCTAGAGGGGTGGGATAGGGAAGGTGGGAGGCAGACGCAAGAGGGATGAGATATGGGGATATATGTTTATGTATAGGTGATTCACTTTGTTATACAGCAGAAACTAACACACCATTGTAAAGCAATTTTACACCAAGAAAGATGTTAAAAAAAAAAAAGGTGGGGTGTAATTACCTTCTTACAGAAAAAAAGAATAGAACATCTATACTCAGATAACCTGTGTATGTATAGGTATTTAACATTTTACTAGCAATGAATTTTAAATTTCACATACTCAATTTCCGACCACTCTCCTTAAACAGGCAATATAGGAAACTGTAATATAAGAGTATCTCATCCAGAAACTCAAGAACCAGAAACAAATAGCCTAGCGGCTTGGTATCCTAATCTCCACACCACTGTTTTTCCCAGTGAACCATGAGGAAACAGCAGAAAAAAAGGAAAAGCTAGTAAACAAATTGAAGCACTGGGTGAAAGAGCACCAGGTGAATCAGACCTGGGTTTCGACAAGCCCCAGTTCTGCTACTTCTTAGGTTTAAAGTATGACATTGCCACTATTCAACTGTTTCTGAGCTATAAAAATGGCAAGTTTACATGGTTGGACCCAATGGTTGTGTGATTTGGTCAGCTTATCTAAACCCTCTAAGCTTCCATTTCTGCATCTGTAAAACGGTGTAATGAGTTGTATTGTGTTTCCTCAAATTCACATGTTGAACTTCTAGCCCTCATTACCTCAGAATATGATATTATTTGGAGACAGGGTCTGTACAGAGGTGATCAAGTTGAAGTGAGGTCTTTACGGTGGGCCCTAATCAAGTATGACTGGTATCCTTATAAAAAGGTTAAATTTGGACACAGAGACAGACACACAGAGAGGGAAGACGACCTCCGACAAGCTAAGGAGAGAGGCCTGGAACAGATCCTTCCCTCATAACTCTCAGAAGGAACCAACCCTGCCAACAACTTGATTTCAGACCTCTAGCCTCCCAAACTGCGAAACAATACTTTCTGTTGTTTACACCACCCAGTCTGCGGTATTTTATTTTTACTGCAGTCCTAGGAAACTAATACAAATCAAGATTACAGTTGGACCTACACCTCATAGGGTGGGTATGAGAATTAAATGAAGACATGCAGGTAAAACACTCAGCGCAGTACCAAGTACACTGTAACAAGCACCCCAATAAACAAAAAGCTTCCACCTTTATGACTGTAGGTTGATACTTCACTTCCTATCAGAATTACAATGGAATTCTCACCACAAACAACTTTTCTTCTCACTCAGTGCAGCACCTCCAGGCCTCTGATGCACAGTCCCGCTCCCCGCGTTTCTTTTCCCCTCTTTGCCTACCTGGCCAACGACTTTCCCTCCTCAGGTTCCTCTCCAATATCACCTCCCCCAGGAGGCCTCCTGTCACATAATCACTGCCTCAGGCCTTCTGCTTACAGTACAGGGTGAGAGCAGCCCTTTTCACACAGCAATGTAATTAATGATCCCAAATTAGAGTCCCAGATGGACAAGCCTTTACATTCCTCTAAATCTTCCTCAGGCAGTGCTGTGTGAGGTGCTCATTAAATGTTTGTGGAAAGAAACCCTTCACCACAGGTAGGGAAACTGGCCACACACCACCTATAAACAAACCATGCTCTACAGCAGCTGTTGAAAGTACAGTCCAGGGACTTTCCTGGTGGTGCAGTGGTTAAGAATCCACCTGCCAATGCAGGGGACGCGGGTTCGATCCCTGGTCTGGGAAGATCCTACATGCCGTGGAGCAGCTAAGCCCGTGCACCACAACTACTGAGCCTGTGCTCTACAGCCCGTGAGCCACAACTGAAGCCCACATGCCTAGAGCCCATGCTCCGTAGCAAGAGAAGCCACCACAATGAGAAGCCTGCGCACCGCAACAAAGAGTAGCCCCCGCTTGCCGCAACCGGAGAAAGCCCGTGCGTAGCAATGAAGACCCAATGCAGCCATAAAATTAATTAAAAAAAAAAAAAAGTACTGTCCAAGTTAGTGGTTCTTAAAGCATGGTTGGGAAACCAGAAGTATGAGCCTGAATGGGAACTTGTTAGAAATGCAGATTCCTGAGCCTCACCCCAGACTGACTGAAGCTGCAATTCTGGGTGGTGGACCCCGGAATCTGTGGTTTAACAAGCCCTCCAGGTGATTTTGATGCAGTTAAAGTTTGAGAGCTACTGTGATGAGTGTCTCCAATTCCATATGAAGAGCTTGGGCTGCTGGTGTGAGCTCCCCAGGTACCCCTACTGATGAGGTGCCCCCAGGGGAGAGGGCACTGCAGAGGGGCTCCCAGGGGCACAGAAGTTTTTAATTTTTACCTTCAACTCACTTTTCTATGCCCATATTATGGGATGAGCTGGTAATAACTCTAAAGTATCTAAATTACCTAACAGTGAGAATCCATATCTAGGAAGTGAGTCTCTGCCCAGACTCTTAGCATCCTTCCTGAGAGCAAAGACGCAAAGGTGATTTTGCCACTTCAGAAAAGTGAACACCAAAGCCCCTTAAAGTAGCAACAAACAAGTGCCAGGCAAATAGTGCTCTCCAGCGACTCCAAGATTGTAAAGGAGGACAGCCGCAGGTAGAAGCTGATGATCAGAAACCTCAGGTCAAGAGTGTGCTCTATAGGGACCCTCCTCCACCCATACCAGACATGGCTTATGGATCACAACATTTTTACTCAACAAACATGGACAGCATCTAGGAATCCTTAGCTCCAGGCAGCCACTATCAATCGATCGGAACTGTTGGCCCTTGAGAAAAACCTGTTACTATCCTAGTTTAGGAGTTAAGTCTTCAAGCTCTGTAAAGTTAGTATAGAAAACAGCTGCTACTATAGGAATCTCACTGAACTTAGGAATCAGAGGCTATGCAATCTTGGGGAAACCATTTAAAATCTTTGAATCTCAGTTTCCTTATTGCAAGAGGGAGCTGGCAATAGCTCCTCAGGAATGTTCTGAGGATAAACAAGATGGGTGAAAACACCTTGCCCAGTGCCTGGCAAATAAAATAAATGTTTGCTGGATTTGAAACTATAGCCATGTGGGGAAAAACCTCACCACCCAAGGTCACCTGAGGCTAATTTACCCAGAAACCCAAGCTTCAGTGTTTACACATGGAAGAGCTTTGGAATAAGACGCTGACTTGGGAAACCAAACTGATGTTGAAGGGAATGTGGTCACTAGTGTAGGGGAATCAGACCAGGGAGATATTTATCAGAAAGGGCTTGCCTGAGTCAGAAAGATCCTTCCCTCCAAAGACAATGCCGGCTCCAACCCCTCCTTTGCCATACTCCATGCCGCCCCTCTAAGTCATTTGACTAAAGCAACAGATCCTACCAAGAAATCTACTTTCAGGAAAACCACTTCCGGGGTCTGGGCAAGCATCTGTCTTTTTTTTTTTTTTTTTTTTTTTTTTGCGGTACATGGGTCTCTCACTGTTGTGGCCTCTCCCGTTGCGGAGCACAGGCTCCGGACACATAGGCTCAGCGGCCATGGCTCACGGGCCCAGCCGCTCCGTGGCATGTGGGATCCTCCCGGGCCGGGGCACGAACCCGCGTCCCCTGCATCAGCAGGCAGACTCTCAACCACTGCGCCACCAGGGAAGCCCAAGCATCTGTCTTATGTTTGGAACCTTTACGAGCTCCATAGAGAACATCTCAGTAAACAAAATCCACTCCCAGCCCTGTCAGTTCAGTGGACACTAAGGACTTCCCCACGCAAGTGTCCCCATTTGGACAACTAGACTCCAAGAAAGGCCTCGGTTTGTGCCCAGTGCTTGCTGTATGTTAACTCATTCAGCTTCATGTTAACGCTCCCTTTTTTTTTTGGCTGCTCTGCACGGCTTGGGGGATCTTAGTTCCCTGACCAGGGATTGAACCCATGCCCTCAGCAGTGAAAGCGCAGCGTCCTACCCACTGGACCACCAGGGAATTCCCTAACACTCCCTTTTTACAGATCTGGGGCTCTCAGACATTAAGATGTGCCAAGATCACAGAGTCGGAAGGCAGGAACCCTAGGATTTGAACAGCTGCTATTCACACTCCACTAAACTCCAATGCTGACATGCAGTTGGAATCCACCCCAGCAGGGTCCTCGAGCTTAAACAGACAGGAATTATGAAACAAGCACACGGAAAAAATTCTAACCCCATTCCAGCCATCCATGGTCAGGCCTATAATCAGTGGTAAGTGTAACTAAGAACAAATACATCCCAGCATCTGTCAAAATAAAACTTAATACCTTGTAAATCCCATTTAATTCGTACTTAAAATTGAATCAGTAAATAGGTAATACTCACCTATTTTGCTAAAAGCCTGTACATAATTAATCTTCAGAAGCCAGTGTGACTGATGTCTTTTTTATTTTCAGCAAAGTGCTTACCACTGTTATATAATTCTGCTACCTCAAAGCTAATAGAACAAACGTGACCTACCAAAATGACCTATAACCCTAGACATCAAAATACCTTGCTAGGCATTTATTCTGAACTATGGGGCTTGGACTTACATGCTTTAGCAGGAAGCCCCTCAGTTGGCATTCGCCCAAAATTACCTATCAATTCAGATCATAAATGCGGGTAAGATCTTTCTGTTCTTTGGGAAATAGGCCATTACAATTAAATTTTCCTGGATATTAAACAGTTTCACTATCAGCAACATCGAAAATGGTGGCCTTGACTTCCAGGATGTGACATAGTTTACATCACACTTTTGGTGGAGGAAAGCCAGTAACTAGGCTGATGAGAGACAAAAAAAGCAAGTACCTGGTAAAGCAGGCTCTCAACCGGCACTAGTCTGTGTTTCCTGGAGCACTTGTGCCCGGAGGTGCAGCTGGGGTGCCAGTCCCACTCACAGGGAGATGATAATAATGCGGTACTTCGCACCCTGAAAAAGACAGTGCTGTTAAAAATCCGGCAGAGTCATGCCCAGCTTGGCAAGATCTTCGAAATGCACTGAAGTTCACATTCTGTACAACTTACCCATTTATAGTATGGCTTTTAATATATTCCCAGACTTGTGCAACCATAACCACAATCCATGTTAGAATATTTTCATTACTTCAAGAAAGAAACCCAGGACCCCTTAGATATCACTCCCTAATCCTCCAATTCCCTCCCCTCCCCCACCCCCCACCCTAGCCCTAGGCAACCACCAATCTAATTTGGGTTTCTATATAGTTACACCTTCTGGAGATTCCATACAAATGAACTCATACAATACGTGACCTTTTGTGACTGGCTTCTTTCACTTAGCATTCATGCTTCCAAGTTGCATCTGCATTGTAGCCTGTGTCGGAGCTTCACTCCACTGTATGGATATATCATACTTATCTACTTTACAGCTGATGGACATTTGGCTTGTTGTTTCTACTTTTTAGCTATTATGCACAAATGTGTATATGGACCTAGTTTTTATTTCTCTTGGAAATATATCTGAGTGAAATTGCTGCCCCTAATGTTTCCAGTCTTCAAAAAATGGAAAAAAAATGAGTAATCATGTGAAGTTTGGCACCATGAATCCACCTGAGGACCAAGCTCTTATAAGAATTTACTTTTCAGGTTAAAAAAAAAGTACTTAGCAGGTGAGAAAACATCTAGAGAAAACGTTTTTTAAATTGTGTTAAAATACACTTAATATAAAATTTACCATTTTAAAATATACAATAGAAAAAACATTTTCAACTAAAAGATAATTACAATACCGGCTCATCTCTATATATTTATGTGTGGGTTGCCACGAATCAGAAAAGATGGCAAATACATTTTTCTTTTTACCCTTCATCCCAGGGAAACCCAAGAAAACCCTTTCTGGACATTTTTCTGAATCCTGCATGTGCCTTTCACACAACACAAGGAGGCAAGTTCATTCCTGGGCTGGGCCTGGGCCCCGGCAGCCTCACGTGGGGCATCGCAGAGAGCCCTAACAGTGGGAGGAGGAATGTGGCTTCTCACCAGTTCTGGACATACTCTTCTGTTTGCTAGACAAAGTGATATTGTGGCATCTGTGCAAAACACTCCCTACACAATGAAACAGAAATAAGAGATAGTGTCCATTCTATTTGTACAGGCAGGGGACACATTTCCCTTCTCCAAGGATCAGCAGGAAATGTGGGCACAGGCTAAAGCAGAGCCATCTGGATATCCTACAAAGCAGGCAACAGGATTACAGCCCAGCCCATATATGGTTTCTATTATTACTTCCCACGATAAATAAATGCCCAGCAGATCAAGATGGGCTTGGTTATGCTTTTGGCCTTAATATGAAATTTTCCTACAGGTGTCAGTTCCAAAGAGAGTTTGCTGCTTTTATTGAAATGGCTTGCTTTTGAATTAAATCAGTTTTCTGAATTTTGATAACATCCTGATTTTAACTTTCTTTTATGATATTGCCTGAGGTTTTTGACATGTACAGGAACCACCAATAACAATCAGCCATTTCTGAAATACACTATTATTGACTAGGGCTACCTTGTCAATAATAAGCTTGGAAGAAAAACCTAAATAATACTCTTGGTGTTCAATATGCAAATTTTTTGTCAGGTAACAGGAGCTAGTGCTGGAAAACTTTACAAAAATTTAAAAGGGAAATCCAGGGCTTCCCTGGTGGCGCAGTGGTTGAGAGTCCGCCTGCCGATGCAGGGGACACGGGTTCGTGACCCGGTCTGGGAGGATCCCACATGCCGCGGAGCGGCTAGGTCCGTGAGCCATGGCCGCTGGGCCTGCGCGTCTGGAGCCTGCGCGTCCGGAGCCTGTGCTCCGCAACGGGAGAGGCCACAACACTGAGAGGCCCGAGTACCACAAAAAAAAAAGTAAAAAAAATAAAAAAATAAAAGGGAAATCCATAAGTGGCTCAGTATTTTTGTAAATGGATGTCAATTCTTTAAAACAAAAATCTTTTTTCATTTGTGGCTATGCTAAAACCAAGCACTGGCAAAATATTTGCTGTGCACCTGTCATTTGCCGGGCATTAGGGTCAATAGACACATGTGTAAGACATCCAATCTGTGCTTCAATAAACTTGCAACATACAGTCAATTGGTTGGTTCAGCCAGTTTTGGCCTATCATGTGATTACATTTGCAGAGTAGAAGGCCCAGCACAGGCCTGCTTACAGACAGCAAGACAAAGTACGAAAAGGAGGAGGGGGTTGGTGATGAAAGAATTCCTCGAGGTTTTGAAAACTCAATCGTGACCTGACTTCCAGTTATGTTTTAAAACACAAAAGGAGCTGCTCTTAAATACTATGCAGTATTATATGTAAGTTGAAGCTATTGGAATATTTCTTGAAAAGAGTGAAAGGGATAGAATTCTTGGAAGAAATACTGGCCCCACTATTCAGTCAACCAGCTCAACAGAAATCTCCAGTATGAATGCTGGTGGGCAGATTTCCCTCTGTAGAAGCACAGCCAACCACCTACCTTCTTACCACTGAGATGTCTAACAGCAGCAGGGAGGGAAGGTATTGGGACAAAAAGTTTTCAGGAAGATCAGAGAACTCTGAGGTCAAGAGAGAACAAGTAGGATATCATGGAAAGTGCCTCTCTAGATGCTTGTTCCTCCAAGTGTGGTTCATGACTGAAGCATCAGCATCCTCTGGACCATCCACTGGGTGGGCATCACCTGAACTGACAGTATCACCTGGAAGCATATTAAAATGCAGACTCTCAGGCCCCAACACATCTGCAGAATTAGAATCTGCGTTTAACAGAGTGATTCATATGCACACTAAAGGGTGAGAAATGAGATATCAAGGTGCCTCTGAAGGATTTAGAACTCATTAAGTAAATTAATCAGTAGGAGATAATCCGTCCTAGGATACCAGGAAAGGAGAGTTTACTACAAGGTCAGCAAGGGATATTTATATGTCCACAGGAAGGCTGTGTGAGGTGATAAGAGTCAGCAAACAAAACATGAGGGTCAGCAAAATACTGTTTTGTCCATGTATATATTCAAGGAACTCAAAGTTTTACAGATATAGGGAAGATCTTGACCTGTGATGCAGTGCTGTTTCATCAGGCTTAAAGGAATGTTCTCTTAAGAAAAAAAATAAAAGGAACACTCAACTTCCTTATTAAGGATCACTTTGGAATGAATAATTTGACTTCTGTTTGGCTAGACTTGGGAATTGAGGAGAACCAGAGGTGGTTCTACCTAGGGTACTTACTCATCCTGAGGGCTGGAAAAGGTTATCTCCAAAAAGAAATAAAGAATGTGGCAATCAATTTACACATCTGAATCATGTGTGTTTGTTTAGGGTTAATCCCTTAATGAATGGTCCTGAGCCAGAAACTAAGAACATCCAGCTGCTGTCTGTGAGGGCCAAGCCCTTGATCATGATGACTTCAAATGAGGCTGTTTCACACTTGTAAAATTCGAAGACCAAATTAGAATTAAGGAATGGTAAGGATATAAGCCATGTGTATTGCAGCTTCCCAATTCTCCAAATTATATGTCCAGAACAAACATCACTCATTATTCACAATATTCCATACTTGGCCTGGGGATCCTCCCCGACTTGACCCTCTAAGTCGTCCACCCATCAGCAGGCTTTGGCCTGACTTAATGAAACTTGTTTGCCACCCCTTACAAAAGGTCCTCCCAGCTCTAAATTTCTGTCATTCTGGGACAAAGGGCTGGGCTAAGGTATGCCCAATCTCTAGGGGCTACTTGAGGAATCACAATTTGGTCATTACAACATGTTTTCCATAGTCATCACTAAACACTGACCCACAATGCCTCTCCTAGGGTCACTCTATACCTCTTGCACCCTCTACACATATACTCACTTCCTTTGACTTTCAAGACAACAGCAAAGTCATCCTTGTCATCATGCTGCCTCGGGATTCCATTCTAAAGCATCTCTGAAACTTCCCAAAGAAATACCTAATTTATTTCCAATAAAAACTACCTTTTAGATTCGAAGAGAATCTACCTAAATCAAGTGTCTCAACAGCAGTAGCATGGACATTTTTTACTGGATAATTCTTTATTGTGGGGGGCGGGGGCCGTCCTGCCCATTATAAGATGTTGGGCAGCATCCCTGGCCTCTACCCACTAGATACCAATTCCACACCCAACCCCCAAGGGCTGGAACAACCAGAACTGTGACCAGACATTGCCAAATATCCTTTAGGGGACAATTCCTGCCACTGCACCCCCTCCCTTGAGAACTACTGACCTAAATGATTAGAGTAATCCTTTCAGGAAGATGGGACTATGGATGATTTTTTTCCTCCTTATTTTTCTGAATATCTGTTGTTTATATGATAAAATGAGCTAGTGACTTTCTATTTTTTAAAAGAAATATCATTAGCTATACAGATACCTCAAGCTGGTCCTTGAGTGCCAATGTGTGGCTTGTTCAGTTTAAAAATTGAATTTGGTCTTTAAAAATACTGTGTACCGGGGCTTCCCTGGTGGAGCAGTGGTTGGGAGTCTGCCTGCTAATGCAGGGGACATGGGTTCGAGCCCTGGTCTGGAAGGATCCCACATGCTGCGGAGCAACTAGGCCCGTGAGCCACAACTACTGAGCCTGTGCGTCTGGAGCCTGTGCTCCGCAACAAGAGAGGCCGCCATAGTGAGAGGCACGCGCACCTCGATGAAGAGTGGCCCCTGCTTGCCACAACTAGAGAAAGCCCTCGCACAGAAACGAAGCCGCAACACAGCAAAAATAAACTAAGTAATAAACTCCTACCCCCAACATCTTCTTAAAAAAAAAAAATACTGTGTACCATACAGACACCTTCAGTTACACTTCTCAACATATAAAAGACATGGATGAAGGACTTCAGAGAATAAAGTCAGGATTGAGGCCTCTTAACCATTCAGAAACGCTTCTTCAACATGGTAAATCAGTGGGGCTGTAAAAAGAGATGTGAAGCAAAGACTGCTGTTTCAAGAGAAGTGTTTACCTGAAACATAGTCTGCATGTACATTTCAGTCAGAAAAATACTTGCATTGTAGGAAAAAAAAAAATAAGTCACAATTTACTGCATCTTTAAGAACTTCTACATTTATAGACCGTGTAAAAAAATTTTCAAAATCATGAAATTAAAATATCTGAATGTAAAAATGGGCTCTAGACACACCCATTACTTCATCTTCTTGACTGCTACACCAGGAATTTTCTTAGAGTATTATTTCCATGAATTTCATTACTGACTATTTTAATTCAGTCTGGGAAGGCCATATCTACCAGGAAGAAACAAGTTCTCATTTGCTGAGATGACACAAATTTGCAATCAGCTCAGATGGAACTTGAAATGGAATTTAACTTTAGCCATAAAAAGGTAGTGTGCTTAGAAAATGAATATGATAAATGAGATAAAGTGTATAAATTGCTTTGGGGAGCAATGTTATTTAAAATGCTGATAAGAACTAAACAAATAAATGGGAGGCTAACTACACAAAAAGAAAAGCAAAGAAAGAAACAAGTTCTCAACGAAGAACTCAACATCTATTACCCTTATGACAGGGATGACACTTTCTTCCATCTAGGCCCCGGAAACACACAAAGCATCTTCCGGTCTCCACTGCTTACCCGGGGTGCTGCCAAAGGTTCACGTGTCTTCTGCTCTCAGGTAGAAGTTCTCTTTTGTTAAGTGGGGTGATACCAACTGCTGCTTCCAGAATAGCCATATATTTCTTGTACCTCATCTTGTCTCTTTCAGTACAGGGTCAAGTAAATTTTGGGCACTGTTCCGCTGAGGCAGATGAAGTAATCTTTGCAATACCAGAAGCTGCTCTGCTTTTAGATGCTCAGCATACCCCTAGGCAGAGCTATTACACTCCACTGTAGGGGGTAAGGCGTGGGGGAGAGGCCGTGGCCAAACCACGAATAAATAAACTTCCCTGCAACGTCAGTATTATATAAGGCTAGACAATTTTGAATAAAGCACTAATGAAAATGATTTGCAGGATGACGGTGGTTTTAAACACGGCAATCTAACGTACAATCCCCAATTAATCCACACATAAATCCTTGAAGCCACTAATCCTTCAAGTACTAACGGCACAGGACGTGATTTATCTCAAGGTCTAGTAATAAAATAATAATTGGTCCAAAAAGCCTGCATGCCTCTGGGTGAACTAAAATCAGAAGCAGATCTGCTCCTTCTATAAATACCTCTCTCAAGGCTGCTCTTGACACTGAAAAAGGAGTTCCAGTTGTCATTTATGGCAATGCATTTCTTTTTTTTTTTTTTTTTTTTTTTTGCAAAGCTCCGTTTTGCAAAGGCTGCCAGGTGAGGAATAAGCAGATTTGAAAGTGGCAAGAGCAGAAACAAGGGGACCTGTGGAGCACATTTTCCTTTCTGTCACCTCTTGCAAATCAGTCATGAAGCTAAGTGGGCTCCGGATGCGCAGGCTCAGCGGCCATGGCTCACGGGCCCAGCCGCTCCGCAGCATGTGGGATCCTCCCGGACCGGGGCACGAACCCGTCTCCCCTGCATCGGCAGGCGGACTCTCAACCGCTGCGGCACCAGGGAAGCCCGGCAATGCATTTCTAAATGCTATAAACTTTTTGCTTGAGTCAATTGCAAAGCAAAGATTAATTAATAGAGAAACAATTCTGTGTTTTTTTTAAATATCTTTTTAAATACCTCTAAAACCCAACAGAGGTGAGCTCTGCTAGCATGGAAATAATAACTATTTGGAGATATTCAGAATCAAACCCCTCTCCCTTTTTTATAAATGTCTCCTCTCAGCTGTAAGGACTTTTCTTACCCTCTTTTCATGGGGTAAAGGTGGATGGTCCATCATATGGCCCACCTAATGGGTCAGAGTCCACATGACCCAGCCTGGGTAGCCCTCCTTGGGCTGAAAACAAGACATTCAGAGAGAAATGCCCTCTCTCCACTGGAGTTGGTAACCAGGGCTGATAGGAGGTTAGGGCTGCTAGCAATCATGTTGCCCACCAGGTGGAAAGGGCTCTCCACTAGCTGCTGAGAAACAGTACCGGGGAAATGTGATGACATCATTTGAGTTTCTCGATCCAGCTATGCCTAAGATAACTGTCATCCTAGGAGATCCTAGGTACACTTTTATTAAGATAATAAATTGATTTTTGTGAAATTTAGTTTTAGTTGAGTTTTTGTCACTCTGAAAGGGTTCTGATTTATACGCCTCCCTGACCACTTCTTCAAGCTATTTTCTCTTCTTTTCTTTTTACTGCAATACGAGTTGTAGTGCTCCTTGTCTAAACAAACTCATATACAGAAGGGAAGTAAAATCAAAGAGAGTCGTCCTGTAATACTTCTGACTAACCTAGATATTCACAGTGAATAAGTGTCGCAAACCCTTCCACATCCCCCCAAATCTTGAACTCTTCTTCCACAGTCTCTCTCTTTCCTTAACAGTAAGTTTCTTTTTTCTTTTTTTTTTAACGTAAGGGACCTAAATCAGTGGTCTCCAAAGTAGGGTGCATATACCAACAATCTTTGGGGTTTGGGAAGAAAATATTAAACCATCTATTTCTTTTTTGTCTCTTGTCTATTAAAATTTTAGTTTAAGCATTTATGTTATTAAATATTTGTAATGTTTACTTTAGGGACTAATACAGTTAAGTCCCCTACATATGAACGAGTTCCGTTCCAAGAGCGCATTTGTAAGTCCAATTTCTTCATAAGTCCAGCAGAGTTAGCCTAGGTACCCAACTAACATAATCGACTATATAGTACTGTACTGTAATAGGTTTATAATATTTTTCACACAACTAATACATAAAAAACAAACAAAAATAAAGAAAACATTTTTAATCTTACAGTACAGTACCTTGAAAAGTACAGCAGTACAACACAACAGCTGGCATACAGGAGCTGGCATCAAGTGAACAGGCAAGAAGAGTTACTGACAGGAGGAGGGAGAGGAGGTGGGAGATGGTAGAGCTGAGGGATCGTCAGCGATAGGAGGCGGAGGGCAAGCTGCATGTGACAATGTACACTAGACATGGGAACGAACTTACCTGACTGGGCATGGGAATGAACATTCGCATCTTTGAAAGTTCACAATGTGAAGGTTCATATGTAGGGAACTTACTGTATATTTTTTTTTTTTTTTTTTTTTTTTTAATTTTTTTTTTTAATTTTTCGGTACGCGGGCCTCTCACTGTTGTGGCCTCTCCCGTTGCGGAGCACAGGCTCCGGACGCGCAGGCTCAGCGGCCATGGTTCACGGGCCCAGCCGCTCCGCGGCATGTGGGATCTTCCCGGACCGGGGCACGAGCCCCCATCCCCTGCATCGGCAGGCGGACTCTCAACCACTGTGCCACCAGGGAAGCCCTGTATATTTTAAATTACATAAAAGTATATCTTTTTTTTTTGGTTGCGCCTCGAGGTATGCAGGATCTTAGTTCCTGAAGTCCCCAAAGTATATAATTTATAAAGTAATATACTCATATATATTATAGAGTATGCTTAAAAATCTGATGGTGTGTGTGTGTGTGTGTGTGTGTGTGTGTGAGCAAAAAAAGTTTCAAGGTCGGTAACTTAACACTTCAACTGCTCTCTAAGCCTCAATTTCCCTCTTTATTAGAGGCCTGAACAGATGACCACCAAGCTATCTTCCAAAACCAGCAACAGACTAAAGCCCCCGCTTCACTTGGCCCGATTATATAATTACAGTCGGCCCTCCACGTTTGAGGATTACTATCTACAGATAAAACCAGCGTTGGGGGGGAGGATTCCAGAAAGTTTCAAAAAGCAAAACTTGAGTTTGCCTAGCTATGGCAACTGTTTATTTACATAGTACTCACAACTAGTTACATAGCAACTACATTGTATTTACAGCTATTTATGTAGCATTTACACTATATTAGATATTATAAGTAATTTAGAGATGATTTAAAGTATACAGGAGAATGTGTGTAGGTTGTAAGCAAATACTATCCATTTTATATAAGGGACTTGAGCATCTCTGGGTTTTGGTATCCTTGGGGGTCCTGGAATGAATCTCCCATGGATACTGTAATATAATCTGACCACAAGTAAGTGGTGAAAACAAGGGACAAACCATTTGATCTTGGAATATTCCATTTCCATAGCATTCGTGATACTACTCCCACTGGTTGTTCTACAAACAATTAGTACCAGTTAGTCACAGGAATTCTTTTATAGGCTGAACTTGGTTGGCTACAGCTGCCACAGCCAAAAAAAGCTCCAATACAGCCCTCATTTAATCATACAGGACGATGTGATTATACTTACACAACAGTCTTTGTTCTAACAAATAGTATTTCTAATGACGTGTGATAAAAATTACTACACAACCCTCTCAAACAAGAAATGACACAACCCTCTCACACAAGAAATGAAGTCTGAGTTACCAACAACAAAAATCAAGCCAAACTTGTTATCCGTTGGAAGCTGTGTGAAAGTGACAATACTTTATAAACGTCATATATTAGAGTTTCATTTTCTGTAGGAATTTCTGACGCATTTAACGTAATAACTCTTACAAAGTGATTCTTATCTATGATGATGTCACACAAGATTAAAATTGGGTCTTTCACTAGGAAAAAAATTCTGCTTTAGCAAGTAATTAGAAAGAATTTGCTTTTCTTCCACAAATAAGATTGTTCAGTTTTCTAATTTATTTATTCATTTTTAAAAACTGTCATCTTTGTATGAACTCCCTCATACTAGTACATGAGGACAATAATACAGAAAAAAATAAATCTAACCAAAACACTCCATCCAGATATGTAATTATAAGGCTATTTTCTTTGTAATTCTATAACGTCTTCGGAAATATTCATTTACTTGGTTAATTCCAATTTCTAGAGTTCTAGAAATTCTTTGTAACTACAACTGATTTAAAAATCACTTATTTATTTTTTACAAATTGTTAAACATACACGATCCAAAAAACTTTTAAGTCAGGATGCTCAAGTTCTCTTTCTGAATAATCAAAATTGAATATAAAAATTCACAGATAAGACTGACCTTCCCTTTGAACTGATTATTTCTACTTATTTCTGCGGGAGGAAAACAGTGGACATCCTTCTTCACGGGGTATTCTAACTGTTCCTGTGTTTAGAAGTATAAAAATGGAAATGAACTAATGTCCCAAACAGGCTGTTATACAGGGTGTGGTCTGCTTTTCAGAGAGCTGAAAAAAGCCTTAACTAAAAGTACAAGAGTCGGGGACACAGTCCTTTTTTTTTTAACTCGACTGCACATAAGATAAATTATATGACTTTAGGCATAATTTCATCCCCACACCCCGTCCCCAGTAGCTTCATATAGAATACATCTTTACATGTTTGCTACTCAGATGAGCCACTAGAACACTGTAAGAAAAACAGACTACGTGGTGTAAGAGAATTACAAAGAGTTCAAGATTAGTTGCGGATCTCCTAGATTTAACACCCCCCGATTTCTCCCCCCCACCCCCGCCAACCCCCGGTCACCTCATACTAGTTTTCTCTCTTCATCGCCAGTCTCAAAATGCACTCACTACTGGGTTTATACTATTACCTTCAACTGGATGTCACCAAATCTGTCCTTTCAACCCTGTCCTCCCATCCAACCCAATATCTACCTGAAGGAACCCACTGCCCAGCCCCCAGCAGCAGTTGCTTCTTGCCTTTTCCTGGCTCTCCTGGCATGAGACCTTGAAGCCATCCTCACCCATTCCTGGGGTGCCCAGTCATACCAAACCCGTGACACAGGGAAAGAGAGCTGAGTTTAAATGGGAAGACTTGATTTGAATCCCACCTCTGCTGTTTAACACCATGTGACCTTGAACAAGTTACTTGACCCTTCTGAACCTATTTCTCTATCTGTAAAGCTGCAAGAAGACCACAGTGCAGAGGTGGCTTTAAATAATAAATGAGATGATGTATTTGTAGTCAGTGGATATCATCTCCCTCCCTTCCTTCCATCTCTCCCGTCTGTCCTCCTTTTTCCATTCCTAATACCTCTGTAAGAAACCTTCCTTACTCCTCATTTCTTTGCAGGCAAGCACAAGGAGTACTTACAAACTTCTGACCCTCCCCTGCAGCTACAGAAAAGCCCAAGGATGAGTGATTTTGTGGGGAAAATAGGGAGACTGACTGAAGGGTACAGGAACCTAAGGGCTGAAGTGAATGATGGAAACCATCAAAAAGGGCCTGCTATAGGGAGCAGAGGAAAGGGGCCCAGCTCAGGTGGTACTCACCAACTGGGGAAGTTCTCCCTTACCATATTTCACAAATTTTTAATCTCTGCTACTGAATAATTAAAAGCCAAAATTAAAATCACTTGACTGTACCTCCCAAATAACTTGAATACATAGTAATTCTATAAGTACCCTCATTCCTAAGAAATAAAAAACTTTCAACTCCTTATGTGAGGGAAATTCACTCCTTATTACTGTTGGTAGAAACTGTGTTCATGTTACATTACTACTCTGAATGTAGAGTTGTAGGATTCTGGCAGGTCTCTTGCCTGGGAGCAGTGGCATTGCACAGAATTTAGAACACTGACAGGAGCTGGTTTAAGTCACAAAGGGCTTGGCCATTCATTGGGTTAGGGGATATCAGTCACCTCTGCTCTGCAACTTTGGGAAAGGGACAGAGTCTCTGGAACTTGGTAGGGACTACACAAGGTGTGAAGTGTTGAGATCCAGCAGTCTGTGGCCAGTGGCTAGAGAGAAGTAGTTCACATAATCCCACATCCCACCTGCCCCACATCCCACCTGCCGACACCCACCCCCAACCTCCTTAGCATGAACTGTGGCATGACACTGCCCAGGACTGAAGTCCAGCTCTACCACTAACTAGCTGTGTGACCTTGGACAAGTCACTTAATGTTTCTTTGCCTCAATTTCATCATCTGTAAAGTGGGGCTAATAATAACACTGACCTCACAGGGCTGCTTTAAAAACTAAATCAGGCGCACACACTTTAGGTTGCAAAATAAATGAGTCATGGGTATGAAATGTACAGTATGGGGAATATAGTTAATAACTGTGTAATATCTTTGTATGGTGACATATCATAATTAGACATATTGTGGTGTTCAGTTTGAAATGTACAGAAATACCAAATCACTATGTTGTATACCAGGAGCTAGCATAGCACTGTAGGTCAGTTATACTTCAAAAACAAACAAACAAACAAACTCATAGGAAAAGAAATCAGATATGTGGTTACCAGAGGTGGGGGTAGAGGGAGGGGGAAATGGATGAAGGTGGTCAAAAGGTCAAACTTCCAGTTATAAGATAAATAAGTACTAGGGATGTAATGTACAACATGATAAATATAATTAACACTGCTGTATGTTACATATGAAAGTCATTAAGAGAGTATATTCTAAAAGCGCTCATCACAAAAGATTTTTTTTCTATTTCTTTAATTTTGTATCTATATGAAATGACAGATGTTCATTAAACTTGTGATAATCATTTCATGATGTATGTAAGTCAAATCATTATGCTGTATACATTAAACTTATACAGTGCTGTATGTCAATTATACCTCAATAAAACTGGAGGGGAAAAAAAAGAAATAAACAGGGAAAATTTAAAAAAAAAGGAAATCAATTTTTACTAGTAAAGCACTTAGCACATGTAATGTCCAGCATAAAATATATGTCATGTGTGTGTGTTATTTTCTTTTACTTGCTAATTAGTTACGTCTTCATTTTTTCCAGAAAGCTCTTCTTGGTTGAACCACCTAGACCTGGCTAGGTTACTTCTGCTCTCTCTCAAATACTTTCTGTTTAATCTCTCAACAGTGGAACCACAGGGCTTCCCTGGTGGTGCAGTGGTTACGAATCTGCCTGCCAATGCAGGAGACGCGGGTTCGAGCCCTGGTCCGGGAAGATCCCACATGCCACCGCAGAGCAACTAAGCCCGTGCACCACAACTACTGAGGCTGAGCTCTAGAGCCTGCAAGCCACAACTACTGAAGCCCGCACGCCTAGAGCCCATGCTCTGCAGCCACCGCAGTGAGAAGCCCACGCACCGCAATGAAGAGTAACCCCCACTCGCTGCAACTAGAGAAAGCCCGTGCGCTGCAACGAAGACCCAACACAGCCAAAAATAAATAAATTAATTAATTTTAAAAAAAGGAAAAAAAAGTAGAAGCACAATGAATTTAAATTATGTGTTTAGGCATGTGCAGAGGATAGCGTGGGTCCTCTGGGCCATGGAAAGAGAAGATTGATTAAAGGTTAAGAAGGAGTCTGGGGCAGTGTTGGTGGGTTTGGCTTCCACCCCAATCCACCTCAGCGGTGGTCTGCCTGGGTGTTAGACACAGGTTTGGTTCCAGGCAGAGCCTGTTTAGTGATCACAGTGTTGTGGCCGAGCTGACCACAGAGCCTCAGCGCGGGGCCCCCCTGGAGGAGCCTCAACCTGCCCCAAAGCTGTACTTTTGGCAAACCCAGGAGACACTTCAGAGTTCAAGGCAGAAGAACCTGATGATGTGAGCCCCTGTCTCGCTCTCCTGGGACATCAGTGGGAGATGGTGGAGTGTGCATGACAGCTGCTGTGTTAACATCTCTCTTGGTTCCAGGCAGAATTTCTTATTCTGACTATATTAGTTTGAGAGGGCTGACGTAACAAAGTACCACAGACTGGTACCATAGATAACAGAAATCTATTATCTCACAGTTCTGGAGGCTGGAAGTCCAAGATCAAAGTTCTGAGGCCCATGAGGCAGGGCTCTCTACTTGGCTTATAGATGGCCACCTTCTCCCTATGTCTTTACATCATCTTCACACTGTACGTGTCTGTGTCCAAATTTCCTCTTCTTATAAGGACACAAGTGATACTAGATTAGGGCCCACCCTAATGAACTCAGTTTTACTTGATTACTTCTGTTAAGACCTCATCTCCAAATAAGGTCACATTCTAAAGTACTGGGGTTAGGACCTCACCATGTGAATTTGGGTGGGGGGGGATACAATTCAATCCATAATGCTACCTAAACTTGGAAAAAAAAAAAAAAGGAAAGTCCTCATCAACTGAGATGAAAAAGATAAAAGCCCAGAAGAAGCTAGTTGCCTGGACATGTCCAGCCTGTGATTTGGTCCAGCCTATGTGCTTTATAGCAAATCAACTGGGAAAAGAAAGTGCATCATGTTCAAGATGAGCCAATGTCTGATACTGTGAGAAGGATCTGTTCTCTGGAAGCTGAATCCAATAAAATAAAAGAGGAAGAAGTTAAATCCCATATAAAACTATTACGAGCAACTGAGAAAGACTTGGGATCTCCAGACGGCACTCTAGGGCTTGTGTGGGGATTTAGATCAAGTGTCTGGTGAGACTGACGACTGAAGATCAGCTTCCCCTCACAGACACAGAAAACAAACTTATGGTTACCAAAGGGGAATTGGGAGTGGGGGGAGGAGAGGGATAAGTTAGGAGTTTGGGATTAACATATTTACACTACTATAAAGTATATAAAATAGATAAAAAACAAGGACCTACTGTATAGCACAGGGAACTATACTCAGTATCTTATAATAACCTATAATGGAAAAGAATCTTTAAAAGTATACATATACAGCCTGGAAGGGTGGGATGGGGAGAGTGGGAGGGAGGGAGACGCAAGAGGGAAGACATATGGGAACATATGTATATGTATAGCTGATTCACTTTGTTATAAAGCAGAAACTAACACACCATTGTAAAGCAATTATACCCCAATAAAGATGTTTAAAAAAAAAAAAAAAAAAATTCGAAAGCAGCAGTGGAATTAAATTGTCGAAAAAAAATAAAAAAAATAAAAAATAAAATAAAAAAAATAAAAGTATACATACATACATACATGTATATATAAATAACACAACATTGTAAATCAACTATATCTCAATAAATTTTTCAAAAAAAAATTAGCTTCTCTTGGAGAAGAAAACGGGGTAATAAATTGGAATCAGGGGATGGCAATAATGTTGATGACTGGGCATGAAGATCCAGGAGGAAACTGACTAATGTTCCAAAACCAAGCATGCATCTCACCACCCAAGATGGAGAGAAAAATCAATTTACACCAATGTCGCAGAAGAAGAGAACAGAAAAGCAGACTCAACAGGTCATCTTAGTGATGTCAGATTGAACAAGCCTCGAGTGAAAGTGCAGCCCCAAACCTTCAGGAGAGAGGAAATGAGATGATGTGACTCCTTCACAAGAAAGAAATGCAGCCTGCTGGGATATTGCCTGTTGAGGCAGAGCCAGAGGAGGAAAGGTCTGAAGCAAACAACAGGCTGAGCTGTGACGGTGAGTAGCTGGAGACCTGGAAGAAAAGCTGCAGTGACCCCGTGTTCTTCTCAAGCCAAATTCTATTCCTTCAAAAGGAGCTTATGATCATTGGCTGAGTGTGGGAGGCTAGACAAAACCCCCTCCCCTCAAGACAGAAGGGTGCAGACTTGAGACAAAAAAATAACCGTAAGAGCAATGAAACTTGAACCACAGCAATTCAGGGAGAAGGCAATATTATTAACTCCCTTTTACAAAGAGAAAACTAAGGCTTAGAGTTGAGAAACCTGCCCTAGATCACACGGCTCCTAAGTGGCAGAGCCGATATTCAAGCCCAGGTCTGACCCTTTCCTACTCTGTTCTAGTGCCTTCTTGAGTGGACCTCCACGCAGCTGAGGATTCAGACAGAACATCTGCTTCCTGATCCCTAGAAGTGCTGCTTCCTCTGAGACAGAAGGATATCTCACCGCTACCCTCTAACCCCCTCTTGACTGCAGGCTTTCCTCTTCCCTCACCTCCTCTTTCCCAAATCTGCTATTTCCAGTGGATCCGAATGTGGAGTTTGTGGCAAGTAGACATCCTCTTCCTTCTCGTTCTCCAGGAAGCTCTGCCTCTCCACAACCATCACCAAGCTGGCTTCCCACCTAGGGGGTCACTGTCCTTCTCCTCCTCATGGACTGGGCTTTCCCCTGGACACCCCTATCCAGACAATAAAAGTGAGTTAGTTACCTCCTGGGTTTACTGAGCTTCCACATATACATGAGCTTCCCTAATAGTCAAGATGCTGAAACACTACAAGGTTTTTAAAGTCATTTTGTTTTAAATTTTCCTGTAAAATATTTCTAAATTATCTATATTTATTTTTAGTTAAAAAAACTTTTTCATATAAGTGGTTCTACTTTTTCTCAAATTGTATCTTGATAGTGTTATAAATTTTAGGATATGTGTTACCATCATTTAATTATTATCACTACTTTAGAAACTCTAGTAAAAATACTCAGTTTTAATTTGATGAGTCAGCCCACTATTCCCTAAACAATATATATATAATTTTGTGAGCACTTCAGCCACCAGATACATCTGAAATAGCAAAACACTTGCCTCTGCCAATGGTGCTATGTACTACAGTTACAAAAGAAAGGTGAAACGAAGTTCCTTGTTGGCCTCAATATATTTCAGTTGTCTTCAAAAATCACAGCTCTGTCTCTCTCAGCATTCTATGATGGCCTAGAAGGTAGATATGAAGTCGTACTCAACCTTGTATCTGCAGCATCTCTCCTCTCTCAGGGATCAGCGTATGATAGATACCCAATAATATTAGGGTTTACTTCCTAAGAGGCAATAGGGTGTAATGGTTAAAACCCTGCTCTCTAGAACCAGACTGCCTGGGTTTGAATACCAGTTTCACATTTAATTAGCTGTGTGACCTGGTCAAGCCTCTATACCTCTCCAGGGCCTCAGTTTCCTCATCTGTATATAGGGGATAAAAATGGCACCTACCTATTAAAGTTGTGTGAAAGTTAAATTGAATAAGTATATGCAAAACACTTAGGGCCTTAACCATCTGAGGTGCTATCTAAGTGCTAGCCATGATTATTATTTACTCAGCAAATATTATTGGCCCAGGTTATTATGGACTAAATGTCTGTGTCCTCTCAAAATGCATCAATCGAAGCCCTAACCTGTAGCATGACGGTAATCGGAGCTGGGGTGTTGGGAGGTAAATTAGGTTTAGGTTATGTCGTGAAGGTAGGATCCTCATGATGGGATAAGCGCCCTCATAAGAAGATGGAGAGAGATGGCTCTCTCTCCACACGCATGCACTTAAGAAAGGCCGTGTGAGCACACAGTGACAAGGTTGCCTTTTTCAAGCTAGGAAGACAACCCTCACCCAGAACCGGACCATGCCGGCACCCCGATCTTGGACTTCCAGCCGCCAGAAATGTGAGAAACAAATGTCTGTTGTTTAAGGCCGCCAGGCTGCAGTAATTTGTTATGGAAGCCTGAGCAGAATAAGGCTGGAGAGCCAGCCCACAGGGTATTCAGCTCACCGGGTGCCGCTTCCTCAATCAACCCTGTGTTCCTCAACCCCAGTTTTCCATGCTCCCAAGTGGACCACTTCAACCTTCCAAGTGTCCACTTAGATCTCCTGCCCTGTGGCAGCTGAGGTGCTGGTATCCTTTGATCCACCTCTCCATCCCCAACGGGAGGACTCTTGGCTCTCCTGGAGTGGCTCCCTGCTGAGCAGTCCTTCCAGCCTCCAACGCCACCCACGCTCCAGAAGATATCCAGAAGATAACCTCACACTGCCCAGGGCATCAACATTTGGACCGCCCCTTTCTCTCTGTTCCCGCTCCCCTTGCACCTGCTGCTGGGCCAGACTCTGTTTCCCTTGTGTCGCTTCTCTCATTATACCTGTGTACTATCTATCTCCCTCACTAGACTGTAAGCTCTGCTCTGAAGGCAGATACCTATTTGGCTGACATTGCATCCATCTCCTGTTGGGTTTTCTAAGTCCAACCCGATACTCCATTCATTCATTCACTCCTGGGACAACCACTGAACTGCTCCCTATCCAACACTCTCATGGATGTTGTACCTACGAAAAATACGAAACTGTCCCCGCCCTCCAGAGCCATCCAGTCGAATGGAGCAACAAGTAACTGCAACCCAGCACACTGCAGTAGGGAGGCGAGCGACCATGGAACAGGGGTGGGACAAAGGAGAGAGGGGACCATCCTGCCCAAGGGGCTTGGCTTGGGAAAGTCTTCACAGAAAATGTACTTGAGTTAGGTCTTAATAATATGAGTAGGCATTCCCGAGGCGGACAAAAGGAGCTGAGGCATCCCAGGCAGAGGAAAAAATATCCCCAAGAGTCAGAAAAGCAAAACAGCGAAGAATGTTCTCAGATCGGTTAGTAGGATGAGCTGGCAGGAAGGAAGCCTGAGGTGCACCTGTGAACTCAGGGCTAGAGATGCCTTCTGACCTTAGGCTCTGCACACAGCAGGTATGGCAGATGCCACCCCCTCCTGCTAACACACCCTTCCCCTTGCCTAAATGTAGCTGAACCATTACATAGTGAACATGTCCTCTGTACCAGCCACCGAGATAAGGGCTCCCCACAGGCATTACCTTGTTTAATTCTCACAAGGTCCTTAAGAGGTGGATGGAAATTCTCCCTGTTTTCAGATGAAGAAACTCAGGCACCAAATGCCTAGGTTAACTTTCCCGGGGCCACACTGGTAAGAAGTAGTGGAGGTGGGATTCCTACCCAGGTTGGTCTGATGACAAAATTCATACTTTCTGACACCCACTAAGCCTGGGTAGGTGCCCTGGGGCCCTTGGTATGTCCCCATCATAATGAAATGGAATTGCCTCTTTACTGATTTGTCTCCCTCTAGGATCCCATGACAGCAGAGACTTTGCTTTGTTGACCACTGTACCCTTAGCAGCTGCCACAGGGCCTGGCAGGGTATGGCACCAATGGGGCATGCTGAGAATGAATGAACACATGAATGAACAGGGCTTTGAACTCTTTGCCAATGTGCCCTCTCACCCTTCTCTGTCCCTGAAGTGAAGGAGTCCCTATTACCCTCCTAAAGCCAAGATCTAAGTGCAAAACCCAAGTTCACTTCTACCCTCTGCCGCTTTGGTCAAAGGGAGAAAAACTCCTACAGAACCAGCCTCTGAAGCTGCATGGACGGACCCCTCCTCCAAGTGCAAGGGCTTCTGCCACCGTCCTTGCTTTCCATCCTCGTCCCCATCTGAGCACAAAAGCCTTAACATCCTTTGAGAGGCCTGCTTCCAAGACTGGCCCTTGAACGGTGTCAGGGAACTTGGGTCTGAGGCATCTCCCACCATTCTCAGGACTGATTAGAGTTGTCCACTGTCCCTAAACTCTGTACATAAATAATGCGGTTTAGGCTAAACATCTGCTTTCCTTCTGGGCGTCTGAACTTTTGGTACATGCTCTGCAGAGGATGCCAACATAGTAAGTCCCCAGAAAAAATACCCTGGGTACTGAGTCTTTAATGAACTTCCCTGGCTGGCAACATTTCACACATGTGGTCTAGTGGAATTAAGCATGTCCTGCGTAGCTCTACTGGGAGAAGATACTTGGAAGCTTGCGCCCGGTGTTCTCAGATTGTGATCGTGTACTTTTGCCATTTGCTGATTTTCCTTTGTGCTATTTCCCTGTAATAATCATAGAGGTGGCTATGACTATATGCTAAGCCTGTGAGTCTTCCTAGTGAATCACTGAAACTGGAGGTGACCTTAAGTATCCCAAGATACAATCTCTCCCAGAAGCAGGACTGAGAAATACCTCCTGTCCAGTTCTGACCATTACCAGAGGAATTGCACACCCTGGGCCCCCAGGCATGTAAAATTGTGCAACTGGCTGAGTGGGATGGAGGAAACAAAGGTGAGTCTAAAGTAGGCGGTGGTTACTCAGCTCCTGAGCTCAGCAGCAAGTCACAGGCAGAGCTGGGCAGGGATAACACCCACTGATGCTAAGCCCTCTCCCTCTGCTGACGGCAGGTGCCCCCCGATGGTAACACAGAACACTGTGGGGCAGGTTTTGGCCTTGTTCCGAAACCCAAGAGAAGTGCTTTATATCCTCAGGTACAATGAGGATTCCTTTCAGAAAAATATGAAATAAAATTAGGAGATGTTTGTCTCACGTCTGTGAAACTGCAGGGAGGGTGGGACACAGCTCAACCTCACAGGACCCAATAGCAGTGGGCCGCCGCCCTTCCTGGATTTCTTTTCTGTAGCAAACCTTCTGACCTTCACAGCATTGACTGTCAGCACCCACCCTCAGAATAGGCTTATGCCAAGTTATGCTAAGGAGACTAGACACCTGGTAGCACAGATTTTTTAAGCCATTAAGCTGAGCAGGCAAAGGTGTGAAAGGAAGAAAACTAAAACTCGATGGCCACTACTTGCACAAAGGACTCCTGCTCTGGCTTACAAAGCTCCTCGGGTTCTAGGTTGACTATGATTCATGGTAACAGGCAAGAGGGAGAGGGCCAGTCACGACTCCAGGACTGTGGCCTAAGAACGCCTTATCTTATGAAAGTAAGTCCACACTTGGCCCTGTCCCCAAGCAGCCTATCCCACTACCTGGTAACGCTGGCCTTCCTAGAAGTGGTGAAGAGGCGTGTCCTCAGTCCCCTGTTTACATGGAGCTGGGGGGCCTCACTGGCCTTTGTCTCCTCAGAATTCTCTTCCCACCTCTCCCCCATCTCAGAGGCTTCTCTTCCAGCCACCCCTCCCCACAGAATCCCTATGTCCCAGTTCCCAGCCCAGCCTGGGTCATATCTACTTCCTCAGCTCTACTTAGCTCCTGTACACACAGGATGCGTGAGCCTCATCCCCTCCCTCACTCTTGCTCCGGTCCTACACTTCCAAATGCCTCCAATCCACTGGTTCTCTAAGTGAGGCCCCCAGACCAGCAGCATCAGCATCACCTGGGTACTTGCTAGAGATGCAGATTCTCGGGCCCCCACCACAGACTGACTGACTCAGAAACCAAACGCAGGGGGTCAGTAATGTGTGTCTTAACAAGCTTCTAGGTGATTCAGACACAGCCCAGTGTGTTAGGACCACTGAACCACACATTTCCATTTGCTTATTCTAAGGCTGTCTTAATTTTCAAATGGAAGTGATTTTCGTTTTCTAAATCCAGATGATTTCCCTGTTTCTCTTACTGCTCCCTACAGTTGCCAGTAATACAAGAGCCAAACAGCACAACCCAAGTTCAATAGAGTGGGCCTCTAAAAATGCCAATAGGTATTTTAAAAATTCAGGACTGATTTGTAACTGTAGAACATGAAGGTGATTCTCCATACGGCTATAGAGAAAAAACACTCCCATGCAGCTTGGGGAAGAACAAAAATGTACCAACTCACATCAAAATGTCCATCAGCCTACCCTCCTGTTGGGGGTACTTGAAAATAAAATCAAGAGTGCCCTAATAGGGCTTCCCTGGTGGCGCAGTGGTTGACAGTCCGCCTGCCAATGCAGGGGACATGGGTTCGTGCCCCGGTCTGGGAGGATCCCACATGCCACGGAGCGGCTGGGCCCGTGAGCCATGGCTGCTGAGCCTGCGCGTCCGGAGCCTGTGCTCCACAACGGGAGAGGCAACAACAGTGAGAGGCTCGCGTACCGCAAAAAAAAAAATAAAAAAAAGAGTACCCTAATAAAAGATATCAACAATTTATTAATATGATTTGTAAAGTATATTCTTACATATTTTAATAAGTAGAATGGACAGATGTTAACCAACAAAATATCAAACGATATTTTCGTTCAAGTGTTTAAAATATCCATCATCGGAACTTCCCTGGTGGTCAGGTGGCTAAGACTCTGCGTTCCCAATGCAGGGGACCCGGGTTCGATCCCTGGTCAGGGAACTAGGTCCCACATGCCGCAACTAAGTGTTCGCATGCCACAACTAAAAGATCCCGCACGAAGCAATGAAGATCCTGTGTGCCGCAACTAAGACCCTGTGCAGGGTCCCCTAAATAAATAATAAAATGTCCACCATCAGCATAAGCATATTTTTTGGTGTATCAACATTTGAGAGGTGCACGATTTTTTGGTGTGCATTAAATTAGCATATAGAAGAAAAGTCCCTGCCTACTTACTCCCCTTCACCTCCAAGAATCTATGTATTAATTCTTCACTCAAACCCTTTGGAACATCAGGTACTACATGTACTAGTCCCCAAGGCAAATAAAAAGATGAGCCAAAACCAAAATAAATTTTAAAAGAGCAAAGGGCTCAATTTACATTTTTAGTATTTTTCTAAACCATTGAAACTAGGGAATTTATTCAAAATTGATTTTCCTCTTCCTCTACCTAGTGTTCCCCTAGAAGAGGATTTATAAAAAGGTCAGGAAAGAATGGCTTAATAAATAAGCTCCTGAAAAAATGTTTAACATCATAAGGCAACAGAGGAGTGTGAATTAAAATTACTTCACGGGCTTCCCTGGTGGCGCAGTGGTTGAGAGTCCGCCTGCCGATGCAGGGGACACGGGTTCATGCCCCGGTCCGGGAAGATCCCACATGCCGCGGAGCGGCTAGGTCCGTGAGCCATGGCTGCTGAGCCTGTGCGTCCGGAGCCTGTGCTCCGCAACGGGGGAGGCCACAGCGGTGAGAGGCCCACGTAACGCAAAAAAAAAAAAAACAACAAAAAAAACCCTACTTCCCACCAACTAGGATGGCTAAAATAAAAAAGACTGATTTGGATGTGTAGAAATTGAAACTCTCACACATTGCTGATGAGATAGTAAACTAGTGCACCTACTCTGGAAAAGTCTGGCAGTTCCTGAAAATGTTAAATATAGAGTTAGATATGTTTTTCACTTGTAGGTATGTACCCCAAAGACATGAAAAAATATGCCCACATAAAAACATGAATGTTCACAGCAGTATTATTCCTAATAGGCAAAAAGTAGAAACAACCCAAATGTCCATCAACAGATGAATGGATAAACAAAATGTGATAAACACAATGGAACATTATTTGGCAATAAAAAGAAGAAAGCTCTGATACATGCTGCAATGTAGATAAACCTTGAAAACATTATGCTAAATGAAAGAAGCCAGAAATATAGGACCACATATTGTATAATTCCATTTATATCAAATGTCCAGAATAGGCAAATCTATAGACAGAAAGTAGATTAGTGGTTGCTTAAGGTGGGGGAAATAGGGCATTAGAAGGTGCCAGCTAAGGGGTGGAAGGGCTTCACGAAGGGGTGGTGTTCTTTTTAGGGCAACAAAAAGGTCCTGAAATTGAGTCTGGTGATGGTTGCACAACTCTGTGAATATACTCAAAATCAATGAATTCCACACTTTATAGGTGAATTGTGTAGCACGTGAATTACATCTCAATAAAACTGTTTTTTAAAGAATGACCTAGAAGCTAGAAGAGAATTACAAACAAACTCAGTTAAGCAAAATGTGTGAGGTACCTCAGATATGTGGCTTCTTCTGTCTCCTTTGCATTATAAATTTCTCCCAAATGAAGGTAAGACATTTTTATTATCATTTTACAGTTTACAAGCATTTTTATAAAAAAGGTCTTTCTGAGTCCTTACTATAATCTTAGGGGGAGATAATTATTTCCCTAATTTTACATTTAGGAACACGGTGGCTCCAAGTTTATGAGGTTTATTCCCGCTCAGTCAGCGGGTCAGGGTAAGTATCAGTTCTTTTGCACCTGAATTCTGTGCCCTTTCTTCCGCACTGTGTAGCATCTTGGGGTGCCTCGTAAATACCATCAGGTTGATATGCAGAGACGGTACTGCTGACCGGACTCAGTAAGGAGAATGCCCATGACTTGCTTTTTCTGGGAGCTGGACTAGCTATTCTAATGCTACATTCAAGCCACGTATAGTCTAATTGATCACTCATCAGAGGTCTTGTGGTACCACGGAAAGAACACTTTGCTGTTGACTCCTTTGCTCTTTTGGAATTTATTTCAGTTTGGGCTCATTTTTTATTTGCTTCAAAGCCTAGAGCAGCTAGTACCTGATGTTCCAAAATATTTGAATGAAGAATTAATGAGGGCTTCCCTGGTGGCGCAGTGGTTAAGAATCCGCATGCCAATGTAGGTGACACGGGTTCAATCCCTGGTCTGGGAAGATTCCCACATGCTGCGGGGCAATTAAGCCCATGTACCACAACTACTGAGCCTGCACTCTAGAGCCCGCAAGCCACAACTACTGAGCCCACGTGCCACAACTACTGAAGTCTGCGCGCCTAGAGCCCGGGGCTCCGCAACAAGAGAAGCCACAATGAGAAGCCAGCGCACCGCAATGAAGAGCAGAGCCCACTCACCGTATCTAGAGAAAGCCCGCGCACAACACTGAGGACCCAACACAGCCATAAATAAATTAATTAATTAATTTAAAAAAAAGAATTAATGAATACATAGTTTCTTGGAGGTGAAAGGGAGTTAGTAGGCAGGGATTTATTATTCTACATGGAAGGACCATGGAAAAGACCATATTCTACAGTAGGAAGGCCCAGGTTGGCTTCAGTCTTCTCATCTGTAATATTATAAAAAAAGAAACACCTCTCTCAAAGTCATTGTAAAGATTTATTGAGAATATATATGAAAATGCCCAATTCAAAACGGGCACTCGACAAAAGTTCATTGACGGATCAAATAGTCTAATACCTTGATACCTTAGGGAGACCAGTGGGTTTTTCTGCACATTCAGGATTCTGAACCTCAGATCTCAAGAATGAAGACCAACATCAAAAAGTGTTTATCCGATTTGCCAAACTGAAACAATGACTACCTAATTTTAAGGAAGAATTCATCATTAATTTTATTTCATGTTTAATATAAAATTGTGTTCTCTTGCACTTTCAGATTAATTTCTCAATATCTCAGTTTGCATGTGTGTGTGTGACTCCCAAACCTAATTATATATCGGAATCACCCAAGGTGTTATTAAACCTACAGATTCCAATGCACGGAGTCTCACTCAGAGAAGGTCTGGCGTAGTTAGAGAGGTTCCATTTTTACTAAACTCCCCAAGTGATTCTCCAGGCATCACTGAATTACTGATAAATCCATTCACCGAACACTTTCTAGGAATGTTTTCTCCTGTGTGGACTACAAAATAGCATTTTTTCACCAAACAAAACACTGAACTATATTGCTATTTCGAAGAGAACACAGTGGAGGAGGGGAAACATTTTCTCTTTGCCTTAGCATAATTAAAAAAAAAAAATTCTGAAATTTTGTGAATGCAAGAATCTCGTGAAAAAAGGAGAATTTTCTGCCAAATCTTGCCTATCTGAATCATCTTCATTCATCATTTCAAAGGGACTTTTCAATCAAAGGGAGCTCTAAGTTCCTTCCTACAAGGTGACAGCCTCATTCTGATGAAAGTCATAAGACAAGAAAAGTCAAGGGTCTTAGAGAAAAAAGAATTTGGGAAGAATTTTAAGGATCTGGCACTATTCAGCTACTTATGAAATCTTCCCAATATCTCTGATGACTTATGTATTCTGAACCACATTCTTGATCTATAACAATGCCTTTGTTAGATCATGAATGAAACCATTTTTATTAGCTTGCCAATTCACATTTCTGTTCTCACTGAAAAGCATGTCCTCAAACCACAACCTGGATAATTTTGAGCAGATGCAAGCAGATTACTTTCAGTATTGCAAAGCTTTCTATAAATTAGGAGTTTGGGATTAACAGATACACACTACTATCTACAAAATAAATAAACAACAAAGACCTACTGTATGGCACAGTGAACTGTATTCAATGTCTTGTAATAACCTATAATGGGAAAGAATCTTAAGGATATACATATGTGTGTAAGTGAATCACTTTGCTGTACACCTGAAATTAATCATTGTAAATCAACTATACTTCAACTGAAACAACAACAACAAAGCTTTTCTAAATTATACAAACAGTTTTACAACCAGAAATAATGTTCTTGGACCATTAGACTCACTTAACATTAAAGCAGTAACAAAATAGATTGGGGTCTTTTAGAAAATTATTTCAAATCTTTCTCCCTCCTATATATACGCCAGCAACAACACTTTTTCTTAAGCTTTCTTTCAACTACTTTCAACAATGAGTTTGGATCAGTATTAAAAAACAAAAACAAAATGCTAAACTCAATGTAAACATGACCCCTAAAATAAAGCCAGTTAAAAGAAGCACAGAGATCTTACCAGTCATGTGCACCTAGTTAATCAGTGCAGATTGAGCCCTGGGTAGTTCCATTCCTTTCCAACCAGACCAAAGAGGAAGCCCTCATGGTTTCAGGTTGTCTCCATTAAAAGAAAGCACACGCACTTCAAGAATCTGCAGTTAAAATGCCAAGTCCACCAGGCCAGTGACCCAGGAATTTCCAAACGTTTATTCATATTCTGAGAAGATGATTTTAATTTTACTTTACATTCCTGTTCAACCTTTTCTGTACCCTACAGAAAATGTCATTAACAGTATCCGGAAGCTCAGGGGTTGGGAAGAGCGGGGAATAGGGTATTCTTTAATGGGTACAGAGTTTCTGTTTGGGACGATGAAAAAGTTCTGGAAAAGGATAGTGGTGATGGTTGCACAACATTGTGACTGTACTTAACGCCACTGAATTGTACTCTTAAAAATGGTGGTTAGGGGGCTTCCCTGGTGGCGCAGTGGTTGAGAGTCCGCCTGCCGATGCAGGGGACACGGGTTCCTGCCCTGGTCTGGGAAGATCCCACATGCCGCGGAGCGGCTGGGCCCGTGAGCCATGGCCGCTGAGCCTGCGCATCTGGAGCCTGTGCTCCGCAATGGGAGAGGCCACAACAGTGAGAAGCGCGCATACCACAAAAAAAAAAAAAAAAAATGGTGGTTAGGACTCTGCACTTTTATTACTGAGGGCCTGGGTTCAATCCCTGGTGGGGAAAATAAGATCCCACAAGACGCCTAGAGGGGCAGGAAAAAAAGAAAAAAAAGAAGAAAAATGGTTAAAATGACAAATTTTATGTTGTGTGTATTTTATCACAATAATAACGATGAAAGAATCAAAGTACCTAGAAACAAAAAACCCAAAGGCTTAAGGAGCCTGTCACCTGGGGTGGAGGTGCTGTGACCCATAAAGCTGTAGTGTGTTTGTCCTGGTCTGGCAAAACGAAGGTTCAAATGTAGGACTGGATGGACATGTAGGGAAATGTAAATCACTTCTTCAAACTGGACAAAAAACTTCACCCCAACGTAACCCTCTGCCAGTCTCAAGCCTTAATATGCAAAGGGTCCCCTGGGGACCTTGATTGAGCAGTTCTGGGTAGGTCTGAAGTCCTGTATTTTTTTAAATTATTATTATTATTTTTTTGCGGTACGCGGGCCTCTCACTGTTGTGGCCTCTCCCGTTGCGGAGCACAGGCTCCGGACGCGCAGGCTCAGCGGCCATGGCTCACGGGCCCAGCCGCTCCGCGGCATGTGGGATCTTCCCGGACCGGGGCACGAACCCGCTTCCCCTGCCTCGTCAGGCGTGAAGTCCTGTATTTTTAACAGGCCCCCAGGTGATACCGCTGTTGCTGGACCTTGAACCTCACTCAAAGCCGCAAGGCCCCAGCGCGTTTGACGTAAAGACAGTCACCCTATCAATCTAACCCTTTAGAACCACGGTCCCCTCACCGGGAAACGTGGAGGGTTGATCATGTGTTTCAGAAGAATTGGCTAAGGTCTTAACTTACCTCCCAACCACAGTTTGTAAAAGTGCGCTGAGAAACTTGGATCGAAGGCCTGACTGAATGGAGCCTTCTAAGAGAACCCACTCACCCCGGGACTAGCAAGCAGCCGCAGCTGATAAGGATAATTGACAGCGGCAGTTTCGCAGAAAGCCCTCAAGACGACTTCAAAACAGTCTTGAAAACACCCTTCTCAAGCTCGAAGAATGCCTGGAATTCAGTGGCCTTTATCCAACATAAAGATGTCCAACTCAGTTTTGACTGAGTTCCCTATAGAAGAACCTCACAATGTAGCCCTTGAAGACTGACAACACCCAGCATGTTGAGAAGCTCGGCCCCTTCCTTACAAATGGGTCAGAAAGTGCAAAAAAAAAAAAAAAAAAGTTCCCTCAAACTCTGTCGAGCTGGGAGCACAGATCTCGGCTCCCGGGCTGCGTGGGCTGACAAGCATCTCCGGAGTTCTCAGGTGTGCGCACTTTCCAGGCTCCGCGGCTGAGACTCCGCCGGCAGCCCAGGTGGCGCCCACCTGCTCTCAACTAGCCAGCGCCTCCCTCGGCCCGCGTAAATCCAAGCCACCAGATCCTGCCCCCTCCAGCTACTGCAAACGCTTACTGCGCCGACAGAAACTCAGAGGCCCTTTGAATCTGGTTCAAGAGAAGCTCAACAGAAAGTGAAACAGCTCCCATTCCTTGGGGGAGAAGGCTCCAGACCAGGTAGGAAAAAGAAGGTGGCTCCCAGTCACCTGTAGCTGCCCCAGCTGCGCGCCCAAACCCACTTCCAGAATGGTCCCCAAGAGAAACCCCGTGACTGTCATCCCGGAGGGGGGTATGGGGAGGCAAAAGTCAGTTAAGCATCCCCAGAAAGGGAAAATAATCAATGCCCAATAAAGTCCAGCCCGAATCCACAGGGGCATGGGGTGACAGAGCATTTACTCACGCTGCCCCCCACCTCCGCCCCCATGAAGGACCAGGGGGCAAGCGCCCCGCCGCAGCCCGCAAAGCCCTCCCCCGCCAGAGTCGGGACCGGAGGGAGATATGCCGGGCGCTGCCGGAGCGTGGAGGCTGCCGGAGCGTGGAGGCTTTTCTCCGGCCTCGCGGAGGGCAGCGCCGGGACGCCTGCGGGCGCTCAGTGGCCAGCGAAGGACCGGGAGGAGGGTACTCGCCTGGAGGCGGGTGGCGGCCGCAGTCGGCGGAGTCGGGGGCAGGGCGAAGGCGGCTCTGACGGGCGCCTGGGAGCCTCCGACGCGGCGCCGGCTGCTGGGCCGGTGTTCACTGCGCTCCCCGCGCGCGTCGCCGGCGGCGCCTCGCGGAGCCGGAGTGCTGGAGGCGGCCCAGCGAATGGGCGGGCGCGAGTGCCCTCGGCCGCTGCTCCTGTGTCTTATTGTGACTCAAGCTATTTCCTGTTTGGAGGTTTGGGAGAAAGAAAAAAAAAAATCCAGGGTGGGGGCAGGGGGATCGGGGCGGCGGTGAGCCAGAGAGCGGCGGCCTGGAGGAGACGAGGGTGGGCAGCGGCTGTCACCTGCTTACTTCGAGCCCCCGAGGGTGCCTAGCGCGCGAGCCGGAGGAGAAATGTAGTTTATTGCAGTGCTACTTTGGGGTACTGGGAAGGACAGAGGGTGGCTCACACACGCCACCCAGCGTTGGGGTAGGGGCTGCGGCCGCAGGGACCACTTGGTCACTCCAGCCCGCGCGCCCACTCCCCTGCCTCTTCTCTGCAAAACTGCCGCTGAGCTTTCTGTCCCCCGAAGGGCAAGCGGAATTCGCTGTGCTGCCTTCTTTCTTCGTGACCTGGTCGGCTTTTCGATCCCTTCCAGGGGTGTGAGCAAGGAAGGGGTGAGCGTCGTTCCCCTTTCAAAAACTACGGGAGGATCGTTGTGGACCATTGTGGGTGTTTGGTGGTATTGGCGGGGGGGGGGGGTGGGGAGGGTGGGATGGGAAGGCAAGTTAATTATTTTGGTGGAAAGTTAACTTATAAGATCAGCTTCCGTTCCCCTCCTCCACCAACCTCGCCCTTAGCCGGATCACAGGGTCTGAGGCCCCAATCCGGAAATACCGGTTCCTCCCGCTGGGACAATAGGTGAAGGCGGGAGCGTTAACCCGAGGGCTGGCTTAGTCACCACGGGAATCTCTGCTCCGCTGGGAGGGCAGAATCCTCCTAGTACCCAAGCGTGCAACTGGCAAGCAGGTGCCTCTTCCATTTAGTCTTGTTAAAAATCCTGGGAAGGTTATGGGGACTTATTGTTTAATGGGTGCAGAGTTTCCACTTGGGATGATGAAAAAGTTGTAGAGATGGATGGTGGTGTTGGTTGCACAACTATGTGAATGTACTTAATGCTCCTGAATTGTGTGCTTAAAAATGGTTTGAATGGTCAATTTTATGTTGTGTATTTTACTACCAAAAAAAAATCCTGGCAAGATCATACTCTCATTCATTCAAGACAGCTTTGCTTATGATTGCCAAGCCCCCCTTCCCTCTTCCCTGACACAAACGTTTGCCAGAAGTAATTGAATAAGTAAAACTAAAGTTCATTTAGTTTAGACTTTGGGGGGGGGGAGTACATATCAACAAGTTATTCCAAGAAGTGAGTAGATTAAGCCTAGAGGACAGTACAGTTTTTAAAAAGATGAGCAGTAGTCAGAAACATAGTGCTGGCAAGATGAATAAAGGTGTAAATAGTGTCTTACTGTTTATCTAAGAAAGCAGGAACACATAGATACATTTGCTTATGTATTTTTTTAAATGGAAAGATAAATTATTAAATGGTTACTTATTTGGGAGAGATGAAACAAGATGGAAGGTACAAGAATAGAGGCTAGACTTCTCTGACTATATCTGATTTTGTAGTTTTGACTTTGGAATGATGTCAATTTTACATAATTATGAAAAATTAAATCAAAAATTTAAAAAGCAAAATGCAACTAATGAATGTAGTATCAAGTTGTTGGCTTAACCACGTAAAGGGAAATTATGTGAGGTGACTTTAAAACACAATGATTTGACTCTACATCCGTTAGGAATATACCCTAAGGATGAAGAGAATGTTAAAAAACAAAACAGAAACAGCTTTTCAGTAATCACAATGTTATTAGTAATTTATGTTAGTGTTTTTAAGAATCAATGTTTTTCAGAATAAAAGAGATAAATACAAAATCAGGTTAAGCGATATTAAATTTGAATTGAAATTATCATTTAGAACTCATGATATACTTAAAAAATGTTTTTCCAAGGTCTTTTACTCAAAATGTCCACGAAACAGTGACCAACCTAGTAGGAGTAAGCACTCTTAGATCCCAGATTGTAGTCTCTAAATAGCATTTTCCCCTAAAAGGAACTAGACCTACTTGGAGAAGTGATTTATTTTAGTTTAAATGTAAGAAGTACCCAAAATAAGACTGGAGCATCTTGTCAATTCAGAAAGCAAGGAAGCTATCAAAAACTAATAGGTTCACATGAAATGGAAGCGGAAGCCAACCTGTAGAAGCACCCACTGGCTAAAGTGGGATAAATTTGAGCATCAGTAAGGAAAATAACTGCAATGAATTGAGACATATCAAATATGTATATCTCCATGATTCACAGGGATACTTAAAAATGGGGTAAAAAACCCTGATTGGTTACCTTTGCAGATGCAGTAGAACTAATTCATTATTTTGAAAGCTGGTAAATTGCAAGAGAGAATTACACGTTTTACCTGCCTCTTCTGGACTGTATCTAACACTTCATATGTACCACTTCAGATCTTCTTTGCCTCACCTGTCTCTTATTGCAGCCACTGCTGCAACAGTAAGTTCTACGTGGGCTCTTTGCACCTTCATACAGGAACAACCCAAATAACCTCATCTCCTACCTTCTACCCCAGCATTTCCCTGTTAATGCCAGTGTAGGGATCCATGGAAACTATCTAGGTGCCTATACATACACCACCCTGAAGGGTGCGTGAGTTAATGTTTCGTGGTCTAACCTAAGACCGGTGGGGGATAGAAGCTGATAAATAAATATTCCTTCCTTTTCTCCCAGGACGAAGTGTCCTGAAACTCAGTCTATAACACTTCTCAGAAATCAAGTCACAAAGAATCAACCAATCAGGTGCTTGAAGCCGCAGCCTACCGGGCTTGAATTGGCTCTCTCGGCTTCCCCACCCCTCACTTCTTTCCTTAGGACCATGCTTCCAATAAAGCCCATGTCTCAAGAACTCTGCTTCCTGGGAAACCCAAGCTAAGACCTGTACAACCTGTATCTCAGGGTAACTAAATAGTTGATGAGGAAATTATTCTAGCAAATAAATAAGAATATCAGTATTTTCCAAAACCCTATAAAATAATGGATCAAGGCAATGGTCATCAGTGGCCACTAATCTCATAGAAAAGATCACCAGACATTATGTGCAATATGATAGAAATATGCAACACTGCAAATGACACATTCTTGCCAAAAAAGAGCAAACCTGAATCTGATCAAGCTCTAGATCCAACTACCAGTTTAGAGGAACTACTGGAATAGAGGAATGTGTTAACGCTACTGGGGGCATGATCAACAAAATCCAGAATGTGAGAAACTCGAAAAGACAAATGACCCAGTTTCCTCAAAAAGTAGCAAGGCATTAAAAATGATGAGGTAAGAAACATATAGATTAAAAGACTTAAGTGATACCAATAAAATACACCATGTATTTCTTGTTTGGGGCCTGATTCAAAATGGTGAGATATTTGGGGAAACTTGATAGTCCCTAAGTTAGTAAAATTTTAGGGAAATTTTTAAAATACTTTAATCACATGCCACTGATTTAATCTACTGTATGGAGTTGGTGTTGCTACTACATGTGTTTGGGTGCCATACACACACACACACACACACACACACACATATACAGACATACACAAAATAAAACACCTGTTTAATTTCTTTCTGTATCTGAAATGAAATGAACATTTCAGAGAAGACTTGGATTCTGGATTTTCTTTGAATGTGTTCAGGTGGGAAGAAAGGGACTCTGGCTGGCCCAGCTGGTAACTGACATTCTCTTTGTCTTTCCCACCCACTCTTTTCGTTCTGGTTATAGGCTTTATGTATGCCTTTGTGCTTTCCTGTACTCAGCAAAACAGCATATCCAGTAATAAATATTTCCACTCTGAAGACTAAACATTGCAAAATCTGCTCTTAGAAATAAAAAAAGACACTCCCATGGACCGTAGGGACAGTACTCTGAAAAATGGGACAAGAACTCTGGGTTCTGACTCAGAACTCAGCAGAGGTTCCCTTCCCACCACTGACACCAAGTCGGTCCCATAGAAACCGTCTTGCCTTCCCGGGAGACAAAGCCCTATTCTGCTGCCTCTCGTGACAGGGAGCTCTTGTATTCTGTGTCCTGAGGTTCTGAAATCAATACTGTGCTTCACCTGCAGACTGGACAGACAGGATGGGGAAAGGGTCAAATCACAGTCTAAAGTGGGGCACTTGCCTTGGTGAGATAGGTGTTTTCTTTATGGGCAATAGGTGCATTATCGAGCCCCAGAAAGAGCTTTGTTTCTTGTTTTGACTTTGCTACTTGCTGCCTGTATGATCCTGAGTTTTGCATTTTTTCCAGTTTTATTGAGGAATAATCATCATACATGACTGTATAAGTTTAAGGCATAGAGCATGATGGTTTCATTTACACATATTGGGAAATGATTACCATAATAGGTTCAGCTAAAATCCATCATCATAGATATTGATATCCATCGTGAATATTGATACAATAAAAAGGGAAAAAAAGTGTTCTCCTTGTGATGAGAACTCTTAGGATTTACCCTTTTAACTTTTCTGTATATCATACAGCAGTGGTAGCTATAGTTAGCATGTTGTACATTACATCCCTAGTATTTATTTATGCTATAATATTTATCTTATAATATCTTATAATAATATAACTGGAAGTTTACCTTTTGGCCATCTTCCTCCAATTCCCTCTGCAATGCCCCACCACCCAGGCCACAGATTTATATTTAATTTCCTTGAGTCTAAACTTCAGTCTTTCACTCTTTGACCTGGCAGCTCCATTTCTAGGTATCTAGGTATCTAGATACCTAGATACCCCACAAATATTTACACACATATTGAAAGAAATATATTTAAGAATGCTTATTCCTCTGTGTTAGAATAGCAAAAAATTAAAATTAAATGCCACTAAAAGAATGGCTAGATAAACAATGGTACATTTGGATGATGTGGTAAATGTATTTTGGTACCTTTCAGGGTAGTTTTTTGTATGAACTATTCAGAGGTTTGCTTTGGTTCCAAAATGAGTATCCAGTTAATTAAAGTTACAGATCCCAAGCACTAATTCTTCTTTAGGCTTTAATTTTACACATTTTTATTATTCTATCTTGTAAGTCTAGCTTTTATTTTCATCTACAAAATTTTATTATGTTATATTTGATACATACAAAATAATATAAGTACCATCTATGTAAGCTTGGGAGCATATAATAAAATGAATGTAGGAATCCACCACACTGTTAATCAATAGAACATTACCTGGACTTCCCTGGTGGCGCAGTGGTTAAGAATCTGCTTGCCAATGCAGGGGACACGGATTCAAGCCCTGGTCTGGGAAGATCCCTCATGCCACGGAGCAACTAAGCCCGTGAGCCACAACTACTGAGCCTGTACTGTAGGGCCCATGAGCCACAACTACTGAACCCACGTGCCGCAACTACTGAAACCCATGCACTAGAGCCCATGCTCCGCCATAAGAGAAGCCACCACAATGAGAAGCCCACACACTGCAACAAAGAGTAGCTCCCGCTCTATGCAACTAGAGAAAGCCCATGCATGGCAACGAAGACCCAATGCAGCCAAAAAAATTTTTTTAAAAAGATAGAACATTACCAGTGTTTTTGATTGTGCCACATGCTTGCAAATCCTACTCACCCCCCCATCCATTTCAAGGTAATCACTATCATAATTTATGCATTCATGAAAAAAAATTTTTTTTACCAAGACATGTACATCTTCCTAAACAATATATTGTTTGGATTTGCTAGTTTTTGAGCTTTATAAGAATAGAATCACACTGTATGTAGTCTTCTGCAACCAGCTGTTTTTCACTGCAAGTTATGTTTCTAAGATTTATTCAGCTTCTTGAGTATAGCTATATTTCATCCAATTTTATTCCTGTATAATGTTCCATTTCTATATTTGATTTTAAGTTTTCCTTTGCATCAAAGGATGCCCACCCTCTAGGCAGATGATTACTTTCTTAGTGAACTTTAAGGAAAAGATTTCAGACCATTTCAGACCATCAGAATTTGCAGGCAAAAAGAGTGATTCTTCTTTTCACTCATCAAGTAAATACATATATCATCCCCTGTCTTTGGGGATAAATACATATATCATCCCATACTTTGCCTAAGTATGTCAGAGATGCATAGCTACCAGAAAAATGCAGCTGGGTGGAACTCACTAAACATCATTTATACTTATGCCAGTCACTCCAGAATTTCAAGAAGGGGTAGCCTTCTAGCCCACATCCCTAGGTTACTAATTCTTCTACTCATAGAAATGTGCACCTTCCACGTACCTGAGAAGGTTTTATATTTCTTTGGCTCTTACAATTTGTAAATGTCTTTTCTTCCTAATTCTTAAGACCTTGGGACTTAATGAATCCTGCTTCTTTCCATATACCTCTCAACTTAGAACCAAACAGCTCTAGCAGATATTAAAATGACAGCCAATGAAAGTGGTAACAGTTGTTGAATCTAGTGGAGCGTATGTGTGTGTTTCCTATACTAGTCTTTCCACTATTTTGTATGTTTGATTTTTTTCCTGTATAAAAATTGAGGGAGGGGGATTGAATTGAATTCTGATGTCTTTCTTGGCTTTGTCTGATTTGGGGGTCACAACTTTTTAAGCTGTTTCTGCTGACCGACTGAGGAGCGCTCTCCATCAGTTAAAAGCAGTGAGCTAGGGGCTTCCCTGGTGGCGCAGTGGTTGAGAGTCCGCCTGCCGATGCAGGGGACACGGGTTCGTGGCCCGGTCTGGGAGGATCCCACATGTCGCGGAGAGGCTGGGCCCGTGAGCCATGGCCACTGAGCCTGCACGTCCGGAGCCCGTGCTCTGCAGCGGGAGAGGCCGCAGCAGTGAGAGGCCCGCGTACCGCAAAAAAAAAAAAAAAAAAAAAGCAGTGAGCTAATCTATATGAGCCAATATGCAAAGTTCTTCAAGACACGCTTGCTAAAAAAAAAAAAGGGCAAGCCGCAGAACAATACATATGGTATGAACCTGCTTATGCAATAAATACATGCACATCTATATGCAAATGAGTAGAAAAAGGGCTGGAAGGATGCTCTGCATCTTGGCAAATGTGGTTAACTGGAAAAGTGAGTGGGAGAAGCTGTGATTTAGGGGGAGAAGTGAATGGTGGTGAAGACAGACCTGCATTTTTGGAGTACTGTTTTGAATTTAATTAAAAGCAAAAGTAAAATGAATGCATGGGGTGGACTAGAAAACCTGCCAGCCATCTTCCGACTGACACTTGTCGTGATCCTAGGGGGATGGAGCACAGCTGTCTTGAGGGGGACTTGGTGGGAGATCATGGTCATGGGGCTCTAGTGCTCTCTGAAGATTGAATGAGGCCGGCTGCAGCTCCGAGAAACAGGCCATGACTGCATGGGTCAAAGGACTGCTAAGTGCTCTTTCAACAGTCCTTACCCTGGCCTCATCCCCAGACACACCTGAGAGCAGGGCTGCTCCTGGGCCAAGGCCCTCCTCCATGGGGCCACAGCAGGCAGCAGCCCCACCTTCTCCCTGGGCAAAGGCAGGAATGGGGCAGGTAAACACCCCATGTGTGGCTGCCGGTCACAGTGTTGAGAAGCAAGTCAAGAGCCATGCTCAGCAATCACTGGGTTGAAGATTACTTTGATCTCCTTTAACACCCTCTGTAGTCGCTCTACTTTGGCATGACATCTTAAGTCATCCAATTTACGATTCTCTGTTTAGAGCCAGGAGGTACCTCTAGATTCATAGTTCCTATGGCCAAAGCTTTGGAAGTTTTTCTAAGAAAATATCAGTTCAAGTAAGTGGCACACTGCCTGCCTTATGACATTCAACAATGTTAATTATTTGGACTTTGACAAACAGCTCATAAAAATATAGTACTTTGTCTTGCTTTAGTACTTGTTTTAGTACAAAATATAGTACTTTGTCCTTTCTCTAGTTTTAGTTAAGCTTCTGGTGAATATTAATTTTAAATATGCATGAAAAGCATACTTTCCCTGGTGCTGGAATTTCCAGGGAGATAGAAATATATATAGATATGGATAAATTCATTGAACAACTTAGTAGAAAAACAAGGATGTGGTTATTTATAGTGTTTTGTGTAAAAATCATTTTTCTCATGATGCTCAAAAAGCTTTAAACAATAAACTAATAGTTTTGTAATAATTACAACTGGTATTTACATGTATAGATCAATCATAGAAGTTAGAGGCTGAGATACAGTTGAATTGCACCTGTGCTTATTATGCATCGGGTAATAGTAGGGGTGTTAGGGACATGACCAAAATTATGGGCTCACATTTTAATGAGTATTTATTTGGCATAGAATGCCTGTGACCCTAAACTGATGTTATATAAGCGTGTTAATTGATTGAGGGATTCTTCTGCTTAAGTCAATAGCCACAATTTAAAAACACAACAGGTCTTCCCTGGTGGCGCAGTGGTTGAGAGTCCGCCTGACGATGCAGGGGACACGGGTTCGTGCCCCGGTCCGGGAAGATCCCACATGCCGCGGAGGGGCTGGGCCCGTGAGCCATGGCCGCTGAGCCTGCGCGTCCGGAGCCTGTGCTCCGCGGAGCCTGTGCTCCGCAACGGGAGAGGCCACAACAGTGAGAGGCCTAGGTACTGAGAAAAAAAAAAACACAACAAAAACCCCGGGGCAGGTGAGGGTGTGTTGACCCTGCTGCATTGCTATTACCTTTGTAAACCGCTCCAGCTGTTTTAAAAAGTATTTTCAGAAAACGCATAAAGATTTGTAAAAAAATCATTGACCCTGTGATTTTACACTGGGACCCCTATCTTAAGCCAATAGTACAAATGCAGGGAAAACTATATGCACAAAACTTTTCATCAACATATTCATAAGAGCAAAAAATGAAAACAACAGAAATATCCAATAATTATGGGAAAGTAGCGTAAATTAAGGGCTATCCACTAAAAGGAACACTATGTGGGTATGTGTATATTAAGTATGAAGGGTATGTGGCAATATTTATCTAGCCAACAAATATTTATTGAGCCAGCTTTACTATACTGTGCTAAGCACAAGTGATACAATGATGAACAAAAAAATGGAGAAAGTGTTGTCCTCATGGAGCTTGTGGATAACACTTACAATATAATATTCAGTGTAAATGACTGTCTACAAAATTCACATACTAGGAGTACCCCAACGCAAAAATGAAATGCATAGGCAAAAGGACAGAAACAAAATAAAATACAAACTTCGTGGTGTTTTGGGAGATAGTAATGGCACAGATGATTTTCCCCCTCTTCATCATTTTACAGACTGTATTGAGTATTTTTTAATTTTAAATATTGTGAGTTATATAGAAACATCAAGAGCTACTTTTGTTAGCCGAAAAAACCCCAGAATAATAAGTAGTGTGGATAGAATAGCTGCAGCTCTACATGCAGATGAACAGGGATTGAAAACAATTGTGCAAAAAGGAAAAGTGTCAGGAAGAGCAATGGGATCTGAGCTAACTCATTTTTCTTTTTAACAAGTGCTTGTTAATCTGTTGCTTCAAGTCTTGTTACAATGTGTACTTTAAAAAGAGTCTTGGGGCTTCCCTGGTGGCGCAGTGGTTGAGAGTCCGCCTGCCGATGCAGGGGATGCGGGTTCGTGCCCCGGTCCGGGAAGATCCCACATGCCCGCGGAGCGGCTGGGCCCGTGAGCCATGGCCGCTGAGCCTGCGCGTCCGGAGCCTATGCTCCGCAACGGGAGAGGCCACAACAGTGAGAGGCCCGCGTACCGCAAAAAAAAAAAAAAAGAGAGACTTGGAGGGGTGTCTTCCTCTGCCAGTCCAGGAACTCTAGAGAGAGGCACACGGTACAGGAGAAAGAACATTGGGTATTGGAGTCCCCCAGACCTGGGCATACATCCCAGTGTGGTAACTTTCCAGTTGAGTGACTGAGGTAAGCTCCCTGGATTTACCTGAACCTGTTTTCCCTTTTAAAAATAAGGCTAATATTACCTGCTTCATAGATTGTTGTTAGTGTTAGAATTTATGTATCTACATACACAGAGGAAAAACTCTAGAAGACCATTGTATCAGGATTATAACTGGCTATAGATAACAGAATCTCAACCATAGTGGCCAAACAAGATAGGCCTTTATTTTGTTTCACATCATGAAATATCTGGAGGTAAACAGTTCGGGTTTTTTTTGTTTGTTTGTTTTTGTAAAGCAATTCTAAGATTAAAGCAGGGGACAAGAAAAACCCAACAACAACACAGGGGACAAGGTTTTTCCATTCTTTCTGCTCTGCCATCTTTGCCTGTTTTTTTTTTAAAAATAAATTTATTTATTTATTTACTTATTTATTATTGGCTGCGTTGGGTCTTCGTTGCTGTGCGCGGTCTTTCTCTAGCTGCGGGGAGTGGGGCTACTCTTCATTGCAGTGCGCAGGTTTCTCATTGCGGTGGCTTCTCTTGTTGCGGAGCACGGGCTCTAGGTGCGCGGGTTTCAGTAGTTGTGGCATGCGAGCTCTAGAGCACAAGCTCAGTAGTTGTGGCGCATGGGCTTAGTTGCTCTGTGGCATGTGGGATCTTCCTGGACCAGGACTCGAACCCATGTCCGCTGCATTGGCAGGCAGATTCTCAACCACTGTGCCAGCAGGGAAGCCCTCTGCCTGTGGTTTTGATCTTCATGGGTCCAAGACCGTTCCTCCACCTTCAGACATCTAGTGTATAGGGTAGGCAAAAGCCTGCACCAGCTGAGTCTGCCTATGAGCTTTCCTGTAAGCTTTTGTGCTTACATAAGCCAAACATAGCTCCTAAGGCTATTCCTAGTTCCACAGTCACACATACCCATACACACTTACTCTAGCCTCTCAACTTTTTGCAGATACTGCTTACACCTGGCACAGTGACACATAAAATGTGCTCAACATATTTATAAGGACTTCCCTGGTGGTGCAGTGGTTAAGAATCCGCCTGCCAATGCAGGTGACACGGGTTCAATCTCTGGTCCGGGAAGATCCCACATGCTGTGAAGCAACTAAGCCCGTGCACCATAACTACTAAGCCTGCGCTCTAGAGCCCGCGAGTCACAACTGCTGAAGCCCACATGCCTAGAGCCCATGCTCCGCAACAAGAGAAGCCACCGCAATGAGAAGCCCGCGCACCGCAATTAAGAGGAGCCCCCATTCGCCGCAACTAGGGAAAGCCCACATGCAACAACGAAGACCCAATGCAGCCAAAAATAAAAAATAATGTGTTGAGTTGAAAAATTAGTCTCCTCATCAAGGTATGCTTTCCTTATTGAATAATAAGTCAAAAGTAAAATATTAATTTCTTGACTTGATATGAGTAAAGGCTCCTGTCAAGAAAGTTCTATATGTTCCTTCACTAGGAAATACCCACAGTGAGGAAAAAATGAAAAGCTACTCACCTGGCTCCCAAGCCATCCTACGACCCACATTGTCCAGGTTGCTTTGCGTTGGGCTAGCTAATCTGAAACCCAGGAGACAGAAACCAGAGGCTGTCCAGCGTGTGGCCTGTTTGGAGAGCATGGTCCACGAGCACGCCCAGGGATAGAGCAGCCACAGGTGCCACGTGAACCTTCCAGGAGAAGAAATATGTCCTGAGTGCAGGTCTGGCAACCGTTAGGCAGCCATGTCTGCGAGAAAGTGTATTGAGAACTGAAGAGTGACTAAAATGAGCTGACTTCATTATCCTTACCTATGGTTGCCAAGGCAACAAGGCAACAACCCCCTTAGGATCTTAGGTAATAAGATCCTTTCAAATACACTTGGGAGGTATCAGTTGTCTGTTGCCTGCACCTGCCTAGCGGGATATGATTCATTGGGTTTCTGCTTTCTGGTGAGCCAGAAAAAAGCGCCCTGCATAAGTCTATTAGTTCTTACTTGTGTGTTTTCAGGTCCCACTGATATATACCAAATACCCCCCAACAAAAGACCTCCTGTTACAGACACATCCGCAGTGTGTAGAAGGATGTGGTGTTGAGTAATTCCTTCCTGCCCAGACCCAGATTGTTGATTCATAGCATCCTAGCTACTCATAAGATTGGTTGAAGCAATTGCTTGCTTTTCAGAATTACACAGAGAAAGGGTATATAAATCTACAATCCCTCAGCCACAATTCTGAAATTTCAGAGTTTTGCCTCTGAAACCAAAGGTTTGGTACTCAAACTAATTTGGCAGCAGAATCTGACCTGAACTGTTGATGTAAGTCTGTTTATGATCCTTATTTATTCTACCTAGTACAAATAATTATACATTTCACTGGGAATATATCGATGGGTTTAAATAATTCCAGACTCTGCTGGAAGTATCACGTAATGCTATGTAGTATATGCACCACATTTCTGAAAAAAAATTTTGAATTCCAAAACACATGGCCCAAGAGTTTCAGATAAAGGATTATGAACTTGTAAAATTAAACCCCAGGGAGATATGTAGTTAGTGATGGGTTATTCAACACATCACGTTGTACTTGCAGCTTCTTTATAAACTGTAGAGTCTCTGCTTTCCCTGCCCAAACACACAATATATGTAACCCTAACTATTGCACGCTGTATCAGCCCTGTAGAAAATTTTGCAAACTCATTATACACACCCCCAAATTCTTTTTTTTTTTTTTTTTGATGTGGACCATTTAAAAAATCTTTATTGAATTTGTTACAATGTTGCTTCTGTTTTGGTTTCTTGACCCCAAGACAGGTGGGAATCTTAGCTCCCCGACCAGGGATCGAACCTGCACCCCCTTCATTGGAAGGGGGTGTCTTAACCACTGGACCACCAGGGAAGTCCCTACATACCCCCAGATTCATACACTGTGAATTTTCACTGACTCGGCCTCTGTTTACAAGGATTGCTCCTCCTTACAGGCAAAACAACTCCATTTCCTCTTACTGCTTTTCATATCAGTAAGAAAACAAGCACCCACCTTGGGCAAACATATTTAAGTTTCTATGCAAGTTTCCAAAGAAAGCAAATTTGAAGGGCAACTCAAAGGAAGCCAACATGTTCAATTTCTTTTGTGTATCCCTTAATTTTCTTTATGTGACTGTGGCACAAGGCTTGGTGTTGTGACTCCCGTATGATATTGGCACAGCAAGTTAATCTTTCAAATATCCACCTAAGTCAGAAATCATGATTTGGATCTTTCACTGAACAGGAAGAATCGGATGCAGAATGCAAAACATATGAAGGTTTCATGAATGACAAGTTATTAGGTTAGCTGAACAGATTAAGGTCTAGAGGTATTTCTGGTGACCAAGTAGAGGAGACATAGGCATGTCCCTGTTTTCCTCTGTGCCTAGAAAAATGGCATGTACTCAATAATGTATGAATAATTGCTCCTGCACAGGGGAAACTTGTACCAACAAGCTAAAGGACATTCCATAGGAAACTCATGACTCCTCAATCATATCTGATGGAAGAAAGTTCTATAACTCAAAAGGGAAACTCGGTAAACTTCACAGCCTCATAAATTGTGTTCACAACCACCATATGCTCTTTGATGCAGGATCCCAGGAAAAATACGAAGATCCTCTTCATGATTAAAGAGCTTGTGCTTAGCACTGAATGGTCTGTCTCTTCATGGATCTGGGTTGACATCTCTGCTAAATGCATTACTTCCAGGAGAAAAGTGACTCCCGAGTCCCTTCTTTGTGCTCTGGAGGTGTGGTTTTAGCTACACCAAACCTTATTATATCAACTCTCACCTGGGCTATTGATGTCGTCTTAACTGTTTCAAGGGTGTGGAACACACTAACCTAAGCTGTGCACAAAGCTTGCTCTCACTTCGTTGAGGCTGCTACTCAGATGCTAGTGTATTAGAGAAGTCTTCAACTACTGTAGCAAAAAGAGCTCCACCCAAAACAGTTCTGGAAATGGATGGTGGTTATAGTTGTGAAACCTTACAACTCAGATTGGGACTTGAACCCATGGGCTGGGACTTGAACCCACTGTCTTTTATTTATTTTAAAATTTATTTATTTATTTATTTATTTATTTTTGGCTGCGTTGGGTCTTCGTTGCTGCGAGCAGGGTCTACTCTTCATTGCGGTGCGCGGGCTTCTCATTGAGGTGGCTTCTCTTGCTGCGGAGCACGGACTCTAGGTGCACCGGCTTCAGTAGCTGTGGCTCAAAGGCTCTAGAGCGCAGGCTCAGTAGTTGTGGCGCAGGGGCTTAGTTGCTCCGGGCATGAGGGATCTTCCCCGACTAGGGCTCGAATCCGTGTCCCCTGCATTGGCAGGCGGATTGTTAACCACTGCGCCACCAGGGAAGCCCCCCGTTGTCTTTTAATTAAAATTTTGCACACCTAGTCTCAGGACTTAATGAAGCTCAGGTTCTTTATGTCTCAATGCAGAAGGAATTCAGTGAGAGACAAAGTGATAGGTAAGAAGTGGCTTTATTCACAGACATACACATTCCATAGACAGAATGCGGTCTGTCTCAAAAGGCAAGAGCGGCCCTGAAATATGGGGGTGGTTTTTATGGGCTGGGTAATTTCATAAGCTAACAAGTGGGAGGATTATTCCAACTGTTTTGTGGAAGGGGCGGGGATTTCCCAGGAATTGGGCCACGGCCCCCTTTTGGCCCTTTATGGTTAGCCTTGGAACTGTCATGGCACTGGTGGGTGTGTCATTTAGCATGTTGGTGTATTACAATTAGCGTATAATGAGGCTCAAGGTCTACTGGAAGTTGAATCTCCTGCCATCTTGGACCTAGTTGGTTGTAACCAGTTTATATTGTATCCCCAGCAGCTGTCATTCATTTAAAGGTTGTGCCCTGCCCCCTTCCCTCCTGTTTCAGTTATACAACAATGTGAGTGTACTTAATGCCACTGAATTGTAACTTTAAAATGGTTAACATGGTAAATTTTATGTTATGGACATTTTTACCACAAGGAGAAAAAAAAAAAAATACAAAAAGGAAGAAAAATAGCTCTACCCAGCACACTTCATCCTTCTCCCCTGTTTCTTTTTCCTTCTTAGCACATCAATACCCAACACTGTAGATTCATATGTCTATTACCTATACTCCCCCAGATGAATGGAAGATCCAGGAGAGCTGATGCTTCATTTGTTTTCTTCACTCCTTTTTTTTTTTGGCCACACCATGAAGTATGCGGGATCTTAGTTCTCCGACCACGGATCGAACCCATGCCCTCTGCATTGGGAGCGTGGAGTCTTAACCACTGGCCCGTCAGGGAAGTCCATTCACTCCTTTATTTGTGTTGCCCAGAAAGTGCCTGGCACATTGTAGATACTCCTAAAGATTTTCTGAGTGAGTGAATAAAAGCAAACTAGCAAGCTAGGTCTGAAACTAGTATTCCCATCTCTAGCTTCTCTCCTTATAATCCAATCCAGCTTAGACATTGACCCTAGAATTACCTGGGTTTTCTTTTTAAAACATAGATCTGATCTTACTATTCCCGTGCTCTCAAATTCTGCATGTTTAGAAGAAACACAAATACTATTTCTAAAAGGAGAAGAAGAAATAACAAGTGATAACCACAGAATGTTACCTAGATCATCTCTGAGAAATAACATTCTAGTTTCTCTACCTGTCACAGTCTCATGTAAGAGTTAACAAAGATACTAGGTCATAAGCAAACCAACACCATGGATAACGGCAACAAAAAAATTCCCCAAACCAGCTGTGGCTTTTTACTAACTGTAGTAGAAGGTCCAAATTTAATAGATGGCGTGACATTTTAATTCCTTTGAAGGTAACAGTCCCAGTACAATAATTATACAGCCGTATAATTTATAAGCATGTCTCTCCTTCCCCCAAATCACTTCATGGAGTAGGAATACCGGAGCGTAATCCAACTCCTTGTCGATAGATTCATGGCCTCTACAATCTAGACCTTACCTGTCTTTTTCTATCTCCTCTCCATGCCATTGTAGGGGAACAAAATTTGCTACCCCAAATACCTCTTTGGCATGAGGATTAATTTAGGCTGGAAAACTCAGGAAGTTTTTCTTCTTACCTTCCCCTTAACTGCCTAAATGAATTCTCATAAAAAGCCTGTTCCTACTAGAAAAATGGTACAGATGAACCGGTTTGCAGGGCAGAAATAGAGACACAGATGTAGAGAAAAAACGTATGGACACCAAGTGGGGGAAAGTGGCGGGGGGGAGGGGAGGTGGTGGTGGTATGAATTGGGAGATTGGGATTGACATGTATACACTAATATGTATAAGATGGATAGCTAATAAGAACCTGCTGTATAAAAAATTAAAATCAAAAATTCAAAATAAAAAGCCTGTTCCTGGAATAGAGCTATCACCAGAGACATCTGCAAAGATGATGGGCTAGGTGTGGTAGAGAGGCAGGGCCTAGCGATTAGAGTCCACTCTGTGTCCCATTGTCTCTGCACAGCCGGCAAACATTTATTTACCAGACATTTGCTTTTCCATCTTCATGTGCATTACGTCCCAAACCACTACCTCCAGTATCCTCTTTTGTCTTTAGCTGGAGATGATATTTAAGGGGAGGGTTTTGGCTATTTTGGTGAGTTAGTTTTCCTGGCTTTATCCCCTGTATAGATGTTATTAGACTTTTGTTTGATTTTTCTTTTATTAATCTGACTCATGTTAATTTAATTCTCAGACCAGCCAGAAAAACTTAGAAGGAATTTGTTCCTCTCCCACACCGTGCTCCCCACACAGCAGCAAGAGTGTACTTTTCTACTCACTTTATCACACCCGTGTTCTTCCCCCTCTTCCTTCTGCTCAAACCTCCCCTGTATCCAGAACGTCCCCACTTCCCCCTCCAGCTGACCCCTTTCCCCTCTCCACCTGCCACAGTTGTGCTCATCCTTCAAGACCCTCTCCTCCCAATCAAAAGTGTGGCGCTTCAAGGACAGTGATGCTTCAAGGACAAAGGACAGCCCTGCCTGGAAAGGTTTCAGCGTTACACCCCCTACCGGACTCTTAATTGCTCTCCCTACCAAGTTGCCATGGTTACGAAATTCCTGAGCCCACCTGGGCGACACCCATCTGGGTGAAGGGACCTGTCCCAAATAAGGAAAGGCATTTGGCCAGTCCCACTCCCACCCTACAGAAGGAAGGTATATGTGCCTCGACCAATCAGTAAACAAAATTTTCACCTCGGACCGTTCTTTTGTTTTCTGGCTATAAAAATTGATCAATAGCACATTATTTGGGCTCGACTCTGCCAGACTACTTGGGAGTTGGCCCACTGTTCTGGCAGTGACCCTTCCCTCTAATAAGTTCTATCTTCTTTACATTCTGGCTTGTGTCTGGAAATTCTTTTCCAACCCACGTTCGGACCATGACAAGGAGCAGTTGCCGACTTCCTTGAGTTCATCTGGTATTTTAAGCCTCTCATCAAGCACTATTTTGGGTTTCGATCAAGGTCCTGTATGTCTCTGCGTCTCTTCGTGACCAGACTGTAAACTGAGAGGAGGGTGGCAGTGTACACAATAGGTGCTCAAAGCGCGCCTGTCAGAATTGGCTTCTAGTCATGTGTGCCTCCAGGACATTACAATTCTCCACAGCTAGACCCTCTATGAGGCTGTTGTCTGTCAGCTTTAGGCATGGATGCTGGTGGCTGTGTCCTGCCAGGGCACAGTGATGCCAAAACACACGGACTTCACTAGCAGAGAGAAGAGACAGCCCTGTCTGCGTCCACCTGACTGAGCCCTTAGGTCTGGTGGAGTTTCCAAGGGAGTCACTGGGGCAGATGTTTACTGTATCTCATCAGAGGAGCAAAAGAGCTTCTGATGAGCGGATCCTGAAACTGTGGAAAGCAGAGCTTTGTCAGCCTCTACCTTTGAGGCAGCGTGGAGGGAGAGATCCGTGTTGACCTGCAGGAAACCCCATGGTCTGGTCATGTCACCACAGACATGTCTCTCATGGGAGAGTCCAACCAGGGACCAGTGGAAGATTAGATGGAGTTAAGTTGGGAAACCAACGTGCAAGCTGCAAAACTCATGCACAAAACTTGACTGATTTCTGGAGTATGAACTAAGGGAATAAACATTTAAAAAATTTTTAAGTTACTTGAGAATTATGATAGGTAGCAAAACAAACAAAAACTCAACAATCGTTTGAAACAAATACACTTCTATTGCTGTAGCTCCAGCTTGACTCCTCCTTTCCTAAATCCGACAGAAATGTCCTCATCTTTCTCTTCTTCAGCATTCCCAACAGAACTTCACCAACCCTGAGCAGGAAGAAATTCAGGAAACGGCGGGCATGGGGACAAATCCTGGATTTTTGTCCCAGCTCTGTCTCTGAGCAGTTGTGTGACCTCGATTCACCTCTAGGCCTCGTTCTTCTAATGTATAAAATGGGAGAGGTGGACTAGAGCAGAGTAAAACGCCAGTTCTAATAGATTTAATAGGTTTTCCCAAAAAGGGTTTTGAATCCAGATGTCTGGGAAATTCTGGGCTGGACAGGTTTCTGCACTGCGGGACTTCTCAGATGTATGCATTGTAAATTTTCAAGAGGGAGAGAAGTGCTGGGTGTCCCAGATTTCCTTGGCCACAGAATTCTTTTATTCCCATAAGCCCCTGGGACTCACTTGGGTAGATGCTGGAATGGAGAATCTCTAAGTTTCCTTTCCAAGCTTACTTGCCCTTCCCACGCCTGGCCTCACTGTGACTTTCCTGGTCGTGTTCTACCTTATTTTGTACGAGTCCCATTTTGTCCCATCGGCTCATCTCCCAGCCATTATCCTTTCAGTGCAAACAGAGTAACATGGGTTTCTTCATTTCTCTGAAAATCTAGATGCATTGTTGTCAAAATGTCAAAATGATATGACTATTTGAAAACAATGCAATACAGGGAAGTACAAGTAAATTAAAATTTACCCCCAATTCTCACCACCCAGAAATAATTCTAACAAAGCATTTTTAAACTGAGCCAGAGGATTCTACAATTGGCAAATTTTTATTTATTTAATGCTTCAGTTACAAATGTATATGGCAAAATCTTTAAGACAGATTGAAGTTTTAGAACTCCTATATGTCTGAAACATTGAGTGAAGATTTATTAGGGTTGTTTAGATATTGGGGGAGGGGTTGTGATAGGTTGAAGTGTGTCTCCCCCTGACCCCAAATATATCGAAGCCCTAACCCCTAGTACCTCAGAATGTAAACCTATTTGAAAGTAGGGTCATTGCAGAGGTAGTTACATTAAGATGAGATCAGGACTTCCCTGGCCGTCCAGTGGTTAAGACTCCACGCTTCCACTGCAGGGGACACTGGTTTGATCCCTGGTGGGGAACTAAGATCCCATATGCCACGTGGCGTGCTGCCCACCCCCCCCACAAAAAATTATATATGTTTAACATCCTCCTACGGACTTACCTAGATCTTAAGCCTTACAGTAAATTGTATTTACCACAATAATTATTGAACACCAGCACAGCACTTAGCCCACCATATCTGCAGCATAAATAGAATAGCTTTTCAGTTTTACCCTAGCAGTTACACCACTTTCCTCTTCCACTAGAGAAACCGTAAAGTAATGCAAGAGGGTGAGTGAAGTGCCCGTTACATGGAGTACCAGCCCGGATGCCTTCCACTCTCAACCAGGCATCAAACCATGAAAATGCAACAGCCCCACCATGGCTAACTCTCCTCCCTGGTTCAGTCTCCACTGTCCCATTTCCTCCTACCCACCACTCACCTAGGGCCAGAGGATCTATTCAAAAATGCACAGCTACTCAGTAGCGTCCTCTTGAAAAAAGCGCACTACATAAGAGCTGTAAGTAGAATTTTTCAGTGTCTTACTGAGGAATATAGCCTGGGGAAACTGTTCTGAAGCTGGAAGGGAGGACCCAGGATATATACGAACTTTTTTGCTGAGATAAACATGTAGTCAAGCAGAAAAATATTGTTGAACAGACATCTCAAGTTCTTTCTTTCGTTCTTTTCTTCTTTCTTTCTTTTTTTCTTTGTATTGAAGTATAGTTGATTGACAATATTATGTTAATTTCTGCTACACAGCAAATTGATTCAGTTATACACATATATACATTCTGTTTTTTTAAATATCCTTTTCCATTATGGTTTATCACAGGGTATTGAATATAGTTCTCTGTGCTATACAGTAGGACCTGTTGTTTATCCATTCTATGTATAATGGCGTATATCTGCTAACCCCAACCTCTCACTCCATCCTTCCCCCAATCCCCTCCTCTTTGGCAACCACAAGTCTGTTCTCTATGTCCATGAGACTGTTTCTGTTTTGTAGATAGGTTAATTTGTGTCATATTTTAGATACCACATATAAGTGATATGATATTTGTCTTTCTGTTTCTGACTTCCTTCACTTAGTATGATAATCTCTAGTTGCATCCATGTTACTGCAAATAGCATTATTTCGTTCTTTTTTAGTGCTTTTCTATGTATGGAAAGATGCAAGAATCTGGGGTCATTGAAAAATTTCCTTAGTTATGTATCTTAACTATCTAGGGGCTGGTATATCCAAAGCACAGAACGCTTCCTATTTTTCTCTATTCTGAGTTCCCACAAGGTGCACTGCAGTGGATTATGGCTTGACCCCTATAAAACTGGAATGGCAGGCAACATTTTTTTCTTTACAGTAGAACGATCTCCAGGGAATATTGTACAGTGAAAAACAAAGCATGCACGCGTGCGCACACACACACACCCAAAATCAACTACTTGAATTAAAACAATCAATCAAAGAAAAAAAAAAACAAGGTGCTGGACTGTTGGTACAATGTAGTATCTTTTATAATTTTATTTTTAATTTTTTTCCTTTTATAACTTTAAAAAGCAGTCTTACATATTCTTGGACAAATATAAGGTGGTCTCTGTATGCCTATAGTATGCACTCTTTTCACAATGCATTTTATTCGTTTACTTTTCTATTTCTTCCAGGAGACCATGACTTCCTTGAGAGGAGGGAATGCCTTCATTGACCTTTGTATCCTAGCACGTGGCTTGGATCAAATAAGCAATCAATAAAAGTCAGTTGAACAAAGGAATCATTAAATAAAGGCAGAAACACTGCCTTTAACAGTTTCCTCTTCTCAGTTAAATTTACTAAGCCAATATTTTAACATAAATACAGATCCATCAAGGGTGTATGTCACTTCCTACCATTTTAAAGTTTGTTTTTTTTTTTAAAGTAATTAATTAATTTATTTTTGGCTGTGTTGGGTTTTCGTTGCTATGCGAGGGCTTTCTCCAGCTGCAGCGAGCGGGGGCCACTCTTCATCGCGGTGCCCGGGCCTCTCACTGTCAAGGCCTCTCCCGTTACAGAACACAGGCTCCAGACGCGCAGGCTCAGTAGTTGTGGCTCATGGGCCTAGTTGCTCCGCGGCATGTGGGATCCTCTCAGACCAGGGCACGAACCCATGTCCCCTGCATTGGCAGGCAGATTCTTAACCACTGTGCTACCAGGGAAGCCCTGTGTGTTTTTTTTTTTTAATCAGGAAGAGTCAGAGGCCAAAAAAAAAGTGAAATTAAACACACACACTCCACAAACATGTAATTAGACCAAAACGAAACCAACTTACAAGCCTTGGTTCATCATCTATGTGCACTGATAGCTACGTGCACTGATCCTATAATTCATGTCTACTAAACACTGTTACTTTCCTTCTCTGGGCATTAGGCAACTCAGAAAAGGGTTCCAGAAAATTTCAACACTACTGGCAATCATGATTATTAATATTATTAATACTGTTTATCTTTTTAATGGCCAGTCTTCTATACTCGTGTGTCCGATCTGAGAGAAGAATGTATTTATAGGATTGCAGCCAAACGCAGCCGTGAATGCTTTCTTTTAATATACATTTTATTTATTTATTTATTTATTTTTGTCTGCGTTGGGTCTTCGTTGCTGTGTGCGGGCTTTCTCTAGTTGCGGAGAATGGGGGCTACTCTTCGTTGCAGTGCGCAGGCTTCTCACTGCGGTGGCTTCTCCTTGCAGAGCATGGGCTCTAGGTGCGCGGGTTTCAGTAGTTGTGGCTCAAGGGCTCTAGAGTGCAGGCTCAGTAGTTGCGGAACAGGGGCTTAGTTGCTCCATGGCATGTGGGATCTTTCCGGACCAGGGCTCAAACCCGTGTCCCCTGCATTGGCAGGCGGATTCTTAACCACTGCGCCACCAGGGAAGCCATGGGGGTGAGGCAGGGGATGTTAATAATCCCTGCTTCCAACTTCCTCCCTCCCTTCCCAGCCCAGGTTACTTCCTTCCACCTGAGTTGGCTACTTCTCCAGGAAATAATTGCTCTTTTCAGGCTTCTCTCAGAGCAAAAAGAAAGGTCTGGATTCTCCTCCTTTTCAGAATCCACCTTATTCTATGGTTTTCCAAATAACCGCTCTTAGCATCTCTAAAACCCTTAATTTCTCTCCTTCTGCTCTCAGATTGCAGTTTACATAAGAATCCCCCTGGGGAGTTGGTCAGAGATTCAGATCTCTGCTCTGCCCCTGGAGTTCGTCCAGGAGTTTGCTTAGGGAACAGAACTCTCCCTGAGAGTCAGAAGACTTTACCTTTTTGTATGGCTTGCACTTTTTACCTTGAGCTTGGGGTAGTTTGAGCAAAAGTTTTGTAAACATTGGTGAAAAATCCTGAGGGAGGAAAAGAGCAGCCAGACCAGAGCTGGAGTTCTTCTACAGTTATATAGTGCCGTGAACCACAAAGATGAGACCAGGGCAGTTGTGATGGGATGGAGGCTGAGCCCCATTTACATTCCAGTGAGTGTCTGGAAAGGTGTCTACTGTGATGTTTTTACAGCATCCTGCAGTCTTTCAACTTTCCCCTTACTAATTCTTGCTAAAAGCTCTGCAAGACCCCCCCCCCCACCAGAGTTGCTCTGGCTTTTCCCACTATGAGCCTACAGAGGCAGGAAGTCCGCACTGGAAGTAATGTCAGGGCATATAGCAGGGTAGAGCCCCCTACCCATCCAGAGACCTCCAACCCAGAGTGGGAGGCAGGGTTCACGTTTCTGATTCCTGCTTCCTCCCCCCCAGGGTTGGGCACAACTTAGTTAGGAGAAAGGAGTCAGGTCCCATTATCTTGTGGATAGCACACCCTGAGGGCAGATGAATGAAAAGACTCTTCACTTTCTCCCCTCCTCCATGCCCCTGTGCCCTATAACTGTGTCCTTTGGGGTTTCAAAGGGCTGGCTGTCAGATCTGGAAGAAGCAGGACCCTGCAGGTGACATACCACAGAATTGAATGAAAAAAGGCCTTTAAAAGGGGGGGAAAAATTAGGAAGCCCAAATGCGGAGAGGGTTCTTGGACAACAGCTAGGAGACGCTGTGAGAGGCCTTTGAGGGTCTAAAATTGGAGTCTCACAGCAATTCCACAAATTCAGGAAACCTGGGTGGGACTGCGGATCTCTAGTGGGATAGGATGGTGAAGTGATTCCCAAACTTAAAAAATCTCAGGATCTCTTATACTCTTAACAGTTATAGAGACAGAGCACAGAGCACTTTTAGGACACTACTCTGTATGATTCAGTTATGGGGTGGGGAGAGGACTTTCCTTCTATCATCCTATGTTCAAGAGCTGGGTCTATGAAATAAACTGACAACAGGCAGATTAACAGGAGAAAAGGTATACAAATGTATTAATTTTTAATATATGCACGGGGACATCACAGGAAGAAAAGAGAATACCGCCAAAAGCAGTGATATTTGAGAGTTTTTATAACATCTTTATTGGGGGATGTAGGCTGTTTAGAGAAAAGTAAATAATATTTAGAAAAGATGAATGGGCCCTTAGAAGAATAGATGGGAGATATGAAAATGTAGGGGAGCAAAATTTGCCACCCCAAATATGTCTCTTTGGCATGGGAATTATTTCAAGCTGAAAACAAACACGGCCCCCAAACCTCAGGAAGAAACTTTGACATTTCCCCCTAACTGCCTAAAATAATTTATACAGAGAGCCTGTTCCAGGAAATGAACTATCACCGCAGATATCTATAGTATTATATGAATCAGGCATGGTAGACAAAGAGGAACTTAGCAATTGGTGCTGAAAATTCCCTCTGTCTCATTGTCTGTGCTTGGCCCCCAGCAAACACTTGTTTACCAAACACTGGCTTTTCCATCTCCATGTGAATTGTCTTCCTCCCCTTTGAAGTCCCAAAACACTACCACCAACATCCTCTGTGTCTTTACCTGAAGATGGTATTTTAAGGGGAGGGTTTTGGCCATTTTGGCAAGTTACACAGTTTTCCTGGGTGTCTCCCATGTGCAGATGTTATTAAACTTTTGTTTGATTTTTCCCGTTAGCCTGTCTCCTGTCATTTTAATTCTTAGAGCAGCCAGAAGAAACTAGAAGGAAAAAATTTCCTTCCCAGCAATAGTTTGTAACAAAATTTGTCTGAGTGTGATAAAATCCAATCTTTCCTGGCTGTGAAATTACCTGGGAGGAGATTTATGACAAGTGAATTTCTTTTGCCTCCAAAGGAGGTGACAGATAAGGGGAGTTCAGAGAAAGCCTCTCCCTGCATTTGCTGTTTTTCCAAGTGCCTTCAGCTCAAAATAGTCAGTATGCCAAAGCAGCATATTTTAGGTTGTCATGTCTTCAATTTCTTCAGTATAGTAATGGATACATGTCATTATACATTTTGTCCAAAAAACTAGAATGTACACCACCAAGACAGTGAACTAATGTAAACTATGCACTTTGGGTGATTATGATATGTCAATGTAGGTTCATCAATTATAGCAAATGTATCAGTCTCGGGGGGATATTGATAATAGGGGAGGCTGTGCATGTGTGAGGTCAGGGGGCCTATGGGAAATCTCTACTTTCTGCTCAGTTTGGCTGTAAAACTAAAACTGCTCTAGGGACTTCCCTGGTGGCACAGTGGATAAGACTGTGCTCCCAATGCAGGGCGCCTGGGTAAGTCTATTAAAAAAAGTTATCGAGGATTCCAAAGAGCTTTTGTTTGTGTGTACTGTATCTATTCATTTTTACCATATTAAAAAATTTTTTTTAATTTATATATTTATTTATTTTTGGCTGCGTTGGGTCTTCGTTGCTGCACCGTGGGCTTTAGTTGCGGTGATCGGGGGCTACTCTTTGTTGCGGTGCGCGGGCTTACTGCTGTGGCCTCTCCTGTTGCGAAGCATGGGCTCCAGGTGCACAGGCTTGAGTAGTTGTGGCTCTCGGGCTCTAGAGCGCAGACTCAACAGTTGTGGCACACGGGCTCAGTTGCTGTGTGGCATGTAGGATCTTCCTGGACCAGGGCTTGAACCTGTGTTCCCTGCATTGGTAGGCAGATTCTTAACCACTGTGCCACCAGGGAAGCCACATATTTAAAATTAAAACTGAGAAATTTTTATGTACTTATTAATTTTATATTCAAAATATTCATTAATTTAGAAATAATAATAAGCTCATGACCTATTAATGTTAATGACACAGTTTATGATAAATAACTATATATTTAGCTGTTTGCATCCATGGGTCCAGCATCTGTTTGTTCAGCCAACTATGAATAGAAAATAGAAAATATTCTTCTCTGGGGAATTCCCTGACCGTCTAGTGGTTAGGATTCTGCGCTTCTACTGCAGGGGGCATGGGTTCAATCCATGGTCGGAGAACTAAGATGCCTCATACTGCATGGCTTGGCAAATTCCAGAAATTTCTAAGAAACAAAACTTGAATTTGCTGGGAGCTGACAGCTATTTACATACCATTTACATTGTATTAGGTATTATAAGTAATCTAGAGATGATTTATAGTATATAGGAGAGTGTGCTTAGGTTTTATGCAAATACTCCTGCCCACCTTTTTTTTTTTTTTTTTTTTTTTTTTTGGCAGCGTGCAGCTTGCAGGATCTTAGTTCCCCCACCAGGGATTGACTGTTTTTTCTCCATTGTATATTCTTGCCTCCACTGTCATAGATTAATTGACCATAGGAGCATGGGCTTATTTCTGGGCTCTCTATTCTGTTTCATTGATCTATGGGTCTGTTTTTGTGCCAGTACCATACTATTTTGATTACTGTAGTTTTATAGTATAGTCTGAAGGTTTTTGTGCCAGTACCATACTATTTTGATTACTGTAGTTTTATAGTATAGTCTGAAGTCAGGGAGTGTGATACCTCCAGCTTTGTTCTTTTTTCTCAAGATTGCTTTGGCTATTTGGGGTCTTTTGTGGTTACATATAAATTCTAAGATTTTTTTGTTCTAGTTCTGTGAAAAATGTCATGGCTATTTTGATAGGGAGAGCATTAAATCTGTAGATTGCTTTGGGTAGTATGTACATTAAAAAAAATTCTTCCAATTCATGAATATGGAACATCTTGCCATTTCTTTGTATCAGCTTCAATTTCCCTCATCAGTGTTTTACAGTTTTCAGGGTATAGATCTTTCGCCTCCTTGGTTAAATTTATTCCTTGGTATTTTATTCCTTTCAAAACAATTGTAAATGGGATTGTTTTCTTGAATTCTCCTTCTGACAGTTCATTATAATGTATAGAAAAGCTACAGATTTCTGTACGTTAATCTTGTATCCTATGACTTTACTGAAGTTGTTTATTAGTTCTAATAGTTTTTTTGGTGGCAACTTTAGGGTTTTATATATAGTATCATGTCATTTGCATAATGATACTTTTACTTATTCCCTTGCAATTTGGATGCCTTATACTTTTTCTTATCTGATTACTGTGGCTAGGACTTCCAATACTATGTTAAATAGAAGTGGTGAGAGTGGGCATCCTTGTCGTATTCCTGATTTTAGAGGAAATGCTTTCAGCTTTTCACTGAGTATGATGTTAGCTGTGGGTTTGTCGTTAATGGCCTTTATCATGTTGAGATATGTTCCCAATACCAACTTTTTTTTTTTTTTTTGTGGTATGCAGGCCTCTCACTGCTGTGGCCTCTCCCGTTGTGGAGCACAGGCTCCAGACGCACAGGCTCAGTGGCCATGGCTCACGGGCCCAGCCGCTCTGCGGCATGTGGGATCTTCCCGGACCGGGGCACGAACCCATGTCCCCTGCATCGGCAGGCAGACTGTCAACCACTGCACCACCAGGGAAGCCCCCAATACCAACTTTGATGAGAGTTTTTATCATGAATGGATTTTGAATTTTATCAAATGCTTTTTCTGCATTTATTGAGATGATCATGTGATTTTTATCCTTCCTTTTGTTAAAGTGGTATATCACATTGATTGATTTGTGGATATTGAACCACTCTGCATCCCTGGAAATCTCACTTGATCATGGTGTATGATCCTTTTTACGTATTGTTTGCTAATATTGTGTTGAGTATTTTTGCATCTATATTCATCAGAGATATTGGCTTGTACTTTTTTTTTTTAGTGTCTTTTTGTGGTTTTGGTATCAGGGTAATGGTGACCTTGTAGGATGAATTTGGGAGTGTCCCCTCCTCTTCAATGTTTGGAATGGTTTGAGAAGGATAGGCATTAGCTCTTCTTTATATGTTTGGTAAATTCCTTGTGAAGCCATCAAGTCCTGAACTTTTGTATGCTGGGATTTTTTTTTTTTTTTTTTTTTTACAAATTCAATTTCACTACTAGTGATCATTTTGTTCAGATTGTGTATTACTTCATGATTCAGTCTTAAAGGCTGTATTTTTAAAATTTTATTTTTTGTTTGGCTGCATTGGGTGTTGCGGCATGCGGGATCTTTCGTTGCAGTGTGCGGGCTCTTTGTTGTGGTGCACGGGCTTCTCTCTAGCTGTGACGTGCGGATTTTCTCTCTCTAGTTGTGGCGCACAGGCTCCAGAGTGCGTGGGCTCTGTAGTTTGCAGCATGTGGGCTCTAGTTGAGGCACATGAGCTCAGTAGTTGTGGCATGTGGGCTTAGTTGCCCCATGACATGTGGGATCTTAGTTCCCTGACCAGGGATGGAACCCGCATCCCCTGCATTGTAAGGCAGATTCTTTACCACTGGACCACCAGGGAAGTCCCAAAGGCTGTATTTTTCTAAATATTTGTCCATTTCTTCTAGATTATCCAATTTATTGGCATACAACTATTTGTAGTATTCTCTTAATGATTTTTTATATCTCTGTGATATCTTGTCTTTTTAAAAATTTCTCCTCTTTAATTTTTTATTTTGTTTATTTGGGTCTTCTGTCTTTTTTTCTTGATAAGCATAGCTAAAGGCTTATCAGTTTTGTTTATCTTTTCAAAAACCCAGCTCTTGGTTTCATTGATTTAAAAAAAAAAATTTATTTATTCATTTATTTTTGGCTGCGTTGGGTCTTCATTGCTGCACACGGGCTTTCTCTAGTTGTGAGCAGGGGCTGCTCTTTGTTGTGGTGCATAGGCTTCTTATTGTGGTGGCTTCTCTTGTTGCAGAGCATGGGCTCTAGGTGTGCAGGCTTTAGTAGGTGTGGCACACGGGCTCAGTAGTTGTGGCTCACGGGCTCTAGAGTGCAGGCTCAGTAGTTGTGGGGCATGGGCTTAGTTGCTCCACGGCATGTGGGATCTTTCTGGACCAGGGCTTGAACCCGTGTTCCCTGCATTGGCAGGCTAATTCTTAACCATTGCACCACCAGGGAGGCCCCATTGATCTTTCCTAATGTTTTTTGATCTCTATTTTATTTATTTTCTCTCTGATCTTTATTATTTCCTTCTTTCTGCCGACTTTCAGATTTGTTTGTTCTTCTCTTTCTAACTCCTTTAGATAGTAGGTTAGGCTGCTTTTTGATATTTTTCTTGTTTCTTGATGTAGGCCTATATAGCTATAAATGTCCCTCTTGGAACTGCTTTTGCTGCATCCCATAGATTTTGGAAAGTTATGTTTTTTATTTCCATTTGTCTCAAGGTATTTTCAGATTTCCTCTTTAATTTCTTCATTGACTCATTGATTTTTTAGTATCATGTTGTTTAGTCTCCATGTGTTTGTGTTTTTCCCACTTTTCTTCCTGTAATTGGTTTCTAGTTTCATACTATTGTCAGAAATATTTCTTGATATAATTTCTATCCTCTTAAATTTGTTCAGACTTGTTTTGTGACATAGCATATGATCTATCCTGGAGAATGTTCCTTGTGCATTTGAAAAGAATGTATTTTGCTGTTTTTTGGAAGATATCTATTAAGTTCAGCTGATCTAATGAGGCATTTAAGATTACTATTTCTTTATTGGTTTTCTGTCTGGGTTATTTGTCCATTGATGCAAGTGGGGTATTAAAATCCCCTACTATTATTGTATTATTGTCAATCTCTTCTATTATGGTTGTTAATACTTGCTTTATATATTTAGGTGCTCCTATATTAGGTACACATATGTTAACAAGCATTATATCCTCTTCTTGTATGGATGCCTTTATCATTATATAATGCCTTTCTTTGTTACTTGTTATAGACTTTATTTTAAAGTCTATTTTGTCTGATATGAGTATTGCCACCCATGCTTTCTTGTCGTTTTCATTTGCATGAAATATCTTTTTCCATCTTCTTACTTTCAGTCTCTTGGTGTCTTTAGCTCTGAAGTGAATCTCTTGTAAGCAGCAAATGGATGAGTCATGTTTTTTATCCAATCAGCCACTCTATGTCTTTTGATTGGAGCATTTAGTCCATTAACATTTAAAGAGATTATTGATAGGTATTTACTTATTGCCATTTTGTTACTTGTTTTCTGGTTCTTTTTATAGTTCTTCTCTGTCCTTCTTTTAGTTTCTTCCCTTGTGGCTTGATTATTTGCTACAATGGTATGCTCTCTAGTTTTTGTATATCTATTGTAGGTTTTTGATTATTGGTTACCATATGCTTTGTATATGTTGATCTATAACTTTGTCTACTTGTTTTAAACTGGTAGTCATTTAAGTTCAAACACATCCCAAAAGATCTACCTTTTTTTTTTTTTTTTTGGCGGTACACGGGCCTCTCACTGTTGTGGCCTCTCCTGTTGCAGAACACAGGCTCTGGACATGCAGGCTCAGTGGCCATGGCTCATGGGCCCAGCCGCTCCGTGACATGTGGGATCTTCCCAGACAGGGGCACGAACCCGTGTCCCCTGCATCGGCAGGCGGACTCTCAACCACTGCGCCACCAGGGAAGCCCTAGATCTACCTTTTTTTTACTCCCCTCTGCCACATTTTGTGTTTTTGCTGTCATATTTTATATCTTCATATTATCCTTTCACTGTTTATTGTAGTTATAGTTGATTTTACAATTTTTTTTGTCTTTTAGTCTTTGTAATAGCTTATTTAGGTTGTTGATCTACAGACTTTACTGTATATGTGCCTTTACTAGTGAGATTTTTCCTTTCCTATTGACTCTCACTCTTGTTATAGCCTTTTCTTTTCCACTTACAGAAGACCCTCTAACATTTCTTTTAGGATAGGTTTAGTATTGATGAAATCTTTTTGTTTTTTCTTGTCTGAGAAGTTCGTTATTTCTCCTTTAATTCTAAATAATTATCTTGCTGTGTAGAGTGTCCTAGGTTGCAGAATTTCCCCGTACAGCACTTTAAATAAATCATGCCACTCCCTTCTGGCCTGCAAAGTTTCTGCAGACAAATCAGTTAATAGCCTTGTGGGAGTTTCCTTGTATATGAGTCTTTAGTTTTTCTCTTGTTGCCTTTAGAATTTTTCTCTTTATCCTCAACGTTTGCCATTTTAATTATGATATGTTTTTGTGTGGGTCTGTTTGGGTTCACCTGTTTGGGACCCTCTGTGCTTCCTGTACATGGATATCTTCTTCCTGTTTAGGAAGTTTTCAGCCATAATTTCATCAAATACATTTTCGATCCTTTTCTCTGGGTCTTCTCCTTCTGTGATTCCTATCATGTGAATGTTGGTATGCTTCATGTTGTCCCAGAGGTCCCTTAAACTATTCTCATTTTTAAAAATTTGTGGGGTTGTTTTTGTTCTGATTGGATTATTTCCATTATTCTATCTTCCAGATCCCTTATACATTCTTCTGTATCACCTAGCCTCCTATTAATTTCTTCTAGCGTGTTTTTCATTTCAGTTATTGTATTCTTCAGTTTTGACTGGTTCTTTTTTTTTTCATTTTCTAGTTCCTCGTTAGCGTCCTCACTGTGTTCATCTGTTCTTTTCCCTCATACAGTTAGCATTCTTATTACTAATGCTTTGAACTCTTATCTGGTACATTTTGTTTTGTTTTTTTTTTTTGGTACGCGGGCCTCTCCCTGCTGTGGCCTCTCCCGTTGTGGAGCACAGGCTCCAGATGCGCAGGCTCAGCGGCCATGGCTCACGGGCCCAGCCACTCTGCGGCACGTGGGATCTTCCCGGACTGGGGCATGAACTCGTGTCCGCTGCATCTGCAGGCGGACTCCCAACCACTACGCCACCAGGGAAGCCCTGGTAAATTATTTCTCTCTCATTAGCTGTTCTTTCAGATATTTTCTCTTGTTCTTTCATTTGAAAAAAATTCCTCTGTCTTCTCATTTTGCCTAATTTCTCTATGAAATCAGGTGAAATAGTTACCTATTTAGGTCTTGAAGGGATGTTCTTGTATGGGATTGGCCCTGTACAGTCTGTGAGTGCCCACTGGCTTTGGTGGTAGAGCTTGATCTGATGTGAGAATGAGTCATGTCTTCCCCACGGAGTGTGCTGGCAACTCTCTTCTTGGTAGGAAGTGAGGCTGGAGATGGAGGGGCTAGAGCCAGAGCCAGGTGTGTGGGGCTTCTACTCTGCTCAGTGGCCAGCACCACCCTATTGGGGGCAGGGGTGGGTCACAAGTTTCTGGAACAAAAGCTCTGAGGGCTGGGTCTGAGCTGGTTCCATTCCCTCTTAATGTGCACTACCCAGTACTGGCACTCTCACTCCAAAAGGGAGCAGTGCTGGAGCAAGTGGGGCTTGAGCGGGCACTTGGCATGGGTAGGGGAGAAGGCTATGGCGGTCCTAGCCCCAGTCAGTGCCCTGGACCTCTCCTGATTTGCTGCCTCTGTAATGCCAGCAATGGCTCCCCTTGGCTGCCGCCCTCAGGCTGGTGTTGAGCTGCGCTATGGAGCAGTAGGGGCTGGAGTGGGTGCTCAGCTCGGGCTGGTGCACATGCTGGGGTGGTCATGGGAAAACGGCCAGAGTCTCCGGTAGTTTCAATCTGCTTCCTCTGCCTTGTGTTGGGAGTGAGCAAATGTGTGTGTGCTCTTCACGAGCAGAGTCCAGGTTTCTTACAGCCCTCCTGTTAGTCCCACTGGTTTTCAAACCAGCTAGGGGGATTTGTCTTTCCTGCGTTGGACCCCAGGCCTGGGGCACTCAATATGTGGCTCCAGCTACTTGTTTCCTAGGGAGGATCTCCGAGACTGTGTAATCACCCTCCTCCTCTGTGTCCCCTCCCAGGGGTGTATGTCCTGACCTTATCACTTCTCTTCCCTTCCTACCCAATTCTGTGTGACTCTTTCTTATAGCCCTGGTTGTACAAGAGTCTTCCTGACCATCTTCAGTTTGTTTTCAGTGAGAATGCTCTGTATGTAGATGTATTTTTTTGATGTTGTTGTTTTGTTTTTTTGTGGTACGCGGACCTCTCACTGTTGTGGCCTCTCCCGTTGCGGAGCACAGGCTCTGGACGCGCAGGCTCAGCGGCCATGGCTCACAGGCCCAGCCGCCCCGCGGCATGTGATATCTTCCCGGACCGGGGCACGAACCCGTGTCCCCTGCATTGGCAGGCGGACTCTCAACCACTGCGCCACCAGGGAAGCCCTGTAGATGTATTTTTGATGGTAGGAGGAGAGCTCCATGCCCTCCTACTCCCCTCCTCGGAAATTTACATTTCTAAAGGAATTTCAATTTGTACAGCTATCTCCCTCCCCTTTGCCAGGAAGAGGAGGACTCTTAACAGTTCTTACCAGTGGAGAGGGCAGCAACTTAAATCTGTATAACAAACATTACTAAACAACCCTTGTTTATCATACTTCTCCTGGTCACTTTCCCATTACTTCCCTTACATGCTCAAAAGCCACCCAAAACCCTTTTGCCTTTGTTTAACCTAAGTTGGTATATTAAACCCAAATTCCAACCACCCATTTGAGCTACTCAATACTTAGTACTCAATACCTGTGAATGCATGTGCAATGCACGTGTTAATAAACTTCTGTTTGTTTTTCTCCCCTTAATTTGTCTCTTGCCAGTCTAATTTATAGCCCCCCCAGCTGAACAATCTAAAATGGGTAGAGGAAAAGGATTTCTCCCCTCCTCTACACCCTCAATTGACACCCCCCAACCATTTTTCTGTAAAAGTTATATTTCTTGTTAACACTTCAGGAGCTGGGTTTATTTGAACTTTACTTGGGCTGTACTGGTAAACACATAATTACAACACATTTATTTGACATTTGTGGAGCTCTTATTGTATGCAAGGAACTGTGCTAGATGCTGGAGCTACAGCAGTAAAAGGGGGAGATGAAGTTCTGTCCTCTTGGAGTGTATAGTCCAGGAGAAGGGAAAAATTCTAGAGTAGTGAATTCCCTTTGCCATCAGTGCTGGGAAGGAGAAACATGAGGTGCTGTGAGATTATGGAACAATCAAGGGTGTCCAGGTTAAGAGGCTGAGTGCAGGAGGGGTCAGCAAGGTTGTGCTGAGAACATTTTTCAGGTAAAATGAATGCCCGAGGCAGAAAAGTGGGTAATAAGGACAAAAATGGATTCAATGCTGGCCAAGTCTCAGAACCATGTGAAACAGCATAGAGTCTTTAGGGAGCTGGGGATTTGGACTTGTAGCCAAATGTTGAGAGTGAAGGGTGAGAAAAGCTTAATTATTCTGTGGTGTCAGTGCAGGGTTAGGTCAGAGAAGTTCACTTTTTATGCTATGATACTTGGACTTGGTCTTGTCTGACCTGGTCCTGCTAAGGTTTTATAGAGGTAAAGATCATATTTATACTTTTGGAAGCTCACTCTGGAGGCAGCATGGGTGATGAGCTAAAAGAAGGGGAGGGAGGTGGAAGCAAGAAAGCTTCTGCAATAATACAGATAAGAAATGATGTAGACCTGAATTGGGGGTTGGTAGGAGGGCAGATTTTAGGAATGTTTGGTGAAGCATTTGAGGAGAATTGTTGATAAACTGGCAAAATGAATTCCAGCAGGATCAGGTGGATATGCTGTGAACAGTTTGCACAGCTCTAGGTGGCACCATTCACATCACACTGTGGTTGTTGTAATCTTCATAAATAGTAATGCTGAGAGTTGTGCAGTGCACAGCCTGGGCAGCCTTACACAGCAACCCTGACCCTAAATTCATTTACTTCTATTACTTTTGAACCTTGGAGATTTTAAACTTTTATTTCTCTTCTGGTTTTATTTCATTCACTTTCTTTTAGAAAAATCTCAGCATTGAAGGAAGGGGTAGGAAGTTAATGTAACTGGGCAGTGCACTCTTTTATCTTTCTATATCATTTAACTACTTTTCCACTTAACATGGCAGAAATTGGGGCTAAAAACTTTGGGGTCAATATGTGGCATTACCAATGCTCCCAGATATCACAGAAACACAAGTGGAAATAGAGGCTTGTCTTGCACTAATATTTCTAACTGGATGGAGCCTCAATGGGCTTGACTTTTCTTTTTAGAGCAGCAGAAAGTCTTTGTGAGCCAATTTTCCTGTTGGGTACAGGTGTTTTCCTCAACAGTTTAAGTCTTCAGTAGACAGCTCAAAAAATCTGTTCTGGTTTATTGGCTTAAACTCTCTGGTTCTGGATTATTATCTCTCTTATATAAGAATAGAAACATTCTATTTTTTTTTTAATTGCTGAAAGTTTGTACCCTTTTACCAATATCATGCCATTTCTCCTACCCTGCAGTCCCTGGCAACCACTTTTCTACTGTTTCCATGAGTTTGACTTTAAAAAAAAAACTTATGTATTCATTTATTTATTTTTAGATTTCACATATAAGTGATACCATGCAGTATTTGTCTTTCTCTGTATGGCTTATTTTACTTAGTGTAATGCCCTCCAGGTTTATCCATATTGTTGAAAATGACAGGATTTTCTTCTTTTCTTAAGGCTGATAAATATTCCATTATACCTATATCTAAGTAAAGATACAGCTATAGATATGTCTCACATTTTCTTTATCCATTTGTCCATCAACAGACCCTGAGGTTGTTTCTGTATCTTGGCTATTGTAAATAACGATGTAAATAACGATGCAAGTATAAAGGGCATAGATTTCTTTGAGATAATAGTTTTGTTTCCTTTGGATATATCCCCAAAAGTAGGACTGCTAGATCATGTGGTAATTGTATTTTTAATTTCTTGAGGCACCTCCATACTGTTTTCCATGGTGACTGTACCTATTTATAGTCTCACCAGTAGTGTACAAGGAATTCCTTTTCTTGACATACTCACCAGCCTTTGTTATCTCGTCTTTCTGATGAGAGCCCTTCTAACAGGTGTGATGTGATATCTCATTGTGGTTTTAATATTCATTTTTATGATGATTAGTATGTTGAGCACCTTTTCATGGACCTTGTGGTCATTTTCATGCCTTCTTTGGAAAAATGTCTACTTAAGTCCTTTGCCAATTTTTAATTGCATTATTCCCTTTTTGCTATTGAGTTGTATGAGTGCCTTGTATATTTTGGATATGAACCCCTTATCAGATAAGTGGTTTGCAAATATTTTCTTCTCCTTTGCTGTGTAGAAGCTTTTTAGTTTGATGTCCCATTTGTTTTTTACTTTTGTTACCTTTTCTTTCAGTGTCAAATCCAAAAAAATCATCACCAAGACTCATGTCAAGGAGCTTACTACCTATGTTTTCTTCTAGGAGTCTTATAGTTTGAGGTCTTAGGTTCATTTATTTAATCCATTTTGAGTTGTTTTGTGTGGTGTAAGACTTTCATTCTTTTTTTGGTGTATGGTGTACTTTCATTCTTCTGCTTGTGGCTGTCCAGGTTTTGCAATACCATTTATTTAAGAGACTATCCTTTTCCTATTGTATATTCTTGGCTCCTTGGTTGTAACTTAATTGGCCAAATATGTGGTGGTTTATTTCTGGGCTCTCAATTCTGTTCCATTGATCTATGTGTCTCAGTTACGTCAATACCATACTGTTTTGATTGCCTTGTAGTACAGTTTGAAATTAGGAAGTGTTATGCCTCTTGCTTTGTTCTTCTTTCTCAAGATTGCTTTTGCTATTCAGGGTCTTTTGTAGTTCCACACAAATTTTGGGATTGTTTATTCTATTTCTGTGAAAAACGCCATTGGAATTTTTATAGGAATTGCATTGAACCTGTAGGTCACTTTGAGTACTGTAGACATTTTAACAATATTAATTCATCCAATCCATGAACATAAAATACCTTTTCATGTATGTGTATTTCCTTCAATTTCTTTCATCAATGTCTAAGAGTTTTCAGTATACAGATCATTCACCTTCTTGATTCAGTTTATTCCTAAGCATTTTATTTATTTTTGATGCAATTATAAATGGGATTGCTTTCTTAATTTCTCTTTCTGATAGTTCATTGTTGGTGTTTAGAAACACAACTGATTTTTTCATATTGATTTTGTATCCTGCAGCTTTACTGAAATGGTTTATTAGTTCTAACGGTTTTTTGGTGGAGCCTTTAGGGTTTTGTATCTATAATATCATGCCATCTGCAAATAGTGACAGCTTTACTTCTTCCTTTCTGATTCCGATGCCTTTTCTTTTTTTCTTGCCTAATTGCTCTGGCTAGGACTTCTAATATTATGTTGAATAAAAGTGGAGAGTGTGGGCATCCTTGTGTTGCTCCTGATCTCAGAGGGAAAGCTCTTAGCATTTCACTCTTGAATATGTTAGCTATGGGCTTGTCATATATGGCCTTTGTTATGTTGAGGTATAGTCCCTCTATACCCAGTGTGTTGAGAGCTGAAACATTTTATCTTAAATAATACATCCAGAGAAAATCGACCAGGTGAGCTCAGATTGTTTCTGTAGCAAACATCAGGATATAAGTGAGCTCAGTTTTATAAATTCCCAGGGGCCACTAATTGGGATCTTTAAAATGTCATGGTTAATTAAGTCAAGCCAAGGATCTGAAGCCATTTCTTACTCTAATAGTAGTATACACAGAAAGACGATCATGAAGTCATAGTTTTGAACAGCAGGGTAAATTTATATGAAATTTCATACCTGTGCCCCTCCTTCTTTTTCTGGTATATAGCTGTTTTCATTTGCAAAAGATAAATCCATGCCAAGAATTCAACTGGACATGACCTAAATTTTTGTTGTTTTTTTTTTTTTTGCGGTACGCGGGCCTCTCACCGTTGTGGCCTCTCCTGATGCGGAGCACAGGCTCTGGACTCACGGGCTCAGCAGCCATGGCTCACGGGCCTAGCCGCTCTGCGGCATGTGGGATCCTCCCGGACCGGGGCACGAACCCGCGTTCCCTGCATCGGCAGGCGGACTCTCAACCACTGCGCCACCAGGGAAGCCCCTAAAATTACTTTAATCTTAGCATGTACCTTGGAGGTATAAAGTCCGCTCTCCTTGGCAACCGTGTATAGCCAATCCACGCAGACTTTACATGTATGAACAGGGGGTCTTTCTTCAGAAGTAGCAATGAGGTTTATTAGAATATCGAGTCAGGGATAGCTTGAGAAACCTATTATAAACCTATTATTTAATACAAACTGTCAAACATAAGGTTGGCTTATTAGTTTTAGAAGCTATGAAGAAGATGGAGTAAAATGCAAGTACTGTTAAGGGGCAAGAAAAACTGTTCCAGGGAATCAGAATCCATCACCAAGATAACCAAAATAAGTGTTTTGACTAAGTTTGAGGTTGAGCAGAGGATGTCATAAATCACACTTTGGGGGAAAATCCAAATCTGAATATGAAGTTATGCTGCACGCGTGACAGCATTTGTCACGTGGTTGCTTTGCTCATGGCCCACGTGCCACAGGTTAGGTTCTCCACCTTACAGACAAGAAAACTGAGGCTAGTGTCAACAAACAACTTAAGTGGCAGAGTTTGCATCCAATTTTAAAAAACTCTGATTAAAAAAAAACCCCAAGGGCTTCCCTGGTGGCGCAGTGGTTGAGAATCTGCCTGCCAATGCAGGGGACGCGGGTTCGAACCCTGGTCTGGGAGGATCCCACGTGCCGCGGAGCAACTGGGCCCGTGAGCCACAACTACCGAGCCTGCGCGTCTGGAGCCTGTGCCCCGCAACAAGAGAGACGGTGACAGTGAAAGGCCCGCGCACGGCGATGAAGAGTGGCCCCCGCTTGCTGCAACTGGAGAAAGCCCTCGCACAGAAACGAAGACCCAACACAGCCAAAAATAAAAATAAATAAATAAAAAAAAATTAAAAAATTAAAAAAAAAAAAACCCCAAAAAACTCAGGCTCTCTTTTACATACCCCAGCGCTTTTCTGTATCTTCACAGAGGTAAATAAATCATTCTGGGTAGTTTTATTTTCTAGTGGCAAAGAGTCTATCCACTCAGGAAGCGAAACATAATAGAAAGCTTTCTAAAATTATGTAATATATTTTCTTGCCCCGTTAACATTATTATGCTAAATAATACTGAACATTTACAATGTCTTCCTGAGAATTCATCCTTAATAAGGGTGATACCAGAGATGAGATGATGCTCCCAGGGTCCGAGGTATGGGGGGCACTGGCCACACACCGTGTTGCTTTTCCAGTTTGTCAGAGCATGATTTTTATTCCTCCCCCAGCTGCTGTTTGTGCTTGCAGTCTTTTCGCCGCCTCAAATGGGAATCTCCCAGGGTCTTAGAATCTAAATAATTAAACCAGTTAGACTTGTACGTAAATAGAAGTAAGTAGGCCTGAAAGGCTGCACAAGGAAAAGATTAAGAGCACAGTCCCTACTTTCCATTTTCATGTTACCACAGCCCAATTAAATACTTCTTTAAATTTTATGTTGTGTCCCAGATAGGAGAGCGCACCACTTAACTGAGTTCTAGGTAAATGAGGGACAACGAAACTTTCATTAGAAGCAAGAGATACATATACACACACACGATTTATTTTTTCACTGGTACTGACTACTCACTTAAAAATTTCTACTGGACTAAAAAATAATTTATTTTTGAAAAAGGACTATATTTTAAGTACTCGTTTAGCATTTGTTTATATTCTATTGTTAAGAGTTTTTTTCCACAGTGGAATGTGTTTTTGGTTTTCCTACTGCAAAAGCCTTTGTTATAGATTTGCATAGATTAGTCACTAATAAATCTTGCTTTAGTAAGGAAGTAGCAGAACAGGAGCTTAACTTTGGGCGAGTTTTAATGTTCCTGAGCCCTGGTTTCTTCATGTGTAAAATGCAGGTCAGTAACAATGCAAACGAGGTCATATGGTATAGCTGGCTGCCATAGTCCATCAGGGCTGCTCTAACAGAATACCAGAGACAGGATGGCTTATAAACAGAAATTTATTTCTCATAGCTGTGGAGTCTGGAAAGTCCAAGATCAAGGCCCCAGCAGACTGGGTGTCTGGTGAAGGCCTGCTTCCTGGTTCATAGACAGCTGTCTTCTCGCTGTGTCCTCACATGGTGAAAGGGATGAGGGAGCTCTCTGGGGTCTCTCTTTTTTTTTGCGGTACGCGGGCCTCTCACTGTTGTGGCGTCTCCCGTTGCGGAGCACAGGCTCCGGATGCGCAGCCTCAGCGGTCATGGCTCACGGGCCCAGCTGCTCTGCGGCATGTGGGATCCCCCCGGATCGGGGCACGAACCCACGTCCCCTGCCTCGGCAGGCAGACTCTCAACCACTGTGCCACCAGGGAAGCCCTGGGGTCTCTCTTATAAGGGCACTAATCTCACTCATGAGTGCTGTGATTGGGGGTTAGGATCAACATCTTAGCATTCAGCCTACAGCCCAGGCTTAGCACAGTAATGGCACAATAAAGGATGATTATTTGAACATGAATTCAACTGAAATTCAAGTAAAACAAAACTCAAAACCATATACTTACTCTATAGCTTAAAAAAAACTGTTCGCTGTCATCTCCTCTACTAGAGGGAATTAAAGCTGGCCTGTTAAGTTGCCTGACAGGACCACTAAATGTCTAAATTGGGAATCGACTATATTCTATCCAGTTTAACCCTTTCTGTTAACACGGGGAAACAGAGGTCCAGGGAGTTCGAGAAACCTGCCCAGAGACAGACAACTACTTTTGGGCTGGGCCAAGCGTAAGACCGGGGTTCCTTTCATTAACACCAACATCTTTTCATTTACGTGGCCTTTCACAATTTACCAAGCACCTCGTCAGCTCCATGACCTCATTTTTTATACTATATCCGTGAGCTTACAGAGACGGCTTTTGGGAGATTTTTTGCATCCACAGACCAGTGTTGCAATAGCTTATTCTATACTGACCTTTAAATTTAAAAAATATGTATGTACACACACATGTAAATGTGTGTGTACGTATACATGCACATATGGAAGACACGGCACCACATCTCCCTGTGTCACCCCATGCGGGCCACACCCTGGCAGTCACAAAGCACAAACCGAAAAGGGTCTGGTTTCAGAATTCCCGAGGTGCCACTGGGCTCAGAAGTGTTTACGCTTTCAAGAGAAGTAGGAATGTTTTAGGCTTCCCTTTAATGAGTCTCATTTTGAGATAGGATGGCAAGGTTGGCCAGCCACTCTTCATGCAGTTTTTGTAGTAAGTCTTTCAGAGAATGAATGGTGAAGCCAATTCATTTCTCCTCCTGGAATTTGTCCTTCTTCTTTTTCTCTGTTGTGAGGTTATATATTAAAGGTATGGGCATACAGACATTACGAAAGATAAGGGCTATCACGTGACGGAAGAAATCAGAAAATAAATCCAAAGAAACCTACGGAAATTAAAAATCTGAACTCAGGGGCAGGGCAGGAGGCGACACGGTCTTTTCACAGAGCCGTTACACATAATGCAACTGTCCTCAAAAGCAGGAATGGAAAAGAACTAGCCATTCAGCTGCAGAACGAAGCTGGGGTCTTGGCTTTAGAGCTTTCCATGTCTTTAGCATTAGGCTGGGCAGCAGGTGCCTTTTCCAGAGTAGGCCAGAGAAGATAAGTCCAGTTTTGTTTTTAAGGCTTGAGTCAGCTCTGTGGCCAGCAGCTCGTGGAGGGACACACCGTCGTGGGAGTACACCCAGTTTCTCCCGGTCCAGTCGTAACGCTTGGGGCCACTGCAGGACAAAACACAGTCAGAGTAAGTCCACGGGAACAGCCCTTCAGAAGAAACTCTCACCAAGAAATTGAATGACTGCAGTGCAGATCTAGAAAGTAATACTTAACGAGCCATGTATTTGACTTCTCGTCTTAGGGTCTATTTAATATAACTGAATCACTTTGCTGTACACCTGAAACTAACAAAACATTGTAAATCAACTATACTCCAATTAAAAAAAAAGCAGCTACACAATTATCCTCTGGTACAATTCACAGAACACCTCTCAAGACCTGAAAATATTTCAACCCTATTGATGAGTCTCCGTGTATCACATTCTGATCTTTTGCTTTTCCTAACTCACATATGCTACCTGAAATATCACAGCAGTGTCTTTTAGATGATGGCCATTCATGTACCACTGACATGATTTGTCCCTTACCTACATTATTATTATTTTAGTACATTCATAACACTGGGCAACCACTACCTCTATCTAGTTTCAAAACATTTTCATCACCCACAGGAAATTCCATATCCATTAAGCAGTTACTCCCTATTCACTCCTCTCCCCAGCCCCTGGCAACCATCTGTATTATTATTTTAAAAAATAGTTTTCTTAATTCAATTTTAAGTCCATGAAGGTGAGAGTTTGATGGGCTAGTTCATCCATCTCAAGCTCATCTAGTGAACACAAGCCGTACGTGCACTTCATGCTGGGAACGCTGTGTTTGTGTGGACCCAGGTGTGGCTAGGTTTCGCCGTGTCTTATTATTCCAGATGGACACAGAGTGTGCCCATTAATTCCACCTCCTCTGGACCTAGTGGAGCGGGGGTGGGGGTGGGGGGAACACGTGCTGAGGCAGGAGATAGATAGGCCTCAGGGTAAGCATCTGGAGTTCGTTCCCTGTGGACAGAAACTCCAAAATATCAATAGCAGGACAGTTGGGAGAAGAGCTGAGCCCTGCCCAGATAAGAGACAAAAGACCGCATATCCCTCATTCTCAAAGTCAAGGAGACCTTCCCAACTACACATGCAGAGAAAGGCTCCTTGCAAGTCAAAAGGGAGGGGGCGCCACCCCATAGTAAGTGATGTCAACTACCCATAGGCCTCTTCGCTAGAATCCATCTTGGCTAAGAGATGCACATGTACACAGGGGAGGACCCTGAGATATACCAAATATGGCCTCAGAACCAGGCAAAGCAAGATGATCGGTTAAAGGAAACCTGGAAGAAATGCTCCATAAAAGTGATTCAAACTACCACAAGGGCGCGACTCTCTCTCTGAGCCCGCAAGTGTGTCTATCCACACATACTATACTCTTTTTCCTCCTAATAGCACTTTACTTGCCTCGCTACTTTCCGTCTCTATGTGGAAATTCATTTCTACACAGCTGATGGGCCAGGGCCTTGTCATTAGCCACTGGTCCCTGGTGGTCTAGTGGCTAGGATTCAGCGCTCTCACTGCCACTGCTTGACGTCAATCTCTGGCCGGGAACCGAAATCCTGCTTCAAGCCGCTGCAGGCCGAGGCCACCCGAGATCAGTGCCAGCAGCTAATGGTGCTACATGATGACGCCTTGATGGACAAAGGAGCAGAGGATGCTGAGAGCCCACGGGAAGGAAGGGGCCCCTGAGTCCACCTGCACACTCAGGGGAGCTCTTCCGAAGTCCAAGACTGGGACGGGTTTGCCAGGGACGAGGAAAGCTTAGAAGGGAAGCATCTTTGTGGGGTTAGGAAAACATCAAGGATTTCTGTATTACCCACCAGAGGCTGGGGTTTGAACACTTACTTAACAATGGGGATAATGATAATAGGGACAAACCAAAAGCACTGGACTTTTGTTTAATATGCACAAATAGCTGAACACGTAAAGGCATAATAACCTGGACCAAATCCAGAGAACGTTCCCTTGGCCCTGGACTCCGATTTGCTGCCGGGATGCCAGGCAAGTGTGAGAACCTCCAGGCCCCTCCACGCTGCCTCGGACGCCCAGCTGTCCACCCAGACCTCTCCTTGATTCCACCCTGCAATCTCCTCAAGCAAGGTGATGGGGGAAGGCCACTGTTCCCTCTGACCTGAAACGCTGTCAATGAAAAAGCCTCCCAGGGCTTCCCTGGTGGCGCAGTGGTTGAGAGTCTGCCTGCCGATGCAGGGGACGCGGGTTCGCGCCCCGGTCCGGGAGGATCCCACATGCTGCGGAGCGGCTAGGCCCGTGAGCCATGGCCGCTGAGCCTACGCGTCTGGAGCCTCTGCTCCGCAATGGGAGAGGCCACAACAGTGAGAGGCCCGCGTACCGCAAAAAAAAAAAAAAAAAAAAAAAAAACCTCCCAAATATCAGAAATGCAGCCCTAGGAAGGATTATTTTGGACCAACGTGAAAAATTGAGTGGAAAATAAATTTTTTTTTTTGAGGAACATAGTATCCATGACAGTAAATGGCTGCTCGGCAGATTTTCTTTCCAGATTCCCATCATGAATTACAGATTTTAAGAAAACAACAAAACTTGGAATTTCTCAGAATTTCTTATTATCCAGAAGTAGATTTTTCTAAACATGCCTGTGGTAGGATCCTATTGCTGGTAGGTGTGTCCAAATGCTATAAGGACTTTTTCTGTCTCAAGATACAACACGAGGGAATTCTGTTAGTGGAGCCATCACAGCTGGTTCTGGTGCCCTGCCTGCTATTTACAAAGCCACTGATTCCCAAAGCTGATGGCTGGATTTGAGCTGATCCAGCCAGTTTCTCTCGTACTGGTTCCTCTGAGATGACGGACAAGACTGCAGCCCTTGTGCATGGCCACAGTTAGGGTCAGGGCAACTGTTTGAGGCCAAAGAGAACAGGCTAATTGGCCCTCCCAGGGTAACCCCCCAACCCCTGCCAAACTTCAAGTAAACTACCTGGATCTAAAAGCAAGACCATCTGTGAATAAGGGCCTCGCTAGAAATGACAAGTGATTCCTTGGAGTTGTTTCTCTTGAATTGTAACATACTTCCTAGACGAGGCTGGGATGAAGGAGGCCTAATGCTTTATTTATTTTGAATGAAGAATCACATATTACAGCACCATAAACAGTATAATATTAACTGCCTAAAAGTGATGTCAACACTGGGGCAGGAGAAGAGTTAAATACTTTTTTTGTTTTAATGCAAAAACCGTGAGGCTTTCAAAGACTTCCATGCTGGTTATATCTGGGCCTTTCCCAATTCACAGCGCGTTCTCTTTGGAAGTGCTAATGAGTGACCAGGAAGGCTGGTCTGAGAGCTTTTTGTGGGCCTCTTTTACTGTCTTACAACCACTTCAACAGCAGCCAGAGGGATGAGGGACCCTCTCTCCCTGCATGTTCTCAGGCCTTGAGACGCAGTACAGACTGTCTCCAATACAATCTTTTATTCCGCTAGATTGAAAGCACATCAATGGAAAAGGCAGGAGGGATGAAAAGTCCTAGAAGGGCTGTTTAAAACACCTTCCCACCTCCACAGAGTACACAGCCCTGTTCTGCAAATGGAATTAAACTGGCCTTTAACTGAGATGCTCAAAATGAACCAGAGGCCGAACTTTGAAGACAAAGGGCAACTTGTTCAGATGCTGTAAAAGCAAAAGTGGCTTTTTCAAAGGCACGGCAATGATTGAGTAGAGAAAAACTGTCAAGGTGGGCTCCGAAAATTTTTCACTTTGCATCTTGTTAACGTCCCACTATCTGCTTTTTGAGCCACAGAATCACCAGACAAGAAGTGATTAGAACCACAGTAAGCTTTCCTACTGAGAATGAGACATGCTGTGAAACATCAGAAAAGGTTCACTTACACAGCTGCTAACACATGAGGGTGACCCTTCTTAAATGGTCCACAAAGTCTTGTTTCGAGCAAGCTGAACAATGAGAGATTTTGACTTCTGAACGTACCTGGATGGTGAAGACAACCAGATTTGCTTGTTTGGGGTCTGCTTGTTGATCACGTACGTTCCTAGATCTCCACCCAGTTTAACTGTTAAAACACCACTCTGGTGCATCAGATGGAAAAAGCATGAAGAAAATAAGACAGAGTTATCACTGTGTCATAATCACCTCCTATTTTGTTATATCTCAACACTTTGCATTTATACAGGTATGCAACATACACCATAAAGAACTGTCTATAATTTAGTGTTTGGAATTAGGAGGTAATGCAGAAAGAGCGCTGCTCTCAGAATCAGACTATGATTAATCACGATGACACTTAAAAATATCAGTGCCTTTCCTCGTTTCCTATGAAGTGGCAAGGTGAGAATATCCTTAGTTAAGTGACTAGTCAGAGGTATTGCAGCTGGCAAACGAAAGGATCCACATCCTTATTGGTGCCTTGGTTCCTCAAATACCGGCCAGAACATACTAGAGACATTAAAAAATGGAGACACACTGGGTTTCCCTGGTGGCGCAGTGGTTGAGAGTCCGCCTGCCGATGCAGGGGACACGGGTTTGTGCCCCGGTCTGGGAAGATCCCATATGCCGCGGAGCCGCTGGGCCCGTGAGCCATGGCCGCCGAGCCTGCGCGTCCGGAGCCTGTGCTCCGCAACGGGAAAGGCCACAGCGGTGAGAGGCCCGCGAACCGCAAAAAAAATAAAATAAAAATAAATGGAGGCACCAACTCTACTGACGTCCCAGTCAGCACAAACATCGGGCAGGCCAAGTTCATGACCGAAGAAAGGAAAAAAGGCAAGAGAGAAGGAAATAATCAAACCACCTGCTTTGCTGGTCTCAGAAGAGCAGTAGCCTGAGCTCTGCCAGCAGAAGGCTGACACTCCAGACTAGGGTTCTTATTCCCAGACCCTTCCCAAGCTCACAAGCTTCTCAGATACCCCTCTCCGGCTTTATTTTCCTCTACTGGAGCCTTGAATTCGTCAAAAGACTGGCTGGTCCACCTTTGCCCAATAAATGCTCACTTAAATTTGAAAACCCTCTTTCAACAAAGGAGCCCTTTACTCCCAAGGCCTGAGGTCTCTCTAGAATGCACAGGATATTAAAGAAACAGCTACACGGCTGAGCTGGTGAACGGGGAGCCTCGCTGCCCCCCATCCCCTGCACGACCCGCAGACAGGCAGCCTTTCTCTGTGCCTCTCAGAGCCCCTGTCCACCAAGGGGCCCCCCAGTGGTTCTTAGAAAAAGTTTTGTGTTTGGTTTGCAAACACAAAGAGCTGTTGAAAAGGTGGAGGGAATTCCCTGGTGGTCCAGTGGTTAGGACTCCGTGCTTCCACTGCAGGTCGCCCAGGTTCCATCGCGCGCCGGTCGGGGAACTAGGACCCACGAGCGGTATGGAAAAAAATAAACAACAAACAAACAAAACATGGCGGAGAAAGTGCCAATAATAATATAACTCATAGGCATGGGATAGGGAGGACACTATTGGGTTATTTTTTAAATAATGTTTTTTTCTGATTAAAAAAGAAACGTAGCAAAATTATAGAAGCATTGGGAATACAGGTGGTATAAATAAAATGCAAACATCAATAAAAATAGCATCTACTGTTTTTCAGTACCTACTCTGCGCCAGGCACTGTGCTTTGCACTTTGTGTAAAACTGCTTCCTCCGTGACCATAACCATGGAGGTAGGAACCATTACCCCAATTTATAGGTGAGGACAACAGAGGGACAGGGTAATAAAGAAAACTTAGTAACGGGAAGGGCTGATCTTAAATTCAGGTCTGCTCGGGTCCATAAGATGCTGTTGTTTCCATAACACGAAGCGCTCTCTCAATCCCACTAATCAGCGACATGAGCTGTTCACTCTCAGGTATCGGCTGCAGTTTTTAAATGCAGGGCTAGGATCACAGTATACATAAGTTTGCTTTTTAAAACATTTTTTCCTGAAACCCACGTGTACTATTTTGTTAGGACTACCTTTCATTTATTTAAAAATTTCTTACAACTGTATAATTTAGTAGTTTTTAGCATTCCACCAAGTATTTTCATAAAGTGTGCAAACATCCCCACTGTCTAATTCCAGACTACTTCCGTCACCCCCAAAAGAAACCCTGTACGTATCAGCAGTCACTCCTTCCCCCCTCCATATATAGTTTATGGCTTATTTTTCCATACGATATGAGGCCCAGAGAATCAAGACATAATTTCTTCTAACCTGACCTATTTGTGGCCCTTAAATGCTCCAATGTGCATTGACCCTACACCTGGGAGGTGCGTGATGCAGTGGAAAAGGCAGGGGGCCAGGTCTAGGGATGTGCGTCAAGCCCCATCAGCTGTGTCGTCTCCTTGGGACAATATCTGCTCTGCCTCCTTCAGAGACAGTGCGAGGGCGAGGGGCTGAGGTGCTTCTGGGAAGGTTCCCCTGACGCTCCTCAGCTGGGACCATGACCCGTGCATGTCCCCACAGCTTCTGTGCTTTCCTCACTGCGTCTGAGCTGCTAGCTTGTTTGCTGGTCACCTGCCCCTTCGCTCCAGTACTATAAGCACCTTGAGAGCAGACCTGTCTTTTCATCCTAGCATTTTCAGTATTTGTACAAAATATCACTGAATTAGAAAAAAATTGTGGATGAGTGAACTGAGTGGCTGATAACCAGGCACTGTGATAACACACACATACCACATGAAGGGCAAGGTTATGTAAGGCAACACTCAACCACGCCCCCTCTTGTTCGTGGTGTGTAATTAGACATTTTTCCCCACAGAGCCAGAAGCTGTTTCCAAAGGAAAGTGGCAAGAGAAGGGAAACTAGCTGTCTTACTGGTTCCCCAGGAGTTCTTAAAGCTTTTGCAACTGTCTTCAAGTAGACCAAATAAACAGTTTTTTGTCCATTAGTGTTATTCCTTAAGGGGCAATCTGAGTGTCTACTTTGAGAGAGTGGGTAGACTTTAATGCAGGGCAGCGTGGGAGAGAGAGGCAATACTTAGCAGCTGCTGAGACCCAGGCACTGACCAGTTGCAAGAGACCCTGGCCACAGCTGGTGAGGCTTGATTCCCGACAGGCAATATCAGTGGAAGCAAAAATAGCAAGGCTCAGGCTCTGCTGTCACCAGCTCATTTGCAGAAACAGGCACATACGGGAATGGCATGTTGAGTCGGGATTTCACATACGTGCATGTGGCTTCCCACACTCCTAAAACAGATGCTGACTTCCCCTTAAGGAATAAGAATAATGAATATAAAGCACTTTTACCTACATTGTTTCACTGAATCCTAAGATACACCCGGGGAAGTAGAGGTTACTGTCACCTCTCCTTTACAGCTGAAGGACCTGCCCTCACAGAGAATTCACTGAAGTGCTCTCGGAAAGAAAATAAAAATGCAGGATGCTAGGCCAGGCCCGCCCTCTGTCACCATATCCAATAAAGTGCTAACTCTGAGCAGGGGTGTGTGACCTAGGACCCAGAGCTGGTCTTCAGGGGTCTGCATACAGCTCTCATAGGTATGCAGGGATGTTTTTCTTGGGAGAGCAGTCAGATTCTCACAGGGTGTCCTGATCGCCAAGTGGTTAAGAAACCTCTGCTCTATGGCAATAACATGCAGACAACTCAGTGAACGAAGGACATGGCGGCAAGCAAATTCTCGTTAAAGTGTCTAAGAGGCCAGGGCTCTGCCTGGAAGATAAACGACGGCAGTTTGGAGGTAACTCTCTAAATAGTGTGGTGCTTCTCACGCATCAAGTGTAGCGGACTCCGTGGTTGCCTGGTGACGGGAGGGGCTTGGGCTCTAGTAGGCAGCTCCTTCTGATAACCATGACCAGTGAGCAGCGAGGCCTGGACCCAGACACTGACATCCACCGCGACCCGCCCCACTTGACGGACCACACAGCAGCCAAGAAGCTGCTCACGTCTCCCAGTCCACAGGAGGAAAGTGAAGAAACGTGGCCTGGGTGTATCTAGAGAATTCCTTTCATTTGCCTATTTGGCCAGTAGCAAGTGGATAAAACAGCACTAAGTGCCGAGTGGCATCAATGAAAGCATGTTCTGGAAAAGTAGGTGCGCCTCATTTCATTTACATGGTGAATCGACATTCGTTAAGTCCCCGCTAAGTACTTAGCAATGTTCCAGGCATTGGGAGACCAGGAATGGGCAGTGTTCCAGCTGTCCAGCTCAGTGTAGCCGTGGGAACTGATGTGTAAAGAGACAGTTACAACACAGGGTGATCATCCTCAGAGTGCTGGGCAAGGAGGGCAGGGTGGTGTCTGCCTGGAGCATCTAGGAGGGCTGCAGAGAGGAGGTGACATCCAGCTGGACCCTGAGGGCATAGAAAGACTGCACTCCAGCCAAGCTCAAGTAATGGTTTTACAGGTGTTCTGCTGTCTATAATGTAATTTCAACTGATTTATCTTATATGTGAAATACATGAGTCTGCTGGCACCTGAAGGACTCTAATCAGGAATGCACACCCGAGGGTAGATAGCATTTCAAAGTACTTAGAAGTCCAAACTACAGAGGGAGCTGCTATATGCCAGTAGCCTTCTACACCTACACTAGAGATTTTCCTACTTGGCAAATGATTTGCTAGAAGTACTTCTTCCCTAGTGAGTAGAATGGTACTCAATGTACAGTGTATGGATTGGCTAGAAAAACTCAGGTGCCTCTTCCCTTGCAAGTATGGGTTTTAGACTCTGGAAAGTGTAGCAGCTGAATCACTCTTCAGAGAGACACTCTAAAGGTAGGTAAGATCCTGACCCACCACTGAGCAGAAGCTTTTGTTGCCTGCCTTAGTGAGGTAAGCAGAATCCAGCCGCTACAATACTGGCACCTTTGCCTCTAATGAAACGTTCAGGCAAAGTGTTTGAGTCAAGCAGGGGCTTCATTAATCCTGTAAGAACAGGTGGTGTGACTGTTTCTGTGGCATGTACCTAAAGGCTTGCATGTGTGGCAGAGTTTAGCCTGAGCCTTGGTTTCCCCATAGTTACAGAGCCTGGTAAGGAGGCTGGGGTAGAGGAGACCTGTAACTTCCCCGGCTCTAATCATCCCACAGACGGTCAAGTTCCGGAGGCCAGTCTGTAATGGTTCCCAAGTAGCTCTGTCTTCTGAGGCTGCCTGCATAAGCACATCTACAGCCCCGCCGGGACATTTCTGCTGCTGACAGCGACCAACGAATCCACCTGGAAGGCATTCAATCGTTTCTTGCCTCGTTACCACCAAGGCCCTTACTGTCCTTACAACTAGGCTTGACACCTGCCCATCTGATGGAGTCCTTTTCTATCCAGTGCCCCCAACAGCAATATCCAATACCATTTCTATTGCTTTAGCCTGACAGCTGGTTGTCCTAAATAATTCCATGATTTAATCCCAAATGCACTCTTCATGACATTTTCTGGTATTAATTAATTGCTGTCAAGAGGGTTAACCTCTGCAGGGGATGTGCTCCCAGTGGCAAAAAAGAGCTGCTCCCTAAGGCCTAAGCAATAATTCTAAACCCAAAGGCAGACCCTTGTTCAAGTCTGCCACCTGGTGGCCAGTCGATACACACCAGCACTGCCCTGGCTGCTAGGATTTGGGGCTCAAATTTCATCCAGCCCTGGGGTTCTCACCCAGCTGCATTAGAATCCTCTGAGGAGTTACTCTAAAAACTTAAAAAACCCCAAAGCCTGGCCTGAGCCACACCCTACACCGATTTTTATTTGATTAATAAAAATCCCTAGGGATGAGACCCAGGGATGCTCATTAGAATCTCAGGTGAGCTTTTCAAAAACATGCTTCCTAGGACTGTACCCTGACCACTGTATGAGAATTTCCAGGAGTGGGGGCCCATGTCTAGTCTGAATACATCTCGGGCAATCTCTCACCCCGCTTAGGAACTAGCCTGCCTGCATGATGAGAGGCATCTTGCTACACAAACACATTGCCTGGGTCCCTCCCTGATTTATCTTCACAGGTATTGAGTGAAGCTTGAGAATCTGTATTTTTAGGCAAACGTGAGGCTCAGAGAGGCTGAGTGACTTGCCCAAGGTCACAAGCCTGGTGATGCAGGGCTGACACCAGAACCCCAGTCTTTTGGTCCCATCCATAACCGCATACGGCTGGAGAGGAATTCTTTATCTTAGCTAAAATTCCTAGGGAGGATACAGAAGAATGATAAGAAGCAAATAGGTACCGCAAAGGAGACATCATAGTCTTCACATGTGTAAGGTTTGTCTGCAAGGTCTTCAAAAAACTCTGCTAAGGAGTCCAGCGTCTCCTCGGCCAGTCTTTCATAGGTGGTATCGTCCAGAGGGCTGTAAGGGGAACAGAAACAACCCCGATCATGCAATCAGCAAACCGCTCCGTTCTATTAACATCGATGGACACATTTATTTTTTACTTAGATTTTTTAAATTGATGGAAAATATCCAACATATACCGAGTAAAAATTGAAACAGCATCAAAGGGTTTACAGAGAAGTAAGCCTTTCTTCCCAAATAGGCAGCCCCCATCCCAGAGTCAGCTATGATGAGCAATCTTTTAAATATATCAATGAAGCACCTTGGAGTTTTCCTTTCATGTCTTGGAAATTGTTCCATATTAGCACATACAGTTTTCATAGTATTTTATCTTATGTTATTCATTCAGTTTGTCCCCTTCAGCAGGACACTGAGGTTGCTTCCATTGCTTTTGTTGTTAAAATTTGTTGGGCAAACCACAAAGTGGGAGAAAATATCTTTATTCTATATATCTGAAAAAGGACATATCTAGAACAGGTAAAGAACTCGTAGAAATCAATAAGAAAAGAAAATCCAATAGAAAAATGGGCAAAATACTTGAACAGATTTCATTTAAAAAAAAAGATATCCAAATGGCCAATGAACGTATGAAAAGGGGCTCAACTTCGTTAATCTTCAGGAAAATGTAAATTAAAAAATCACATTGAGATACCACCAGAATGGTTAAAATGAAAGAGACAGATAATATGAAGAGTTGGCCAGGACGTACAGTAACCAGAGCTTTCAGATACTGCTGATGGGCAAGTAAATTGGACAATCACTTTGGAAAACTGTTGATACTTCTACTAAAATTGAATATATTCATATCCTATGACCCATCAATTCCACTCTTGGGCATTTACGCAACAGAAACGCATACCCAAATATAAATTTCCTTAGCAGTGAAAAGACCAAAACCAATTTCGATTTGAAAAAAATAATTCAGATGACAGAAATATAGAATTGTATAATACAATTTGATACTTAATAAATATTGTAATTGCTCTAAAAAGAAAGAAAGAAAAAAAAATGCATACCCAAGTTCGCCAAGAGACATGCACCATGCTAGAATGTTCATAGCATAACTATCCAACAGCCCAAACTGGAGCTTGCCCAAGTATCCATAGGAAATACCATAGATAAATAAATTATGATATATTCATAAAATGGAATACTACAGTGCAAAACAGAATTGTCTGTAAATATAACAATATGGACGAAACACTTCTTTTGATGGTGACTGAAAGAAGCCACATAGAGACATATTTATATTTGATGATATCATTTATATAAAGTTAAAAAACAGGCAAAACGAACCCATGCTATTGGAAATCAGAATGGTGCTACTCTGGGGCAGGGAGGGGTTAATAACTCGAAGTGAGCAGAAGGCTTGCTTTCAAGGGGCTGGTAACTAACATTCTATTTCTCGAAGCATTTCTTGAGTTACATGGTATCTTCGGTTTTTGAAAATTTATCAAGCTGTATACTTTTAACTTGGAGACATTCCTGTATAGGTACTATCTTTTAATTTTTTTTAATTGCTACAAATCCAAAGAGACAGAAAGTAAATTAGTGGTTGCCAGGGGTTGGGGGAGGGAGGAATGGGGAGTGATTACGAATGGTTATGGGGTCTCTTTTTGGCGTGATGAAAATGTTCTGGCATTAGACAGTGGTGAAAGTTGCACAACCTTCTGAGGACACTAAAAACCACTGAATGGTACATTTTAAAATGGTGGAATTTATGGTATGTAAATTATGACAAAGAAAATTGCTATAAACCTCCCTGTATGAGCTTCTGCACCCAGGTGAGGACATGTCTGTAGGTTACAGGAGGCATCTCGGACAGCTCCATCATCTGAGAGTTTCTAAGTGGCCCCAGGAAGACACCAGTGGCTACCAGTCAGTCAGTGGAAGACAGAGGTTTGCAGTATGGCCCCTCCCCCACCCAGCCCATTCCCCCACCTCAAGGGCACAATGTGGGGAAGGCTACAGGGCTGATCGGGACATGGTGAGTGGGGGGCCTGCGGTGGGGCTGTGCTGGATGTTTCCCTCTCCCTCTCCTCGGCTACAGCCGACGGAGGGGGGATCTGGACAGAACCAGGAGAGTTTGACATGTGCCTGGAGGAGCTTGGGGAACATGAAGGCACCCCTGACTCAGGCATAAAGTCCAAAGTCAAGAGCTTGACAGGTGCTACCTGTCGATGACAGGGGGGCCATGGCAGAAGTGGGCTGTCCTTAGCACGACAGGTCGAAGGTGTGCTTCCCAGAGGCCAGAAGTAGACCCTGAAGAAGGAAGCTGGACTTGGGGCTTCCTGCAAAGGTCCCACCCAACCTCAGAGGGCTGCCTGGAGGGACTGGGAGACAGTAGCAGAGAGTCTGCCCAAGGAGGTCACAGGTCCCACCGCCCGCCTCCCCTGCAGCCATGGGGAGTGACAGACAAGGAAGAGCCTCCAACCAGGGTTTCATAGAGGGAAGTCCCCCAGAGCCAGGGCAGAGGCTGTCCCAGTGCCGCTGGACACCTCGGCCTTCGAGGTGGATGAGTGACTGCATGGTCCTGTGGTTGCAGCCTGGGGGTGTGTGTGTGGAAGGAGAGTCCCTGCAGATACAGGTGCAGGGCGGTGGGCTGCAGCGGTGCCTGGCAGATTTTCCCCAGAACCCATTGCGTTCTCCCTCCAGGCACCCGCTAGGCTACATTTCCTGGCCTCCCCAGCTGTTAGCTGGGGCCCCCTGCTAAAATGTGAGTGAGGGACAGATGTCATGTCCAGACCTTCCATGCTCTTATCCCTTTCTGTGGAGTGGAAGCTGGACAGGGTGACCTGGCCTTGACCTGCAGAGGACAGTAAGTTGCTGATAGGCGATAGGAAGGTGGAAGGAGCCCGGCTCCCTGAATCATTTCACAGAGGTCTGGCCACCCCCCACTGACAGAGAGGGGGGACACGAACCTCTCCTGGTTGGAGCCATTGCAGTTTTGGGTCTACTTGTTAAGAAGCTTGGCCTGCTCTAACTACTAAGATGTCAAAGAGAATAATAACAAAACTCTGGAAACAACCTAAATGTCCAGCAATAGGGGATGGGTTAAGTGAATTATGGTACATCCATAAAACTTAATACTATTTCATTAAAAATAATGCAGTGGGGGGCTTCCCTGGTGGCCCAGTGGTTGAGAGTCCGCCTGCTGACGCAGGGGACACGGGTTCGTGCCCCGGTCCGGGAAGATCCCACGTGCCGCGGAGCGGCTGGGCCCGTGAGCCATGGCCGCTGAGCCTGCGCGTCCGGAGCCTGTGCTCCATGACGGGAGAGGCCGCAGCAGTGAGAGGCCCGTGTACTGCTAATAGAATAATAATAATAATAATGCGGTGGGTAAGTAGTGATGTGGAAAGACGCTTATGAATGCTGAGGCTTAGGGAGAAAACAGATGGGGTGGGTTGCTATGGGATGGGTTTTGGTTTTCTTTGATTTTTTTTTTTTTGTTGTCGTTGTTAAAAAAGGTAAGAGAAAAGAAAAAAAGAAGTATGTATATGTGTGCGTATGCTGTATATTGAGAGAGAGGGAGAGGGAGGAAGAGATCTCTGATGTGGGAGGTGTTTATCTCACCCAGCGTCACCCAAAGTTCCCGTTGTCCTCAAATTCATCCAACAGACCCACTGCTTTTTGACATTCAGGATCTGGTTGAGGCAGCTCAGACTCTAAAAGCCAAAGTGAAGAAGAACGTTACCATTTTACAATGTACAGTCCATTAACGCACAGTTTGAATATCACTACTACGTTCGGGACTGACGAGGTTAAAGTGCTTCGGAGTGTATCTTTCTCAGGAAGTTGTTTCGCCTTCTTTTAGTGCATCAGACTGCGCTCTCCCGGGCCCTCGCTAAGCCTGCGCTGTCCAACTCGGTAGCCACAAGCCACAGGCAGCTATTTAAATGTAAATTTACTGAATAATATAAAAATTTAAAAGTCAGTTCCTCGGTCCCATGGGCCATGTTTCAGGTGTCCTGTGGCATCTTGTGGCTCGTGGCACGGACAGGACAGGCCCGCCACCACGGGAGGCACTGCTGGCGGCACCGCTCCGGATGGGGCTGGGGCAGTTAGCATGGGGTGGGGGGAGCGGAGGGGGGGGTTGGGGGGTGCGGTGGGAAGTGTCAGCAAAGTTCTTAGAATGTGACTAAAGTGAGCGACAACAGATAGGTGTCCAGAAGACAGGCTGTGCCTCCAGTGCTATGTGACAGATCTCACTAACACGATCTGCAGGGGACACCGTGACCCACTGATTTCTTTCAATACGTAACTGCTGAGTGCCCTGGAGCCTGGCTCCGAGGACTGGGGTCTGAGCTGATGACTGCCAGGCAGGCGGACCAGCCAGAGAGATGGTGGAGGGGACGGAGGTCTGGACGGAGGGAGAAGTGGTAGAGCCGAGCAGAGATGGCAAGGGAGTGATGGAGAGGTGGGCTGCTGGACCTCATCCCAGGAAGGCACTGAGTGGCTTCCTGAGGTTGGTGGCAAGGTTCACCTTCTCCACAGAGCATGTGGCTGCCACTAAGAGAAGGGGGCAGAGGCTGTGGTTACTCTCTTGAGCCATCAGGGCCCTGGGCAAGCTGAGAAAGGAGGAGGCTGAGAAGTGAGCGGAGGAAATGGGGGTGCGGAACGCGGATGGCCGTTTAAAAACGTTGGCTCAGAAGGGAGAAGTGAGAGAGCGGCTGTGATAAGCACAGTATCGCCACAGCACATTCTAGAGTGTTCACCATCAGCGGGGTAGCGTCCTCAGACTTTAGACAAAAGGACTCAGTTAGTCCTCATTACATTCCAATGAGGGAAGTACTATTCACGACAATGATGTCCTATGAAGTTGCCACAAACACTGGATTAGCAAGTTACCAAGGGAAATATGGAGAGGTTCCTGCGAGCCTCTGGTCACATGTTCACCAAATGATCAATGCATAACCTTGTTTTACATGTGTTGCTGTTCAAAGGTGGCTTGTTTAATATATATTGTTGATTCCTTGACACTGAACTCACAGCCAACAGCGCTAGAACTCACGCTTTGGACGGAGCTTATCCAACCCACGTATTTTCTCCCTAAGGCCCATCACAGCCTTCTTGCACAGAGGAACACTAGACAGCACTTCAGCACAATGCTTGAGGGCCGCTTTAAACAGTGAAATTATAAACGAAAGTCACGAAAATGTGAAAAACGCTCCACCAAATAGACTGTGAACAGGACCCTTGTTTCCAGTGTGGGAGTCAGGGACATGTGAGTGGAGGTGACTCACATTTTTTTGCTGCTCTGTGCACGTCTGAGAATGACCACAAAAGTGCCCTGAGTATCGATTTTGGGGATAGAAATACATTTTAGTGAGTAGGTGAATTCACAAGTAGAGGATGCAGGAAGAAGGAGGATCGACTGTATCTGTATTTTACGGATGAGGAAACTGAGGCACGGAAGGGTAACTTGCCCAGAGTCACACAAACACACAAAGTGGGGGATCTGGGATTGGAACCCACGCTGTCTGGACCCAAGGTCTGGGCCTCAAAGGAAAGAATCACATCCTGGGAATGATACAGGACTCCAGACACGGAGGGGAGGTGTTTGAGAATACAGGGCTCCCCTCAGTCAATTTCCCTTCTCTCCGGGATCCTGGCCCCTCAGATCCTAGCTGTCTCAGTCTCGCTGCTACCTTCACACAGCTGTTTTTGTCTTTTAATTTTACATCTTCGATGGTCTGGTGGGAGGGCTGATCTAAAAGCAAGGTACTCATTCACAGCCAGAGTAGAAGACTCCATTCAGCTGTGTTAGTGGCCGAAGACTCCCTGCCTTGTCTCTCACCTGCTTTCCCCATCTAACATTCCCTGGGTAACTGCTTAACCCTCCCAAGCTCTGCTTCCTCCTCTGAAGGTAGGGATCATGGTACCGGCCTTGAAGACTGGTTATGAGGATCCAACAGTAGGACATCAATATTCCAAACACGGGGCCTGAGGGTTCCGTCAATTTCCATTTTGAAGCATGTCAACGGAAAGTGTGAAGAGGTAGGAGGTCAGAGAGGCAAAATCTGGCCTTTGCCCAAGGGAGGCAGATGGATTTCACGGCGGGGAGCCACCCAGGGCCACCCCTCCTGCGGCCACATCACCTGGAGCCATCGGACTATGTGTCTTGTGCGGGTCTGCTTGAGTCTCCAGGGTTCAGTGACTCCGTGAGCGCAGCACACGGCTGGCTCATGGGAGACATTGGAGGAGATACTAGATAGTTCTTGGGCCCACAGCCTCAAGTTCAGGCCCTGGAACCACACGACTCAACTAAGACCTGGCCTGGTGGTCGGCAGGGAGGCCAGCCTTCACCCCAGGGTCCCCTCGGTCTCCTGGGCCCTGTCAAGCCACAAGCCTGAAGAGAGAATCAGCTCTCATCCGCTGCTGGAGAGGACAAACTGGCATGACCACTCTTGGCATCTAGTGACTGGGATATCTGCTGGCCCCTCGCTCAGCAATGCCAGTCTGAGGACTTCACCCAAGAGGAGGTTCTGTCCACGCACGGGCACGCCCAGTGCAGCACCACCGTAAGAGCAGCTCACTGGACTCAACCGGATGTGACGGGAGGAGCCTGGACAAGGTGTGACATACTCACCCAACGGCTACTATCCAGAGACAAAGCAAATAAATGACAACTGTGTGCTTCAGTGTCGCTGAGTCTCAAACACTGATCACGACATTGATCACGAGTACGGCACAGCAGAATAAATAGAGCAAAATGGTTCTTTTAAACGAATGCTACATGCTTTAGGGAGACATACACAGGAGGTAAAACTCTGAGAAGGGGATGCCTGACAGAATTCAGGGTAGCAGAGTCCTCTCAGGGAGGACCAGGCTGTAACGGAAAGCGCACCAGGCCTTCACAGAACACTCAATATTGTATTTTTTTAAAAAATATTTATTTATTTATTTATTTGGCTGCGTCAGGTCTTAGTTGTGGCTCGTGGAATCTTCGTTGCGGCATGCGGGATCTTTCATTGCAGCACAGAGGCTTCTCTCTAGTTGTGTGCGGGCTCCAGAGCATGCAGACTCAGTAGTTGCGGCACGCCGGCTCTGTAGTTGTGGTGCATGTGCTTAGTTGCCCCGAGGCACGTGGGATCTTAGTTCCCCGACCGGGGATCGAACCCACATCCCCTGCATTGGAAGGTGGATTCTTAACCACTGAACCACCAGGGAAGTCCCTGGAACACTCCATATTCAATTTCTTAACCTAGTGGTGGGAACATGGGAGTTTGTTATTAATCTTTAAACAATACGGATATATTTAAAAAAATTATTATTTATTTTTGGCTGCACTGGGTCTTTGTTGCTGTGCGCAGGCTTTCTCTAGTTGCGGCGAGCAGGGGCTACTCTTTGTTGCGGTGTGCGGGCTTCTCATTGCAGTGGCTTTTCTTGCTGCAGAGCACGGGCTCTAGGCGTGTGGGCTTCAGTAGTTGTGGCACACGGGCTCTAGAGCTCAGGCTCAGTAGTTGTGGCTCACGGGCTGTAGAGCTCAGGCTCAGTAGTTGTGGCACACGGGCTTGGTTGTTCCGTGGCATGTGGGATCTTCCCGGACCAGGGCTCGAACCCGTGCCCCCTGCATTGGCAGGCGGATTCTTAACCACTGTGCCACCAGGGAAGCCCACGGATATTTTAAATACACTTTTGTGTATAGACTCTACGCATAGAGTCATGTCTACTGTCTGTGGAAGACAATAGCAATGAATTTAGAGTGAAGTAGGGCATAACCACCCAGGCAAAGGCTTGGGGTCATAAGTGACGATCGTGTCCCTCTAGAAAAATTAATAGATGCCTAAACGCCTTCCGAGGTATGCAGAAGTGGCTGCAGCAGGAGCTTCTGAAGTTGTTTAAGAGCAGTGGCACCTAGGTATCTCCTCCTTGGAGCTGCCTCCAGCATTAAAGGGGAAAGGTTAGAGACCCTGTCACTGTCACACTCTCTTATTATTAGGGTCGGAGGCTGCCTGCCGGAAGCAGGGTCTTCTCCAAGCCTCGGGGTGAATAAGGCAGGCAGTGGAGGGCCGTGAGCTGCAGGCTTGCAAGGCATTTCTGTGGATTCTGGGTTCTGCTGAGCAGCTGGAACTGAGAACTGACAATCAGAAGCTAAATGTGCTCACCTCCAAAGCTGTGCACACAGTAGCCGCCAGACACACGTGGCCACTGGGCACTTGAAACATGGCTGGTGTGACCGAGGAACTGGATTTTAAATTTCACTTAATTTTAGTTTTAAAATGATACTCAGTAAGGTTACTGGAAAATTTAAAATACGTTTGCGACAACTCAAGTGTGTGAATTTACTTTTTCAGTTGTGAATTTTATAAAATCTAAATATAGATCAAGTATTTCCACAATAACCTCAGTTTAACATCTGATGGACAAGGGATGGAAGTATGAAATCCATACTGGATTTGGAAGAATGAGTTCAAAGAGGGAATGTGAAATATCTCAGTAATCTTTCAGTCTTGATTACCTGTTGACATGGTAACATTTTGGCTATACTAGGTTACGTAAATGTATTGTTGAAATTAATTTCACCTGTCTCTTTCTACTTTCCCAATGTAACTACTAGAAAACTTATTGCACAGGTGGCTCCCATTCTATTTCTGCTGTGGAAGTAGAAGCAGCGGGTAGAGAAAATAAAGGTGGAGAAAAGGGTCCCCAAATGAACTCCCCAAACAATCTTGGGTCAGAAGTCATCAGGACCCACATGGAGTTCAAGGGATCAACCTGAGGACAGTTAAGGCCTTCAAAAAATTAAACAGGATTGTGATCCCAGTTGCCACTGTCATCCACCCAACTCCACAGGTACTGAAGATGTGCAAGGGAACTGCGGAAGAGACAGGTTAAACCAACCTGATTAACTATGGAAGAAGGGGCCCAATGGGTAGCCTAGGTTGTTAACCACCTAGCAACCTCCCAATGGCCCAAATCCCAGTATGTGCCAAGTGCCCACCTCCCGGGTGCGCCTCTGAATCAACAGCCTTTATCAGCCACTAGGTACCGTCCAAAAGACCACGCCATATCTTGTCACTCTCCTAAATTAATAACTGCTGAGGACACAGGCAGGCGTGGAAGGGCACGTCAGGGCAGCTCCAGGTGAGAGCAGCACAGAAGGATCAGAGTAATAAACGTGGGCGTTCTGCAGAAGGGGATCGTGGGACCAGCATGGCCGTAACTACCTAGTTTTCCTAAGAGGGGGAAATCCGTGATTCTAGCTTTGAGTGTTGACAACCAATCCCAGTGTTTCTTCAGACAGGGTCAAATAACACACGTCAGCGGGAGGTGTAGGCCTAAAGTCCAAATTCCGGAGCTCCGTGAACAATTTGGGTTGGATTTCACCTGCCTCCTTCACTATCCACAATCCATCCAGCGGACCAGCCACTCAGAGTTGATCGTTGCCCACTTTCCCGGCCTCTATCCACGCCGTTCTCTCCTCTGAGAGCCCCTCACCGCCCCCTGCCGTCTTCAGACCCTGATTAAACATCACCTACATCCTCCGGTGTAACCTTCTCAAGCCCACAGCCTTTCTTTGGGCTTCCTCCTTTCAAGTCGTGGAGTAACCGGGTCAGGTATTTCTTTGTATCCCCGCGAGGGAACAAGTGCAATTAAGTGCTGAAGGCTTTATATATGTTAATTAAACTGCATGCCAGCTCGGCAAAATGGGTACTCTCCCCTTCAGAGAAAAAGAAGACAGGCCTCAGAGAGATTCTGGAATCCCCCGACGTCCCCGAGCTCTTATGAGTCCAGGGGCCAGAGTTTGGAACCCAGGTCCGATCCAAAAGCCCTGCTGCTCTAGCTACTGTGCTCCACAACTTTGACATCTTTACCTCGCTCGCTGAAAGCGTTTCGTTCATAAAAGCCCATGTATATTATAGTACCTGGCATATATTATTAAAGTTATCGCAAAGAGAATCGACAAGCTTAGAGCCACCACAGGTCCCTAAGAGCCAATGCCCGCCCGCCTTCCTTGCCTTTGCCCGCGCGGTTCCCGCAGTTGCACTGCATGATACAATCTCTGTCTTCTCACCAGAAAGCGGAAGCCAGTGCAACTGTAACCGGGAGAAACGGAGACTGGGGAAGGCACCCGGGCGCCGCCGCCCTTCCCCCGCCCGAGCGCGGCCCCGCGGGAGCTGGAGCGGGTGCGCGTGCCCGGCGTGCGCGGCCTCGCTACGCCGGCGTGCGGCCCGTGCGGCGGCCCGTGCGGATACTCACGGGCTGGCTGGGTGTGCCGGCCGCGGCGGTCCCGGTGCGCAGGCCCCGGCAGCCGTAGAGCCGGGAGTCCTTCGTTGGCCGCGGGGCCCCGGCCCGGGCCTGGGCAGAGCCCGGGGGCGCCGAGCGGGGCAAGAGGCTGGCAGCCGCTCGGCGCCCTAGCGTCCACATGCTCCTCGCGATCTGCGGCCGCTCCGCCTCCTGCTCCGGGGACGCCGGGCGCCGCCTGGTGGTCACGGGTTGCAGCTGCAGTCGCAAGCTTCCCTTTTCTGCAGGCTTGGGAAACGAGCAGAAGGTAGACTTCAGTAAGAACTTCCCTGCGTTGCTCTATTTCTGCATTTAACAAAAATAGATAGAGAACCTGTTTCGTGCAAAGCAGGGGGCTTACCCCTTGGGCAACATAGTGAATGCGTAACCAAGGTCCCTGACCCCAGAGACTTCAGCTTAGTGACCCGCTGCTGACGAATTCTATACAAAAGGCTTTGGGAGCTGCAGTTTTGCTGTGGACGGGTGGGGGTCCTGAAGCTGCTTGGCCGCCAGTATAGGTTACAGCAGTTAGGAGATTGCGGACAGGAGACTGACTGCCTGATTTAAATATGTCCCCTGCCCACTTCCTACCTGTGTGGCCAGTGGGCAAGTTAATTAACCTCTCTGTGCCTCATCTGTAGAATGGGGTATACAAGTTTCTACTTGACAGGGTTGTTATAAGGATAAAATGAGTTAATCTATGTGAAGTTTTCTTGGACAGGCCCTGGATCCTATTAAGTCCACAATAAATACTAAGTTGTTAATACATTTTAAAATAAAATTTTACTTAGGTAGTGTAGTGCAAAGGAATACGAACTGTGAAAGTTCTTTCGTATTTTAATATGCTTTAGAAAATGTCAAATATGTGTACTAGAGAATATCATCTTTATGGGTAAGATAGTGAGAAGAGGAGATAGAAAGTGTTAAAATTCTACCAAAGCCACCTTGGTACTTTGTGAATGGAGTAGATAAGACACACATATAAATACTTAGGACAATGACAAGTGTTAAATGGGTGTCAGTGTTGCATGGGAGAGTATATACAACTAGGGGTGGGGGCAGTCAGGGAAGTCTTCATGGAGGAAGGGGCATTTGTACAGGGCCTTGAAAAACAGGGTAAAGGAGGTGGGATCTGACTGGCTCTCTGACAGGGCATTCTTTTGGTTGGGAGACATTTTCCTGCATTCAGGTAATTCTAAGCAGCAGTTTATTGAGCACCTGTTATGTAGATGTTAGGCATGGAGAAACCATTTCCCGCTTGTAAAATGTCTGGAGATACTTTTTTTTTTAATATAAATTTAATTAATTTATTTATTTTTGACTGTGTTGGGTCTTCGTTGCTGGGCATGGGCTTTCTGTAGTTGCGGCGAGCAGGGGCTACTCTTTGTTGCGGTGTGCGGGCTTCTCATTGCAGTGGCTTCTCTTGTTGCGGAGCACGGGCTCTAGGCACGCGGGCCCTAGCAGTTGTGGCTTGCGGGCTCCAGAGGGCAGGCTCAGTAGTTGTGGCACACGGGCTTAGTTGCTCCACGGCATGTGGGATCTTCCCAGACCAGGGCTCGAACGCGTGTCCCCTGCATTGGCAGGTGGATTCTTAACCACTGAGCCACCAGGGAAGCCCTGGAGATACTTTTGATTGTCACAACTAGGCCGGGGTAGGGTGTGTGTGCGTTACTGGCATCTAGTAGGTAGAACCCAGGGATGCTGTTAGACATCCTGCTATGAACAGGAAGGACACCCACAACACAATTATCTAGTCCAAAACGCCAATGGTGCCAAGTCTGAGAAGCACTCACTAAAGCCATACTGGTAGCATCCACTGGAGGCAAAGAGAAGTGTGTTGGTTGTTAGCCTCGGCCCCAGACCCGCGGCACTAACAGCGAGGCCCTTCCTCACACGCTCAGAACAGCATTACTTAGAGAGTTGAATTATTATTAACCAGCATGCTTAGCATGTTTTGGCATAGAAAGCGCCCCAGTACCTGCTCCAACTGCCTGCAAAGTTGGTATCACTGCCCTGTCTTTTCAGCCAAGGAAACAGGCTTGGAATAGCAGAGCAGAGAATATTAAGGTCTCCCAAGAATCTGTTCTTCTCCAGATTCTGGGAGGTGATCAAAGGCAATTGGGCCCACCTGGTAAGAGGCTGCGGCGCGCCCCCATGGATGTGCAGAGATGTGGAGGGACCCTGTAGGTACCAGTGCCTTTCCCCTGCTCGCTAGGTTGCCTCCCCCTAAAGGCAGGTGCTAGGAGGTGGTGTGTGGCCACCCCAATATTTCCCTGGAACTCACATTGTCAGCCCTTAGGGTACTTTGATGAGATGTATTCTAGGACAGTGATTTGCAAAATGTGCGGACCAGCAGCTTCGGTAGCACCTGAGAACTTGTTAGAAAGGCAGATTCTCAAGTCCTATTCAGACCTACCGATCAGAAACTCTACGAGTAGGGCCCAGCAATCTGTGATATAATAAGCCCTCCAGGGAAATCTGAAGCACCTTGAGGTTTGAGAACCACTGCAGTAGGGTACATCTTGGGCAAAATTGTGAATTAAGCTGGTGTCACGAGGTTATCTTTCTAAATCTAAAATGTTAATCTAACCATAGCATTCCTGTTAGTTCCCTTTCACCACCATCAAGATAAGTGCTCTTAGCTAGTGGGAAGCAGCTGCACAGCACAGGGAGATCAGCTCGGTGCTTTGTGACCGCCTGGAGGGGTGGGATAGGGAGGGTGGGAGGGAGGGAGACGCAAGAGGGAAGAGATTTGGGAACATATGTATATGTATAACTGATTCACTTTGTTATAAAGCAGAAACTAACACACCATTGTAAAGCAATTATACTCCAGTAAAGATGTAAAAAAAGAAAAAGATAAGTGCTCTTTCCACTCCCTTTTGTGTACCCTACTCTCCGGGTAATCTGAGTATACCAGTTAGGATTAGATTTTGTTGAGTATATCAGAGAACAAGAAAATAATGTTTTAAACAATTTAGAAGTTTATTTCTCTTTCACATCCAAAGATGTTGAGGAGCTGGCATCCAGGTTTCTTGGGCAGCTCAACAAAGTTATTAGGCATCCTTCCGGCTCTGGGTGTGTGGACCTTGTCCTCACAGTCCAGAATAGTTGCCAGTGTATCAGCCATCACACGTGTATTCTAGGCAGCAGGGTGGAGGGAAAGGAATCCTCTCCCTTCAAAAGACACATTCTGGAATTTTCACCTAATACTTTCACTTGCATCTCATAGGCTAGGAATTAATCATGTGACCTTACTTAGCTGCAAGGGAAGCCAGGAAATGGAGTCATTTAGCTGAGCAGCCAATGTGTCCAACTAAAATTTGGAAATCCTGTTACTAAAAAGGGGAGAATGGGGGAGGGATGGACTGGGAGTTTGGGGTTATCTGATGCAAACTATTACATATAGAACAGATGGACAACAACGTCCTCCTGTATAGCACAGGGAACTATATTCAATATCCTGGGATAAACCATAATGGAAAAGAATATAAAAAAGAACGTGTATATGTGTATAACTGGGTCACTTTGCTGTACAGCAGAAATTAACATAGCATTGTAAATCATCTATAGTTCAATTAAAAAATAAATTTAAAAAAAGGGGATGGGACTTCCCTGATGGTCCAGTGGTTAAGACTCTGCACTCCCAATGCAGGGAGCATGGGTTTGATTCCTGGTCAGGGAACTGCCAAAAAAAATTTGGGGGGTGGGGTGAATGGATATTAGGAGGCAGCTAGACATCTTTGCCTTCACACACTACTCAGTTCCCAGAACCAGTGATGCTTTCTTTCCCTTCTGGGTCATCCCTCATGTTGTTCCTTAGTTTTCCATCTCTTTGCCTGGTGTGGAAGATTGGATTTCTCAAAGAGCACCACACAAATATTTATTTCATCTCACATGGACTCCAAAGTCTTTGACACTCCTCAGAAGTGACGCTGGGTGACTTCCAAGATTAGGTCATAAAAAGGATATAGGTTTCTCCTAACTGCATCGTTTTGGAATTCTTGCTCAGGGGACCAGCCATCCTATTTTGAGGAAATCCAAACTAGCCCAAGCAGAGACCACATAGAGAGGAACTGAGGCCCCCAGTCAACAGCCAGCATCAACCACAAGACAAGTGAGCGAACCAGCCTTCAGATGATGCCAGCCCCAGCCGTAGAGCCTTCCAGCCGAGGCCCCAGACACCATGGAACAGAAACAAGGTATCCCCATTGTGCCTTGTCTGAATTCCAGACCCACAGCATCTGTGAGCATAAAAGATATGGGCATGGGTTTAAGCCAGTATGTTTGGTGGTAATTTGTTCAACAGTCATGATAACTAGAACATGTGGCTATCTCCTTCTTTTCCTCTAGGATTCAACTTAGATGTCAGATGTGACCCTTTCCACAGTCTTTGCTGAAACCAACCTCTCTGTTCTCACAAGTGTGTCTTAGGCACCCTCCTCTGTGTTTCCACAGGCTGTGATGTCATTGTGACTTGCCTTATTTAGCTAGTGTTTCCTTATTTAGCTAAATAAGACACTCTATTGGTGAGTGAATGAATGAAAGAAAAAGTGAATGATGTTCTTCTTTGTTGGCCTCTTATTCCTCTAGGAATGCCTTTATTATCTTGGGTCTCACTGCCAAGGAATAGTATGGAATTAACTGATACTGGCCAGTAGAGATTTACAGAGTAATGTCATCCTCGAGATGTTTGTTTGTATTTTACTTGGAGTCTCAAAACTTTTAAGACCCAGTGAATGGATTTTTAAAATCTTACCCCTGGAAATAAATAAGTAAATAAATAAATAAATAGTCTTACCCCGAATCTGAAAGTTCTCCAGTCTATACCGTCTCAATGAATATTATCTTCAGACACTGAATGGTTCTTGGCAGTAACCTGGGTCACCCTCCCACCTCCACCTTCCTTTCCCTCACTCCCCACACTCAACCCCTCAATGAGTTCTGTCAATTCTACCTCCAAAATGTATACCAAATCTGCCCAGTTTTTTTTTTTTTTTTGGTCCCTGTTTAAAACCATTCTCTTGCTTGGATAACTGCAATGGCCTCATACCTGGTCTTTCACCTCCCACCACAGCCAGCTGTTTCTTCAAACAGAAGGCAGTGTAAGAATGCCTCTCTTAAGGCATTCATTTTTTCCCAAAACAATGATTTAGTGTTTTGCACAAATGATCTATGTTTTATAAAAAGTTAGGAGATTTGAAAAAACGTACTCAAAGAGAACAAGAAATCACCCCTTGGAATATGTTTTCTACAGTAAATGTGTAGTGAACATTCTTCCACACAATGCAGTAGGTGTATATATTTGGTCTGTTGAACAAGGATGCAAGGCAAAACCAATCTCATTCTTTTTAATTTTAAAATATTTTTTATTTACTTATTTATTGGCTGCGTTGGGTCTTCGTTGCTGTGCACAGGCTTTCTCTAGTTGTGGTGAGTGGGGGGGGTTACTCTTTGTTGTGGTGTGTGGGCTTCTCATTGTGGTGGCTTCTCTTGTGGTGGAGCACAGGCTCTGGGTGCACAGGCTTCAGTAGTTGCAGCGCGCAGGCTCAGTAGTTGCAGCATGCGGGCCCTAGAGCGCGTGGGCTTCAGTAGTTGCAGTGCATGGGCTCAGTAGTTGCAGCGCATGGGCTCAGTAGTTGCGGCATGCGAGCTCTAGAGCACAGGCTCAGTCGTTGTGGTGCACGGGCTTAGTTGCTGCATGGCATGTGGGATCTTCCCGGACCAGGGATCAAACCCATGTCCCCTGCATTGGCAGGCAGATTCTTAACCACTGTGCCACCAGGGAAGTCCCTCATTCTTTTTTAAATACATGAGTCTACCCAACGAGAATACAAGTTACATGAGAGGAAGCAGCTTGTCTGTTTTTGTTCCCTGATATGTCCCTAGAGCCAGATAAGGGCCTGGCATATAGAAGGTCCTCAATAAATATTCAATATTGGTTGAATAAATAAATTATTACTATGCAAATAACTATCCATGGCACAACCAATATTTATATTTGATACATTTTCTTTCATGGACAGTTAGGTGTTTTTCATGGAGTTTTAATTGCCTTCCCCCAACTTGTGTTGTCTGCCTTGACTGTATTCTTACATTCCTCAGCTTCCCCAGGATTGTGTGAAATCCCTGGAATGTCCTGTCCTGCAGAAACCCCTCTCTTGGGAGGCTCCTCCCTACTGCTCCAACCTGGAATGATATTCTTTTTTTTTTGCGATACGCGGGCCTCTCACTGTTGTGGCCTCTCCCGTTGCAGCGCACAGACTCCGGATGCGCAGGCTCAGTGGCCATGGCTCACGGGTCCAGCCGCTCCACAGCATGTGGGATCTTCCCAGACCGGGGCACGAACCCGTGTCCACTGCATCGGCAGGCGGACTCTCAACCACTGCACCACCAGGGAAGCCCTGGAATGATATTCTTTAGGCTCAGGGCACAATTCCATTCTGGAACTCCCCATCTGAATTCCATGCCTTCCCTCTTCTGGGGTTACTTCCTTGTTTCGATGGAGAATAAGCTCCAGAAACATTCTAAGAAAGTGTATGGAGAAGGACAGTATCTCTACGTTTTTCTGGGGAAAGAGATGTGACCTCTGCTTACCCTTGGAACTCATCCTGGACCCCCTCCTCACCATTCCACCTGCTCCCCTTTCTAGTGCTTCCACTCGCCACGCCCTTCTGTCCCTCAGGCCTTTGCACTTGCTCTTCTTGCTGGACGCTCTTTCTCCAGCTCATCCCAGGGGGACCCTTCTCATCTTTCAGGCCTCAGGTTGCATGTTCCCTCCTTAAGGAGCCCTGCTCTGAACGATGTACCTAACGGAGACCTTTCCCTCCACTCCGGTCTCTCTCCGTCGCCTCCCTCCATTGATTTCCTTTGTAGCATGTATCCTAACTGGCAAGTATATTGTCTGTGTCTTGCTTGCTCACTGGATGTCTCCCACACTAGAATAGCAGCTCCACGTGTGTCCTGTTCACTGTTGTATCCTCCTGCTGGATGTGGTGCCAGGTAAACAGCAGGTGCTCAGTAACTATTTGCCACATGAAGGAATGGATGAACAGTGCTGCTGTGTGACCTGCTGGCTAAGCTTTATCTGTAGAACGAGGATGATAGTGGTATCCACCACATAGTGTAGTAAGAATTTAAAGGAAATAAGGGGCTTCCCTGGTGGCGCAGTGGTTGAGAGTCCGCCTGCCGATGCAGGGGACACGGGTTCGTGCCACGGTCCGGGAAGATTCCACATGCCGCAGAGCAGCTGGGCCCGTGAGCCATGGCCGCTGAGCCTGTGCGTCCGGAGCCTGTGCTCCGCAATGGGAGAGGCCGCAACAGTGAGAGGCCCGAGTACCGCAAAAAAAAAAAAAAAAAAAAAAAAAAAATTAAATGAAATAAGGAATACGTTAAAAAAAATGATGATCTGCATATAGTTAGACCTTGACAGTTACTATTCTCTTTTATTTCTCTGGCCCTGAATTCTAGGCTCAACTCTGACCCTGCTTGGGCAAACCTGAGCTAATCACAGAACCTCTTGGGCTGCCAGAATTTATTCAGTCAGGCACTTATTGAGTTGCCTACACACTGTTCTAGTGCTGGAGATACGGTGATAAACAAGATAAACAAAAACTCTTGCTCTCATGGAACTTACATTCCAAGATGTCCGATGGCCTGGATACTTTCTCTGATATTCTGGGTCACTTAGGAATTGGAATCATCTGACTGAGTTTTGATTGGAGGAGGGGTTGAGGACTGGCCTTGTCTGACGAGTTGGCAGGTCTCCTCCGACTGTGCGTGTTTGAAATTGAGTTTGCTTGATACGGCGCAATGTCTGATGATCTGAGAGCACGTCACAATTCGAGGAGTCGGCTGACTGCCAGCAAAGCCTTCTGCCCAGAGGGTCTTGCGATGGGTTGCGGGGAAGAGAGCAGCCCAGGTGGTGAAAACAGCCAAGCGGCCCCACCTGCCTTGAGATAACATTTCTTCTGATTTCCCACAGCAAACCTTTCTGTATCCTTCTTGCTGGAAAAGAAAACCAGATTTCTTATTGAAATGCACTCTTCTTGGGCCAAAGGAAAGTGCTGTGTTCATAGGTGTGTGTGTGGTAGATGCTAATATGGTCCTCTCCGACTTGCCCCTAATTTTCAGATGAAGAAATGGAGGCCCAGAGAATTTAAGTGACGTGCCCATGATTGAAACGGGACTAGAACCCAGGCTTCTGGATTTCTGACTCAGTGCTCTGACCCTACAATCTTAGACAACAATACTTTCACTAGTTTCCATATACAGGCAGACCTCATTTTATTGCACTTTGTACAATACTTTACAAATATTGCATTTTTTACAAAGAGAACGTTTGTGGCAGCCCTGTGTGTCAAGCAACTTTCCCAGAGCCATTTTCCCAACAGCATTTGCTCACTTCGTGTCCCTGTGTCACATTTTGGTAATTCTTGAAATATTTCAAACTTTTATTATTATATTTGTTATGTTGACTGTGATCAGCGATCTTTTGCGTTACTACCACAAGAAGATTACAACTCGATGAGGGCTCAGATGATAGCATTTTTTAGCAATAAAGTACTTTTAATTAAGGTATGTACATTGGTTTTTTTTAACATGCAATGCAATTACATACTTAATAGACTATAGTATAGTGCAAACACAACTTTTATATGCACTGGGAAACCAAAAAATTTGTGTGACTCTCTTTATTAGGATATTCACTTTATTGAGGTGGTCTGGAACCGAGCCTGTAATATCCCAAGGTGTGCCTGTATCAGTCCCAGGGAAGGGCTCTGATTGGTTCTGCTGGGGTCATGTACCTACCCCTTGGAGCAATCACTGTTGCTAAGGGGATGGGGTGATGTGATTGGTCATGCCAGGGGGTGTGGGCATATTGCCAGATGAAGGCAGATGGGAAAGCTTTCCAGGGTGCCCAAAATGCGTGCTCTCCCAGTCCACCACAGGCAATAAAAACTTTCGTCTCCAAATCTCACTCATTCTTGCTTGGCTTTCAGCTTCAGCTCAGTGCCCTGACTCAGAGCCTAACACTTAACTTCCTGCCAGGAGGTGACTTCAGCTCTGGGGAGAAGCAAGCCCATTGTGTTTGCTTGGATCGATTGATAAGAGAAATTACCAAGGATGTTCTTTTCTGACATTTGCCAGGGGCAAAGTTTTCTATAAGGAGGAATGAGAACTAGCCGTAAGTCCCAGGAGACTGATTATGGGCCCAGAATCTGAATCCCAGGTCTGGAATGCAATTTGATACATGACCTTGAATTTACTGTAGATTGAGTTCATAAGCTATTCAACAAATTAATCGATCAACAAATCTAAAATGTTTTCGACAATAAACAGAAACGTGAATTATTTAAATAATATGCTAAATATGGAAACTTTCAGTGGACAGAAAAAAGGAGGTTTGGATTTAGTTGCTGAGAGAGTCCCTGCAGGATCCCTTGGGGACATGTGTCATAGTGTTTGATCCTTGATCTGACAGATTAGGAAAGCTTCAGGCAGGGGACTCTCACTGTACAAAAACCTCTTAATGGAGTCTTGTTGAGAGGACAGGAAGAGAGGAGCATACGATGTATCTGAAATATCACTTTGGGAGAGTCAGTCTTGTTGAATTTGTGTTAATGTAACAATAGCCCTCAAACTGGTATTGTGTCAAAGATTAAGTAGAGAGGTGTTATGGACTAAATTGCATTCCCCCCAAATTCATAGGATGAAATCCTAACCTCCAGTCCTTTAGAATGTAACTATATTTGGAGATAGAACTTTTAAAGAGATAATTAAGGTTAAATGGGGTCACAAAGGTGGGGCCCTAATCCAATGTAACTGTTGTCTTTATAAGAAGAGGAAGGAACACCTGGGTTGCACAGGAACAGAGAAAAGACCGTGTGAGGCAGCAAGAGGGCAGCCGTCTACCAGCCAGGGAGGGGGGCCTCCGAGGAAGCCGCCCCTTTGGCACCTTGATCTTGGACTTCTAGGCTCCAGAACTGTGAGAAAATAAATTTCTGTCATTCAAGCCACCCAGTCTGTGGTATTCTGTTATGGCAGCCCTAAAGAAGTACAAGAGAGAACCAGCAGGAAGGCAAAGGTGGTTTCAAAGAGGATGGAAGAGGGCTTCCCTGGTGGCGCAGTGGTTGGGGGGTCCGCCTGCCGATGCAGGGGACGCGGGTTCGTTCCCCGGTCTGGGAAGATCCCACATCCCGCGGAGAGGCTGGACCCGTGAGCCGTGGCGGCCATGCACGTCCGGAGCCTGTGCTCCGCGACGGGAGGGGCCGCAGCGAGAGGCCTGCGTACTGCAAAAAAAAAAAAAAAAAAAAAAAAGGATGGAAGAGACTGAGCTATATGGACAGTGATAATGAGAGTGCTGGAGTGAGACTGCTAAGTTACAGCCATGACAGGTGAGTGTCCTTCAGGTCTGTGAAACTAGAACCTTCCGGGTACCTTCCTAGACAAGAATCGTTTGCATCTTTTTTTTTTTTTTTTTTAATATTTATTTATTTGGCTGTGCCAGGTCTTAGTTTAGTGGCAGCATGCAGGACCTTTGTTGTGGCATCCGGGATCTTTTTTTTTTTACTTGTGGCATGCGAACTCTTAGTTGCGGCATGTGGGATCTAGTTCCCTGACCAGGCATCGAACCTAGGCCCCCTGCATTGGAAGCACGGAGTCTTAGCCACTGGACCACCAGGGAAGTCCCAAGAACCGTTTGCATCTTATCAGTCTTCTACAAGTTGACATTCTTGAGACCTAATGAATACCAAGTAACAAGTCAGACTTTGTCACATTGTCCTAGAGCAGAGTTCGTCATCAGTGGAACTATCGCCATTTCGGACTGGACGATTCTATGTTGTGTGGGCCGTCCTGTGCCTCATGAGATGTTTAGCAGCATCTCTGACCTCTACCCGGTAGATGGTAGTAGTATCTGCTCCCCCATCCACTTGTGACAATCAAAATGCTTCTAGACAAAATGCTTCTTGCCAAATGTTCCTTGGTGGTAGGTGGGCAAAACTGTCCCTAGTTGAGAACCACTGTCCTAGTATAACTTTGAATCAAAGGCCCAAAGCCATCTTTTTGCCTGACTTCCAAGTTTTAGATAACTGTCATTAATAGTATTCATATTTCTGCCCCTCCCTATTGGTATGACTTTGGTCTGTTTTTTAACCTGAGTTTCTGTTTCTTTAGCTGTAAAACCAAGGAACACACCTTTACCTCAGAGTTTTGTGTGATTAAGTGAAACTGTATGTGCAAAACAAAGACATCATCTAACCCTTGTCCTGCACTAGCCTCATGATTGGCCATGTCCACACACCTGTGGCCCCAGAGGGCTGAGAGCTCCCCTGGGACCACTTTGGCTGGTGGAGCACAGACATCCAGTCCCAAATTCAGGAGATAACAGGCCCGTATGGATCACTGAGAAGCCAGGGCCCAGCAGCTGATCTGGGCACCTCTCCTCACTGCTGCAGGCGGGGCAGAGGAGTGGGGTCGTCTTGACGAGACTTAGGTGAGGAACGGGGAGTGGCTGGCTACCCACCCTTCTTTACCCTTGGCCATCGTGGTGTTGCCCACTCTCCTCCCCCTAACATGACGCTGTTGTCAACCCCTCCATTGCTTTCTGCGAGGACTCTGGCCCTGCCTGTTCCTCTCTCCTCTGGCTTAGGCAATCAAGAGTACCACAATAGGGGGCAGGAATTCCATATGGAAGTGTAACTGGTATCTTTGTTGCTATCCTTGCACTTCTGGTTTTCGGAGGTGAGCTTGTTGATCAACTGAATTGAATTTATGTGTGTGTTTTTAAAAAATTTTTATTGGAGTGTAGTTGATTTACAATGTTGTGTTAGTTTCAGGTGTACAGCAAAGTGAATCAGTTATACACATACATATATCCACTCTTTTTTAGATTCTTTTCCCATTTAGACCATTACAGAGTATTGAAAAGAGTTCCGTGTACTTATAGAGTAGGTCCTTATTAGTTATCTATTTTATATATAGTAGTGTGTATATGTCAATCCCAATCTTCCAATTTATCCCTCCCCACCGTACGTGTGTATTGTTAACATATTTTAATACTTTGGTAGGATTTGAGGGGAAAGGGGCTTTTGTGGTCCCAGGCCCCCTCCCTGAAGGAGGAGACAAGGGATTACCTAGGAAGCCACTCTCAGACTAGCCCAGCTCCCTCCGTGGGACACCTCGGGACTCCATCGTCCAGCAAAGGGGCCCGTGCGCATGGGGCCCTGGGACTGGGGAAGGGGTTATGTTACGGTTTCTGTCTTCTTTTTCTTTTCTTTTTTTTTAAGCTGCTAAATGTGTGGTAATTTTTTTTTTTTGCAGGGGGTAGTGGTTCAGAACTGGTTCATCCTGAGGTGATAGAACCCTCTCCCATCTGTGGGGACAACTGCTCCCCATTCCCAGAGTATAGAGCACCGACAGGTGCAGCCTGGGCTTAAGGGTCTCTCTGGAGTGAAATGACACTACCTCCAGGGAAAAGGAGAACTGAGTCAGAGCATTTGGTGAGCGCCTTCTCTCCAAGCTCTTCAGCTCCGCTTCTCATTCCCGCAGTACCTCACTACCTGAGTGGAAGCCATACGAACTAATATACACAAGCTATTAATTATAGGAAGCACTCTGAATTATCATATTAGTGAACCAACCTGTGTGAATCATGACTTGTCAGCTCATATGCTGCACCGGGCTGTAGGTAGGCCCTGGGAGACGGGGAGTGCTCAGGTCAAGGGCAAGGCAACTGGTCCTAGATCCACGGCACCATCTGCTGACCCTGGGCAAGAAGACCCTTAATCTCCCTGGATTTCAATTGCCTCACGAATAAAATTGTGAGAATCACGTACTGGAATTTTTTTAAGAAGTGGGGGTAGGACCTCTGAGCAGTGATGTTCTGGGTGGGAACTCAGGCTCATTTCTTGTAGAAACGGTGCAGCTGGGTGGCCCACTATTCACCATTTAACAAATGTTTAATGAAGCCCCACTGTGTGCCGGCACTGTTTTAGGGGCTGATGATACAACGGTGAGCAAAACAGGCAAAAATCTCTTCCGTCTTGTATTCTATTGTGGAGAGACTGACGATAAACCAAATAAATTAAATAAGGTGTCAGTTGGTGATAGGTGGTATGGAGAAAAATAAAGCAAGGAAGACGGAGAGGAAGCGTAGTGGCCAGCCCCAGATGGTCCTCCAAGGATCCCCCCTGGTATTCACACGCTTGTGTGGTTCCTTCCACATTGTACCGCGTTGTACCAGGGTTAGTCTGTGTGAGCGATAGGATGTGGCAGAAGTGATGGAATGTCGTGCCTGAGATTAGGTCTTAGAAGACTGTGACTTGCTTCTTGGACTCACTCTCGGATCACTTACTCTGGGGAAACTGGTGGCCATACTTTGAGGACAGTCAGGCAGCATACGAAGAGGCCTACATGGCCAGGAGGTGAGTTACCCAGTCAAAAGCCAGTGAGGAAAGGGGTTTGCCAACAGACTACAACTTCACGTGAGACCCTGGACCAGAGCTCGGAGGAAGCCTTTTCCTCAGTGCTCTAGAGTTGAGAACGTAGACTGAATGTACTTTCTGCATGGCTCCCATGACTAGGCCCTGTGCTAAGTAGTATATGTCTACTATCTCACCTAATTCTCCTAACAGCCATACTGAGTGTACTATTATTGTCTCCGTTTTACAGACCAAGGCTCAGAGGCTAATTCATATGCCCAAATCCTCCAGCCAGGAAGTGTCTGAGCTGGGACTCACACTTGGGTCCTTAGGCTCTCATGATCTTGCACCTCTCCTTCGCTCTTTTCAGACCAGGCTCGTGATGTAACACGAACGCCCTTTTCCCTTCCTTGTTTTATCTCTTGTCCTCCAAATCATTCCTAAATATTGACATTTATTGAGCCCTCTGGCCCCCGGGCCACAGTCGTCCCTCTATTTCACCTCTGCAGTGTCAAAGGGTGGCTCCAGTATAAACGAGGATGATGGTCTATCCCACTCCAGGTTCATAGTTCCTGAAATCTTGTAAGAACATTTAACAGGAGATCTACCCTCTTGACAAAGTTTAAGTGCACGATACAGTATATATATATTTTTTATATATATATTTTTATTTTTGGCCGTGCTGTGTGGCATGCGGGATCTTAGTTCCCCGACCAGGGATCGCTCCCACGCCCCCTGCATTGGGAGCGCAGAGTCTTAACCACTGGACCTCCAGGGAAGTCTCACGATACAGTATTGTTAACTATAGGCACAGCAGGTCTCTAGAACTTATCTTGCGTAGGGGACACTCATACCTGTTAAATAGCAGCTCCCCATTCTCCCCTCACAGGTCAGGTTCGGCTCCAGCCCCCTGTGTCCCCTATAAAGGATATAAACTTCCTGCATTTCCTTAATTCTGGAACTTGCTCTCTGGTGCCATTGCGTGCTCCTCCTTTCTTACTGTTTTTATGTAGCTTCCTTTTGTATTAGAGAGGTATCTAATTATTAAGATAATGAGAGGTGGGATCTCTCACTTCTCAGGTTTTTGCTCCATAGGCTATGAGGCACGTTGGTTCTCCTGCTGGGAAAACGGAGATTTCAATGTAGGGCACACACCCAAATGCTGTAGGGGCCAGGTAGTTACTGGAAATGAGCAGCAGGCCCTATGGAACACATGGCCATCTTGGAGTGCCTTTCTGTTTCCTGTGCTGCTGGAGACACAGGCATAAGCACGATTTCACTTTTCTCAACACTGATCTGAAAAAGCCACAGCACAAGCAGGATGATAAGCGGCAACTGTCATGGGCTCTGTGCTGTGGTGATAGTGGGGTGGGCTGGGGAGGACTGTGGAACGCAGAGAAAATGTTTATGTAAGGTGTGGCTGCAACTCAGGACGGCTGAATAGCATCCCTTGGGAATGCAGGCCTACTGTGTACATATATTCCAACAGAAGACCACCATCTTGGGTGATTTGGGTATATAAAATTGACTAACATGTTTTCCTTTTTTTAATTGGAGTATAGTTGATTTAGAATATTGTGTTAGTTTCAGGTGTACAGCCAAGTGATTCAATTATATATATATATATTTTTTCAGATTATTTTCCATTATATGTTATTATAAGATATTGAATATAGTCCCCTGTGTTATACAGTAAATCCTTGTTGTTTATGTATACAAGTGTGTGTCTGTTAATCCCATACTCCTAATGTATCCCCCCACTCTTTCCCCTTTGGTAATCATAAGTTTGTTTTCTATGAAAATTGACTAATTTTTAATTTTTGAAAAATAATTGAAAAATACTGTATAGGTCAGTATAATGCAAGTCAAACAAAACATTTACGGGCTCATTCGGGGTTCTAAACCTTGGCTGCAGGTTAGGGTCACCTGGGGAGCTTTTAAAAGTGCTGATACCAAATCACACCCCCAGCCAATTAAGTCAGAATCTTGGGAGGCAGGATGAGTCATCAGTATTTTTCAAAATGTCCCAGGTGATTCCAACGTGCAGTTAAGGTTCAGAACTACTGGGTTTGATGACCATCAGATTGTGACCTCTCATTTCTAAGGGCATGTTTTGGCGGGAGGCTGTTATGAGTGATCTGCTCCACCTGGGCCTTTTCTAGCATTCATTGGCAGGGGTGCTAGATCACCAGATGTCAGGTGCCCTGGATGGGACGTCCAAAGGCAAACACTAGATGCTCCCCTGTTCTGTTTCTCTTGAGGGCCCCAAGTCTTTGTCATGAAATGTGGGTTTTTATGGTGATGGCAGAAGAGGTCCCTGAGAAACTCATATGTTGTTTTACCTTAAATGGGTGCAAAGCCTCTTTTCATGGTGCACACTATCTGATTTAACATCTTGTCCTGGGTACAATTTCTTATTCAGTCACCTGGGTATACTGTCTATATGTTATATGATCATGACTATATGTCATGCACGTGCAGTCACATTGCAACCATGTGACAATGCCCGGTGGGTAGGTATGCACAAAAAATCATCTTCAAGGTCTCAGGACTGAGTAGGGCGGGCCTCCCCAGATACCATGGTATTATGGTGGTATTAACCATGGTGGGCAAATGGCAGTTCTGATATTCCTTCCCCCCTCCTCAGGTGGAGGTATTTCCCACAATCCCAACCTTGACTCTGCTGTCTTGTCTCTCTTGAATCGCTTACTTTGGCTTGCACACTCATACCTCTTAAATCTCTGCCAAGAATTCTTATTCTCTGCTGAGTTCCAAGCCCATATTTCCAACAGTCAACATTTCCACCTGAATGTCTTATAGGAACCATGGACTCAATGGTTAAATAATAAATCCTGAATTTATTATTATTTTCAATAAATTTGTTACCCACTCTCCATTTGCTTTGTTTTTTGCTTTTTTTTTTTTTTTAAGGAATTTACTGAAAGGACACACAAATGAAGAATTGATAAACCAGAAGTAAGGAGGATAGGAGCCCAGGAAACTTGTTGATTCACAGCCTCAGATACACATGGGTAGCCTTTTAAGACGCTGTCTTTGGATGACTCATTTACAAGTACCTCCAGTCCCCATGTGTTTCTGCTCAAGATTCAAATTCCTGAGCGAGATGAGCTGGTTGGCCTATCTTGGGTCATGTGCTCACCCCTGACTTTAACTCAGGTGGGTGGAGCCTGTGGTTGGAAACCCACCAGAAACAGACGAAATGGGATAGGTGCAGGTCCAGCAGGGTGCTGTTACTAAGAGAAGGAGAAGAACTTCCAAGGAGGGGAAAAAAGATTTTATAAAAACTGTCCTCATCTTATTAATTTAAACATTATGGGGACTTCCCTGGTGGTGCAGTGGTTAAGAATCCACCTGCTGATGCAGGGGACACGGGTTCAAGCCCTGGTCCGGGAAGATCCCACATGACGTGGAGCAACTAAGCCCGTGCGCCACAACTACTGAACCTGCATTCGAGAGCCCACGAGCCACAACTACTGAAGCCTACGTGCCTAAAACCCGTGCTCTGCAACAAGAGAAGCCACCGCAATGAGAAGCCCGCGTACTGCAACAAAGAATACACCCTGCTCATCACAAATAGAGAAAGCCTGCGCACAGCAATGAAGACCCAACGCAGCCAAAAAAAAAAAAAATAATAAAAATAAATAAAAAGATAAACATTAGGAAATGCATTTGTGAAAAGCCAAATAATGAGGAATGTAGACTAATACCTTACTCCTCATCTTACTCTCATCCCCAGAGGTAAGTACTACCAAGTTATGGTGTTTTTTATAGACATTTTTGGTACATTTAGATACTGTAAATATATATGTAAACTTGCATGTATATACACATTAATATAACTATTTTTAAATGAATATGATGTACTGACTTCACTTAATTTACAGATCTTTACCATTTCAAAACTTACAGCTCTACCTCATTTCTACTTTTACAAGTAAAGTAATTCATGGGCAACATTAACTTAAGCAGTTCAGAAGTTTATAAAATGAAAAGTAAAAATTTCCCTCCTTCTAATCCACATTTTCCTAAATTCCTAGTGCTGTTTCCCAGAGGTGACCACTGTTAAGTTTCTTTTGTATCAGAAGAAATACTTTAAGGTAAACAAGTAGGGCCTATTTCTAGGACCGCTCCCTTTCTTTATCCCAACAACATTACAATGCTGATTATCATGTTTTTCAGCCCATTTCCATAAATAGAGCAAAATCAATAGTATCAATGGATGGATGGATGATTGCCAAGATTTTTAAGAAATGTAGTACTTGTTAAGTTACTGTCAGTAAACTTTCTCCATCTTCTAAACTTCCTGACTCCCCAAGTATATATTTTTTCGTATAACAGAGGCCATGCCAATTTTAAAATCAACATTTTATAGATATCCTTGCTGCTTATAAATCTGATATAGAAACTGGTGTTCAAAGATCTTCTACATTATTCTGCTAATAGGAAGGAAACAAACTAGAAGCTGGTTTGTCAAAATCCAGTTAAGTATCTCTCTCTGGACCAGAAAATGCAGTATTACATAAGTAATTCTTGGGGAGATAGATATTTGCAGTTTTTTTTCTTGTTTGAAGTCTGGGGGAATACTTTTCTTCTCATAAAATATTTTACAGATAGAGAGGAAGTTAGAATTGACTGATACAAGCCTTCTTATACTACTGGCCATTTAGAAACAGCTACATAAGCAGTAAAGAGGGGCGTCAGCTGGTGTGTTCCCACTAAGCAGTTTTGGGGGCGAAAGGTTATCTTGTCTTCAGATGGGCACACAAAGCAGGGCTGGCTCTCCCCTCTTCATTGGGCTCCAAGCAGGACATTCTGGAGGCACCGTGGCCTGCTTCTCTGATTTTTTCCCATCAAATGGAAGAATTTATATGAATGCAGAGGGATCCCCATTCCCCTGCACATGCGAAGTACTCCCCTGCTCCCCAAGACCATGAGGAAAAGCAGAAGGGAAAGTGGAAAGATATAGAGTGTAATTATTCTGTGCTGGCTCTGGGACAGCTAAATACTTGATGTTCTGACCTGTAAACAAAGTATGGAGCTGTTTCTTGTGTGCAGCCTGTGCTCATTCTAGACTCTGTTCAGTTTTTCTAATTGAACTTCAGAGACTAATGCCATATAAACTTGTCATTGAATGGCACATGGCTGCTTCTCAACCAACTGTCCCACCTCCAAAGCATGGGACTACTGCTAAAAAGGCAACTTAGTAGTAATTGTTCTTTGTGTATCAATTCTGTTGAATAATCTGGAGGTAATTATTATCAGAAATGGGCAGAATTTTATTCAGTTGCCTGTGTTGAAAGCAAAGAGGGGGTCTCTAAGATTATTCTGTGGGGAAGACTTAGAAGTCCCATCTGCCAAGGCACTGCCTTGGTCCAAAATGTGGAGGGGCGATGTCCCCCTGCTGCTATGTTCTTCTTGAGGGAATGTGGGTTTCCCTTTTGTGGAAGTTGGGCTCCTCTTGCTATCAACACTAGTTCTTTCCTCCTTCACCTCCCCTGCAATCAGACCCTCTCTGAATATGTAGTCAATCCCCATTTTTTGGTCCAAGATTAAAACCTAAGCTCAGAACCGGGTATTGCACGCAGTATATACATTTGCTTAACCAACACTTGCTGATTTAACTGGAAAGAATTCACAGTTATAGTAGAAACCTTCGAATTGGAGTCAAGCAATTGGGAGTTCCTCTTTATTTTGTTTCATTCCAGCCTGCAGGGCCAGGTGAAAGCATAGCTAAAAGTGATGTAGCCCAGGTGTGTAATCAGAACTGCAGGTACGCGGAACTGACTGTCAAACTTAAAGGGCAGGATGAAGAGAAAATGAGATGATAAATGGATATGTCTGTTAGCTAGGCGTTTGCAATGGGGGATACAATCTATTGTATAGAATTGACAGGGGAGAGCAGTCAAGGGTCTCTTCTGGTGGGTGTTCTGACATGGTGGCCTGAGGGAGTGATGAAGGGCCCATCACTTATACACTCTGTCTTCTCATAAATTCCTATGGTATGTTTTTAATAATTCATATAATAGACAGGAAATCATTAAGAATATAGAAGACCTGAACAATACTATCAAACAACCAGACCTAATTGACATTTATAGAACATTCTACCCAATAACAGCAGAATAAACATTCTTCTCAAGTGTTCAAGGAACATTTACCAAGATGGACCATATTCTGGGCCATGAAATAAGTCCCAATAAATTTGAAAGAATTATGTCATACAAAGTATATTCTCTGATCACAATGGAATTAAATTAGAACTTAACAACAGGAAAATTCTTAAAGTCCCCAAATATTTGCAAACTAAATAATACATTTAAAAGTAGCCTATGGATCAGAGAAGAAATCAAAAGGGAACAGGAAATATTTTGAACTGAATTAAAAAGTCACCCCATATCAAAATTTATGAGATGCTACTAAAACAATATCTAGAAAAAAATTTACAGCACTAAAATTCTGTATTAGAAAAGATTTCGGATCAGTGACCTTAGTTTCTATCTTAAGAAGCCAAAAGAAGAGCACATTAAACCCAAAGCAAGCAGAAGAAAGGAAATAATATACATTTAAATTTTTTTATTTTTTATTGAAATGTAACTGACATGTAATATTTTAGTTTTAGGTATGCAACATAGTTTGATATATATTTTGAAATAATTACCACTATGTGTTAATATCAGTCACCTCACAGTTACCATTTTTTTTCCCTTTTGACAGAACTTTTAAATCCTATTTCCTTGCAACTTTCAAATATACAGTATAGTATTGTATATTTGACTGTAGTATATTGTATATTTGTCACCATGCTGTACATTACATCCCCAGATTGTATTTATCTTACAACTGGAAGTTTATACCTTTTGATCCCCTCTACCCATTTCACAGTACATACTTATAGTACAATATTACTGTCTATGTTTAATAAACTTTACATTAAATCTCTATGGCTATGTTAGTACTCGTTACAAGTTTGTGCTCTTAAGCATCCTAAATCTTATCCCCGTATCCCCCCATCCCGTTAACCACTGTTTTACTTTTTTTTTTTTTTTTACTGTGTTTTTTTTTTTTTTTTACATTCCACATATAAGTGATGTTATGTAACATGTACTTGTCTTTCTCTGTCTGGCTTATCTCACTTAGCAAAATGTGCTTAAGGTCCATCCATGTTGTCACAAGAATGCCGGATATCCTCCTTTCTCATGGCTAAATAATACTACATTGTGTATATATCACATCTTTGGGTTTTCATTTCCTTTGGGTATATTCCCAGAAGTATTGGAATTGCTGGATTGTGTGGTAGGTCTATTTTTAATTTTTTGAGGAACTTCCATATTGTTTTCCACAGTGGTTGGACCAATTTACATTCCCATCAACAGTGTCTAAGAGTTTCCTTTTCACCACATCCTCTTCAGCACCTGTGGTCACTTGTCTTCTTCATGACAGCCATTCTAACAGGTGTGAGGTGAGTTGTTTTGTTAACTGATCCTTTTTTTTTTTTTTTTTGGCCACACCGTGCAGCATGTGGGATCTTAGTTCCCCCACCAGGGATTGAACCCACACCTCCTGCATTGGAAGTGCAGAGTCTTAACCACTGCACTGGTAGGGAAGTCCCTCTTATAGTTGTTTTGAATTGCATTGTTTGATGATTAGTGATGTTGAGCACCTTCTCATGTGCCTGTTGGCCATTTTGACATCCTCTTTGGAGAAATGACTATTTAGTTCTACTGCCCAATTTTTTTTTTTTTTTTTTTTTTTTTTTTTGCGTTACGCGGGCCTCTCACTGCTGTGGCCTCTCCCGTTGCGGAGCACAGGCTCCAGACGCGCAGGCTCAGCGGCCATGGCTCACGGGCCCAGCCGCTCCGTGGCATGTGGGATCTTCCCAGACCGGGGCACGAACCCGTGTCCCCTGCATCAGCAGGCGGACTCCCAACCACTGCGCCACCAGGGAAGGCCCCCATTTTAAAATAAAAGCTTTTTGTTTTTATTGTTGTTATTGTGTTAGTTCTTTATATATTTTGGATATTAACCCTTACCCAATATATGACTTGCAAAATTTTTCTTCCATTCTGAAGGCTGCCTTTTCATTTTGTTAGTAGTGTCTTGGCTATGCAGAAGGTTTGTGTTTGGTGTGTTCCCATGTGTTAATTTTTACTTTTTTTTTTTTTTTTTTTTTGCGGTACGAGGGCCTCTCACTGCTGTGGCCTCTCCCGTTGCGGAGCACAGGCTCCGGACGCGTAGGCTCAGCGGCCATGGCTCACGGGCCCAGCCACTCAGCGGCATGTGGGATCTTCCCAGACCGGGGCACGAACCTGTGTCCCCTGCATCGGCAGGTGGACTCTCAACCACTGCGCCACCAGGGAAGCCCAATTTTTACTTTTGATGTTTGTGCTTTTGGTGTTATGTTCAAAAAATCCTTGTCAAGACCGACATCGATGAGCTTCTTCCCTATGTTTTCTACAGGAGTTTTATGGTATCTAGTCTTATGTTTAAATCTTTGATCCATTTTGAGTTAATTTTTGTGACTGAGGTGAGATAGGGGTTCAGTTTCATTGTTCTGCATGTATTTCTCCAGTTTTTCTACCACCATTTGTTGAAGAGACTATCCTTTCCCCTATAGGGTATTCTTGGCTCCCTTGTTGGATATTAGTTGACCATATATGCCAGGATTGAATTCTGAGCTCTCTATTCTTTTCCACGGGTCTATATGTCAATTTTTGTGCCAGTGTATATTATACTGTTTTATTACTATGGCTGTGCAATGTAGTTTGAAATCAGAGAGTGTGATACATCTGGTTTTGTTCTTTTTTCTCAACATTGCTTTGGCTATTCAAGGTCTTTTGTTGTTCCACAAAAAATTTAGGATGGTTTCTTCTATGTCTGTGAAAAATGCCTTTGTTATTTTGATGGGGATTGTGTTGGATCTGTAGATGGCTTTGGGTAGCATGGCTATTTAAACAATATTAATTCCGCTGATCCATGAACATGGGTTCCCTTTTCCATACATCCTTGCCAGCATTTGTTATCACTTGTATTTTTAGAATAGCTATTCTAACATGTATGAGGTGGTATCTCATTGTAGTTTTGATTTTCATTTTCCTGATGATTAATGATGTTGAGCAACTTTTCATGTACCTGATGGCCTTTTGTATATCTTTGGAAGATATCTATTCAGTTCCTCTGCCCATTTTTAAAATCAGATTTTTTTTGGTTATTCAGTTGTATGAGTTCCTTATGTATTTTGCATATTAATCTCTCAACAGATACATGATTTACAAATATGTTCTCCCATTCTGTGGGTTGCCTTTTCATTTTATTAATGGTTTCCTTTGCTGTACAGAAGCTTTTAATTTTTACTGTTTTAATTGAGATATAATTGAGATTATGTAAATTTCAGGTATACAACATGTTGAATTGATACAATGGTAATAAGTGTAACATTAGCTAATACCTTTATCATGTCACATAATTATCAATTTTTTTGTGGTGGGTATACTTAAGATCTAGTCTCTTATCAAGTTTATCTACAATACAATATCTTTATGTTTAATCACTATATTGTACAGTAGATCTCCAGGATTTATTTATCTAGTAGTTGCAAGTTTGTACATCTAAACAACATCTCTACTGTTTCCCAATCCCCCCCACCCCCAGCCTCTGGTAGCCGTCATTCTATGCTCTGTTTTTACAAGTTAGACTTTTTTAGATTCCGCATGCTAGTGATATCATACAGTGTTTATCTTTCTCTGACTTATTTCAGTTAGCATAATGTCCTCAAGGCAAATTCATATTGTCACTAATAGCAAGATTTCTTTCTTTCTCATGGCTGAACAATATTCCGTTGTATATATGTACCACATCTTCTTAATCCGTTCATCTATCGATGGATCTTAGGTTGTTTCCTTAGCTTGGCTATTGTGAATAATGCTGCAATAAACATGGGAGTTCATATATCTCCTTGATATCCTGTATTCATTTCCTCTGGATATATGCCCAGAAGTGGGATCGTTGAATCATATGGTTTTTTTCGGTTTTTTTTTTTTTTGCGGTACACAGGCCTCTCACTGTTGTGGCCTCTCCCGTCGTGGAGCGCAGGCTCCGGATGCGCAGGCTCAGCGGCCATGGCTCACGGGCCCAGCCGCTCCGCGGCATGTGGGATCTTCCCGGACCGGGGCACGAACCCGCGTCCCCTGCATCAGCAGGCAGACTCTCAACCACTGCGCCACCAGGGAAGCCCTTCCCTGTTGTTTTTTCTTGGAGTTTTATGGTATTATACTTAAGTCTTTGATCCATTTTGAGTTAGCTTTTCTTGAGTGGTGTAAGACAGGGGTCTAGTTTCATTCTTTTACACATGAATATCCAGTTTTCTCAGCACCAATTATTGGAGAGACTGTCTTTCTACAAAGAGTATTCTTGGCTCCTTTGTCCAAGTTGAACATATAAGCATGGGTTTATTTCTGGGCTCTCGATTCTGTTCCATTGGCCTATGTGTCTGTTTTTATGCCAGTATCATACTGTTTTAATTACTACAGCTTTATAATATAGCTTGAAATCAGGGAGCATGATGCCTCCAGCTTTATTCTTCTTTCTCAGGATTGCTTTGACTATTCAGGGTTTTGTGGTTCCATATAAATTTTAGGATTGTGTTTTCCACTTTAAAAAAATGCCATTGGAATCTTGATAGGGATTGCATTTGGATTTGGGTAATATGGACACTTTAACTATATTAACCCTTCCCATCCATGAACATGGGATACCTTTCCATTTATTTGAGTCACCTGTGATTTCTTTCATCAACGTCTTGTAGTTTTCAGAGTAGAGATCTTTTACCTCCTTGGTTCAATTTATTCCTAGGTATTTTATTCTTTTTAAATTTTTATTTATTTATTTATATATCCCCATATCTCCTCCCTCTCCCCACCCCATCCCACCCCTCTAGGTGGTCACTAAGCACTGAGCTGATCTCCACGTGCTAAGAGGCTTCTCCCCACTACCTATCTATTTTACATTTGGTAGTATATATAAGTCCATGCCACTCTCTCACTTTGTCCCAGCTTACCCTTCCCCCTCTCTGTATCCTCAAGTCCATTCTCTATGTCTGCATCTTTATTCCTGTTCTGCCCCTAGGTTCTTTTTTTATGTTTATTTTTAATTTATTTATATTTTCTTATTAGTCATCCATTTTATACACATCAGTATATACATGTCAATCCCAATCTCCCAATTCATCACACCACAACCCCCACCCCTGCCTCTTTCCCCCCTTGATGTACATACATTTTTTCCCTACTTCTCTGTCTCACTTTCTGCTCTGCAAACTGGTTCATCACTACCATTTTCTAGGTTCCACATATATGCGTTAATATACAATGTTTGTTTTTCTCTTTCTGACTTACTTCACTCTGTATGACAGTCTCTAGATGCATCCACGTCTCAACCAATGACCCAAGTTCGTTCCTTTTTAGCTGAGTAATATTCCACTGTATATATGTACCACTTCTTCTTTATCCATTCATCTGTCGATGGGCATTTAGGTTGTTGCCATGACCTGGATATTGTAAATAGTGCTGCAGTGAACGTTGGGGTGCATGTGTCTTTTTGAATTATGGTTTTCTCTGGGTATATGACCAGTAGTGGGATTGCTGGGTTGTATGGAAATTCTATTTTTAGTTCTTTAAGGGACCTCCATACTATTCTCCATAGTGGCTGTATCAATTTACATTCCCACCAACAGTGCAAGAGGGTTCCCTTTTCTCCACACCCTCTCCAGCATTTGTTGTTTGTAGATTTTCTGATGATGTCCATTCTAACTGGTGTGAAGTGATACCTCATTGTAGTTTTGATTTGCATGTCTCTAATAATTAGTGATATTGAGCAGCTTTGCATGTGCTTCTTGGCCATCTGTATGTCTTCTTTGGAGAAAGTCTATTTAGGTCTTCTGCCCATTTTTGTATTGGGTTGTTTGTTTTTTTAATATTGAGCTGCCTGAGCTGTTTATATATTTTGGAGATTAATCCTTTGTCTGATGATTCATTTGCAAATATTTTCTCCCATTCTGAGGGTTGTCTTTTTGTCTTATTTATGGTTTCCTTTGCTGTGCAAAAGCTTTGAAGTTTCATTAGGTCCCATTTGTTTATTTTTGTTTTTATTTCCATTACTCTAGGAGGTGGATCAAAAAATATCTTGCTGTGATTTATGTCAAAGAGTGTTCTTCCTATGTTTTCCTCTAAGAGTTCTATAGTGCCCAGTCTTACATTTAGGTCTCTAATCCATTTTGAGTTGATTTTTGTGTATGGTGTTAGGAAGTGTTCTAATTTTATTCTTTTACAGGTACCTGTCCAGTTTTCCCAGCATCACTTATTAAAGAAGCTGTCTTTTCTCCATTGTATACCCTTGCCTCCTTTGTCATAGATTAGTTGACCATAGGTGCGTGGGTTTATCTCTGGGCTTTCTATCCTGTACCATTGATCTATATTTCTGGTTTTGTGCCAGCACCATATTGTTTTGATTACTGTAGCTTTGTAGTATAGTCTGAAGTCAGGGAGTCTGATTCCTCCAGCTCTGTTTTTTTCCCTCAAGACTGATTTGGGTATTCAGGGTCTTTTGTGTCTCCATACAAATTTTAAGATTTTTTGTTCTAGTTCTGTAAAAAATGCCATTGGTAATTTGATAGGGATTGCATTGAATCTGTAGATTGCTTTGGGTAGTATAATCATTTTCACAATATTGATTCTTCCAATCGAAGAACATGGTATATCTCTCCATCTGATTGTATCATCTTTAATTTCTTTCATCAGTGTCTTATAGTTTTCTGCATACAGGTCTTTTGTCTCCTTAGGTAGGTTTATTCCTACGTATTTTATTCTTTTTGTTACAATGGTAAATGGGAGTGTTTCCTTAATTTCTCTTTCAGATTTTTCATCATTAGTGTATAGGAATGCAATAGATTTCTGTTCATTAATTTTGTATCCTGCAACTTTGCCAAATTCATTGGTTAGCTCTAGTAGTTTTCTGGTGGCATCTTTAGGATTCTCTATATATAATATCATGTCATCTGCAAACAGTGACAGTTTTACTTCTTCTTTTCCAATTTGTATTCCTTTTATTTCTTTTTCTTCTCTGATTGCCTTGGCTAGGACTTCCAAAACTATGTTGAATAATAGTGGTGAGAGTGGACATCCTTGTCTTGTTCCTGATCTTAGAGGAAATGCTTTTAGTTTTTCACCATTGAGAATGATGTTTGCTGTGGGTTTGTCGTATAGGGCCTTTATTATGTTGAGGTAGGCTCCCTCTATGCCCACTTTCTGGAAAGTTTTTATCATAAATGGGTGTTGAATTTTGTCAGAAGCTTTTTCTGCATCTATTGAGATGATCATATATTTTTTTTCTTCAATTTGTTAATATGGTGTATCACATTGATTGATTTGCATATATTGAAGAATCCTTGCATCTTTGGGATAAATCCCACTTGATCATGGTGAATGGTCCTTTTCATGTGCTGTTGGATTCTTTTTGCTAGTATTTTGTTGAGGATTTTTGCATGTATATTCATCAGTGATATTGGTATGTAATTTTATTTTTTTGTAATATCTTTGTCTGGTTTTGGTATCAGGGTGATGGTGGCCTCATAGAATGAGTTTGGGAGTTTTCCTTCCTCTGCAATTTTTTGTTAGAGATGGAGAAGGATGGGTCTTAACTCTTCTCTAAATGTTTGATAGAATTCACCTGTGAAGCCATCTGATCCTGGGCTTTTGTTTGTTGGAAGATTTTTAATCATAGTTTCAATTTCATTACTTGTGATTGGTCTGTTCATATTATCTATTTCTTCTGGGTTCAGTCTTGGAAGGTTGTGCTTTTCTAAGAATTTGTCCATTTCTTCCAGGTTGTCCATTTTATTGGCATAGAGTTGCTTGTAGTAGTCTCTTAGTATGCTTTGTATTTCTGCGGTGTCTGTTGTAACTTCTCCTTTTTCATTTCGAACTTTATTGATTTGAGTCCTCTCCCTCTTTTTCTTGATGAGTCTGGGTAATGGTTTATCAATTTTGGTTGTCTTCTCAAAGAACCAGCTTTTAGGGCTTCCCTGGTGGCGCAGTGGTTGAGAGTCCTCCTGCCAATGCAGGGGACATGGGTTTGTGCCCCAGTCCAGGAAGATCCCACATGCCACGGAGCTGCTGGGCCCGTGAGCCATGGCCACTGAGCCTGCGCGTCTGGAGCCTGTGCTCTGCAACGGGAGAGGCCACAACAGTGAAAGGCCCACGAACTGCAAAAAAAAAAAAAAAAAGAACCATCGTTTAGTTTTATTGATCTTTGCTATTGTTTTGTTTCTATTTCATTTTTTTCTGCTCTGATCTTTATGATTTCTTTCCTTCTGCTAACTTTGGGTTTTGTTTGTTCTTCTTTCTCTAGTTCCTTTTGGTGTAAGATTAGATTGTTTATTTGAGATTTTTCTTGTTTCTTGAGGTAGGCTTGTATAGCTCTAAACTTCTGTCTTAGAACTCCTTTTGCTGCATCCCATAGGTTTTGGGTCATCGTGTTTTCATTGTCATTTGTCTCTAGGTATTTTTTTGATTTCCTCTTTGATTTCTTCAGTGATCTCTTTGTTATTTAGTAACATATTGTTTAGCCTCCATCTGTTTGTGTTTTTTACGTTTTTTTCCCTGTAATTGATTTCTAATCTCATAGCGTTGTGGTCAGGAAAGATGCTTGATATGATTTCAGTTTTCTTAAATTTACTGAGGCTTGATTTGTCACCCAAGATGTGATCTATCCTGGAGAATGTTCTGAGTGCACTTGAGAAAAAAGTGTAATCTGCTGTTTTTGGATGGAATGTCCTATAAATAACAATTAAATCTGTCTGGTCTACCATGTCATTTAAAGCTGTGTTTCCTTATTAATTTTCTGTTTGGATGATCTGTCCGTTGGTGTAAGTGAGGTGTTAAAGTCCCCCACTATTATTGTGTTACTCTCGATTTCTTGTTTTATAGCTGTTAGCAGTTGCCTTATGTATTGAGGTGCTCCTATGTTGGGTGCATATATATTTATAATTGTTATATCTTCTTCTTGGATTGATCCCTTGATCATTACATAGTGTCCTTCCTTGTCTCTTGTAACATTCTTTATTTTATTTTATTTATTTATTTATTCATTATTTTAAAATCTATTTTATCTGATATAAGTATTGCTACTCCAGCTTTCTTTTGATTTCCATTTGCATGGAATACCTTCCTCCATCCCCTCACTTTCAGTCTGTATGTGTCCCTAGGTCTGAAGTGGGTCTCTTGTAGACAGCATATATTTGGGTCTTGTTTTTGTATCCATTCAGCAAGCCTGTGTCTTTTGGTTGGAGCATTTAATCCATTTACATTTAAGGTAATTATCGTTATGTATGTTCCTATTACCATTTTCTTAATTATTTTGGGTTTGTTTTTGTAGGTCCTTTTCTTCTATTGTGTTTCCCACTTAAAGAAGTTCCTTTAGCCTTTGTTGTAGAGGTGGTTTGGTGGTGCTGAATTCTCTTAGCTTTTGCTTGTCTGTAAAGCTGTTGATTTCTCCATCAAATCTGAATGAGATCCTAACTGGGTAGACTAATCTTGGTTGTAGGTTCTTCCCTTTCATCACTTTAAATATATCATGCCACTCCCTTCTAGCTTGTAGAGTTTTTGCTGAGAAATCAGCTATTATCTTTATGGGAGTTCCCCTGTATGTTATTTGTCATTTTTCCCTTGCTGCTTTCAATAATTTTTCTTTGTCATTAATTTTTGCCAGTTTGATTACTATGTGTCTCGGTATGCTTCCCTTTGGGTTTATCCTGTATCAACTCTCTGCATTTCCTGGACTTGGGTGGCTATTTCCTTTCCCATGTTCGGGAATTTTTCGACTATAATCTCTTCAAATATTTTCTCGGGTCTTTCTCTCTCTCTTCTCCTTCTGGGACCCCTATAATGCGAATACTGTTGCGTTTAATGTTGTCCCAGAAGTCTCTTATGCTGTCTTAATTTCTTTTCATTCTTTTTTCTTTATTCTATTCCACAGCAGTGAATTCCACCATTCTGTCTTCCAGGTCACTTATCCGTTCTTCTGCCTCAGTTATTCTGCTATTGATTCTTTCTAGTGTATTTTTCATTTCAGTTATTGTATTGTTCATCTCTATTTCTTCTAGATCTTTGTTAAACATTTCTTGCATCTTCTCGAGCTTTGCCTCCATTCTTTTTCGGAGGTCCTGGATCATCTTCACTACCATTATTCTGAATTCTTTTTCTGGAAGGTTGCCTATCTCCATTTCATTTAGTTGTTTTTCTGGGGTTTTATCTTGTTCCTTCATCTGGTACATAGCCCTCTGCCTTTTCATCTTGTCTGTCTTTCTGTGAATGTGGTTTTTGTTCCACAGGCTGCAGGATTGTAGTTCTTCTTGCTTCTGCTGTCTGCCCTCTGGTGGATGAGGCTATTTAATAGGCTTGTGCAAGTTTCCTGATGGGAGGGACTGGTGGTGAGTAGAACTGGCTGTTGCTCTGGTGGGCAGAGCTCAGTAAAACTTTAATCCACTTGTCTGCTGATGGGTGGGGCTGGGTTCCCTCCCTGTTGGTTGTTTGGCCTGAGGCAACCCAATACTGGAGCCTACCTGGGCTCTTTGGTGGGGCTAATGGTGGACTGTCGGGGTGGGGGGGGGCTCACGCCAAGGAGTACTTCCCAGAACTTCTGCTGCCAGTGTTCTTGTCCCTTGGTGAGCCATAGCTGCCCCCCACCTCTGCAGGTGACCCTCCAACACTAGCAGGTAGGCCTGGTTCAGTCTCCTATGGGGTCACTGCTCCTTCCCCTGGGTCCCAGTGCTCACATTACTTTGTGTGTGCCCTCCAAAAGTGGAATCTCTGTTTCCCCCAGTCCTGCTGAAGTCCTGCAATCAAATCCCACTAGCCTTCAAAGTCTGATTCTCTAGGAATTCCTCCTCCCGTTGCCAGACCCCCAGCTTGGGAAGCCTGACGTGTGGCTCAGAACCTTCACTCCAGTGGGTGGGCTTCTGTGGTATAAGTGTTCTCCAGTTTGTGAGTCACCCACCCAGCAGCTATGGGATTTGATTTTATTTTGATAGTGCCCCCTCCTACCATCTCATTGTAGCTTCTCCTTTGTCTTTGCATGTGGGGTATATTTTTTGGTGAGTTCCAGTGTCTTCCTGTCGATGATTGTTCAGCAGTTTTGATTCCGGTGTTCTCAAAAGAGGGAGTGAGAGCATGTCCTTCTACTCCGCCATCTTGAACCCAGCTTTTTCAGAGATTATTTTGCAGCTGGTCAGAAGGGCTGTCTCTGCCCCTGCCTCATGCTCAACATCTGGGGTTAGCTGTGGGCTCTGGTCTCTTCAGAAATGAACTGCCCGACCTTTGGTTTTCCTCCTGTTATGGTAACTAATCACTGTGACCTGAATTCTGTTACCAGCTGGATGGGTCTCTATTTTATTCTTTTTGATGCTATTGTAAATGGGATCATTAAAAAATTTCCTTTTAAGATAATTTGTGATTAGTGCATAGAAATGCTACTAATTTTTGTAGGTTAGTTTTGAATCCTGTAACTTCACTGAATTTGTAGCTTAGATCTAACAGTTTTTTTTTTTTTTGGTGTAATAATTAGGATTTTCTGTATATAAAATCATGTCACCTGCAAACAGAGACAGTTTTACTTCTTCCTTTCAAATTCTGATGCCTTTTATTTCTGTTTCTTGCCTGATTGCTCTGGACAGGACTTTCAGTACCATGTTGAATAGGAGTGGTTAGAGTGGGCACCCTTGTCCTATTCCTGATGTAGAGGAAAAGCTTTTAACCTTTCCATATCAAGTATGATGTTAGCTGTGGCCTTGTCATATATGGTCTTTATTATGTTGAGGTCTATTTCTTCTATACCTAATTTGTCAAGAATTTTTATCATGAAAGGGTTTAGAATTTTGTGAAATGCATTTTCTCTGTCTATTCAGATGATCATATGATTTGTTTCTTTCATTCTATTACGGTGATTTATCTCACCGATTTTGTGTATGTTGAACAATCTTTCAATCCCAGGGGTAAATCCCTCTTGATCATTGTGTATTATCCTTTTAATACGCTGCTGAATTCAGTTTGCTAGTAGTATGCTGAGAATATTTGCATCTTTATTCACCAGGGATATTGGCCTATAGTTTTCTTTTCTGGTAGTGTCCTTTTCTGGCTTTGGTATCAGGGTGATGCTGACCTCATAAAATGAGTTTGGGAGTATTTTCACCTCTTTGATTTTGGTGGGAGAGTTTGAAAAGTATTGGCATCAGTTCCTTAAATGTTGGTAAAATACACCAGTGAAGCCATCTGGACCTGGTCTGGGAAGATCCCACATGCCACGGAGCATCTAAGCCCGTGTGCCACAACTACTGAGCCTGTGCTCTAGAGCCTGCGAGCCACAACTACTGAGCTTGCATGCCACAACTACTGAAGCCCATGCACCTAGAACCTGTGCTCCACAACAAGAGAAGCTACTGCAATGAGAAGCCCACGCACCAGAGCAAGGATCGGACCTGTGTGCCCTGCATTGGCAGGCAGATTCTTAACCACTGCACCACCAGGGAAGCCCTAACATCCTATTTTAAACTGATAAAAACTTAACTTCAATAGAGTTCCTTAACTTTCCAATTTTACTTCTCCTCCCCATCACATTTTAGATCATTAATGATCATATTTTTTGTATTATATAACTAACTACAGACTGTTGTAGCTATGGTTATTTTTACATTTGTTTTTTTAAAAACTTTTTATTTTATATTGGAGTATAGTTGATTAACAATCTTGTGATAGTTTCAGGTGTACAGCAAAGTGATTCAGTTATACATATATATGTATCTATTCTTTTTCAAATTCTTTTTCCATTTAGGTTGCTCCATAATACTGAGCAGAGTTCCCTGTGCTATACAGTAGGTCCTTGTTGGTTTTTACATTTTTTTTTAACTTTTAAATTAGAGTAGTAAGTGAATTACACACCACCATACAATATTATAGAATCTAACTTTGACTATATATTTACCATACCAGTGAGTTTTAGGTTGCCTTCTTAAATTTTTATGATGTTAAAGTCCTTTTATTTCCACTGAATGGACTCTCTTTTAGCATTTCTTATAAGACAGGTATAATGAGGATAAACTCCCTCAGCTTTTGTTTGTTTGGGAAAGTCTTTATCTCTCTTTTGTTTCTGAAGGACAGTTTTACTAGGTATAGATTTTTTTGTTCACGTTTTTTTTCTTCAGTATTTTGAATATATCATCCCATTATCTCCTGGTCTGAAAAGCTTTTTTGGAGAAATTTGCCAATAATCTTATGGGACTTCCCTTGTATGTAACTTCTCTTCAGAATTCTTTCATTGTCTTTGATTTTTTTCTGATTTTTAAAAATTGAAGTATAGTTGCTTTAAAATACAGTGTTTCAGGTGTACAGCATAGTGATTCAATATTTATCAGATTATATTCCATTATAGGTAATTTACAGATAATGGGTATAGTTTCCTGTGCTATACAGTAAATCCTTGTTGCTTATCTATTTTATATATAGTAGTTTGTATCTGTTTATCCCGTATGCATAATTTGTCCCTCCCCACTTCCTTCTCCCCGTTGGTAACCACAAGTTTGTTTTCTATGTCTGTGACTCTGTTTCTGTTTTGTATATACATTCATTTGTATTATTTTTTAGATTCCACATATAAATGATATCATATGGTACTTGTCTTTTTCTGTATGACTTATTTGACTAAGCATAATCTTTGGGTCCATCAATGTTACTACAATTGGCAGTATTTCATTCATTTTCATGATATATATCTATATCTGTATATCTATATCTATCTATCTATATGTCACATCTTCTTAATCTAATCATATGTTGATGTGCACTTGGGTTGCTTCCATGTCTTGGCTATTGTAAATAATGCTTCTGTGAACATTGGGGTGCATGTATATTTTTGAATTAGTGTTTTTGATTTTTCTGAATATATAACTGGGATTGGAATTGCTGGATCATATGGTAATTCTGTTTTTAGTTTTCTGAGGAACCTCCATACTGTTTTCCATAGTGGCTGCACCAATTTACATTCCCACCAACAGTGTTCAAGGGTTCCCTTTTCTTCACATCCTTGCTAACATTTGGGACGTTTGGAAAGGATTGGTATCAGTTCTTTAAGTGTTTGGTCAAATTCACCAGTGAAGCCAGCGAATGAAAGCCTGCACTTTTGTTGGGCAGTTTTTGGATACCGATTGAATCTCCTTAGTAATTGGTCTGTTCATATTTTCTATTTCTTAATGATTCAGTCTTGGTAGGTTGTAGGTTTCTAGCAATTTATCCATTTCTTCTAGGTTGTCGAATTTGTTGGCATACAGTTGCTCATACTAGTCTCTTATGATCCTTTGTGTTTCTGTGGTATCAGTTGTAATACCTTTCATTTCCTATTTTATCTATTTTTTGACTCCTCTTTTTTTTTGGAAAGTTGAACTAAAGGTTTGTCTACTTTGTTTATTGTTTCAGAAAACCAGCTTTTGCTTTCATTGATCTTTTCTATTGTCTTCCTTGTCTCTATTTCATTCATTCTTTTTTTTCCTGATCTTTGTTATTGCATTCCTACTACTAACTTGGGCTTAGTTTTTAATTTTCTAGTTCCTTAAGATGTATAGTTAGGTTGTTTAAGGTCTTTCTTGTTTCTTTTTTTAAAATAAATTTATTTACTATTTATTTTTGGCTGTGCTGGGTCTTCATTGCTGCGCATGGGCTTTCTCTAGTTGCATTAAGTGGGGGCTACTCTTCGTTGCAGTGTGCAGGCTTCTCATTGTGGTGGCTTCTCTTGTTGCAGAGCATGGGCTGTAGGGGCACAGGCTTCAGTAGTTGTGGCACGTAGCCTCAGTAGTTGTGGCTCACAGGCTCTAGAGCGCAGGCTCAGTAGTTGTGGTGCACAGGCTTAGTTGCTTTGCAGCCTGTGGGATCTTCCTGGACCAGGGCTTGAACCCGTGTCCCCTGCGTTGGCAGGTGGATTCTTAACCACTGTGCAACCAGGGAAGTCCCTCTTTCTTGTTTCTTTTTAAAATTAATTAATTAATTAATTATTTTTGGCTGTGTTGGGTCTTCGTTTCTGTGCGAGGCCTTTCTCTAGTTGTGGCAAGCGGGGGCCACTCTTCATCGCGGTGCGTGGACCTCTCACTATCGCGGCCTCTCTTGTTGTGGAGCACAGGCTCCAGACACGCAGGCTCAGTAGTTGTGGCTCACAGGCCTAGTTGCTCCGCGGCATGTGGGATCTTCCCAGACCAGGGCTCAAACCTGTGTCCCCTGCACTGGCAGGCAGATTCTCAACCACTGCGCCACCAGGGAAGCCCTTTCTTTGTTTCTTAATGTAGGCATTTATCACTATGAATTTCTCTCTTAGAACCGCTTTTGCTGCATGCCATAAGATTTGATATGTTGTATTTCCATTTTCATTTGTCTCTAGATATTTTTTTGATTTCTCTTCATTTCTTCTTTGACCCATTGGTTGTTCAGGAGCATGTTGTTTAATCTCCATGTATTTGAGAATTTTCCAGTTTCCTTCTTGTCATTGGTTTCTATTTTCATACCATTGTGGTCAGAAAAGATGCATGACTTTTTTCAATATTCTTAAAATTATTGACTTGTTATGTGTTATAACAAGTTATGTGGCCTAACATATGACATATCTTGGAGAATGTTCCCTGTACACTTGAGAAAAATGTGTATTCTGCTTTTGGATAGAATGATCTGAAAATGTCAAGTCTGTCTGGTCTTATATGTAGTTTAAGTCCAGTGTTTCTTTATAGATTTTCTGTCTTTATGATCTGCTCATCGATAAAAATGAGGTGTTGAAGTGCTCTTCTATTATTGTATTGCTGTCTATTTCTCCCTTTATGTCTGTTAACACGTTTTTGCTGGAGACGTATTACGGCCACAGGTGTTTGTTTCTGCAAAAATCCCCCAGTCAATAATGTGTTAATATTTACTTTATATATTTAGGTAGTCGTATGTTGGGTGCATAAATAGTTACAAATGTTGTATCCTTTTGTTGGATTGACCCCTTTATCATCACATGATAACCTTCTTTGTCTCTTATTACAATCTTTATCTTAAAGTCTGTTTTTTTCTGATATAAGAATAGCTACCCCAGCTTTCTTTCAGTTTCCATTTGCATGGAATATTTTTCTTTTCATCTTTCACTTTCAGTCTGTGTATCCTTAGAGTTGAAGTGAGTCTCTTAAAGGCAGCATATAGTTGGTCCTTATTATCATTTTTTAATCCATTCAACCATACTACCTCTTTTGACTGGAGAAATTAGGTCATTTACATTTAAAGTAACTGTTGATAGATACAGACTTATTGCCATTTAAAAATTGTTTCCTGGCTGTTTTATATTTCCTTTGCTTCTTTCTTTTGCTCTCTTCTTTTGTGATTTAATGATTTTCTAAGTGGTATACTTAGATTCCTTTCTCTTTGTTATTTATGTATCTACTGTAGGTTTTTGCTTTGTGGTTACCATGAGACTTACATAAAACATCTAACAGTGTTAATAGTCTATTTTACGTATGTTTTAAAATTAACTGGTTAAAATTTTTTAAAAAATTACATACAGTAAAATTCAATTTTTTCTTTTGTGAACAATTCTATGAGTTTTAATACATATGTAATTTTGTGTAACCACAACCATAATCAAGATAGAGGACAGTTCTTTTGCCCCCCAAATTGCCTCATGCTGCCCCTATTTTAGTTGGCAATCACTGACCTGTTCTCTAACCCCATCATTTTGCCTTTTCTAGAATGTCATATAAATGAATTCATACAGTAAGTGACCTGTAGAGTCTAGCTTCTTTCACTCAGCATAACGCCTTTTAGATTCATCCGTATTTTTGAGTGTATCAGTAGTTCTTTTCTTTTTATTGCTGTGTTATCATTTCATTGTGTGAATGAGCCACAGTTTGTTTATCCATTCACCCATTGTGGGACATTTGAGTTGTTTTCAGTTTTTGGTGATTGTTAAAAAAGCTGTTATAAGCATCCATGTACAAGTGTTTATGCAAATGTAAGTTTTCAGTTTTCTAAGGTAAATACCAGGAGTTGAATTGCTGAGTCATATGATGAGGGTATGTTTAACTTTATTAGAAACTGACACATTTTTCCCTAGTGGCTGTACCATTTTGCCTTCCCAACAGCAAAGTATGGCAGTTAGAATTGCCTTGCATTCTCATCAGCACTTGGTATTGTCCATTACAAAAATTTAGCCATCTTAATATATGTGTAGTAGCATGTCATTATAGTTTTAATTTGCATTTCCCTAATGACTGATGATGTTGAGCATCTTTTCTTGTTCTTATTTGCCAACCATATATTTTCTTTGAAGTGTCTCTTTAAATCTTTTGCTCATTTCTTTTTCAGTTTTAATAAAATTCTTTGAAAATAATATCAGATTTACAGAAAATTTGTGAAGACAGAACAGAGTTTCTTTCTTTTTCTTCTTCTTCTTTTTCTTAACTGGGGCATAGTTGTTTTACAATGTTGTGTTAGTTTCTACTGTACAGCGAAATGAAATAGAGTTCCCTGTGCTATACAGCAGGTTCTCATTAGGTATCTATTTTATACATATTAGTGTATATATGTCAATCCCAATCTCCCAATTCATCCCACTCCCCCTTCCCCTACCTTGGTGTCCATACATTTGTGCTCTACATCTGTGTGTCTATTTCTTCCTTGCCAACTGGTTCACCTGTACCATTTTTCTAGATTCCACATATATGCGTTAATAAATGATATTTGTTTTTCTCTTTCTGACTTGCTTCACTCTGTATGCCAGTCTCTAGGTCCATCCATGTCTCTACAAATGACCTAATTTTGTTTCTTTTTATGTCTGAGTAATATTCCATTGTATATATATTCCACATCTTTATCCATTCATCTGTCATTGGACATTTAGGTTGCTTCCATGACCTGGCTATTGTAAATAGTGCTGCAATGAACATTAGGGTGCATGTGTCTTTTTGAGTTATGGTTTTCTCCGGGTGTATGCCCAGTAGTGGGATTGCTGGGTCATATGGTAATTCTATTTTTAGATTTTTAAGGAACCACCATACTGTTCTCCATAGTGGCTGTATCAATCTACATTCCCACCAACAGTGCAAGAGGGTTCCCTTTTCTCCACACCCTCTCCAACATTTACTGTTTGTATATTTTCTGATGATGCCCATTCTAACCAGTGTGAGGTGACACCTCATTGTAGTTTTGATTTGCATTTCTCTAGTAGTTAGTGATGTTGAGCATCTTTTCATGTGCCTCTTGGCCATCTGTATGTCTTCTTTGGAGAAAAGTCTATTTAGGTCTTCTGCCCATTTTTGGATTGGGTTGTTTGCTTTTTTGATATTGAGCTGCATGAGCTGTTTGTATATTTTGGAGATTAATCCTTTGTCTGTTGATTCGTTTGCCAGTAGTTTCTCCCATGCTGAGGGTTGTCTTTTCGTCTTGTTTATGATCTCCTTTGCTGTGCAAAAGCTTTTAAGTTTCATTAGATCCCATTTGTTTATTTTTGCTTTTATTTCCATTTCTCTAGGAGGTGGATCAAAAAGGATCTTGCTGTGGTTTATGTCAAAGAGTGTTCTTCCTATGTTTTCCTCTAAGAGTTTTATAGTGTCCGGTCATACATTTAGGTCTTTAATCCATTTTGAGTTTACTTTTGTGTATAGTGTTAGGGAGTGTTCTAATTTCATTCTTTTACATGTAGCTGTCCAGTTTTTCCAGCACCACATATGCCTTGTGGGATCTTAGTTCTCCAACCAGGGATCAAACCCAGGCCGTGGCAGTGAAAACACCGAGTCCTAACCACTGGACTGCCAGGGCATTCCCTAGAACAGAGTTTCTATATACCATTTACCCAGTTTCTATTGAGTCATACTTACATAAGATGCTAATATTATTTTTCCAAACTCAGTGTTGTCTTTTGTACAATACTATTAACTAAATTTCAGACTTTATTCAGATTTCACCAGTTTTTTTTTTTTTTTCTGTTAATAACCTTCCCCACCCCTACCCCTTTGCCCCCTGCTCCAGGCTCAGATCCAGTATACCTAGAGTTAATTTTCTGTCCTTACTTTATAAGTCTTTTGGGTATCTTTACCTTCTTGGAGAAGTTGTGCCTAGAGCCATCTGACCTACTCCAATCTGGAGTGATTTATTTATAGATCTCCTCCATTGTTGCCATGTTGGGATTTCCCTTTATGTTCATCCTGGGGATTCCTTCCTCTTGGGTTGGATCTCTTGATTTCTGGATCCAATGGCCTTCTATTTCATGGCTTTCTTTTTCTTGATTTACTATCTCATTTTGGTTAAACACATCTTTTGGGAGTTTCTAGATAAAGGGAAGATGGAAATGAATTTTTCATAGATAATTTTATTCTACCCTCACTTTTAATTGGTTTTCCAGGGTGTGATCATTAATTTTATGTATCAACTTGGCTAGGGTAGAGCACCCAGTTATTTAATCAAAAACTAATATAGGTATTGCTGTGAAAATATTTTATAGATATAATTGAGATCTTTAATCAGTTGACTTTAAGTAAAGGAGATTACCCTCAATAACATGTGTGGGCCTGATCCAGTCAAGTGAAGGCCTTATAGCAAATACTGAAGTGTCCTTGAAAAGAAGAAATTCTGCCTCAGGATTGCTCTATTAACCCATGCCTGAGTTTCCAACCTGACAACCTGCCCTGTGAAATTCAGAATTGTCTTTCCCCACAGTTGTCTGAGCCAATTTCTTAAAATAAATCTGTTATCCATGTCTATGTCTCTACTATTCTATTTCTCTAGAGAACACTGACTAATACACAGGGTATAGAATTATAGGTTAGCAATACCTTTCTCTCAGAATTTTGAAGGCATAGTTCCATTGGTTTCTAGCTACCAGTATGCTGTTGAGAAATTTGATACAATTTTGAGCCTTGAGCCTTTATATAAAATTAATTTTACTCTGAAAGCTTGTAGAATCTTGTCATCATCCTTGGTGGTCTGAAATTGCATGGTAAGGTTCATTTTCATCCATTGTTCTAGGTGCTTAGAGTCCCTTTCAATCTGGAAACTCACATCCTTTAGCTCTGGGAAATTTTCCTGACATTTGTTTGAGGCTTTTCTTACATCCATTGTCTCTAGTTTCTCTTTCTGGAAGTCCTATTATTTGGATATTGGTTCTAGTGGAATGGTCTTCAAGTTTTCTTATTTCGTTTCACCTATTTTTAATCTTTTTGGGATGTATCTTGAATCTTATCTCCTAACCACTCTCTCAGTTAGATGCTAATTTCTGCCATCATGCTTTTAATTTCCAAGGGCTCTTTTATGTTTTCAGAATGTTCATTCTTTTTCCATATATTTATTTAATCACTTAAAAACTAAAATATATATTGAAATCATTATCTGTCTGCCCCAAACAATGAATATTATAAATTATCATTTTCTTTGTTATAAAACTGAAAACAGAAAGTTAAATTTGTATGATTTCTGGAATATTTTGGTCCCTAAAATTTAGCAATGCAAATGCACTGCACAAAAATTTTGAATGTTATAATTTAATTTTTGTTTCATGTGTAAGAAAATAAATAAAACAAATTAAAAGAAAATTCTGTAAGTAGTGATATCCCTAGTTAGTAAGTATTTACTAACAGACTAAATAAATGCCTCTGTGATGCTTACATTATAGAAATGCCTTGTTTTGTTTGGTGAAGCATAACACATGTCCTTGAATGTGTTTTCAATGCATAGATGCTATTCTTACTGATTATTTTTGCATTTAATTCCATCTACTTATGCAAAAATTTGGGTATGCTATCTCATTTTTCTTAACTACTACACTAATCCTAGTTAATCCTAGATCTTTTTCCATGGGTTTATTAACATGCCAAGATGTATCAGTTCAATATGTAGTCTTGTAATTTTAGTTAACACCTACTGTTTTCATACTTTCTTATTCTCATTTAACACACGCAGCTCTAAGTTCTTATATAAACTGCAATTATCTTTTTTTGTTTTCTATGTTTTCCCTGCATAAATCTCTCCCTTTGTCACAGTGATCATTTTGTCTGCATAGAACCTTTATATATGAGGTTATATAACATATATAGGTTATATACATATGTAGGTTGCTACATATACAAGGTTATATAGTATAGTAGTTAGACGTGTGGGCTCTTAAGGTTAGCTAGACTCGCTGTATTTATTTATTAAAATTTTTATTGGAGTATAGTTGATTTACAATGTTGTGTTTGTTAGTTTCAGGTGTACAGCAAAGTGAATCAGCCATACATATACACATATCCAATTTTTAATATTTTTAATTACAAAATTTTTGGGTGCTTTATACATTCTATTATTTATATATAATACAGGTTATTATGTTTGCTCAAGACCACTGTGCCTATTAAATGGTATACTGTATGTAAAGAAGCTAGAACATAAAAAATTAGTATGGGTTCTTATAAGGTTAGAAATGGGGAGAGGAAGAATTGGCCATCTGTGTTCCTTTTTTTCATTTTCTAACTTGATGTGTGTCACCTCCACATTCTTGTCCCCAAAGTTTTCAAAAATACTAACTCCAACATGATGTAAAGGATAGCCACTCTTTTTTAGATTCTTTTCCCATATAAGCCATTACAGAGTATTGAGTAGAGTTTCCTGTGCTATAAAGTAGGTCCTTATTAGTTATCTATTTTATGTATAGTAGTGTGTATATGTCAATCCCAATTTCCCAACTTATCCCTCCCCCCACTTACCCACTGTTAACTGTAAGTTTGTTTGCTACATCTGTGACTCTATTTCTGTTTTGTAAATAAGTTCACTTGTAACCTTTTTTAGATTCCACATATAAGCGATAGCAGATGATATTTGTCTTTCTCTGTCTGACTGACTTCACTCAGTCTGACAATCTCTAGGTCCATTCATGTTGCTGCAAATGGCATCATTTTGTTCTTTTTTATGGATAAGTAATATTCTATTGTATACATATACCACATCTTTATCCATTCCTCTGTCAATGGACATTTAGGTTGCTTCCATGTCCTGGCTATTGTAAATAGTGCTGCAGTGAACATTGGGGTGCATATATCTTTTCAAATTATGATTTTCTTCAGGTATATGCTGAGGAGTGGGACTGCAGGAACATATATGGTAGTTCTATTTTTAGTTTTTAAAGGAACCTCCATACAGTGGCTGTACCAATTTACATTCCCACCAACAGTGTAGGAGGGCTCCCTTTTCTCCACACCCTCTCCAGCATTTCTTGTTTGTAGATTAAAAAAATTAAAATTAAAAAAAAATTTTTTAAGTATTTTAAAAAAATTTATTTATTTTTGGCTGCGTTGGGTCTTCGTTGCTGCGTGTGGGCTTTCTCTAGTTGCGGTGAGCGTGGGCTACTCTTTGTTGTGGTGCACAGGCTTCTCATTGCGGTGGCTTCTCTTGTTGCAGAGCACGGTCTCTAGGCACACGGGCTTCAGTAGTTGTGGCTCGCGGGCTCTAGAGCGCAGGCTCAGTAGTTGTGGCGCACGGGTGCTCTGTGGCATGTGGGATCTTCCCAGACCAGGGCTTGATCCTGTGTCCCCTGCATTGGCAGGAGGATTCTTAACCACTGTACCACCAGGGAAGCCCTGTAGAGTTTTTTGATGATGGCCATTCTGACCTGTGTGAGGTGATAGCTCATGGCAGTTTTGATTTGCATTTCTCTAATGATTAGTGATGTTGAGCATCTTTTGATGTGCTTTTTGGCCATCTGTAAGAATGTTCATTTTTGTCACAGCATCCTGATCGTGCTTCATGGATGCTGTATAATTTATTATCTTTGAAGATGTATGGTAATTTTTGTTTTGAGGTTTACTTCTTGCAGTCCTTGTTTACCCCAGCGGCAATTTTCTGTTTGTATATTTCAGTCTCATTTTAGAGAATATCCCTAGATGTCTTGTGATATTTCGTTGGCCGTGCATTGAGTGGGAACTAAAATGTGAGTGAGCACTGGTTGTGGGGGGTGTAGTGGAACTTCACTGTCGGGTGCCTTGGCTGAGTCAGTTGTTAGGGAAATCTCCAGTGTTATTACCTTTAAGCTTTCCCCCTCGGTGTGGTAAAAGTGGAACATTTTTGAGAGTGAAAGTATATACTGTTATTATCCCTGAGTGTCCGGCATAAACTCAGACTATCTTAGGCAAATTAGTGTATGGTCATCTACTTCCTGGTAGTGATAGTTTTTTCAGAGAAAATTCTTCCACACCCAGTATGGGTGCTAGAAGTCAAGCAGTATGCATCTAGGAACTGTGTGGAGGAAGACGTCTAGGGACTCATTATTTATCTTTCAGTGCGCATGCTTATGGCCCCAAACTGGAAGCTACCGAAATGTCAGTCAGCAATAGAGTAGAAAATTGTGGGATAATCATATGGCAGAATACTACTCAGCAATGAAAAAGAATGAGCTCTCACTGTATACAGTGAAATGAATGGTTCTCATACAGTGTTGAACAACAACACCAGAAAGCTAGATAAAGAGGACGTACTCTATTCCTCTATATGAAGTTCAAGAACTGGCAAAACTAATCCATGATGATAGAAATAATAATAATGGTTACCTTTGGGGCATTGATGGAAAGGCATCAATCCTCTCAAAGGTATTGATGGGGAGGGGGCATGAAAGAGCCTGTAGGTTAGCTGGAAATATTCTATCTCTTGTTCTAGGTGCTGCTTACAAGGGTGTGTGTATATATGTAAAACATCATTGCATCATACAATTAATAGTTGTGCACTCTATTATATGTAAGTTATACCTCAATTTTTAAAAGAAGGTACAAAGTGTTGAGGTTTTCTGAGACAGGTGAGTTGACCACAGACTGGCCAAGGGTGACGGTCGCGGTGGGGAGAGAGGATTGGGCATCATGGACAGCTTCATGGCATTGAAATAGCATTTGAGTTAAGCCTTAAAATAGTGGTTCTTAACAGTTCTTGGGTCAAAGTCACTGTGAATTTGATGGAAATTATTGTCTTTCTCTTCATGAAAAAAGCCCCCATATACACAAAGGCATACCCAACTTGTGTATATTATTTCATGGCCCTATTAATATCCATCTGTGACCCTCCTAAGAATCAATGGGTCCTGGGCTTAAGGACCCCTGCTTAGATAAATGGATACAAATGGGAGGGGGAAGAGCAGGATTGCAGCTAAGTAAACCCCTATAGTAAGATCGGGCATCTGCTAGCACATATGGATACCAGGCAGAGAGAGGCAAAGAATCCTCCACGATCCACTTCAGTAAAATTTCCCATTGACAGCCCAACCCAGGATAAATTCCCAGCACCAACTCTGCAGATGAAATTAATACTTATACTGAGTCACCATGGCTCCAAGCTGTATTTACAAAAGCTAATATTATGTTTGTTTATGAGAACCAGCTTGCTTTAACTTGAAGTATTTTACACTGAGCATCTTACTCATCAGGAATGTCTTTTTGTTTTCTAGTGATTTTTTCTGCAGTGTATGATTATGCAACCTCTTAACCTTCTGCTGCTTGGGACACTCATGTGATACTATAGATGTATTAACTGCTTAAATATTCATTGCCCCTCTCTGCTGAGTCTATTCCTATGTGAAAAGTACACTTCCCAACACTTTGATGACAGACTTGTCAATGTCGTTTGCTTTGGCCAGTGGATTGTGAGTTCTGTAAACCATGTTTAAGCAGAAGCTTTACGAGCTCCCATGGTTCCACTATCACATTTTTTCTTTTGCCATAAAAGTGGCATGTCCTAGACAGGGGTTGCTCTGGATCCCAATCCAGAGGTTTGGGGATTGTTTGTTACCACAACATAACATAGTGAAAGCTGACTAACACACCAGGACATTTGGGAAAGTCTCTTGAACAAGTTGAGCAGAATCTGCTATTGGGTCTTTTCTCAGGGCCCAGGTAATTTTCTCTCCATTTTCATCAATCACGAGAGTCAGTTTATTTAGGATTCCAGAATATGTAAAAATGATGGGTATCTAAGTTACTTCTTTTTTATTAACAAAAGAAAGAAATGTAAAGACCATAAACCACTGGAATTAATATAATACCACAATTGAGAACAAAATATTTTATTTCTCTCAATAAAACTATAGTTTACAATAGTATTTACTAAATAAATTATATAATCTCTTTTACAAGCAATAAACTAAATCACAAATATTTCAAAGACAATGTATGTACACGACATAAGGCCTTTTATAAATAGCTTTGCTTTTCTCATTTCACTAGTAAACAGTGAAAAAATCTTTATAGAAGCTAATTTTCTATAAAGTATATGCAGACCTATTACACTGATCTTTATATGAAACCAATTTAAACTTTTAATGACATGGGCTGATTATAACTTTGAAAAAGAGCATAATTCAGACGTTACCATTTTGCATGGATGGATTTTTAAAAAATATATAAGCAGATTACATATGTTGCTTATGGATAATCACTGGATGCATGCAAAATGAAATAATGCAAGTGTCAATAGTAAAATAGCACTTCCAAGTCCGAAAAGGTGATTGGCAATGGTATAGAAAGCAGCTTAAATAGAGTTCATGCAGTTCTTCACAGTTCAGCAAGCAACAGCAAATGACAGAAGAGTGTGGTATTTTTCACATCACATCTGCCGATCAGCCTCTCGGCCGAGGCTCCCCTGACATCTCGCAGACTCCAAGTCCAGTTGATTATGACTCTGTGTGTAGTGGGGCTCAGCCAAGTTTCCTTTGGGAAATTGTGGAGTGGAGAAACTTCTCTCCCACAACCGTGTTCCTGCCTCATCCATCTGCTTAGGTGGTCACCATTTTCACTTACTGGGGGAGAAAAAAAGAAAGCAGACGTAAGACTAAGTTTTGGCATCAATTTATAATGGCGCCTCATGATTGCGAACAAGTTCATTCTTTCTTCCAATGACTTGTGCCCGGAAAACATGCAGGTAGAAATGGGAGGGCATCAGGCCTGGAATTGATTCTTTTGCAATGATGAACATCTGCTTCCCTGGACCTGCAACATGTAAATTACACCAAGATCTATCAAGCGCTTACCACATCACAGCTTAGTGCTAGGGACTCTGAAGGAAACAGTGCTGGCTAAGACACACTCCTGCCCTCCAAGTGCACAGGGCTTTGGGGATGTGCTGTGGTATATCAGGCCTGAAGCCAATCAGAGCAACTTGAACATGGTCTGGAACTCATGAATGCTGTGTGCATTTTTACACACTATCCCTGTGGCTGGGGAGGAAAAAATATGTCCAGCAAATACTGGACCTAAAATGGTAGCCACTTAAGCTCAGAGGCAGCTAATTCAACCCCTGACAGCTGTACCAAGATATATACGGGGAAGCGGTACTATGGTCAGTCAGACAGAATGGCTTAAATCTATTGATTCTCTCTAATTATTATCTCTAATTATTACAGCTACAGGACATTATGCAAGTTAGTTCATCATCTTTGCACCTTATTTATCTGTTAAATGGGAGTAATAAACCCTACTTTATAAGTGACAAACTTTTCTATGAGGAAATAGTATCTGTACAAATAGACACACATACATGATATACACAAATTCTGTACATATCATTTAGTGCCTGGCAATAGTAGTGTCTCCAAAATAGTAGTTAAGAAGGTTGCAGTTGGGATCACAGAGATTGTGTGGCCCAACACATACATTTAGAGGCTGAAAATACTTGAGTAAACAGTTTGAAATGACTGAAAATTATTAGGAAAGAAACTATATCAAAGAGGATTCTGTTTAAAAGTATTACATCTCGTAATTTGAGCCTATTGTGAGTTGTAACTTTTGTTGTTTCATAGTTGAGACTGCTTCCTCTCATTAATCTAAAACATGTTCGCACTGTTACTTTCTATCCTGTTCTTTGATCTATATTTCTGTTTTTGTGCCAGTACCATATTGTTGTGATGACTACAGCTTTGTAGTAAAGTCTGAAGTCAGGGAGCCTGATTCCTCCAGCTCCATTTTTCTTTCTCAAGATTGCTTTGGCTATTCGAGGTCTCTTGTGTCTCCATACAAATTTTAAGATTTTTTTTGTTCTAGTTCTGTGAAAAATGCCATTGGCAATTTGACAGGGGTTGCACTGAATCTGTAGATTGCCTTGGTATTACAGTCATTTTGACAGTATTGATTTTTCCAATCCGAAAACATGGTATATCTTTCCAGCTGTTTGTGTAATCTTCAATTTCTTTCATCAGCATCTTACAGTTTTCAGAGTACAGGTCTTCTGCCTCCTTAGGTAGGTTTATTCCTAGGTATTTCATTCTTTTTGATGCTAAGGTAAATGGGATTGTTTCTTTAATTTCTCTTTCTGATCTTTCATTGCTAGTGTACAGAAATGCAACAGATTTCTGTGTATTAATTTTGTATCCTGCCACTTTACCAAATTCATTGATTAGCTCTAGTAGTTTTCTGGTAGCATCTTTAGGATTATCTATGTATACTATCCTGTCATCTGCAAACAGTGACAGTTTTAACTCTTCTTTTCCAATTTGTATTCCTTTTATTTCTTTTTCTTCTCTGATTGCTGTGGCTAGGACTTCCAAAACTGTGTTGAATAAAAGGGGCAAGAGTGGACATCCTTGTCTTGTTCTTGATCTTAGAGGAAATGCTTTCAGCTTTTCACCACTGAGTATGATGTTAGCTGTGGGTTTGTCATCTATGGCTTTTCTTATGTTGAGGTAGGTTCTCTTTATGCCCACTTTCTGGAGAGTTTTTAATCAGAAACCGGTACTGAATTTTGTCAAAAGCTTGTTCTGCATCTATTTAGATGATCATATGATTTTTATTATTCAATTTGTTAATGTGGTGTATCACACTGATTGATCTGCATATATTGAAGAATCCTTGCATCCCTGGGATAAATCCCACTTGATCGTGGTGTCTGATCCTTTTAATGTATTGTTGGATTTGGTTTGCTAGTATTTTGTTGAGGATTTTTGCGTCTATGTGCATCAGTGACATTGGCCTGTAATTTTCTTTTGTTGTTGTATCTTTGACTGGTTTTGGTATCAAGGTGATGTTGGCTTGAGTTTGGGAGTGTTCCTTCCTCTGCAATTTTTTGGAATAGTTTCAGAAGGATAGGTGTTAAGTCTTCTCTATGTTTGACAGAATTCACCCATGAAGCCAGCTGCTTCTGGGCTTTTGTTCATTGGAAGTTTTAAAATCACAGTTTCAATCTCATTACTTGTGATTGGTCTGTTCATATTTTCTATTTCTTCCTGGTTCAGTCTTGGAAGATTGTACCTTTCTAAGAATTTGTCCATTTCTTCTAGGTTGTCTATTTTATTAGCATATGGTTGCTTGTAGTAGTCAGTTATCCTTTGTGTTTCTGTGGTGTCAACTGTAACTTTTTTCATTTCTAATTTTATTGATTTGAGTCTGCTCCCTTTTTTTTCTTGATGAGTCTGGCTAAAGGTTTATCAACTTTGTTTATCTTTTCAAGGAACCAGCTTTTAGTTTCATTGATCTTTGCTATTGTTTTCTTCATCTCTGTTTCATTTATTTCTGCTCTGATCTTTATATCTTTCCTTCTACTGCCTTTTGGGTTTGTTTGTTCCTCTTTCTCTAGTTGCTTTATGTGTAAGAATAGGTTGTTTGTGATTTTTCTTGTTTCCTAAGATTGTATTGCTATAAACTTCCCTCTTAGAACTGCTTTTGCTGCATCCCTTAGGTTTTGGATTGTCATGCTTTCATTTTCATTTGTCTCTAGGTATTTTTTCATTTCCTCAGTGATCCATTGGTTGTTTAGTAGCATATTGTTTAAGCTCCATGTGTTTGTGTTTTTTAGTTTTTTTCTTGTAGTTGATTTCTAATCTCATAGTGTTGTGGTCAGAAAAGATACTTGATACAACTTCAATTTTCTTAAATTTACTGAGACTTGCTTTGTGGCCCAGCATATGATTTATCCTGGAGAACGTTCCATGTGCACTTGAGAAGAATGTGTATTCTGCTGCTTTTGGATGGAGTGTTCTATAAATATCGGTTAAGTCCCTCTGATTTAATGTGTCCTTTAAGGCCTGTGTTTCCTTATTGATCTTCTGTCTGGGTGATGTGTCCATTGATGAAAGTGGGGTGTTAAAGTCCCCCACTATTATTGTGTTACTGTTGATTTCTCCTTTTATGGCTGTTAGTATTTGCCTTATATATTGAGGTGCTTCTTTGTTGGGTGCATATATATTTACAATTGTTATATCTTCTTGGATTGATTCTTGATCATTCTGTAGTGTCCTTTGTCTCTTGTAATAGGCTTTATTTTAAAGTCTCTTTTGTCTGATATGAGTATTGCTACTCTAGGTTTCTTTTGATTTCCATGTGCATGGAATACCCTTTTCCATCCCCTCACTTGCAGTCTATATGTGTCCCTAGACCTGAGGTGGGTCTCTTGTAGACAGAATATATATGGATCTTGTTTTTGTATCCATTCAGCCAGTCTATGTCTTTTGGTTGGAGCATTTAATCCATTTACTTTTAAGGTAATTATCAATATGTATGTTCTGACTGCCATCTTGTTAACTGTTGTGGATTTGTTTTTGTAGGTCTTTTTCTTCCCTTCCTCTTTTGTTCTCCTCTCTTGTAATTTGATGTCTAACTTTAGTGCTGTGTTTGGATTCCTTTTTCTTTTTTGTGTATCTATTGTTGATTTTCGGTTTGTGGTTACCATGAGGTTTTGATATAGCAGTCTATACACACCCACACCCACAGCCACAGCCACAGCCACAGCCACAGCCACAGCCACACCCACACAAGACTGTTTTCAGTTGCTGGTCTCTTATTTTTAAATGCATTTCCAATATCCTACACTTGTACCTTCTCTTCTCATGATTGCTGATTTTTATATAATATTGGTGTGTGGATGATTTCCTATCTTTACCATATGATTGCCTTTACTGGTGAGCTTTTTCATTTGTAATTTTCTTGTTTCTAGTCATGGCCTTTTCTTTTCCATCTAGAGAAGTTCCTTTAGCATTTGTTGTAAAGCTGGTTTGGTGGTGCTGAATTCTCTTAGCTTTTGCTTGTAAAGCTTTTGATTTCTCTGTCAAATCTGAACAAGAGCCTTGGTGGGTAGAGTATTCTTGGTTGAACGTTTTTCCCTTTTGTCACTCTAAAAACATCATGCCATTCCCTTCTGACCTGCAGAGTTTCTGCTGAAAAACCAGCTGATAACCTTATGGGGATTCCCTCGTATATTATTTGTTGCTTTTACCTTGTTGGTTTTAATGCTTTCTCATTGTCTTTTTGTCAGTTTGATTAATATGCGTCTTGGCATGTTCCTCCTTGGGTTTATCCTATATGGGACTCTCTGTGCTTCCTGGACTTGGGTGGCTGTTTCCTTTCCCATGTTAGGGAAGTTGTTGGCTATTATCTCTTCAAATATTTTCTCAGGCCCTCTTTCTCTCTCTTGCATTATAGGAGTCCCAGAAGGAGAAATGTTGGTGCATTTAATGTTGTCCCAGAGGCCTCTGAGACTGTCCTCATTTCTTTTCATTCTTTTTTCTTTGTTCTGTTCTGAAGCAGTGATTTTCACCATTCTATCTTCCAGCTCACTTATTCATTCTTCTGCCTCAGTTATTCTGCTATTGATTCCTTCTAGTGTATTTTTCATTTCAGTTATTGTATTTTTCATCTGTTTTGTTCTTTAAACTTCTAGCTCTTTATTAAACATTTCTTGTATCCTCTCGGTCTGTGCCTCCAATCTTTTTCTGAGATCTTGAATCATTTTTTACTATCATTACTCTGAATTATTTTTCAGGTAGATTGCCTATCTCCACTTCACTTAGTTGTTCTTCTGGGGTTTTATCTTGTTCCTTCGTCTGGCACATATTTCTCTGCTGTCTCATTTTGTCTAACTTTCTGTGTTTGTGGTCTCTGTTCCTCAGGCTGCAGGACTGTAATTCTTCTTGGATCTGGTGTCTACACCCTGGTGTGTGAATTTGGCCCAGAAGCTTGTGCAGGCTTCTTGGTGGGAGGGACTGGTGCCTGCCCACTGGTGGGTGGAGCTGGGTCTTGTCCCTCTGATGGGCAGGGTCACATCAAGGGGTGTGTTTACAGGTGGCTGTTGGCTCAGGATGACTTTAGGCAGCCTGTCTGCTGATGGGTGGGGCTGTGTTCCCACCCTGTTTGTTGTCTGGTCTGAGGCATTCCAGCATTGGAGCCTGCAGGCTGTTGGGTGGGGCCAGGTCTCAGTGCCAAAATGGCGACCTCCAGGAGAACTCAAGCCAATGAGTATTCCCTGGGGCGTGCACCACCATTGTCCTTGCCCCTGCAGTGAGCACAGCCGACCCCCACATCCCCAGGAGACCCTCCAAGACCCACAGGTGGGTCTGGCCCAGGCTCTTATGGAGTCACTGCTTTGCCCTGGGTCCCAGTTCATGTGAAACCTCTGCATGCCTTCCAAGAGTGGAGTCTGTTTCTCCCAGTCCTGTGGAGCTCCTGCACTCAAGCCCTGCTGGCCTTCAAAGCCAAATGCTCTGGGGGCTCCTCCTCCCAATGCCAGAACTCCAGTCTGGGAAGCCTGCCATGAGGCTCAGAACTCTCATTCCTGTGAGAGAACCTCTGTGATATAATTATTTTCCAGTTTGTGGGTCACCCACCAGTATGGGATTTGATTTTATTGTGAATGTGCCCCTCCCACCATCTCGTTGTAGCTTCTTTGTCTTTGGGTGTAGAATATCTTTTTTGCTAGATTCAAGTCTTTTTTTGTTGATGGTTGTTCAGCAGTTAGTTGCAATTTTGGTGTTTTTGTGAGAGAAGGTGAGCTCAAGTCCTCTACTCCACCATCTTATTTCTTGTCCCGTTGGAATCAAGTTTTTTTAAAACTGAGGGTCTTGTAGAAGTTTCTATAAACTTTGTTAAGCACTCTCACCCTCAGGGTACAAGAATGTCCAAGTTGGGTGAGAACTGCCAATTCTATATCCATGTTGTAATGTACTCCTGGGATGACATGTTTGGTTACCCGAAAGTGTCCATTTATAACCCTAATAAAATGAGGTGGCCTGACAGGTCTTTTTTTTTTTTTTTTTTTTTCCTGACAGGTCTTTAAGTCTTCTGCGGAACTTGAAAGCACAGCATCTCCCTGCTTGTAAACTTGGCCACAGTGAGCTGGCTCCAGAAGGCAATTTTATTATCCATTATTTGGTATTAAGTGTGCAATAATTTTCCTTTCTTCAAATTATAATCCACAAGTCCTATATTAGCCATCAGTGAAGAGACAGAGTGTCAGCTGTCTGTCTACCCTGGGAAGAAACTCATAGCTTGAGTTTATTCTTCAAAATATGGTGCATGTAGAATCCCCTCCAGCTCCCCAACATGAAGATGGGTTCTTCAGGTATTAGTGCCCTGAACGCCAGCAACTTCTTCTGATGTGCTGAGACTCAACCCTCTCCTGACCTGATGGATTTAGAAACAGAAATGGGAACTGGTGCTTTGGCGAGAGAACCTAGCCATATCTCAGGTAAGGGATGGCAGAACATTTCAGTTCTATCACCAACTGAACTGCTGTGTTTGTTTGTTCGTTTGTTTATTTATTCATTCAAACATCTTTATTGGAGTATAACTGCTTTACAATGGTGTGTTAGTTTCTGCTTTATAACAAATTGAATCAGCTATAAATATACATATATCCCTATATCTCCTCCCTCTTGCGTCTCCCTCCCACCCTCCCTATCCCACTCCTCTAGGTGGTCACAAAGCACCAAGCTGATCTCCCTGTGCTATGTGGCTGCTTCCCACTAGCTAGCTATTTTACATTTGGTAGTATATATAAGTCCATGCCACTCTCTCACTTTGTCCCAGCTTACCCTTTCCCTTCCCCATGTCCTCAAGTCCATTTTCAATGTCTGTGACTTTATTTCTGTCCTGCCCCTAGGTTCTTCAGAATCATTTGTTTTCTTTTTTAGATTCCATATATATATATATGTTAGCATACGGAATTTGTTTTTCTCTTTCTGACTTACTTCACTCTGTATTACAGACCCTAGGTCCATCCACCTCACTACAAATACCTCAGTTTCATTTCTTTATATGGCTGAGTAATATTCCATTCTATATATGTGCCACATCTTCTTTATCCATTCATCTGTTGATGGACACTTAGGTTGCTTCCATGTCCTGGCTATTGCAAATAGAGCTGCAATGAACATTTTGGTACATGACTCTTTTTGAATTACGGTTTTCTCAGGGAATATGCCCAGTAGTGGGATTGCTGGGTCGTATGGTAATTCTATTTTTAGTTTTTTAAGGAACCTGCATACTGTTCTCCATAGTGGCTGTATCAATTTACATTCCCACCAATAGTGCAAGAGGGTTCCCTTTTCTCCACAACCTCTCCAGCATCTACTGTTTGCAGAATTTTTGATGATAGCCATTCTGACCGGTGTGAGGTGATACCTCATTGTAGTTTTGATTTGCATTTCTCTAATGATTAGTGATGTTGAGCATCTTTTCATGTGTTTGTTGGCAATCGGTATATCTTCTTTGGGGAAATGTCTATTTAGGTCTTCTGCCCATTTTTGGATTGAGTTGTTATTTTGATATGGAGCTGCATGAGCTGCATGTAAATTTTGGAGATTAATCCTTTGTCGGTTGCTTCATTGGCAAATTTTTTCTCCCATTCTGAGGGTTGTCTTTTCGTCTTGTTTATGGTTTCCTTTGCTGTGCAAGAGCTTTTCAGTTTCATTAGGTCCCGTTTATTTTTGTTTTTATTTCCATTTCTCTAGGAGGTGGGTCTAAAAGGATCTTGCTGTGATTTATGTCATAGAGTGTTCTGCCTGTGTTTTCCTCTAAGAGTTTTATAGTGTCTGGCCTTACATTTAGGTCTTTAATCCATTCTGAGTTTATTTTTGTGTATGGTGTTAGGGAGTGTTCTAATTTCATTCTTTACATGTAGGTGCCCAGTTTTCCCAGCACCTATTGAAAAGGCTGTCTTTTCTCCATTGTATATTCTTGCCTCTTTTGTCAAAAATAAGGTGACCATAGGTGCGTGGGTTTATCTCTGGGCTTTCTATCCTGTTCCACTGATGTATAGTTCTGTTTTTGTGCCAGTACCATACTGTCTTGATTACTGCAGCTTTGTAGTAGAGTCTGAAGTCTGGGAGCCTGATTCCTCCAGCTCCGTTTTTCTTGCTCAAGATTGCTTTGGCTATTTGGGGTCTTTTGTGTTTCCATTACAAATTGTGAAATTTTTTGTTCTAGTTCTGTGAAAAATGCCAGTGGTAGTTTGTTAGGGACTGCATTGAATCTATAGATTGCTTTGGGTAGTATAGTCATTTTCACAGTGTTGATTCTTCCAATCCAAGACCATGGTATATCCCTCCATCTGTTTGTATCATCTTTAATTTCTTTCATCAGTGTCATAGTTTTCTGCATACAGGTCTTTTGTCTCCCTAGGTAGGTTTATTCCTAGGTATTTTATTCTTTTTGTTGCAATGCTAAGTGGGCGTGTTTCCTTAATTTCTCTTTCAGATTTTTCATCATTAGTGTATAGGAATGCAAGAGATTTCTGTGTATTAATTGTGTATCCTGCTACTTTACCAAATTCATTGATTAGCTTTAGTAGTTTTCTGGTAGTATCTTTAGGATTCTCTGTGTATAGTATCATGTAATCTGCAAACAGTGACAGCTTTACTTCTTTTCCGATTTAGATTCCTTTTATTTCTTCTCTGATTGCTGTGGCTAAAACTTCCAAAACTATGTTGAAATAATAGTGGTGAGAGGGGACAACCTTGTCTTGTTCGTGATCTTAGAGGAAACGGTTTCAGTTTTTCACCATGGAGAACGATGTTGGCTGTGGGTTTTCCATATATGGCTGTTATTATGTTGAGGTAAGTTCCCTCAATGCCTAATAACTTCTGTGTTTTAAAAGAACATTGCCCCTGAGTGTCAGGAGCTCATGGAACAAGGATACCCCAGGGACTCTTTAGTGTGGTCATCTTAGCCAGTCTGACTGCACGCGATCATACATCCACACAGATGCCAGTGTCTCTTCCTAAGCATGTGATGCTTTGAGAATGCATGATATATTTTAAATTCTGGGACCTGAAGGTAAAGGTGTGATAACAGTTGGCATGAAAGGAGTAGAGGTTTTAGGTATTTCTGTGGCCTTAATCCTTAGCATTGTTTATCCACATATGTGAGTAAGTGTGTGGGTGTGTGAGAGGCTTGTATTTTTATTTCCACTTAAACTCAAGTACTTAATTCTGTGATTGAAACTACACCGTAATGCACACATGTGGTCAAAGACTTCAAAGCCTTTTCAATAAAATTATTTAAAACACAGACACAGAGAGATAAGGGAACATAGCAAAGCAAAAGCAGTTTGCTAACCACAAAGCCCTTTGGGAGGGTGGACTGCACTTTTTGGGAGCCAGATTGCCCCAGGGGACCCCCAAAGTACAGATCACTTCAAGATGGGCTAAGTTGGAGGGTCTAAGTTGAGTTTTTAGAGCCAGGTGCAGAGGGCATCAAAGACGAGAAGTTTCTCTTCCAAGGTCTCATTTCTAGGCTCATTTCCAACCCTCCCTTTTTTTCTATATACCCTCAACCTACTGTTTAAAAGACACATTTAGCCAATAGAATTTCATAAGATCTGGAATGTGCTGTGAGGGGATTTAAGGGCAGAGCTGAAACAAAGCAGAACTTCAGGACAGTCAGACTGGCTAAGATGACCACGCTAAATAGTCCCTGGGGTATCCTTGTTCCATGAGCTCCCGACCCTCGGGGGCAATGTTCTTTTTAAACTACAACTGCCTCAGAGTTCAGCTCCAGGGTCCCACAGAAGCAGGATCTTTTCCTGTCTGGTGTCCAAGGGCAGCCTCATTTTCAATTCAAGTTGAAATTCTTTGCCAAAATACCTTTGAGGAAAATATTGATTTCTCTCCAGGCTATTGTAGGTGGCAAGTCCCTTATTTCCTTTTCCTATACTGAGGCCGTTTTCCCCAGCCCCACTGTTTTCCTTTCTAGTTCGTATTGTTCTTTTGGCCAGTGTTCTATCTGTTGCCATGAGAGCACACCAGCTCATCCTGCCTCACTCCCCTCATTTTAGTCTGAACTCACAGCATCACCACAAACACATGTAAAGGCTTCACAACGCCCCACCCTAATCATCCCCTTGGGTCTGGAGTCCCCTCCAACTCTGGGCTCACCAGAGATGCTTCAAACACCAGGCAGCCACCATGTTCTCTGGAAATCCTTTTTTTTTTTTTTTTTTTAACATAAGGCTCTATATTTACTTTTTATCACATTCATATCTACCTCATATTGGGGGTACTTCACAAGGCACAATCACTTGGAAATAGATTGGAATAGGGGATTTCTCTTTGAACAACAGTTGCTGGTGTCCAAAAGCACACCATTTTTTTAAAGGGGGTGAACAAATACATAACACTAGTGCTCCAGAAATCAGGACACAGTCTATATATATGGAGTCCAATCACACCGCTATGGGGTTTTACAGCTGGAAGGAAGCTTAGGTCTAAATTTCCTACCTTTGCACTTAAAAAAATCTTTAGATTCAGAATCAGTGGTGAAATTATTCTTTCCCAAGAACCAGAGACTACAGGGCCTTAATTGAGAAGCCTTGAGGCAGAAGGTGGGACTTGGAACAACCTTGAAGAGTATGTACAATCTGGATGAAAACTACCATGTTGTGCCTATCTGGTAGAATGTTTGTTGAATTCTGAGGTGTTGGCAGCACATGGAGTACCAGGCCTCCTGCCAACCTTCAAATGCCCTATCAAAGCGTTCCACACCAACCAGCAGATAGATTACTGATAAGAGGAGAACAGACCCAAGAAAAAGCTGGCACTGATTTCAGATGCCTCGTGGGATGTATTTAGGATTATGGCCTCTCAGTTCAAAACTGTCAGTGCAGCAGCGGTATTTTAATTCAGTTCCCTGCCTGATTAATTTGTTTTCTAAAGACCTAAGAAAAGCTGGAGGAAATCCGTGATTTATGTGGGCTGACAATTCTACAGTGGACTTCCCTGCGTGAGAGTGACTTCTGCTAACTGTAAATCCAAATGGTCACCTTGTTATCTAATATGTCATGCAGCCCTGGGGCTGCAACCAAATTCACTCTGGGTAGTGTAGGGAGAGGAATGTGGTACTGGTTTCATTCAAAAAGGAGCACTGCCTTGGGATGAGGCCACTGGTTTCTCTCTCCCTGTGCAGAAAGAAAGGGTGAGATGCCAGAGGCCCCCAGCCACAGGCTGGAGTGTAGGAACCGGAAGCTGCGCCCCTACCAAGACGCCCCTCTCAGCACTTTTCTTGGTACCATTTTTCTTTACAAAAACACACAGTAGCCGGCATGGATTGAATTGTGCCTCCCCCTCCCACCCGCCTGCTGCTGACACCCTGCCTTCATGTTGAAGCTCTAACCCCTAGTACTTCAGAATGTGATCTTATTTGGAGATACAGTCTTTACAGAAGTAAGGAAGTTAAAATAAGGTCCTTAGGGTAGGCTCTGATTCAATAGGACTGGTGTGCCTATAAAAAGGGGAAATTTGGACACAGAGACAAGACACACAGAAGGAAGACACAGGGAGAAGATGGCCATCAACAAGCCAAGGAGGGAAGCTTCCCTTACAGCCCTCAGAAGGAATCAAACCTGCCAACACCTTGATCTCGGACTTCTGGCTTCCAGAACTGTGAGACAATACACTTCTGTTGTTTATGCCACCCAGTTTGTGATATTTTGTAATGGCAGGCCTAGGAAACAAATACAGTAGCCATTACTGGCATTTAGGAAGTTTTTTTAAAAAATTAAGGATCCATATTTGAATTTTTTTGTACTTAATCCTATCCTCCACTGGGGGCTACCACCAAAGCTACAGTTACCTGGGGGGGTGGAGTGGCTGTAAGGGGACAACCTGTCAAAGATTGAAAGTGAGGAAAAGGTTTTTTTCACTCCATATTTTTTGATACTTCATTAAAGTTGCTGCCTAGGCAGCAGAAAGAAGCATTTTCTGGGTTGAATCCCCAAACTGCCATAGGGCCTTTTCAAAGAGGCTCAAGTGGAACTGGCCTTAATGGATGAGAAGGGCACGATGGGATCCGAGGGAAGATTAGCACCTTCATTTCTGTGCCTGATTGTAATTGCAGCCTCTAGTTCAACTTGCAAGGTTGAGGGAGCTGCCCTTGCCGTTTGAAGGATGTGCCCCTGCCAGACGTGCGTGCACAGCAGTGGGAGGCCACCGTAAAGTACACGGAGTGGAGACAGCCCCCTGAGCCTCGCACTCGCACTTAATAGCAGCGTTCAATTCAAGGACCTCAAAAGCTCCTTATCCTGGTTGGTCAGAGGCGCCTTCCTACCACTAGGTGGCAGTAGGGTCTGCTGCAGGAACGCAGTCCCAAGCCCAGTTCATAAACTTTAACGTGATTAAGGTTCACCTTAGAATCAAGTTCATTTTTCCTCCGATGTAAAGCAAAGCTAACTGGCCAGCCATCTTAGGAGGGCCCTTAGGGAAGTGATACAGATTTCCCTTTCATCTAGCACAGAAGAATTATAGGATGCTCAGAGCTGAAGGACCCTGTCAACAAGCTGACTGGGTCTCAGCCCTGTATGTGTGGGGAGCTTTTAAAAATGCCATTGCCCTGGTCCACCCTCAGGGATTTTATTTCTAATACACAATATGTCCCCAACAGGTGACTGTATCAGTTAATACATTCGTTTACCTGACACCTTTTTGCAAGGCGTCCACAATAATTTGGAAACATCTACCCAACCTCCCAGTGACTAAGCCAGGGAGACCGGAAGTGAATGAAAAAACGGGGCCAAGCGTGGTAAAGAGCGTGTGTGCCCTTTCACATGTCCTCGGTAAGTCACACGTCCTCGGTAAGGCGGTGTAGTTGAATAGCGTCCCCTGAAAATTCACGTACACCTGGAACCTTTGCAATGTGATCTTATTCAGAAATATGGTCTTTGCAGATGTAATTAGTTAAGATGAGTTCATCCTGGATTACGGTGGGCCCTAAATCCAGTGACTGGTGTTCTCACAAGAAGAGAGGATACACAGAGGCACAGAGTCACAGGGAGGCAGTGTGAACTGGGGCAGGGATTAGAGTGTTGCAAGGCAATCAATGCTGAGGACCACGTGGGCCACCAGAGGTTGGAAGAAGCAAGGAAGGATCCTCTCCTAGAGCCTTCACAGGTACCAGGACCCCGCCAACACCTTGACCTCAGATTTCTGGCCTCCAGACTGGGAGACAAATTTCTGTTGTTTAAGCCTCCCAGCCTGGGGTACTTTGTCACGGCAGCCCTAGGAGCACAGGCAAAGACAAACCAAAGGGAAGCCAGGCCCTCATCTCCACTCCCTAGTCATCCTCATACCATCCATCACACTTGGGGAGGCCTTATTCTTTACTAAGTGGACAGTATTTATGCATCCTCCCTTCTACCCAATTTTCCCATTCCTTCTCAGGTCCCGGGAGGGCGAATGGCATGAAGGAGGACAGCCCGGCTCACAAGGTCCACAGGTGTGATTTAAACTTGCTTTCCCTAAAGTTCTCATTTGTTCCTAATCTGGTTCCTTTTGAATTGTTTTTGTGTTTTCTGAAGGCTCAGGAGCCTAGCAAACACTGGCTTCCTATGACGACGGAGAAGATGGAAATCAAAATCAGAAACAAAAGCAGCAGGGAAAGTGTGGAGGGAGTGGGGGAAGGAGAGAGAGGCTGGTGTTAGGAGGTAAAGAAAGAAGAATAATGGTGCCACCCAAGGAGGGCCTGGATGAATAGACTCAGCCAAGCGCAAGAGCAGAACTGGCCTTGAGAAAGGTGGAAATCACCTGGCCTGTGAGGCCAGGATTCACTGTAAAGCTAGGACAAAACAGAAAAGAATCTACCATAGCCCTGTATGCTGTCATTTAATTGTTAACTGTGGGCCTAATACAACTGAAAAGCCAGTATGCGTTTATAACTCCAGTTCCCTAAGCTAATCCTTAAACAGCAGTTTAATACTGTTCGTTAAAAAAAAAAGAAAAGATCCGACAGTGACCTCCTAATCCGGCCCAGCGGGTTGCCTCATTAATTTGAAGCTGGCGTCGCTCTCGCTGCAGGACAGGAATCCCTCTAGGTGCCACGGGGTGCAGGCAGTTGGATCCATTTTTTCAGCTTTCCCACATGTCTTAGAAATATTATTTGGTCAGTGACTTAAGAGGGTCGAGCCTTCCTAGAGATAAAAAAAGGGCCCTATTTTGTTCTTTCTGAAATCTCTTCATTTCTCAACGATGTGGTCATATGGTGAAAGAAAATGGCATTCTGGTGAAATGCCTTACAAGCCCAAGGCAGCCTTTGCTTCTTTCTCCTCTTCCTGTTTTGGTCTCACTAAAATCTGCCAAAACCTCGAGCAGCATCTTTGTTTGGTGGGGACTGTAGCTCTCTGCTGAGAAGCGACAGAATTGCCACTGTTTCAAATAAACATCTTTGGCAGCAGCCAATGCTGGCTCATGCAAGGAGGGATTCAAGAGACCCGATTCTTCACATACAAGTCATTAATGTCAACGCCAGCAGAGTCAAGTCCAGAAAGGCAGTTTCTCTTGCCAAAAAGTTCCACTGAATTTCCTAGGAACCCCGTGACCACCTAATTTAAAGTGTTTTTCTTCTCTTTTTCGGGCTTTTTTTCATACATAATAGTCTGGTAAGCTGTTAATTCACAATCATTTTCACTTCTCTGCCACCCTTCATCCCACGATGCAAGAGTATTATTAAGCACCGTAAAGACACATTAAATAACGAAGCTGTCCAACAACTGCACATCAGAGCACACTGATCTCCAATACCGGCACGGCTAAAAAAATGGCTTAACTGTTTCTTTGCCCACAGCTATTTCTGTACTTCAGCCACCTTGCAAGAAACACGTATGGGATGAAAGGACATATTATTGAGAGGCTGTTAATATGGAAAAGTGTAAAAAGAAAAGGGCATAACCTCAAGACCTAAATAACACAAGTGAGAAAATTGTCGTTTTGTGGCAGCCCTCTTTCAAACTTCTATGTTATTTAAAAAAGCAACTCCATTATCTCCCACTTACCCATTCATTCTCAGCTAGTCATAAAAAAAGGACACGCTCACCCATGACATTGTTCAGCTGCCCTGCCTTTGTTGCTTGTTCCTCTTTCCGTTAACACCAAATTGCATTCTACAGCAGGTAAAGGAGTCGCCTGAGGAACTGAAATAATAAGCTGTCGTGATCAGTGCCTTAGAATATCAGACTATTCAAAAAGTGGAATCTAGCCCTATTATGAAGATGGCACGACTGCCCATTTAAAAGCAAGAGCCTGCTTATCTCTGTTGTATTCTTTTAAATACCCTAATCTGTGTCGTCAACTCAAAACTCAATGGAAACACCGCTTTGGTCATTGGACAAAATCATCTTCAAAAACACGATGATCTGAGTATTTGAAAATGAATCAGATAGCCTGGAACTACAGCGTGAAGGTGAATGGCCTTTTCCAAGCAATAACTAGGAACATGGAACCTGAACCAAATGCTTCAATAAGGGTGCTGGAACAATTAGCAGCCTTTTAAGGTAAGCTATCCTTTTAACTTCATGTCACATTATCAGAAAAAGCAGGATAGCTGGCCTAATTTACATGCACATAATGTGGGTGGATCTTTAATAAGGAAATATCATATGTTATCTGGTGTGCATAAATCACTTGAGTTTAAATCATATTTTACAGTGATATAAACAGTATCGTCCATTCGTATGCAAACAGTAGCACTAGGGGATTAGTTACAACTACCAATTCTTAAAGGAGAAGAAACATTACAAGAGAAATCTATGTTTGGTTATAACACCCAATATAATGTCACCACAGAAGCCTTCAACTGCCCTTGCAGTAAGGATGGCTACGATTAAGAGGATTCTAATCAGGTCAAGAGGAAGGAGAGACAAAGGTGTAGGCAAGATTGGTTTTCCCTTCTGATGCTTTTCTTTGCCATCCACTCTTTCACAGTGTGGAGGCAAATGAAAATATTGAAGGGAAGGCAATGAGCTGTATCCTTTAAGATTGGAAGAGCATGCTAAATAAAAATCTCCAGCATGAAAACACACCCTGGAATTACAAGTTAATGGTGCAGAACTTTCTAGATGCATTGCCACAAAAATCAAATACTGTGACGGATGATGGTAGAATATGTGATGAAACAGTGAAATTTGAAGAAACAGCTCTTCTGGGAAAAACCTTATTTCTACAACTCCTTGTAATTTAGAATAAGTCATGGCCAGTCAGACCTAGAAGGGGTCTTAAGAGGTGACTTAATGATCCATTTCATAGATGAGAAAACTGAGGACTAAAAAGGTTGATTAATTCAAGGTCAGTGATTAATGAGAGGCAGAGATAAGCATAGTATCCTGGTGCCTATTTCTAATTAATTCTTGTCTTATTTGATTCTGCAAGAGTTGAAAGGACTAAGTTAAAGTACTAGAGCAATGGTGTGGGGGACCATTTCGGGGGGTCCATGAGGTCAAACTATTTTCCTATTAATACTAAGATGTGATTTACCCTTTCATTCTCATTCCCTCTCATGGGTGCCCAGTTGAATACAGTCGTGTGCCAGATCATGCCAGACCAATGTAGGTAGAAGCTGATATGAGAATCCAGCTTCTTCAGACAAGAGGGACTGCAAAAAAGAAAAATAATGCCACTCTTCTCACTAAGCTTATCTTTGTCCTGGAAAAGTTATTTTCATAAAAATTTATTTAACATTTTAATAGTTACTATTTTAAATGAGTATTTTTAAATTTTCGCATTTTAAAAATATAAAATATTGATAGACATAACCCACACACACAAAAGCTATTTGGGATCCTCAATTTTTAGAATGTAAAGGGATTTAGAGATTAAAAAGTTTAAGAACTGTGGCACTAAAACTTGAAAAAATAGAAAGGAAACCAAGATGAGAGTGGAATTTTATAAAAACTACTCTCCCTTTCTTTTTTTTGCAGTACGTGGGCTTCTCACTGTTGTGGCCTCTCCCGTTGCAGAGCACAGGCTCCGGACGTGCAGGCTCAGTGGCCATGGCTCACAGGCCCAGCCGCTCCGTGGCACGTGGGATCTTCCCGGACCGGGGCACGAACCCACGTCCCCTTCATCGGCAGGTGGACTCTCAACGACTGCGCCACCAGGGAAGCCCTCACTTCCTTTTTGGCTCCATCTCTCACCTTCATGAGGAGCCTGATTCCAATGAGATGGACACGTCAATCAATCAGTAACAACGACAGTGATACGGTGCTTCATGGTTAACACTACAGTGATAGGGGGCGTAGGTAGGAGCTGGATTTGAATTTTGGCTCTGCCATTTACTAGCTCTGAGAGCTGATCAGTTAAGCCTCAGGTTCCTTATCTGCATGAATGGAGACAAATATAACACACACCTTCATGAAAGAGCTAGCGTAAGAAGAGCACTGGGATAGCGCCTGCATATGGTAAGCACTCATACTGGCCATTCTAATTATTGTTCAAAATCCTATGCTACAAAAAGGCAACCTACTGAATGGGAGAAGATATTTGCAAATGATATGTCTGATAATGGGTCAATATCCAAAATGTATAAAGAACTCATATAACTCAATGTTTTATATATATAAACAACCTGATTAAAAAACAGGCAGAGGACCTGAACAAACATTTTTCCAAAGAAGACATACAGATGGCCAACAGGCACATGAAAAGATGCTCAACATCACTAAAATGCAAATCAAAACCACAGTGAGATATCACCTCACACCTGTCAGAATGGCTATTATCAAAAAGACAACAAATAATGAGTGTTACGAGGATGTAGAGAAAAGGGAACCCTCCTCTTGCACTGTTGGTGGAAATGTAAATTGGTACAGCCACTATGGAAAACAGTATGAAGATTCCTCAAAAATAGAATTACCATATGATTCAGCAATTCCACTCCTAGGTATATATCCAGAAAAAAATGAAAACACTAATTCAAAAAGATATACACACCCCTATGTTCACTACAGCATCATTTTCAATAGCCAAGTTATGGAAGCAACCTAAATGCCCATCAATAGATGAATGGATAAAGAAGATGTCACATACACACACACACACACACACACACACACACACACACACGATGGATTATTACTCAGCCATAAAAAAGAATGAGAATTTTGTAATTTTCAACAACATGGACTGACCTGGAGGGTATTATGCATAGTGACATAAATCAGAGAAAGACAAATACTATATGTTTTCACTTCTATGTGGAATCTAAAAAAATAAAGGAATGAATAAAACAAAACAAAAACAGACTCATAAATACAGAGAACAAATTGTTGGTTCCAGAGGGGAAGGGGTGGCGAGAAGGGCAAGATAGGTGAAGGGAATTTAGAGTTACACACTAAGTATAAAATAAACAAGTTACATACAAGGATGTATGTAATGCACAACACAGAGAATACAGCCAATATTTATAACTATCAATATATATGGAGTATAATCTATAAAAGTACCAAATTACCTGAAGCTAAAATAATATATTGTAAGTCAACTATATTTCAATAAAAAAACAAAAGCACAAAGTCTACCAAACAGAAACAGACTCAGACATAGAAAACAGACTTGTGGTTGCCAAGGGGGAAGGGGGGTGGGGTAGGCATGGGTTGGGAGTTTGGGATTAGCAGATGCAAACTATTATATAGAGAATGTATAACCAACAAGGTCCTACTGTATAGCACAGAGAGCTATATTCAATATCCTATGATAAACCATAATGGTAAAGAATATAAAAAAGAATGTATATATGTATAACCGAATCACTGTGCTGTACAGTAGAAATTAACACAATATTGTAAATCAACTATACGCCAGTAAAATAAAGAAAATGCCCCAAATGTTTCACAGCTTATTGTTTTTAGCTATAAAATAAGATGAAACTAGATCAGTTTTTCTCCAAGCTTGGTGAGAAAAGTTTCTACTGCCTTGTTACCCTCCTACAGCCCGACTTCCCTCTCCTTTCCTGTCCTCCGATGCTTCTGAATCACAACGAACACTGTGCTAGGAAGACTGGTCAGCTGACCACACAAGCCAGCTAACCACCACCGCTATCTCTTTCAGTTCTAAAGGCCCATGATATTTCTAATTGGTCCTCAAATGCTCTCAATACAAGCAACAATTAAATGCTGTGGCTTTTCCCTATGGCTTCTTAGGAAGCATTATCCTTTTCTGAAGTGCTTTGCTTTTCAATTTCAAATAAAGACATTTAAAAAACCCAATAAAGTTAGACACTAATAAAACCAACATTCTTAGAAATAAAACTGACAGTACCAAGGAGGAACAATCAAAACAATGAATAAGATAACTTTTCTACCAAAGGAATAAGGGATAACAGATAAGGAACTGGCGCCAGCAACGCCATTTAACTACCTTGTGATTTTACATTCCACTCAGGAGTATCACAGGCCCCCGGCTGGTGCAAATCTGGTTTTTTGTAAAGATGCGCGCAAGTGCATGAACCCTCAGCTCAGGAAGATGAGATTTCACCTGGTCTTTCAGCTTTCCTGATTTCTACTTCCAGATGAAAATTTTAAAAATACCGTATATTTTTTCCTAGTTAATTCCCTATCTTCTTGGTCGTGGAGGGGAGCCAACTCTTCTGCAAGGATTTTGCAGTATAACCTACTTTTTTTTTTTTTTTTTTTTTGCGGTATGCGCGCCTCTCACCACTGTGGCCTCTCCCATTGCGGAGCACAGGCTCCGGACGCACAGGCTCATTGGCCATGGCTCACGGGCCCAGCCGCTCCGCGGCATGTGGGATCTTCCCGGACCGGGGCACAAACCCGTTTCCCCTGCATCGGCAGGCGGACTCTCAACCACTGTGCCACCAGGGAAGCCCATAACCTACTTTTTTAAAAAAGTGAAGGCAGTGTGGGGAGGAGTATTGTTCAGTGCAAAAAGACCGTGTACCACAACTGGGATATTTACGGTGTAAAAACAAAAAAATCCTCTCACAATGGTTGGTGGGGAGGAGGTTGCTGTTTTATACAGGGGGGGGTCAAGGAAAGCTCATCTGAGAAAGAGATGTTTGGGCTGAGACCCGAAGGGAGGGAGGAAGCAAGCATGGGACAGCTGAGAAAAAGTGTTCAGATGGAAACGGTAAGGTCCTGAGGCAGAAATGTGCTTGGTCTGTGGGAGGAATGCCCAGGAGGCCCGTGTGACCGGAACAGCGTTTGCAAGCACAGAGTAAGGCAGGAGGTTAGAGAGGCGGGGGAGACCAGACAGGCATAGGGCCTTAAGGACTTTGGATGGTGCGCTGGGAGAGGTGGGAAGACGCTGCAAGGCTTTGGGCTGAGGAGTAGCAATTTGGGGCTGATGTCCTGCAGAGTACACATGAGGAGATACAGTGCAAGCCTAGGGGATACGGGGAAGCAGAGGATGGGGGCGTGGAGATGTGCTGCTGTAGACACACACCGAGTGGTGTGATGCCCAAGGTCGAGCCTGCACATGGAGAGTGATGGAGAGTGTTTGCTCAGGCTCGGCAAGGCTTTCGAAAGTAGCAAACTCGGAATCAGCACTTGCCCGTCTCACGAGACTTTGTGCGGGTGGAAGGGGCATGCAGAACGAGTGCAAGATGTACTTTGTAAGGAAAATGCTCAGTCTCCTCTTTTGCAGTCCAGACCATCGGGGTAACTTTCTGGGACTCAGCTAACAATTCCGTTAAGCCTCCACAGACAGCTTGAGGCGCACTAAAGGGTGTTCCCATACGTGATCACTCACAATCCTCCAAGCAGCCTCGTGAGGTAGGGAGGGCAGGTGTTAGTTCCCTCCTTTGGCCGATAAGGACACGTGGAGTGTTGCCAGAGCTGCGCCAGGTCCTTGCTCAAAACCCGCCAACCCCCCACCTTTAGCAGGAGTTAACATAAATCTTTAAGTCACAGGGTCTGGAGATAAGAAAGGAAGTTACAGGGAGAGACAGACAAAAACATCAGATGGAACCAGCAGGGACCAAGATGGCGACAAATCTGACCTCCGACAGACCCTGAGTCTCACTATACACTGATTTTACTACATTAGCGAATTAAATGATACACCTACTGGTGGCCACGACCGGAGATTAAGGACCAAAAAAGGATAAAAAGAGAGTGGCACCCCACTCCCTCCAAAAGCCCTGCCCCTTCCCAGGTGGACTAATGCACATGCCTCTCCATCATTAGCCTCACTCCTCCTCCCTTTGTCTTCACTCTTTAAAATACAATCCTTTTCACCACGTGGGTGAGAAGTTGAGCTGTGAACTAAGTTCTCGCTTCTCCATTTTTTGGCCATTGAATCAAGCTTGTGCCGCATTGATCTCAGCTTCATTATTTGGCTACACGAACCCGAATGGAAAAAGAACGTTTCCCAGCTGAGGCAGAGGGCCTTAGCCAAGCTAGGGCCTGGGCACAGTCCATATGACTTAATTCGGTAACGAGAAGTTTCTGCCCAGATCACACAGCTGGTGACAACTGAGGGAGGGAGTGAGTCAAGATCGTTTGGCACTGAATTCAACTTCTCCTCATAACCTGGTTCTGTGCCTCTTAGACTACCAATTTATCAAGGGAGTAAGCCCAAGGCGAAGACGATTCACACACAAGTGGATACAGTTGAGTCAAAGAAGACATAACTCGGGCTTCCCTGGTGGCGCAGTGGTTGAGAGTCTGCCTGCTAATGCAGGGGACACAGGTTCGAGCCCTGGTCTGGGAGGATCCCACATGCCACGGAGCAACTAAGCCCGTGAGCCACAACTACTGAGCCTGCGCGTCTAGAGCCTGTGCTCCGCAACAAGAGAGGCCACGATAGTGAGAGGCCCGTGCACTGCGATGAAGAGTGGCCCCCACTTGCCACAACTAGAGAAAGCCCTCACACAAAAATGAAGACCCAACACAGCCCAAAATAAATAAATAAATAAATAAAAGAAGACATAACTCTGTGGGCAGTGACACTGAGGCGCCCCACTTGGCTTCAACAGTAGGGGATTTGTTCTCATCACATACAGTGGTTTAGGATTTTATGCTAGATACTCTTCTGTGTGCTGTTCTGCAGGAACTGTGGGACGACATGGCTTGTGAAAAGACACACCATTTGTAGAAGTGACAGGGTGCTATTATTTCTTTTAAAACCCAAGCATGTCTGATCTTACAGAACTTGTTCTTGTGTGAGCCATGGCCCAGGCCCATTTGTAAACCAGGAGGGGAAGGGGAAGAAACCAGAAATTACTTACTAAATAGACGTCAAGCACGGAGGCACTATCATCCTGCATTTCCAGAGCATTTGTCTCAGAAGCCAAGTAGATGGTCCCCTCTTCCAAGGTAAAGGTTGAACTGGAAGGTAACCCTTTACTGGAAAAATAAAGAAGAATGATGAGCATGTGATCTTCAGAAAAAAACCAAAGGACTTCTCCAAAGTGGCGGCTGAGGTGGGAAAACTTGGGGGCAAGAAAACAAATGTAGGGCATTTGAAGGAAATAGGGTTATACCTAAAGAGACGCTCACTTGAGTTTCAAGGATTTGGCGTTACTGACAGTGCCTTTTCTCTGTCTACTTCAGCACGTGAGACACTTCACACTTCTGAGAGGTGATCTGTGGGCTCCATGCTTTGTGAGGGTGGACTGCTGGGAATTTAGAGGCCCACCAGTCATCTCTGACTCTGAACAGTTAGCTCTCACTGTTTAAATTCTTCTCTCAACAGTACTGATGCTTTGCTAGTTTATAGAAGATAACTTTGTGCCTCATTAGCAGTGATGATTTCTATTGTTTTTTTTCTTTTTCTTTTTGGCATGAAAGGTTCAATTACATCCATGGTTCTCAAAGGAGCATGGGGGGCTGGTGAAAGCCCAACCTCCTGGGCTTGTAGGATTGAAGGAAGGAAGGATTGAAGGAATGTACAATCTTTCCCCCACTGAAATAAAAATTAGTTATTTTTTTAACCTGTGGAAATTTGCACGTGATGGTTTTGCAGGAACAAAATATCTACAAGCAATGGTGGAAGAGTGTGACATTGATATTAGAAGAGGTGGGCTAGGGGGCTGGCTGTCGGCCACGTGGGACAAACCTGGCAGCGGGCACTGGGGCTGAGAGCCCGAGTGCAGAAGACTGGCCTCCTCGCTCACTCCCCATCACCAGGGCTGCCACCCCTTCGGGCTGAGCTCTGAGCTCACCCCGTTGAAAACGCTCCATCTAAGTCACCCTCTGGGCTTCTTGTCTGAGCTTCCCAGCTGGACAGGCGACTACTGAGGACTATTGCCCTCCCCTAGTCTGGGGACTACACATAATTCTACTTGTGTACATGTTTACCTGTTAACTGAAGATACATGAAATAGAAATTCTGAGGTTTTCAATATTAAAAAAAATCGTCAAAAGAATTGTGTGGGTCTTATGAAATCAGGTTCATTTATATAACATATAATGCAAAATTGTAAGAATCCAGACTAGTAGTAAGAGGAATGAGAAGAAGGGATCTCCCATAGGTCTTCCATTTGGTGATATTTGAGAACGTGGACATTCAGAGATGAAAGCCACTTCACCTTGGCTTGCTATATTTTCTCTTTAAGTTCTGGACACAGGTAAAAGGTCCTCTTGCTTTTCAAAAACCCAAGATGGGTTATACAATGTGGGAAACAGAGTCTGTTTTGATTGATTTTAAAGAGCAGGGTGAATGTGGCCTTTTTCCATTGAACTGATGACTTTATATTGTAAACCTTCACAGATTTCTTGGGTTAAGTAAACCATCAGGTTTCAAGGGATGCTGTTTGGAGAGGCACTGTGTGGTAATGAACATTGCTCAGGTTATTTTCTGGATCAAGAGCAAGGATGCAGTGATGGGTTTTAATTGGCTTTTGCCTTTTAACGGCTAAGATGCCACTCGCTAATCCCGTGTGTAGAGAACAGTTCAGCCTGGTTAAGCCTTATGAGAGAGATGAATGCTTTATCTACTTAAACAGCAAAGCAAGAAACAAAGTGGTCGGAAATTATGTACGGTTCACATTTGATACAATTAGAAAAATCTCTACTGTCTTCTGGGTTATTTTGTAAACATATAATTTATTTGATGAGATTCAAATCTAAGTTTACCTCTTTTTGTCTAAGGTTTTCCTTATGATTTTTAATTATTTCCATCCTAAGATTAAGGGTATAACCAAGAATACTCTAGAAGTGCTTTTTCTTTTTAAATTTAATTTTTTTTTTAAATTTAATTTTTTAATAGCACCACATGTAGTATAAAATACAGCAAAAAGTAATCCTTCTCTTTTTCTTTTCCTTTTGTGATCCAGAGTTCACCTCCCTAGGAGTAAATCCATTTTGCAAGTATTTTTCAATCTAATATTTGTTTTATTTTTGGAAACGATGAGTGAGCCACTAGCATGGTTAAGACTAAATTAAAATAGAACAAAAATTAGAGTATTCTTTGGGGTTTAATAGGTACATTTATCGATTCTTTTAGCTAAGATATAATATGATTACAGAAAAAAATACCAGATTTCCTCAGTAGCATATGGCCAAATTTGATAAAATCAAACAAGCATATTTAAAAAAAAGCACAAACCTCCTGTTATTTACACTGTTTCTCACATGTATTAGAATAATTCCTATCTTAGTAAGCAGAATATTCTGAGCATCCTTAAATTTGGGGGACAAAAGTGAGGCTCATAGGAACTTATATCCAGATTATATAAAGAACACTTGCAGTAAAAAAACAAAAAGGCAAATAACCCAATTAAAAATGAGCAAAGGATCTGAATAGACATTTCTCCAAAAAAGATATACAAAAGGCCAATAAACCCATGGAAAGATGCTCAACATCATTACTCATTAGGGGGATGCAAATCAAAACCACAATGAGATACCACTTCACACCCACTAGGCCGGCTATAATAAAAAAGACAGATGATAAAGTGTTGGGGTGGATGTGGAGAAGTGAGAGCCCTCTTACGTTGCTGATGGGCACGTAAAATGATGCAGCTACTTTGGAAAACAGTTTTGTGTATCTTCAAAACCACATGACCCAACAACTCCACTCCTTGGTATATATGTAAGGAAAATGAAAACATATGCCTACACAAAAACTTGAACATCAATGTTCACAGAGCATTACTCATAATAGCCAACATGTGAAAATAATCCAAATGTCCACCAACTGATGAATGGATAAATAATTCATACAATGGAATATTATTTTGCAATAAAAAATAACAGCACTGATATACGCAACAACGTGTGAATCGTGAAAACACGGTAAGTGAAAGAAGCTGGTCGTAAAGGACCACATGTGGTATGATTCCATTTAGGTGAAAGGTACAGAAGAGGCAAATCTATAAGACAGAAGGAGGTTAGTGGCTGCCAGGGGCAGGGGTGAGGGGGCAATAGGGAGTGACTACTATTGGGTGTGGGGTTTCTTTTTAAAGCATTGGAAACATTCTAAATTTAGGTTCTGGTAACAGTTACACAACTTTGTGAATATACTAAACTCACAAAACTGTATACTGTAAATGGGTGAATTTTGTAGTATGTGAAATGTATATTAATAAAGTTTTAAAAAAGTTTCATGAGGTACCTAAGGGTCATGATTCTTTTTTTTATATTGAAGAATAGTTGTTTTACAATGTTGTACCAATCTCTGCTGTACAGCAAAGTGACTCAGTTATACACATATACACATTCTTTTTTATATTCTTTTCCATTATGTTTTATCACAGGATACTGAATATAATTCCCTGTGCTATATATTAGGACCTTGTTGTTTATCCATTCTAAATGTAATAGTTTGCATCTACCAACCCCAAACTCCCAGTGCATCCCTCTCCCTCCCCCCCTCCCCTTTGGCAACCACAAGTCTGTCCTCTATGTCTATGAGTCTGTTTCTGTTTGGTAGTTAAGTTCATTTGTGTCATATTTTAGATTCCACATATAAGCGATATCATATGACATTTGTCTTTGTCTGACTTCATTTAGTATGATAATCTCTAGGTCCATCCGTATTGCTGCAAATAGCATTATTTCATTCTTTTTATGGCTGAGTAATATTGCATTGTGTGTGTGTATACATACATACATACATAATACACACCACATCTTTTTTATCCATTCATCTGTCAGTGGACATTTAGGTTGCTTCCATGTCCTGGCTATTGTAAATAGTGCTGCTATGAACATTGTTGCATGCATCTTTTCGAACTGAGTTTTTGTCTTTTCTGGATATATGCCCAGGAGAGGGACTGCTGAATCATATGCACCACATAACTCTATTTTTAGCTTTTTAAAGAACCTCCATACTGCTCTCCATAGTGGCTGCACCAACGTATATTCCCACCAAGGGTCATGATTCTAAACTTGATCTCTCAGTACACAGTATTAGAAATATCAGAAATGTGATGGAATAGATATTTTTAGGTTACATACATTTTAGAATTATCTGTTTTGAATAAACCCCCGATTTATTTGCCGGTCATTCAGAAAACATCTTCTTTTTCCTAATAGAGAAAAAAATTCTAGTTGACCTGACATGAGAGAGTTGGGCTCTGCGATTTCAAGGCCTGAGGTGGAGAGATGCTGCGTGCAGGCTGGGGAAGCCTGACCATGTGCAGTGTCACGGGGCCAGTGCTGCTGAAGTACGAGCAGAGGTAAGGGGACCTTTATCCTGGAGGATGCTTTGCCTAGAAGGTGCAAATTGCTGGCCCACAGACCCAGTCTGGCTGAGAGAAGTGTGTTTTGGGCCCAAGGAGATTTTTTTTAATTTGAATGATTGCTAAATTAAGAAACAGGAAATTCCTACCAAACCCAGTTTTCCACAGCTTCTTATGAGAAACGAGAAGAGCAGGCAACTTTGAGCCCACATTTCTGAGTAGCGATGAGGTTGCGGCATGTCCTTTCTGGTTCCCCAGGGTCCCCACTGCTCTCTTCGGCGTCACACCTGGCCTGTTCTACCCATCTGCATCACCTCTGCCTGGCCCCTCTGTGTATGTGTCAGCCCAACGTCCCTACTCCGCTGATGAGGGGACTAAGGCCCGAGGAGGCACAATAATTCGCCCAAGGTCACACTGCAGTTGAATAGAGCTGGGATATAAACTTTGTTTTCCAATTAAACATTTTTTCTATGGTCATCTGTGATGAAATTTTAGAAATTTGCCACTGCAGAAGTTGAGGGAGCTGAGGCCAATGTACCTAGGAGCTTGAAAATCATCATATAAACCAGCAAAAACAAATGCAGGATTTGAGAGTAATAAACATTTGAGAATACTAATAAAGATTTGAGAATAATAATAAACAAATGCAGGATTTGAGGATAGATGAGAATAATAATACCAAACATGCAGGACTGTTGTGAGCTTGATATGAGCTGTGGAGATCTTTTGTTTGAGAAGAGTTATGATGGCCAGAAAGGTTTGAGGAAAAGTAAGTAGGTAAAGTATGCTTTATAAGCCACATATCTATCTTTCTCAAAAAGTTAAAAGAGTTACCGTATGAGCCGGCAATCTCATTTCTGTTCCCCCAGTCTTATGGGCTGGAATGTGTGCCTCCCCCAACCCTCCATTTATATCTTGAACTCTCAGCCCCCAGTACTTCAGAAGGTGTCTGTATTTGGACATAGGCTCTTTAAAGAGGTGATTAAGGTTAAGTGAGATCATTGGGGTGGCTCTAATCCAATATGACTGGTGTCCTTATAAGAAGGGGAGGAGATTAGGACACAGACACACAGAGAAAAGACCACGTGAAGATAGCGGGAGAAGACGGCGGTCTACAAGTCAAGCAGAGAGGCCTCAGAGTAAACCAACCTTGCTGACACAGTGATCTCAGACCTCTAGCCTCCAGAACTGTGAGAAAATACATTTCTGTTGTTCAGGCCCCTCAGTCTGTGGTACTTTGTTATGGTAACCCTAAAACGAATATCCCCATGTTCACAGCAGCATTTTTCACAGTAGCCTATAGGTGGTATCATTCCACCTACTTCCTCATGTAAGTGGTCAAATTCACAGAGATAAGAAAGTAGGAGGGTGGTTGCCGGGGCTGAGGAGAGGGAGGAAATGGGGAGTTGTTTAATGGGTACAGAGTTTCAGTTTTGCAAGATGAAAAGGTTCTGGAGATTGGTTGCACAACAATGTGAACGTACTTAACACTGTTGAACTGCATCCTTAAAAATGGTTAAGATGGTAAATTTTACGTTATGTATATTTTACCACAGTTTACAAAAGTAATTAATATTCATTATTAAAAATAATACACATCTAATAGTTCACAAGAACAACAAAGCTATTTAAGCTTCCAATGTTTTAATACTTAAACCAAAGTGACATATAAATATATAGCTCTATATAAATAATCAGGCATTTATAGTCCCATTAAATGCACTCAGAATAATCTGAAATTATATACAATGGAATGTTAGCCATAAAAAGAAACAAAATTGAGTTATTTGTAGTGAGGTGGATGGAGCTGGAGTCTGTCATACAGAGTGAAGTAAGTCAGAAGGAGAAAAACAAATACCGTATGCTAACACATATATATGGAATTTAAGAAAAAAAAATGTCATGAAGAGCCTAGGGTTAGGAGGGGAATAAAGACACAGACCTACTAGAGCACGGACTTGAGGATATGGGGAGGGGGAAGGGTGAGCTGTGACAAAGCGAGAGAGTGGCATGGACATATATACACTACCAAACATAGGGTGGATAGCTAGCGGGAAGCAGCCGCATGGCGCAGGGAGACCAGCTAGGTGGTTTGTGACCGCCTGGAGGGGTGGGATAGGGAGGGTGGGAGGGAGGGAGACGCAAGAGGGAAGAGATATGGGGGTATATGTATATGTATAACTGATTCACTTTGTTGTAAAGCAGAAACTAACACACCATTGTAAAGCAATTATACTCCAATAAAGATGTTAAAAAAAATAGCAAAAGCTATATAACCAATTGATTAATCTTTTAAAAATATTTGTTATCTTCATTCTTCAGTATGTACTGAGTGAGATCAGAGTACAGAACTGGCATTTTACTTCCCTAAAACTCTTAGATTAGGTCCTACCTACTGCCCAAGAAAGAATGAGAATACACCCTAGGGAAATGGATACCTGAGCAGATAAGGCATTCCAGGCAGAGCATGAACTCTGGAATCAGATGACTGGCTTTGAATTCTGGCTCTTCCTCTTAGCTGTGTGTGTGATACTGGATGAGTTTCTTAACCCCTCTGAACTCCAGTTTCCCACATGTAAAATGAGAATAATAATACCAAACATGCAGGATTGTTGGAGTGATGAGTGATAACGGATGTACAACACAAACAGCCATTGTTGCACATTGTATTCTAGGTGCCAGGATGCAGCAGAGATTAAAATAAACAGAGATCTCTGCCTCATGGAACTTACATAGCATTGAGGAGAACAGATAATGAGAAAAATACCTAAAACACATATTATGTTGGTCAAAAGCACCAAGGAGAAAAATAAAGCACAGAAGGGAGAGAAGTGAGTGAGTGGCATAGAGCATTTCCAAGCAGCATACTTTCCGGGCTCTGCCATTGGAGTTTTTGGGGTCTCAGGCATGAGTCAGACACTAGGGGACACACCCAGGTCTCCTATACTCCATGGGACACACTAGCAAGCCCTCCGAAGCCCCACTGAAGTCCCTTTCCCTGGGCTGGGACAGGCACCCACACTCCCTGACATCTCTCTCCAAAGATCACACTCAAACTGCCAACTCTTCTTGGCTTCTCTAACTTCTTTTAGGGACTGGAGGTGGTGGTCAGCTAACGGTTTTTGACCACTTCCTTTGCATGTCCTGCAGTCTCACACCTTGCTTTTGTTTTGGGTCTCTGGTGAAACTGATAGTAAAAATATTTCATTTTAACATTCCGTTATTTTTAGCAAAGAGGTTAGTAAAGGTTATACGTGAAAATGATTCACATAAGGACATAAAGTATTATCTGGGCTTTAAGAACCTTTATACTATACTTTGAATGTGTATGTCATTGCTACTTAAAAAATTAATGAAGAGCAATTATTAAAAGAGTAGGGAGGTAATGTAAGAATAAACCATCCAACCTAAATAATGGCATCCCTAGCCGACAGCAAATTCCTCCTTCTTTGAAGAGGCCCCAAGTAGAAAGGTAAGATATGTTCTAAAGGGGATTTTCGGGACTTCCCTGGTGGCGCAGTGATTAAGAATCCGCCTGCCAGTGCAGGGGACACGTGTTCGATCTCTGGTCCGGGAAGATCCCACATGCCATGGAGCAACTAAGCCGGTGCGCCACAACTACTGAGCCTGTGCTCTACAGCCCGCGAGCCACAACTACTGAGCCCATGTGCCACAACTACTGAAGCCCCTGTGCCTAGAGCCCGTGCTCCGCAACAAGAGAAGCCACCACAATGAGAAGCCTGCGCACCTCAACGAAGAGTAGCCCCCGCTTGCCTTCAGCTAGAGAAAGCCCACGCACAGCAATGAAGACCCAATGCAGCCAAAAATAAATAAATTTTTTTAAAAAAGGGGATTTTCACTTAAATGTTTATTATGTCACTGACCAATTTCATGTTCATTTCTCTTCAGTTCTGACACTGGGAAATATTCTTGCTATTGCCCTGTTTTCTTACTCACTGTTGATTTCCTGGGCACAAGCCTATTTGGAATCAATTTCTAATTTCTCTGGCAGATTCCGTTTTAGGGGTCACTTTTAAGGGAGAGCATCTCTCTTGGGTAGAATGCCTTCCAAACCCAGCGATCCAGTCAGAGGGCTTGCCATTCTCAGCCTTGCAGCTTGGGAAGATCCATGTCTAGAAGCAATTTTACGTGAATGGGTTTAAAAGTCTGGCTGGCTGCCTGGGTTCTGCACCATCAAGTTTTGCCACAGTTCCCTCAATTGAGACTGTCTGAGGGCTAATTGCACCTAATTTGCAACAAGGCCCTCAGGAAACCGTTAATCTATCTAGTTCTGTTCCTCCCTTGTAAAAGCAGAGGAACTGCCAACATTCTTCAGCTGCTCTGTGCTCTGGTCTCTGCACACATCACAAACTTGTCACAGGTAAGAGCAGTACAAGGAGGGGGAATTTTATTGTTCTCCTAGCTCCCTCTGGGAGCTGACATTAATGGTTCTCTGATGCCACGCAGGCTTCTCTGTCATTCACAAAAATGCTCCTTTCTGTTACCAGCAGCATTAGTTTGGCTTCATTGGAGAGCATTAGCCTGGCTGGACTGCTGAAAACAGACATCAGTCATTTTATAGCCTGGAACACTCTGATTTCTGTTTGCAGACCTAATGAGTGTTTTATAGCTAATTCTCGTGAAGGCATTTGCTCAGAGAACATAGGGTTTTTGTCTTTTAAAAGCACAGTTTCTGTCTTTTGAAAGTCATCTTCTCACTGCCTTAATTTCTTTTTGGTCAAAGTAACATCATAATGTATCATACAATACAGATGACTTGTGATGAAATAAACAACCTCCTGCTCTCACCTGCACCCCAGTCATCTCCCCAAAGGCGGCACCTTTCCCCATTTCTCTTTTTAGCCCTTCTGGTGCTTCCCTTCATATCTTTTGATGAATCAGGGAATAAAATAGATTCTCAACCCAAGGCAGCATCTATTGATTCAATATAAAGGATGTTTGCCTACCCCTACTTCGTACTTCCTCCCAACATTTGCTATTTATATTTTATTTATTGTGTAACTGTAAATCATATACTTAATAACTTTTTCTAGTCCATCAACCACAAACCATATATCTTTAATTTCCCATATTATTTACTCTTTGTCCCTGCTTTCCTCTCTCACTCTGTATTAGATACACTTTAAAAAGATCTTTAAAAATCTTTACTTTGTCTTGGCTATTCATACTTATATTCCTTTATTCTTATCTTGTAGCTATAACCAATTTTTCCTGCTTGTCTATGGACTGATTCTAAAATTAGAAAATCAATACACAGTTAATATTATTATGACTATGTAAATGTTGTTAATGCCTGGCCAACAGTGTGTTAGGGTTACATTTCCCTCTCTGGATTCAAAATCATGATTGCTGGGCCATGCAAAGAAAAATGTTCCCATCATCAAGGTTAACTGGAATCTCTGTGGTTTTTTTTTTTTTTTTGCTTTTTTTTTTAAACTTTTGCTCAAATTCCTACCACGTTTTAGTCTGCTTCATGGTTGGAGGTTTTTGCCCTTTAGAAATGGACTGAATGCCATGTGGGTAAAACCTAGGGAGCATCTGGACTAAGTGTGGAGGCCTGAATACAAGCCCTGCTTCTCGGATTATTAGTTACAACGCTGGGCAAGTCATGACCCTGAGGTCCTGGTTCCTCCTCTGAAAGTGAGAACGGCAGTCCCCGTCCAGCCCACCTCCCAGGGCCATCAAGAGGACCAAGCCAGAACATGCAAGTGAAAGAAAGGCAGACAGAGGGTAATGCTCTTCTGTATAAACTACCTGCAGTATCACTATGGCTTCTACCTCCGGGACTCTGCTTGTTTCCTGGGGGTGGGGGGAGGGGGTGTTTGTTTGAGGAGGTCTGCTGGCATAGACAGATTTATCATAACACTTTGGAAAGAATTCTTTTTCTGCTAGTCTAAGTTTAGCTACCGGAACACTGACTGATGATAACAAACGTGGACGGGAAAGGTCTACTTGCAGAGAAAACCGACAAGTATAGCCCAGTCTCACTTAAAGGCTACAAATACTTGTTCAGTCCTAGAGACACACTCTGCGTATGGGCAGGCCCACCCCAGCATGACTCAGGCACTTTTGATGTGATGATCAAGGCAAGCCCACATGCCCCTCTTGGAAAAGCTCACCTCTGGCTGGGGTGGCTTGGGGGTGGAGGCTGCTCTAGGGTCTGGAGTTCTGAAGCCCTGGCACCAGGGTGCCTATTTGCAGCTGGGATAGTGTCGGCCTGCAGCAAGTCTCATGCCTGTGCCAGGATGAGCATCTCCTTCATGCCAAGCTTCTTGGTTGAGTGTACAGGCACATCTGCAAGACCCCCCCCCCCCCCCGCCACCATCACGCCCCTCCCGCCAAGTATGGACCCAGAGAAGTGGGAAGCCCTTGGCCATGGTCACTGCATCCAGAATGCTTTACCGCTCACTTTCCTAACCTACCCTGCCAGACAGGAGGCTTTCAGAAGGATCTGATGCTTTCTTCCTGTCTTCTCTCCTTTTCAGCCACTTCCATGCTTTCCCACTTTGGCTGTTTTTAGACAAGGAGGCTGCCTGTTTCTAATAAAGGCAAGCAGAGCGGCAGGCTCTCTCTTTGGAATTGAGCAATGGCTGCCTTATTGGTCTAACACTTGGGTTTAACCCTCGTCTCTCCCTGCGTAAGTGACACCTGAGGCACAAACACTGTTGCAGACAGAGCACAAAGAGTAGCACTTTGAACTGGCAGGCGAAGAGAGACGCAAACAGTGTGCCGCCAGGTCTATTAGTTCTGGGGACCGGAAGCCACAGCTGCTGAGAGAGCTGGCAGCAACGGAGCTCCTGTGACCAGCAGCTTCAGAAGCAAGCAGAGGAAGGAGGTCAGGGCCCTCCCTCTGAGGAAAATGTGTGTACGTGTGTGGGTGGTGGCTGGAGGGAGAATGCTTTCAAAAAGGAACCCCCATCCAAGTTCAGGGAACTTTTCCACCATATATCTCTAGGAGATTTATTTTTCTTTTCAACATCCTCCCACACACATCTGGGACGAAGTGAGAGAGTGGCATGGACATATATACTACCAAATATAAAATAGATAGCTAGTGGGAAGCAGCCGCATAGCACAGGGAGATCAGCTTGGTGCTTTGTGACTACCTAGAGGGGTGGGATAGGGAGGGTGGGAGGGAGATGCAAGAGGGAGGAGATATGGGGATATATGTGTATGTATAGCTGATTCACTTTGTTATAAAGCAGAACCTAACACACCATTGTAAAGCAATTATACCCCAATAAAGATGTTAAAAAAAAAATAAAGCTAGCAGTCCTTATTGACGGTGATGTTTATACTGTGATGATTGCATTACAGACATTATTTCATTTAATCACCAAAGGTCCTCCTGATAGGATGACCAAAAAAGCACACGAAAAGATGCTCAATATCACTAATCATTAGAGAAATGCAAATCAGAACTACAAAGAGGTATCACCTCACACCGGTCACTATGGCCATCATCAAAAAATCTGCAAACAATAAATGCTGGAGAGAGTGTAGAGAAAAGGGAACCCTTCTACACTGTTGGTGGGAATGTAAATTGGAACAGCCACTATGGAGAACAGTATGGAGGTTCCTTAAAAAACTAAAACTAGACCTACCGTACGACCCAGCAATCCCACTACTGGGCATATACCTGGAGAAAACTGTACTTTGAAAAGATACATGCACCCCAGTTTTCATTGCATCACTATTTACAATAGCCAGGACATGGAAGCAACCTAAATGTCCATCAACAGAGGAATGGATAAAGAAGATGTGGTACATATATACAATGGACTCTTAGCCATAAAAAAGAACAAAATAATACCATTTGCAGCAACATGGATGGATTGTAATAGTGAGGTAAGGCAGACAGAGAAAGACAAATGTCATATGATATCACTTATATGTGGAATCTAAAAAAAAAAGGTACAAATAAACTTATTTACAAAACAGAAGTAGAGTCTTGGATGTAGAAAACAAACTTATGGTTACCAGGGGGATAAGGTTGGGGGAGGGATAAATTGGGAGACTGGGATTGACATATACACAGTACTATATATAAAATAGATAACTAATAAGAACCTACTGTACAACACAGGGAAGTCTACTCAGTACTCTGTAATGGTCTATATGGGAAAAGAATCTAAAAGAAAAAAAGTGGATATATGTGTATGTGTAACTGATTCACTTTGCTGTACACCTGAAACTAACACCACACTGTAAATCTACTATGCTCCAATAAAAATTAAAAAAATAAAGATCGCCCTGTTAGGTTGGGTCTCTTCCTATTTATTTTGTACATGTGAGTTTTAAGGCTAACGTATCTAACCACAGTTAATAAATGGTGGCACTGGATTTGAACCCAGGCCTGACTCTGGAGCAATGCCACACATATTCCCTCAAGTGTCCAACCACTGCAAAAAATTCACCCTTTGCTATGTTCCTAAGATATCCCCAGCAACAATGGTTTAATTATATAAAAAAGGATATATATATATCTGTTTCCAAATGACAAATCTATTACTATAAATAAGTCTTGATTATCTGACTTAAGACAGGCAGGAATAGATATTAGAGAACAGCAAGAGGAACTCTGATACCCCCATACACAAAAATTAATTTGAGATGGATCACAGACAAAATATGAAAGCTAAAACTATTAAGCTTCCAGGAGAAAACAAAGGGGAATGTCTCCTTGACCTTGGGGGGTCATGACTAGGAAGGGACAGAAGGGAACTTCTGGTATGATGGGAATATTCTTTATCTCGATCTGGGTGATGGTTACTGGAGTGTACACATTTTTGTCAAAATTTATGAAACTATACGCTTAAAATTTGTGCATTTTACTGTACACAAATTATATTTTAACAATGAACTGTCTGCATGAAAAAACAGTATCTGCTTTTCTACTCACAAAACTATAAGTCATCCATTCAAATGTACACTGAGTGCCTACTTCATCCAGGTACTGTGCTGAAAGTGAAAAATAAGTTGGTAAACAGTTCTCACATGGCTGAGTCACTGGCTTAAGGAGCTTTCAAAAAAGTTGGTGAGATGATAGATGTTAAAAAGAGGAAAATGACTATATATATATATCATTATCATCAAATATAAACATGCAAACACCCTCAGATAAGTGGCACGCACTGAAAACAGTACTCTAGCTAGAGAAACGCACCACAAAGGCATCAGGAATTGGGACCTTTTAAATCACAGGGGACCCATGGCCTCCATGGTATGTGGAAGAATAAGCTAGAACAAGAGGCAGGGTAGCTGACTTCTGGTACTGACTTGGCACTAAGTGTGGGGTGTGCTGTATTTGGGTAAGCCGTTTAACTGCCCTGAGCCCCGGTTTCCTCCTTTGTCAAAATCAGGGCTTTGAACTCGGAAAGGTCCTTCCAGCTTTCAAAAGCTTTGATCCTTAGCCTAGTTGGCCCTCTTTCAACTTCCCCAGAAAACCAAGTCTGAGGTCAGAGCAGCCTATCAGGAATACAGTATGCTGAAATGGAAATGCCCGTGCTGTGTAAGCCAATGGAACCAGTAAGGGTTTAAGATAAAGTGAACAAATAATTCCGAACCACAGCACCCTTACCCCCTACACTGTACCTCAATGACATGACTCCCATGGATGGTGGTTTGTAGTCAGATACTCTGCAATCTCTTTACACTTACTTCCTAGCAGGACTGGGGAAAAAGATTCCAGAAAAAGAAATCCTTATTCAGAGAGATGGTGCTATAGGTTAAATTGTATCCCCTTAAAAGCTGTATGTTGACAACTTAGCCCTCAGTACCTCAGAATGTGACCTTATTTGGGAATAGGGTCATTGCAGATGTAATTAGCTAAGATGAGGTCATACTGGAGTAGGGTGGCCCCTACTGCAGTATGACTGGTGTTGTTATGAAAAGGGGACATTTGAACACAGACATGCACACAGGGAGAATGCCATGTCAGGATAAAGGCAGAGACCAGGTGATGCCTCTGGAAGCCAAGGAATGCCAAAGATTGCCAGGAAGTCACCAGAAGCCAGGTGACAAGCATGAAACAGATTCATCCCCACAGTCCTCAGAAGGAAGCAGCGCTGTCAACATCTCAGACTCCTGGCCTCCTGAACAGTGAGACAAGCTACCCGGCGTGCGGTACTTTGTTACGGCCACCCCAGCAAACTAGTACAGGTGGTATAAATGCTTAAAGGAAAACCCTGCCTTGGCCAGTGGGCTGGGGCTCACTAACTTTCCCTTCCTTTCCTTAGCCCATAACACCAGTAAGCTTAACCTTCAGGAAATTTATAATTTGGGTACCTGAAAAACGTACTATTCCTTTTCTTTGCTAAACACTACATTTCCTCTTTTTAAAAAGTAAGGCACTCCAGGAAAATCTCCCAAACATTTGTTGAGCCTACCAGGAATATCTAGATAGTGTTTGTGCCTTAGCTTTCGGACTCCACTCAGGTCCTCCTCATGTCAATGTCCTAAACGTGCACAGGGTGGAAATGACCACCTCAGCACATAAGTGGCATCATTTACTCAAAATCCAAATTACCATCAAGTCTGCAGAAGCTGCTGGAAAAAAATAATACGAGAACAGATTACAAGGCAGCTTTGCCCTCACAGATGTACACTGTAATTATCGCTGTTCAGGGCTATCAGAAAACCATTAGCAGAACTGATTTTTAGTGGGCCTGCTAGCTTCAGAGAGGTGCATAATGACATGAAGGTTTCTCACATGTGGCCGGGCCAATGCCAAACTAATTATAAGCTCTGACTGGAATAATCGGAAAATGTCACAGAAACTACTGGTCTCTGCTGGACAGGTCAACACCCTGTCTGGAGTCGTTAGGAACAGAAGGAGTTTAAGGAGAGAGAAATCGCACAGAGCCCTAGTTTGCCAAGGAGGGGAGGTGGCTGGCTGAGATGGGTGGGGAATAGAGTATTGGCATCTCTGAGAAGAACTGGGAATCGTTCTGGCTTCCAAATCATGGCTCAGCTTTAACTATCTCTCGCCGTGGTCCTTTCATACACCAAAACCCTTCTTTTAAGTTAAGGAATAAAACTAGGTGCTTTAGAATCAACAGTCAGGACACCCCATTAGCTTCAATAGTGGTTCTCATACAACCGTGCACTAGAATTCACAGGCTCAGGAAGCTGAATCTTTACCCACTTGCTGTTTCTGAAGCAGGTGGTTCTAGAACCTGTAGTTTAAGAAATACTGCCTTATAGACACAGGAAGAAAAATACTGCATGATCTCATTTACATGAGGAGATTTCAGGTGCTCTCACCACACACACACACACACACACACACACACACACACACACACTTCCAGTTATAAGATAAAATAAGTCCTGGGGATGGAATGGACAGCATAGTGACTGTAGTTAACAATACTGTATTGTATGTCTGAAAGATGCAGACAGAGTAGATCTTAAAAACAAACAAAATGAAACCAAACCAACTAAAACAGACACAAAATATAGTCCCTACCTTTAAGAGTCCATAATCTACTGAAGAAACAAGCTAACTTCGAGTAAATAAAACCAATTCCTAGTCTCAAAAAAAAAAAAAAGTAACTATGTGAGGAGATGGATATATTAATCAGCTTGACTACAGTAACCATTTCACTATGTACAGCAACTCATCATGTTTTACACCTTTAACATATGCCATTTTTATTAAAAGTATATACTGTAAAAATAAGAGTTCTGGGGGAGAACAGTTTGTAATAACCTATGCAAAATAAGAAGAGGAAATATAATAAGTTCCAAATATATTCAGCACGATAAAACTTTGCATATGTATTATTTCCTATGTAATTTTTGGGAAACTAGTATTTTAGAGAAATGGTCATAGGCATTCAAGTTAATATATCAGGTTGTCATAAATAAACACTAAAACCTAAAAAGAAAAAAGAAAAAAGAAATACTGGCTTAACAGAATGGTAAGGCAGTGGGACATGCAGTCCAGACATGGTGTGGTATGCGTCTACGAATGACTAAGGACCAGAACGGCCCATCCTGGGGAGCCTGGCAAAGCATGAGGAAGATGCTGGTCACTGCTGAAGGGCCTCGCCCATGCCTTCGAGGTTCAATGCTGGCTCTGCTCTGCAGCTGCTGTTGAGAGCGCCTGCAAGGGTCGGCGTCCAGTTCTGTAGGCTGGACCTGGCTGGTGTTCAGGAGCTCTGAATACCATTGACTTTACTGGGGTCAGATATGTAGCCATTTACCAGGTGTCACGCTCAAGAAATCCTACCTTCCAGAAAAAACACATAAGTCATCTAATAAATGATTAGGCACTTTGTAAAACACCATAAAAAAGGCTACCCATTATTTTACACTGTTCACATACCTGACTCTTTGATATGTGTAAATGTGCTTAGCAATCTGTAAATACAAATATTAATGTTTAAAAGTTGTCACTGAAATTATACCCTTTCCCATTTATTTTACCTACTCTGGAGAAGTCTAAATTATCCATTTTTGGAGTTTGATTTAGGCTATTAATTTTGGATAATGCCTATCTTTCATATGCATGTCTACATCCTATTAATGTGAAATTTCTCAATGGCTATTAATAAAAATGTTCTCAAAGTATTTACCATTCAGAGGCCTCCACAGCATTTCCTTAGATGACGTAGTTATATGACACGTGAGTTGATTTAGGAAGAGGCACCTGAAAGCTTTGGTTCTCCCCTCGTGGTTTCCCCTTCTAACCAGTGTTACTTAGCTGCCACTTAGGCAGTTACTCCATCTCTCTGAGATTGTTCTTTATCCATATGATGACTTTCCTTGTTTATCACAAGGCTGACGTGAGTAATTTATATGCAAGTGTCTCCCACGCTTCTTGCCCTTGGAATGTCCTCTTCTCCACTAAAGCTGGAGGTGCCTGAATTTACCTCCTCGTTGGCCCCTTGTCTCTAGCAATATACCAGCATTTGTGAGGGTTCAGTGAGGTAACTTATAAAGTCTGTTGCTTGTGTTGAATACATTTTAGCTCTTATTAATATTATCACTGAAGATAATTATAATAGACATTTTATGGACTTCAGTGGCATATAAGGAGTGGTGTACTGGGAAGTGTTTAACAACTAGAATTTTGGGAAAAAATGTCTTTGTGTATATATGTTTATTATAAATTTTACTGGCAAAGAATGTGTAGCACACAATATACAAAAAATAATAAAACATGCAATAGTCTTTACTGTCAATTCCATATAACCAATTGATTGTCATAGAATGCTTTTGTTGAGTTTGGTAGAACTTCTGCATCCACAGCCAACTTATGATTGCAGTAGATGACTGTGTAGTTCTAACATGATGTTGGTTGGTATTTTCCTTTACATTAATAAGACAAAAATAAAATAAAGACACTTGTCAGAACTTCACTCATTTGTCAATGATATGAGCTACTTTTCTGATAAGTGGAAAAACAGTTTTCAAATAATGGAAAATTACATCCTCAATATGTTATGCTATTGACAATACAATGGCTATAGATATGACACACTTTGAAGGTTTAAAAAGAGATGATTAACAAAACAATACGTCTAGCCCTGACTTATTGCGCTTGACAATTGCTGTGGAATAAATACTTCTGCTTCAGTTTACCAATGTGATGTCGCTGAATGAGGAGCTGGAATGGAATGCACCATAGAAGACTACCTAGCATTCCCATGATACAGATCCAGTGTACATAAACAACCTCAAGGGCAAATAACAGTAGGTATATAGTGAAGCAATTAGGAAGGGATGACTTTTGAGTATTATCTTTTAAAAAATATAACTCATTTAGTTGTTAGTTTATGTAATTTAATTTCTAATACTGGCTGTGCTTAATAACTGGCTTGCAAAATGTCACAGTTGACTCTCAAGAGCCAGAAGGAGCGGGCTCCAGCACACTGCTGGACAAACGCTAAAGGAAAACCTTAGGAGACATTTTGGACACAATCTATTGGAGCTGCTGCTTCCACCGGAATCACTATGGCTGCTGGCAAAATGTTACCAGTCATGCTTTGTGACCACGTAGAGGGGTGGGATAGGGAGGGTGGGAGGGAGACAGAAGAGGGAGGGAATATGGGGATATATGTATACATATAGCTGATTCACTTTTTTATACAGCAGAAACTAACACAACATTGTAAAGCAACTATATTCCAATAAAGATGTTAAAAAAAATGTTACCAGTGAACAATAGAGCCTGGTGGGATTCCAGAATAATCAAATTTATACATCCATATGTAATTTCTTAATCAACAGACATTAAAAATACAATTGCATGAACATTTCAACTTTGAAGAGTGAGAGCCCACTTCTTTTAGTTCTACAAACTGAGAGCTAGAAAACAGTGTATGCCTTCTAGTAGGGAAGATAATATATATTTAGGGAATAAAATCTACAACATTTGGATGAACAAAAGTTCATCTATCTTGGTATTAATGACCTACTTTGTTTAACCAACACATTTCTTCACATTGCAGGAAAGATGATCTCAGATGATCCCTTTGATGCAATACTGCCTGTGTAGGACAATTTCCTACTAATTGCCAGGAACAACCAAACACCAGCGGTAATCGTGAAAGCGTAGGCCAGTCCTGTTCCAAGTACATAATGAATAAGCATCTGAAAGATCTGACATAATATCTGGTCTTGACAACCTATAATTAACCCCGGCTATAATTCTAGATGGCACAGAGTTTCAGTGAAAAACAATTTCAGGGAAAACAAATGCTCCTTTAAATAAATTTAGACTTCATCGGGCAATGGTTTTGGAAAGTCAGCCTCAACCCTCATAATATTTAAGAAAGGATCAGTGGAAAGGTCACTGGATTCAGAGATGAAGGACCTAGATTCTGCTCTTGATTCTGCTACTACCTATCTTGTGTGCTGAGTGATGCTGAATAAGTAATGTCACTTCTATTTACCTTAGTTTCCTAATTTTTATTTATTTTCTAAAAAATATTTATTTATTTATTTTTGGCTGCATTGGGTCTTCATTGCTGCGTGCAGGCTTTCTCTAGCTGTGGCGAGCGGGGGCTATTCTTCTCTGTGGTGCGCGGGCTTCTCATTGCGGTGGCTTCTCTTGTTGCGGAGCACGGGCTCTAGGTGCACGGGCTTCAGTAGTTCTGGCTCATGGGCTCTAGAGCGCAGGCTCAGTAGTTGTGGCGAACGGGCTTTGTCGGTCCGTGGCATGTGGGATCTTCCTGGACCATGGATCGACTCCGCATTGGCAGACGGATTTTTTGTTTTTTGTGTGTTTTCTTGGCGGTACCCGGGCCTCTCACTGTTGTGGCCTCTCCCGTTGCGGAGCGCAGGCTCAGCGGCCATGGCTCACGGGCCCAGCCGCTCCGCGGCATGTGGGATCTACCCGGACCGGGCCATGAACCCGTGTCCCCTGCATCGGCAGGCGGACTCTCAACCACTGTGCCCCCAGGGAAGCCCGGCAGGCGGATTCTTAACCACTGCCCACCAGGGAAGTCCCTAGTTTCCTAATTTTTAAAGTAAAAGTTTTGGGCTAAATAATGGCCAGTTTTTTAAAATGAGGAAATCAACCTCCATAATCAAAAGCATTTCATGTCCCATGATAGAATTAAAAATTAAAACGCAACAAATATATCCTCCATGTCTCCCCTGAATAACCGTTAAGACCCTCTTACAGATTTTCAATGTCACACTCCTCTTTGTTCTCGTGAACACACACTGTGATTCCTCTAGTTTCCAAATGTACACTTGACCTTCTTTCAAATGTGTATTCTCAGTTTTCCCTATTGAAGCTTGTTTACTTGTGAGAACAAGGCTCTCTTTTCTAGTAGACCATAAAGCAATTCCCGGAAGGGGCTGTTGTGGGAGGTGTAGGATATGCCCAGGTACAAAAGATATCTTATAATGTTGATATGTTAGGAAGACAGGGTGTGGTGGTCCCAGCCCCTTGGCTGGTGAGTATTCTTCTACCTCTGGCAGTGTAGTTCTTCAAATGGCTAAGTCTTACTTTAAAATGCTGAGTCTGTGGTCTTTTTCGACACTGTCCAATTTAAAAATTCTGCACTTTTAAGCATATCGTGCCTGAGATTAAACAACCACAAAAACCACCACCCCTAAGAATAGTAATAGTTGCCCCTTAGTGAGGCACTGAACCTGGCCCTTTATATATATTATCTCATTTACAATGTTACCAACCTATCAAAGTGGGTATTATCAACACAGCTTCATACCTGAAGCAAAGGAGGTCCTGAGAAGCTAAGTACGGTGCCCGAAGACCCAGGTTTGGCAGGCTAGTAAGTGTATGATCTCCCTTACCCTACCTGCCACTGCAGATCAAAACCCCAGCATGACCCAGGCAAGACTGATGCCTGTCTTGGTTTTGAACAGGGAAGAGAGCAGTGAACAGCACAGAGCGATTCAGTGCTTGGCAGTCTCACCATGAACATCGTTCATGAGACACAGTTGGGAGCTGGGGTAGAATGCCCATTTTGAAGTGAACGTGACACTTTACCAAGCAAAGCTTTACCATCAACACATGCAAAAAAGGGTCCAACCCAGTAAGGACTGTCTAACACATTATCCAACCCAGTAAGGACTTCCATGCTAAGATGAAAACCATACCTGCAGAATGTACTGAAATATTATTTTTAGAAAAGCATGGGAAATATCTAGAGACGCTATGTATATTTCACAACTGCGTGAAAATACAACTTTATTAAGCAACTACCACAACAAGCTCTCAACTGGCTATTAAATGTGATCCAGATTTAAACATCAAAATGATTCTATGATAATGCCAAGCACTGGCAAGGTTGTGATGCAACTAAAACTGCTATACGTTGCTGGGGGCAGTGTACGGTGAAAACGATTTGAAGAAAAGCATACTTCTCGACCCAGCAATTCCAATCCTAGGTATACACCCCCTAAAAATGCATGCATGTGATACCAAAAGTCATGTATGAGAATATCCTTAGGAGCTTTATATAGTAGCCCTAAACCAGAATCAACACAAATGTCCATTATCAATAAACAAATATTGGTATACAATGGATACTATTCAGCAATGAGAATTAATAAATATAGCCACACCAAACAACATGGATGAAACCCACAAACGTAATACTATGGAGCAAAGAAGCTGGATACAAAGGAGTACGTGGTATGATTCTATTCATATAATGTCCCAAATCAGGCAAAACTAACAAACAGCATTAGAAGTCAGGCGGGTGGTGAGGTTTGGGAAGGAGGAAGTGGGTAGTGATTGTAAAGGGCCTTGAGAGGGCATCGGAGAAAAATAGCAACAAAAAACACAATTCTATGAGGTAGGGATTATTTTTATACAGATAAAAAAAGGGACCTTTAGAGAGGTTATGAAAACATACACAAGGTTATACTTATTTAGTTACAAGTGGCCTTAGCCAGGATTCTAAGCCACATCTGAGCCCGCTCACTCCTTTCTTCACAGCAGCAGTATTAAATTAGAGTGGATTTCTCTTTTTGCCCACCCAGCACTCCTTTCCTCTGCTGGTAAGGGCAGCCCACTCAGCCTTTGGAGAACTAGCCTTCCCTCATTCCATGTGGTCCTGTGGGGAATGTACATGACAGCACCTCACCCCGTGAGGGTGTCTCTGACTAACCTATGCTCATTGGACACTCTAAGGGATCTGAACCTTGGATGAATGATGGATGAAAACTATAGGAGCTCAGTAATAACACCAGCAGCAGGCAAATGTGAAGCTGTCTGTGGGTCTGACATCCTCAGAAAGCAAGCTCCGTGGAAGCAAGAGCGCGACAGATTCCCTGCTATATCCTCACGTGGACACAGTGCCTGGGACATTGTAGACGCTCAGTAAATATTGCTCAATGAATCCCCTGAGCTGTCACATTTCATATTCTTCCCTTGACTTGACAGTTTAGCCTTTTCTTTACATTATGTGAACTAACTGCTATTTTCCCAGTGTAATGCCAGCTTTTATTCCTGTTGCAATGTCAGCTTCTCTTGCTTGCAAGCAAAGAACCCTATCTGATTATTATTTCCGGAATTGTTACATGTGCCGTAATATTTGAGAACACAGCCCCGTGGCGTTCTATTCTCCTAAAGCAATGTATTTTACCCACTATTGTCACCCTAAATAAGGATGCTGACAGAAAATTCTTCAATTGGGGCATCAAGGAACTATATAATCTCACAGGACAGAGGTAATTTATTAAGTGGCATACAGGTCGCTATGAAAAAGACCAGCTACAATATGTGAGGAAGTAGTTTATTTCTACACTGCATTTGACTCATCCGAAACTTGGACCAACTTCCACACGTTTATCCAGGGACAGTCATGAAAACAAAATCAATGCAAACAGCATATGAGTTCACAGAAAATATTAACATTTTCTCAGGAAGAGATGGGCTGATTGTTTTTGAGGAACGGTATCAAGATATAAAAGCCAATAGTGTGCACAGAACCAGTACCAAAGAAATCACACACCTTTCTTGCTTTGATTTTTGTCTCCTTGACAGTGGAAAAGGCTGGAGTTGATGTAAAAAGAGTGCCTTAGAGTGATGACGATGACACGTGTTGCCAAGGCAACAATCTCTGAGTAAAGTTTCCTAAGCCTGCAGTGAATGGAACATGGTCTGACTACATGTACCTTTCCCTCAGGAGAGACACAGCCTGGTTTCCTATATTTGGGACATAAAGAAATTACGGCTATCTGTATGTCAACTATGGGCAGTTAAATATAAGCAAGAAACTTTTCCTTACCCCGGACACAAACGCATGGAAAATTTCTTTGACCCAACCCCAAATTCTGGAAACTGGGAAATTTGAGCTATAAAAGCCAAAGGTATCCATACCAGCCTTATGTGGGTCGAGGTTCCAAGGCAGGTTAAAATATAATCTGCATAAAGCGTTAATCACAGTTAAGTGTGGCTGCAAAAAGACCTACACCATTCAACAGATTACCTGTGTCCTTATGTGTACAACACGTATACCGAGTACACTGCATTTCAAGTAAAGCCTCACAGGTAGTTTTAAAACATGATCCCCAACACTCACATGATAAGAAATGCTGTTATAATGAATGATTGTGGTGTAGGTTTTGGTGATGTCACTTTGCGGGAAGAAACACCAACCACTTAAAAAAAAAAACAAAAACAAAACTGAAGTCCATACTCTATTTAGATTTTGTAAGTTTTCCTTAATGCTCTTTTTCTGTTCCCATCAGGATATCACATTACATGTAGTCATCATATCTCCTTGGGCTATAAGCTTATAGACTGTGACGGTTTCTTAAACTTTCCCTGTTTTTGAAGACCTTGACAGTTTTGAGGAGTACTTATGAGGTGTTTTGTAGAATGTCCCACGATTTGGGTTTGGCGGATGTCCTTCTCATGGTTAGACAGTAATGATAGGTTTCTGGGAGGAAGATCACAGAGGTAAAGTACCATTCTCATCACATCATATCAAGGGTATAAAGTATTAACATGACTGATCCCTGATGATGTTAACCTTGATTACCTGGCCAAGGTGGTGTTTATCAGGTTGCTTCATTGTAAAGTTACCCCTACCTCCCTTTCCATACTGTGTTCTTTGGAAGCAAGCTGCTAGGCAGAGCTCACACTTAAGGGACGGGGAGTTAGGCTCCACCTCTCTGAGGGCAGAGCAGCTACATAATTATTTGGAATTCTTCTGATGGGAGATTTGTTTCTCCTCCCCCATTTATTTATTTATTCAATCACACAGCAATATCAGTATGGACTTGTATATTTATTTATTCTTTGGTTTATAATTCAATACTATGTTATTTTATTGCTCGACCTGTTCCAGTTTCACCCGTTGAGAATCCTTTCCGTTGGCTCCCATGCCCTCTGACATATCCCCGTCGTTTTGCTGTTTGAACACCAATTACTTTTTCTTCTTTAATACAGAAGGATAGATACCTGTATCTTTGGATGGCTTATCTATGGAACCACTGAGGGACTAGGTCGAATCTTCTAATCCTCAGTAAATATTGAGCTCTGGCATCATTTTACAGTTAATTCAAAGGTTGAAGACTGACCTCAGTCACTTCGTCAGTCACTGATTGGACAAACTTTGTACAGGGGTTCAGAACTGGGTTACTTTCCTTAAACCATTCCTAGCCCATGAATGGTATTAATTCACATTGAAAGGCTGGGTCTTTCAGAACTAGGCTGACCATCAGAGGTGGCAACAGTGAAGTAAACTCTGCTAGAACATTAGCCTTTCCAGGGATACTCTCTGCTCCTTTGTACTTCACCTTGTACTTTCAAGTCATATCTTCACAGTCACTGGTTGGAACCAGTCCACTGGTTATCACCAGTTAGAAGCGATCCACTGGTTATCACTGGTGGAACCAGCTTCCTGGTTGGAGGTCCTGGGGTAATGTAGACAGAATATGGAATCATTCATCCTTGGGGACCCAGGAGAGTTCAGGTGTCCTCTAATTGTGTTAGTTGGGTATAGTACTGACATGCAGTGTGTCTACAAGAATGTCTGAAGGGCTATCTTACTAAAAAACTGGATATCTGAGTACATGTTACATTCTAGGCACTAGATAGTCATACATATTTTCTCATCTCATCCTCACAATAATCTTATAGGAAGATATCGTTATTCTCTTATTACAGGTGAGGAGATTGAGGCCTGGGAGGTTAAGTCACGTAGCGGCTGAACGGCAGACCGGCATTCTAATTCAAAACTCTCTACGCTAGCTTACCCCTCCAGACTGCAAATTCTGGCTATATAATATTACAGTTTCCTCAAAGGAAGCATTCCGTGCCAAGTGTAAGCCTTAGGCCGATTTAAGGCCACAGGCTTGCTGGCTTGGCTTCGCTCTATTCATAAGAAAGGGCAAAGATGGGTTAGACTTTCCTCCCATGAGGCTCTGTATTGGTTACAATCAAGCATTCTTCTCTTGGGAGTTACCTTAAGAGAAACCCAGAACTGCAAGGTTACAAGGAAACCAAAAGGCATCCTAGCTAAGAAAGCCACGTGATTTTCTCTCCCCTCCCCAGCAGCTCTCCCAGATGGTCATTCAGCTCCAGTGAGAGGCTTAGCGTTTTCAGAGGGAGGCTATTTCTTCTCTAACCACACTATAAACTCTTCCTTCTAGAGAACAATTGTGTCTTTGTAGCTTCTAGGCATGACTCTCTGCCTTGGGAAGGGGAGCTCTCAGCCTGCTTCCACGTGCCAGCCCCATCAGCTTCCTGCACTGTGCGGGGAGTCCGGCTAGCCCTGCGTCAGGTACTGCTGATTTTGTGGCGGATCCAAGGGAGCATCCTTCACAGCAAGGCAACCACAGAACTGCGACGCCAATTTATCCAAAGTCAACATACTAATACATGCCCCTCTTCTGAGATAGCAAAGATCGAACGTTTACTCGTGATCAATAAATATTAGCTCTTTACTTCCCTTAGGACCTTTACTTCTCTTAACGGGATCACAATCATCCTTTGGTAAACCCTTAAGAGACATTTAGTCCACTGGGTTCATGTAAAGTGCCCCTATGGGTGAAGGTGGAACCACATACATTTCTAAGTGTCTATCAGATTCAAGGTTCAAAACAAACAAGTCAATACTCGGACATGCCTGAGTATAAAAGCAGTCTCTAAGAAGAATGATGGCTTACTGGCAAAAGAGAAGGAAGTTTCAAGACCGCCACTGGGAAAGAAAAATGCTATTGGTTTCATTTCCTTCTGAAATGAATAGCAGGTGCTCAGACACACTGAGCTGACAAACAAGTGTGATGGGGGAAAATAAGTAGCTCTACCAACTGCCAGGAGCTGAGAAATAGAAGATATATTTTTATTCAAGTTCTTTTCCCCCTGGGGATCAGATCTTGCATTTTACTTTAATTTGGCTGGAAGAATTTCACCCATGGAAAGCTACTGTCAGAGCACAAAGAAAGCACCTGAAAATCATCACCACCAATTACTGAACGCCCACGGTGGTAAGTGTGCACTCTAAGGAACTGAAGTCCAAAGTGTAATCGCTATGTGACTGAACGCCAGCATGTATCTGAAATGCAGAGTTTCAGGCAAAGACTGTATAATGAATGCCCCAGCTGCTCTCATAGGAAAGGTCACTAAGCAGGGGAGTGTCAGCCCTGTGACAACTGAACCAAAGTAAACTTTTATTGGAAGAAACATCAGAAGTATAGCCCTTCCAGAAATGGTCAGCATGTCATTCTTAGAGGGACTGCTTGTTTGGTTTAATGCCCTGAAGTTGCTATCCTGAAACTATTAATAATTTTTGAACAAGGGGCCCACATTTTTATTTTGCAGGAGATCCCACAAATTATGTAGTCAGTCCTGAATGGCTGTGATGCTTTGGAAAGGGCAAATGGTTTTGTATAATAATCTAAATTAAACATAAGTTTCAATACAGCAAGATAAAGGTTCTTTTTAAAAGTAAAAGGATGGTATTTTAGGTTGAGAAACAGAATCGTAAGGTTTTAGAGACTGTGATAATAGTAGAGATCATGGTTATTATGAAGCAGAACTTGGCCCAAGGTTGTATTACACTGAAATGTTTAGTTGGAGGTACAATTTACAATTGTCTTGAAGTTGTCAATATATATGATACAGTTGTGCTTTTGACTATGAACGTTGCCCTCTCTTACTCACGTGATAAGCTTCAAGAAACATTAACTAGATACCAAGTACAATTCTAGGTACCAGAAATGCAAAGAGGAATTAAGTCAGCCCCTGGCCTCAAGGTCAAGTATCATAGAGGATGGTAAGCTTGGCCAGTGTCTTTTCCATCATTTTAATACCCTGAGCTCCAGATTCAGTCTAGATGGGCTGAATGATCCTTTTCAAATCAAAGAACAACGTGAGAGTATTTAAGGCAAGTATTAAACATCTAATTATATCTATGGAAAATTAACAATAAAATCCATCTAATCTTTATGAGGCAGTCAGAATTTGAGAACCTTGCTCACTTGCTAAGGTAAAGAAATGCTTCATGATTTGAGGAGAAGCTTACTTCATCTATTTATCTTAAATCAGTTTAACACAAGCCTAATAATTTTGAATGCACTTAACTGGTTCTCTGAATTCAGAGAGGATTGGTTTTTCTATTTGAGTATGAAAAATAATATATCCTCCTTTGATAGCAGAGAAATATCATCAAATCTTTGGATTCTGCATAAAACAAGAGTATTTTGTCCAGAATCAAAAGTTTATTCTATGTTTTTTTCCCCAAATCAGAATTTTAAATAATAAAGTAATCTCAATACTACATATTGTTACATTCCTGAAAAATTGGAGAAGGCAAAATGTGTATCTGTGTTCAGGTAAAAATGGTGTAAACACGTTTCCACCTTTGCTTCCTCCATAGGAACTCATGAAATTGAGAAAAAAAGCCAAGAACCAACCTGATTCACAGAATCCCCCAAAGCTTAGGAAATAGAAGCACCAGGGGTCTCTGAAAGTGTGTATATGTGTGTGTATGTGGTGGGGGGCAACTAAGATAAGTACGTTTAAGAAGCAGGCGGATGGGGACTTCCCTGGTGGCTCAGTGATTAAGAATCCGCCTGCCAATGCAGGGGACACTGGTTCGTTCCCTGGTCCTGGAAGATCCCACATGCCGCAGGGCAACTAAGCCCACTCGCCACAATTACTGAAGCCAGCACGCCACAGTGAGAGGCCCGCGCACCACAACCATGTGCGCACAGAAATGAAGACCCAATGCAGCCGAAAAAAAAGAAAAAGAAGCAGGCAGATCATCTCTCCCACTCCCTACCATGGGGCAACTGCCCTTTCTCAATCCTGGCACACATGCAAACACACACAAATGGAGACTGATTCTCTACAGTGGGTAGAATAGAGGGTCTCTGGACCAGGGGCCATCAGGCACCATGGTGGGCTAGAGATCATTCTAGAAATGAGGAGATTAGGTGGGTGTTGGCTTGCTCGATTCAGAGGCAGCCTTCTTCCCTCACTCAGGTCCCAGAATGCTGGCAGCCAGCCTTTATCCTCCAGGCTGGAGAGATTGGTAGAGTCGTTCCTGGGGAATCTCGTCAACCCAAGAAGACAAAGATACCGATTATCAGAGGTTCCCCCAACTAAACAACTCAGCCAGATCACTGTACAGTGAAAACCACAGATGACAAGCCCCAGCCACACACGTGGAGCTTTTAATTATCTTGTTAGTGTCCCACTTTTTGTCTGAAATGGTTTTATTGTGATATTATACACACACCATACAATTGATCCATTTAAAGTATATAATCCAATGTTTTTAGTATATTCAGAGTTGTGCAACTATCACTGCAACCAATATCAGAAGATCTTCATCACCTCCAAAAGAAAATTGTACTTATGAGCAGGACTCTCCATTTTCCCCAATTCCCTCAGCACTAGGTGACAACTAATCCACTTTCTGTTTCTATAGACTCGTAGTGGTGCCCTTTTAAGTATGAACAGACAACCGAAGATTACCATAAATCTGAGAAAAGTCACTATTTTAAAAGCTAGAGATGGAAAATACAGAAAAAATACCTAATTGGAGGGAAACTGAGATCATGCATGGAGAAGAAAATGCCAAAATATCCACCTCGCAACTATCTCTCATATCCTCAGGTAAGTAACTGTAACTATGAAACAAAAGAACATGATACTTAAAAAACAATAAAAACAAGACAGAGGTCTTGGGGAGTAAAAACACAATAGTAGAAATGACTCAGTAGTAGGGCTGGATGAAAATTTGAGGAAATCTCACACACATAAAAACAGAGCAAAGAAACAAAGAGAGGGGAGACAGAGAAAAACAAGAGAAACATAGAAGGCCAGCCCAGCAGTTCTGATTTTCAAATGAGGAAATACAGAGAGAAGAGAGAAAACAGAGGCAAGGAAATCATCAAGAAAATGTCCTAGAAATGAAATCTTCCTACACTGTTGGTGGGAACGTAAATTGGTGCAGGCGCGATGGCAAAGAGTATGGAGCTTCCTTAAAAAACTAAAACTAGAGTTACCACATGATCCAGCAATCCCACTCCTGGGCATATTATCTGGAAAAGATGAAAACTTTAATTCAAAAGATACGTGCACCCCAGTGTTCACAGCAGCACTATTTACAATAGCCAAGACATGGAAGCTACCTAAGTGTCCATCGACAGATGAATGGATAAAGAAGATGTAGAACATATATACAATGGAATATTACTTAGCCATAAAAAAGGAAATAATGCCATTTGCGGCAACATGTTTGGACCTAGAGATTATCATACTAAGCGAAGTCAGACAGAGAAAGACAAATACCATATGATATCAGTTATACATGAAATATAAATAAATAATACAAACGAACTTATTTGCAAAACAGAAATAGACTCACAGACATAGAAAACAAACTTATGTTTACCAAAGGGGAAAGGGGTCAGGAGGGATAAATTAGGAATATGATATTAATAGATTCACACCACTATATATAAAATACCTCAAGGATTTACTGTACAGCACAGGGAACTATATTCAATATCTTATAACCTATTATTATAAGATACTGAATATAAGAATCTGAGAAAAGAATCTGAAAAAGAATCTGAAAGTGTGCATGTATGTGTGTGTGTGTGTGTGTGTGTGTGTGTGTGTATATGGCTGAATCGCTGTGCTGTACACCTGAAACTGACTCAATGTTGTAAATCAACTATACTTCAATTAAAAAAAAGAAAATGTCCTAGATCTAAAAACAAAACAAAACAAAAAAGGAAAAAACCAAACCAAAACAAAAAAAGTAAAAGAAAAAAAGAAAATTTCCTAGACCTGAAAGACATGAGTGTGCAGAATGAAAAGGTCCATTGGATATACTTTACAATGAATACAAATAAGACCCACTCCAACATACTTTATTAGGACAAAGTGAAGATCTTTAAACTTTCATATAGGGAAAACAATAGGTCACATATAAAGGATCAGGAAGCAGAATGACTTTGAACTTCTCAGTAAAAACCTGGGGAGCCTGAGGCAATGGAATAATGCCTTTAAAAACCTAAAGGAAAACTATTTCCAAAATAAAATCCTACAGCCTGCCAAACTGTTATGTGACTGAGCTAAGCATAAAGACATTTTCAGACATAAATGAACTCAAAAAATTTGCTCCCCACGAGTCCTTTTCTCAAAAAGATACTGGAGGATGTGCTCCACAAAAACAAGGGAACAATCCCCCAAAGAGGAAGATTTGAGAACTATGAAGCAGGGGAGCCAATACCGGAGACAAAGGTAAAGGAAGTTCTCAGGATGACAGTTGTACATCAGGCACAGAGGGCAGACTGAATCAGGTCGGAAGGCTCCAGGGAGAGATGCTTCAGGTGATGACAGTGAGGCAATGTCTGATGCATCTGAACCAGTTATGCATGGTGATAGCTTGAGATTCAATTAGTAACAAGTATTAGACAACTAAGTAAACAAAAAAGAACAGAACATCATTTATTTTTGGGAAAAATACAAGGAAAAGTAATGAGATTTTATAATAAGGCACAGTTGTAAATAGTGATTATGACACAATAAGGTAAATAACAATCTAGCCAAAATTATGATGCAACTCTACTAGGGGAATAGAGGGGTAGAGAAGGGTTAGTGTGGAGGTAGGGGTAATAAAAAGGAGCTATATTATCCTCTTCCAAAATGAGAACAAGAAGTAGAAACACAAGCATTCTGTTTAGAGAGATAGAAACAGCCAAAAAATCAGATAAAAAGGTGAAAGTGATTGCCTTTGGGAAGGAGGAAATGGGGATGAGGAGTGGATGGGTTGGTGGTTTTCATTAGTAGTAATTGAAGAACTATTTGACTCTAAAGTATATCTTTGATAAAAATAACTAAAAAAATATGGAAAAAAGCATGAGAACAGTGCCATAAAAATACGCATGATATGAAGTAGCATTTATGCTATAATTATAATCATATAACAAATCTGAAAAGAGCTTGATTGGGGTTTACAAAAGCATTAAAAATTGTATTATGGTGGTAGGATTAAGAATAACTGCTTTCTTTTCCAAATTTCCTACACTATAAAGTTCTTATATAACTGTTATAATCAGAAAATGAATTCACAAAGCTGAAAAAGTGTGTTCCTTATCATGGACCGAAAATTGGTCGAGAATTAGTTCTATTTTCCAAATCCAAGATCAAGTTATCAAGGAAGGATTCTGGGTGAGTGGTGTTTTCTCTTTTTCTTATTCTTTTTTACTTCCAAGTCAGTATTGGGAATATTATGAACCAACCTTCTAAAAATGATCAATTAATCAAAGGTAGTGTTTATGTTTAGTTTCTCCACTCATTACCATGAGTCTCAGATATAGTCTTTGCAATGTCAATTTTGAGGAAATGAGAAAAAATATCTCCAAATATCCAAAGTTAATACTGCTCAAATAAAGAAAAGTTAATCTTTAAAAATTTGTGGTGTGAGACATATGCATTACAATGACTTTTAATTTTAATGTTCAAGAAATGAAATAAAACCAGCTCTGTGGTCTAACTCTGGAGACATCTCACACAACATTCCAAAGATTCCATCAGATTTAAAAATTAAAAATATTAATGCCTTTTCATTGCCAATGTGACACACGATGAAATTTAGTAAACTATCAAACAGGAGAAAAAAAGGTAAAAAACCATACCTAGTTCTACAATTCAAAGCTACAAAATCATAAAAGCTGCTTGGATGTCTCTGAATGAAAATGAATACTGAAAAAACTTAAATTTCTTTGACTAATATTTGCACAAACTTTTCTCTTAACTGTAGGATGGTCTGTTTGAAACCCACTTCCACAGAGGAGGCTTTTAGTTTCAGGGGTAAATGATCCTGTGGGTGGTATTTTAGTTGAAACAGTCTGAACAATTAAGAAGCAGAAAATCTGTCTCATTAAAAAAAAAATCCTAAGTTTTCCTTACAGGCTATGTTTGGTACTACCACTGGTGCCTATACAACTGGCACAGCTCCCTGTCTTTGCTAACAGAACCCCCATATTTTGAGTTTAGGTAGTGGGTGGAGATCAGTAGTCTCAGAGTAGGTAGGCCTCTTTCCAGACTCCTATGCAACAAGAAGTGGTCATGCAATCTACTTCTGACCATGAGTTATTCAGGAGGTCTTTTGGGGCCATGACTGGGAAAGCTCCCCCCAACTCCCCTACCCATTGGATAGAAGAACATACCATGACCATAGGAAACACCCTCCCTTTTCTTTTGCTTTGCTCTTTCTGTTTCCTTCTCGAATGCATTTCCTGGAGTGAGGACATGATGTCTAAGGCTGTGGCAGCTACTTTGTGACCATGGGGCAACAATATGGAAAGAGCCTGGATCCATGAGAATGTCACTGGGCAGCTGCACCCATCCTGGACTGCACGCTTCCAGACTTTATGTCAAATAAATGACAAATCTTCTTTATTATATTTTAAGCCAGTACTGCCCAATGTTTTTTTAGTGTCATGACATTCATAGGACAGGATAATATTTGTACTGTCCTACAGGGAACATGGAAGAGACTGCTGGCTCCTGAGATGAATAGCCCTTGGGACTTTGGCTGTCCTAGGTCTCCCTCACCACCCTGAAGACTGAGGGGGGAATAAATATCTCTGATCCTCTTTCTGTGGCTCACCAGCGGGTCTCACCATACAGGTTGGAAAGTTCTAGTTTAAGCTGTGCTTACCAATCAGTATTCTGTTACTTGGGCTGAAAGCATTTCTAACTATTACTGGGCTCACTTCTACTTCTTAATGCAAAGTGACAAGATTTCAGAAGATATCTTATACATTCTCTAACAACATATAAATATATAAGAAACACTGATCTAAGCCTAAATCACATCACATGATTCCACTGACTGGAATATTTGTTATTTAACTTGTGTTCTTTTTTGTCAGTTATGGGGTACTTCCTAGTTGACTAAGGTCACATTTCATGAGATCTTAAAATAGGAAAGCTTTCAAACGATGCAACTGAGAATATAGTCATTATGATTGAAGAACTATAGATTTTTAAGGAAAAAAATTCATTAGTATCTAGAAATTCATTTTATGGGTCAAGTTACTACATTTTTTAAATACATTCTTAGGTTTGGGGACACAGTGGCCTTGATAATAACGACTTTTCTACATTCTTGTCATGTATGTTTCTAAGTAAGTCCCTTTAACCAACTCCACTAGTGCTTACCCTACAGGGTTGACAGGTGCATTAAATAAAATAACACCTGTAGAGCACCTGGCAGACTACATGGTATAGAGTAGGCATCCAATACATGTTCTTAATATTATTATCGTAACAAGAAATGTAAAAATTATGCATTAATTAATGGTAGCCATATAACTCATCAATTTTCAAAAAGCTTCCATATTTAGCAAAAGACTTTATAAATATTATTAGATAAGTGCTATAAAAATATGAAGCGCTCACCATCCCCCAGAATTCATGTAATTATTTCAATCTCAGGCCAGCTCCCAGGTGACCCGCCTTCCTGTCTTAGCGAAGAGGTGCCATGCTCCGGTTATGTCTGAGAACTGTGTGTTCTTCAACAAAAATATCCAATTCCCTAGTTCTCCAGAGAACATACTGAGAGGACTTTATGTGGGAGCCCCTTGTTTGTTAAGAACTGTTTTTATGTCACTAAGGCACAGAAATGAATTTTAAATCTGCCTCAGCCACAGAATGACACATGGGACTGAATGACAATCAAGGGCAAACTGGGGAACTCTGCTCTCTCACAGTGTCTGGAGTGATAAGCTCAAGGCATCTGCCTGCACCTGAAAAGGTAGATGTATTAATTATTGTTACGAATATGGCTAGAAGCAAATGATCAGTATACGTCTTCCTGGAATTAAGTTTTTAATAAAACAGCATTTCCCTTTTGGGGATCCCTTCTTAGTTCAACTAAGAATATACACCTCAAATGTTGCATTTGGATAATGAAGAAACATTTTCTGAGCTAGAGAAAGGGACACTACCATTAGGGACATAGTTTTTGCTCTTTAGCGCCTTCCGTTGCTGCGGGCGTTACAGACAGCTCTGGGCAAGTCATATTTCCTAACTCTGTTCTCCTAACTCACTTTGCACAGATCTTTCATTGAACTGAATGCCACTCACCTTCCATTCTATTTATTCAAATATGATAGTTTTATAAGAGCAAAGATTTTCCATCTTTTCCATCCTCTCTAGCATCTTATATAATGTCCTGTGACTAGAAGGTCCTCCCCAAATGTTTGGGGATACTGAATTAAAGTACGTGAGAATGTGTATTATCTATGTTAATAGATGTGGTAAGGATCCCAGCCTGGGACACTGAGATGAGGCAATGTCCATTTTTAGGATTTAGATCTGTCTGATAGGCTGGTGAGGCAGGCCCAGTGCAAGTCTATTTGCTGAGGGTTGAGGGAGATCTAAGAAAGCAGATGAACTGAATCACGTCTTAATTATCAGACGATATGTTTAGTTCAGTGGTAGGCTAACCCCAAGGACTCATGCTTTATTCCTAGGGCTAGAGACACAGAGAAAGTCACAGAGTGGGGGATGCTTCCTGACTTATAGCCTCGTGATGAGCTACCAGTCAAAGCAAAAATACAAAGGACTCATGGCAAAATAGACTTTTAAACCCATTCACACCGAACCAGGCACATACTTGTTATGGAGGAATCCATTATTGATGATGTCTATTTTGAAAGAGGGTGCCCTGAACAAGGACAGGAAGTATAGGTCCTCGTACCATTTCTGCTATTAAGTTATGCTGCAACTCCAGAATACTCAGTCGGCAACTCCCTGGGCCTCTCTTAATTTATAGACAAAGAAGTAGAAGCAGATGGAATACAACACATCTAATTGTTCTGTCACCTCCAACCCCTCTAAAATAACAATAAAGGGTTAAAAAAAAAGCCATAAACTTAAAAAAAGGGCAGTAGATGGGGAGAGGGTAACAGACACAACATTTTGGAGCCTAGAAGCCACGTAGACAGGTAGTAACTGATTGCAAACCCAAGAGAGCTGAATCCTAAGCCACCAGTGGGGAAAGCAGAGAGAGACATAGCCAGGCAAATACTTGGGTCCATTCCAGCAGCACACTGGAAGGCTTTTTTTCCCCTCCGATGAGGACATAGAACAGAGGACATCTGGACCTAGGGACACCAGAGGCAGCTGAGGGAAAAGAGAGTGATGAGGTTGAACATGTGCCTATTAGATGCTGAGACACCCAGCCCTCCTCCCTGCCAAAGGTCCCAGAAGGCTGACAGCCAGGCCTTTCCCCTCCAAGCAAGAAACTGGGAGCATCTTCTATAGGGAATCAGATCAGGTCACAGCAAAGACTGGTGGACACCAACACTGGTTCCACATCAAAGAGTCCAACTGGATGCCCTTTAGTGAAGCTTGGTCAACTCAAATGCTTAAACTTCCAGTCAGACTTTTAATTTCCCATTCAAACATGTGGTTGAGCAACAAGCAAAGATTTCCAGAAATTTGAGGAAAACTCTGAATATGAAAGAGGCAGACCAAAACGGACAGAAAAAGGCAACCCACATGAAAATTAAGACCAAAAGAGACAAAAATCAGAGCAAAACAAAAAACAAAATCCTGATCTCTTCAGAGAGAAAAGAGAAGAAATTTCAACTGTGAAATAAGGAAAGATTGCTAGAAAGGAGACCAGTAAACAAAAAAGAATTTTTTTTACTGAATCTTTTTTCAGTAAACAAAAAAGAATTCTCATAAACTATGGCAAAAAAAATGAAAACCTCAGTGGAAAGATTAGGAGATAAAGTGGAGGAACTCTCTGAGCGAGTAAAATAGGAAGACAAACAGATGGAAATAAAGAGAGAAAAGTAAACTGGAGGACAAATCCAGGAGATTCTATATGCCTAAAAGAAGTTGTAGGAAGAAGAAAGAAAGTAGAGGGAGGAAATAAAAAAACAGTTACAAAAATTTTCCCAAACTCCAAAGCATGCGTTTGCAGATCAAAAAGGCCTTCTGAGATTGGTGGAAAATAGACCTGCAGCAAAGCTTATTATCATGAACCACTGAGACACTAGGGGGAAAGTGAAGAGATAATAAGCTTCTAGAAAAAAACACAGGCCATATACAGAAGATCAGGAATCAGAACAGCACTGCATTTCTCAATGGTAACTGGAAACTAGAAGATATCAGAGCAAAGCCTTCACAGTTAAAAACAACAACAAAAAAGATTTACAGTGTAGAGTTTTATATCAGCTAATCTATCAATCAAGTGTTAGGGTGAGAATAAAGACTTGTTTGGACATGCAAGGCCTTGAATATTTTGCCTCCCATGAATCCTTAGGAAGATACTGGAGGATGCGCTCCACCAAAATGAGGGAGTAAACAAAAAAAGAGGCAGATACAGGATATGCTGAACAGGGGAACCAACACAGACAAGAGTTGATAAGGATCCCAGGATGGTGGAGAAGGGAGACTCCAAGATAGCATATGAACTTCAGGCCCTAGAGGGCAATCCAATCCAGACGGGAGCAAGTCAGAAGGCTTTGGGGGAAACTTCTGTAAGACAGTGAAATTAACAGAACATGATGCATCTAAATAGTCTGGGAAGCAATTAAGACAATTGGTGGAGAGTTTAGGCTTCCATTAAATACAAATACATAGAAAGCTAAGCAAACGAAAGAACAAGATGATTATTACAGAGAAAATAAAAAGTCATACAGAAAAGGAAACCCAAACATAATATTCACACGATTATAATAAAACACTCGATATAGATCTAAGCACAATCATGATATAACTATGCTGGAAGACTAGAAGGGTGGGTGGGAAGGAGGCATGTATGTGGTGGGTGTGGAATGGGGAAAAGACAGCTAAATCTTCATCTTCTATAGTGGGAAGTTATTAGCTAATGTCTAAACCTGAAAGATTGAGAAACAGCAATATAAGCATGCTGTTTAGAGCTACAGAATTAACTGTCAAACAAATCAGCTAAAAGACTTGAAGGTGGTCACATCTGGGGACAGTAAAGTGTAGGGGGAGGTGAACAAGGACCTTCTCTATTTCCTAATAAACTTTATACAACTATTTGACTGTTAAATTCAGGACACAGAATTTTGATGTAAAAAAATAAAAGGGCTGGATGACACGATGTCAAAAGGACCCTTCCACTGCCAAAGCTCCATGATTCTTTTAGGGCAAGTTTTGCTACTGGGATTGGGAAAGTGTCAGGAGGATGGGCAGGGAAGTTCACTCATTAACTTGGCCTTGGCTTGCCTGCCTTCTCTTCTACCGCAACTCAGCGAGGACAAAGAAAATGGCCAGTAATGGCAGATAGAATTATCAGGACATGAAGCCAGATGCACTTACATATAAAATAAAGGATAAAACACCTTTTCCCAGACCTTAGTGCTTAAATACTCAAAAGTATTCTTCCAATGTGATGAGAAAGAAACAAAAGAAAAGACAGAGAAACGAACACATATTTTCTCCAGTAGCCATCAGGATGAATTTTCATTTTAGCCAAATCCTTTGTTGAGAAAACAAGTCTGGTTGTTTTTAAGGTCTTCTGTGACCTTCCAAACACTAATTTTTAATATGGCTGGCCAGAAAAGTAATGAGCTCCTTTACATCATTATATATTTCATCTTTATGACTTTATCCTTGAAAGCAGGTTATTAAATAATTACATTTTGGGTTAATATTATTCTGATTTGACATTTTATCATTGTCTCCTAATTCCCTCATTACTTACCTAATTCTCCTGTCACCCAGACTATCAGGAGCTTACGGTGGCTGTGTAGACGTGTTTAGTCAGTCAGTGGGGGGCGGGGGGCGGCGAGGTCCGTTAGTTTCTCCAAAATTAATGAGTCCTCAGCAGCAGGTTCACATTTGTGGACTTCCAGGGTGAAAGCTTTACCCCAAAGCACAAGTCATCTAAGTTACAGGGAGATAAAGCTGGCTACTGTGGAGATAATTCCACACATAACAGAAGGATTTAACACAGGATGCTGGGGATCCACTTCCTGCTAGCCTTGGAAAAAATGAGGTTTGTTATTTTGTGTATATTAGGTGTATCGGAGAATCAAAATCAAACTCAGGATCCAGGTGTAGACTATATGATGTAAATCTGGGGGTTTTTTTGCCAAACAAAAAAGGCCTGGGTTTGAGGAGGGGAAGCTAAACTAACAGGCATATAATGAAGCTGCTATCAGGCTCCAATTTTCTCTGCAGGTGCCCCAGTCACAACTGGAGAAAGATATGACTCGGCTCTTAGGTTCGTCTGTAGTCCCAGCATGCCTAAAAAGGTCCTAATTTCTAAAATGAGATATTCTTCTCTTGGGAGGCTGGGTAACAAAGCAGGCTTCTGCTTCAGGATTCTGAGGAGTGTAATTCTCCCCCAAACACGTATCATCATTTTCTTGGTGACCTAGTTTCCTGACACAAGAGAAAAGTTGACTAAATCCTCCTCTTCACTCTAAGGAGAATGGAAGTGACATCACACCTCTCCACCAGCCAAAAGTGTGTTTGCTCTGAACTGAGTTTTATTCAGTTGATGAGATGGGGTAGGCTGGGGTCTTGGCAATAAAGTGCTTTGTTAGGGCATGGGTGATGGCTATCTTGCCTCCAAATTATATCAGCTGCTCTATCACCTGGATTCCCCAGGCTTACAAACCTCTTTGTGGAATTCCTGAGCTGAAGAACCTTTTTATCTATCCCATGTGCCTGGAATTAGCTAAGACATTTCTATGAGTATTTATAACCAGCATCTACTCTAGCACAGTACCAGGGAAAGTGTTATTGGCTGTCAGACAGACTTGTTGGTAAATACCAGAGTCTCTACTTGCACATAGTATTGAAAAAAATTACGGCTACCTTACATTCCATTATTACCTTGGCATACTACTAAATTGACTCTATGATTCCTTTTATAAGAGTCTAGACCGATTCCTGCTCTTGCACGCACACACCATCTCTGTGAAGCTTTGATCTTTGTAATTCTTTTTTGTGAAAGACCTTTAATTCTACCTAAGTTTTTGCTCTGTGTGCTCTGGTTGTTATTTATATGCTGTCTCAAGTCTCCTTTGCAATGCTGGGCAAACCACATTCCTCAGGCTCCTTGGACAGGTTCTGCCAGTTGAGGACACTGTAAGGAAGCGGGGTGGGTGGAAGAGAGAAGGGTCTCTTCTCTTATTTTTTTTCCTTCCTTCTTTGGACGATGTCTTTGGAGCCGGTTTTGTCCCTACCACTATCCCAGCTCTTTAGGTGACGTCCTCCTCCATTGTCCCTGCTCCTAAGGGGGCATCTGGTCCCCACGTGGGGCCCTCCTTCATGAGTCTAGGTTCTGGTGACATGGTAGGGCTCCGGCTAGGAGCTGCTTCCTGCAGTTAGTGATTTACCTGGGTTTCTGCAACTCCCTCCTTTCACTCTTCCAGCCTCCCATGCTCTGTAACCAATTCCCTTGCCTAAATTCTTTGAAGTTCCAAATGTGTTTTCTGTTTCCTTGACAGAACTCTGACTAATAAAGTACTCCATGAGGGCTTTTTGCCAAAAACAACTATATCTTGCCCCTTACAGTGGGACTTACGGGGAAGCTGCAAGGTGTTAGGGTCTGGAATCACTTGATTATTTTAACAAGTATTTTGAGGCTGCTTACTATGTGCCAAGAGGCATAAGTGCTTTCTAATTATTATTTCATTTAATCTTTCTAACAACGCTCTGGGGCGGTAGCATCATAATCCGTATTTTATTAATGAAGAACCGAGGCACACAAAGGTAAAGTGACTTGCCCAATGTTCGATAGCTAGAAGTGGCAGTTTGAGGACTAATGCCCTAACTGATGATTTATAATAGTCAAAGTGAAAGAGAAAAACCTGGCCAGGGCTGGAGGGGTCAAGGAGGTCTGTCTGCAGGTAGGAGTATTCAGAAGAAGAAGCATAAAAGCACAGAGTCTGGAGAGGTCAGATTCAAAATTCAGCATCAACAGGAGGGTTGCAGAGACCTTTCAAGGGGCTGGCAGAGCCCCCAGCTGGCATCTGGGTATGGCAGGGAGCTGCCGTGGCCACAGCAGATACTGCAGGCACGTGCTGGCTGTCCCTGGAGGTTATGGTTAGAGAACTGGAATTACTAGCAAGTTCTTGCACCCAACTTTCTTCTCCCTTCATTTTGTAAGTAATGAAGCTTCTTTTTTTTTTTTTTTTTTTTTTTTTTTTTTTTTTTTTTTGTGGTACGTGGGCCTCTCACTGTTGTGGCCTCTCCTGTTGCGGAGCACAAGCTCCGGGCGCGCAAGCTCAGCAGCCATGGCTCACGGGCCCAGCTGCTCCGCGGCATGTGGGATCTTCCCGGACCGGGGCACGAACCCGTGTCCCCTGCATCGGCAGGCGGACTCTCAACCACTGCGCCACCAGGGAAGCCCTGAAGCTTCCTTTTAACCTTACTATGTCAACAGAGGATATGGGATTTCCTAAATCAAGCAGAAACATACCTAACAAAAGTCTCTTCTCAATGAAATTCTGCCATTTACAACAATGTAATGGGTATTACGTAGAGGGTATTATGCCTAGCGAAATAAGTCAGAGAAAGACAAATATTGTATGTTATCACTTACATGTGAAATCTAAAAAATAAAACAAATGAATGAATATAACAAAAACAGAAACATATTCACAGATACAGAGAACAAACTAGTGATTACCAGTGGGGAGAGGGAAGGGGGGAGGGGCAAGATAGGGGTAGGAGATTAAGAGATACAAACTACCATGTAGAAAATAAATAAGCAACAAGGTTATATTGTACAGCACAGGCAATCTGGTTAATATTTTATAGTAACTTTGAATGGAGTATAATCTATAAAAATACTGAATCACTATGTAGTATACCTGAAACTAATATAGAATTACAAATCAACTATATTTCAATTCAAAAATAAGTCTCTTCTCAATGATCATGTAACAATTTGGAGTCAACCTGTAGAGTTGGAAAATAAAAACGTAAGGAAATAGTTATTTTAGGTTTCTTATGAATTTAACTTAATGTCCTATTTTTAGTGTTTGAACACTAAGAATCTAACATCTTTGAAATGAAAAACCTTAACTCAAAATCACATGGAAAAAGAAAAGGCAAAACGGGTAAGAAAGAAGAGAACTTGTGTGGATGTTACTGAATTTCCATTAAAAGCATCATCTAAAAGCCATCTTGTCTGAGACGTGATGATATGGACGAGGGCAGCTGTTGAATGGCTGAGGCTCGTGCCTGATATTCTCTGTCAATGCTGTGCATGGAAATCATGGCTGTACTTTTTAGCCATTTGACCCCAGGAAAGTTAGCTAATGTTGCTAAGCAACTCCCATCCGTAAACTGGAGATAACGAAGATAATGACCTTATAGGGTTGCTGTGAGAATTGAGTGACTTGATCCCATGTTAAGAACTTAACACAGACCCTTACTAAGGTCCAATAATTAGCTGTTTTTGTAGTTGTTATTGGATTCTTATTGGCGATTTGAAGTATGACTAGTACTATGACAGAGAAGTTCCCATAGTTACCACGTTTTTAGTAAGCAAACTTAGCCCAATGACTTCTAGAATAAACATCATAGGTAGATGTTAACATAAGCACAGCACTTTGCCTACTGGAAATACTATAGTTATTAAATAGCAAAAAACGGCTCAAACACAGGGCCAGAATTCACATTAGGAAAAAAATCAGCCAATTGACCATCTGTGCATAACACACACATCAAGGATAAGACCAGAAGTCTTTGGAGACCATGATGAAAGGGGTGGTACAGTGGAAAGAACATGAGGCTTGGACCCCAGAGACCTGTGTGACAGTTTAAATCCTATTAGCAGGCTATGTGACCTTGGATATGTCACATAATGCATGTCTCTGCATTTCTCTTTCCTTATCTTTTAGACACATCTGTAAGATAATGGGTCTCTAATATTCTTTGGGATGGCTCTACTTGTATGTCTTTAACTTTGAGTGGTAAGCAATTTGTGGGGAGGTACCTTTAGCTGGAGGCAATGGTTCCATCCTCTCCTACGTTTGCCATACTCTACAGGCAGGAAGAAAGCGGCACAGAACTTTGCTTGGAACCACTGAGGCAGCCTCTGAGGTCTAGAATGTTGGACCCATCATTTAGGGAGCCTTTGTCAGCTGTCCCTCTATGGGCAAATGACCAGTGGTTTTCCTCTGACCTATCTGCCCTTCTCACAATACATCAAATGTCTTCAGGATGAGTCAACTATTAGAAATAGCCACTAGCAAAACATGAGACTAGACAGAGTGGTGATGTTGGAAAAGGCACCTTTAATGGGGAAAGGATAAATATATTGGAATGCAGTAGGGTTTTCTATCCCTATGCATAATCAAAGCTTCAGCTTTGCTACCAACTGTGCAGGAAATCACAAAAAAGAATTAATATTCATGTGTGTAACCAATTTCCACAACATTAAACTAACTTGTTCTTAACTTTGAGATAGAACACATTTGCCTCTGCATTTCTTAGTGCTCAATTTATACCTCCTTTCAAAGGACAGAATTATTATTAGGAAAGAAAAATTTAAGAATAAAAACTTCAGAATATAAATCCCACTATTTGACTGGGAAGCAAGAATCCACAATAGTTTCTTTTTATTCCTGTGAATTGCATGCTCTAACATAGCACTGTTGAGCAGAACTTGAAAATATGTACCCCCAGTAAACAGGTCAAATATATACTTTAAAAAATGATACTATTTTTTTCTTTGCTTCCTAGTCAATTTTTGGAGTACACTTAAAAAAAAAAAAAAGAATAAATTGCAATTGGGGTTTTTGAAGTCACAAACAATAATCATTTTAAAAAAGGAATAATTCTAAGAGACAGCAGCTTCCCATTGCGGTATATAATTTAGGTGTGGAGACATCCAGGCACTAACTGACACTTTTCAAACGTAAGGATTCTGAAAAGACTGACAGAATGACAACCACTAGCTGAAGTATCTACAGCGTATTTAAGTGCAGATATGTTTACTATAATGCAAAGTGGGAAAACAGACCACTCTGCCTTAACAGAAAAATGATTCAGAGATAAAGGAAGAGAAAAACCTAACACGTGAATTATAACATCAGTTTTCTTTCCAGGCTATCTGGATTAGGTCTTAAACCTTAGCGGGCCACATGAGACTTAGAATATTGTCTCAAGAGATTACCTCAAGAGATACCACGTAGGACTAGGAGGGCTCTAAAGGAAAAAATGGTAGGAACAAAATATGACAACTTCTTTTCAGTTTTCTGGTAAGGTTTTCCTGTTGAATAATTAGGGGTGGGTATGGTGGGGAGGGAAGTAGGGATATGGATTCCCAGGGGTTCGCTTGCCATAACTTCTCTTCAGGGTTCTTTAGCACGTCTGTGCTTTTTTTCCCACCTTTTCCTTATGATTTCCATAAGGCAGTCATTAAGATCCAAGGTATGTCTTTGGCTTCTCTTATACATTAAGGCTAAAAGCAGAGATGCCCACAGGAGCAGGCAGGCAAGAGCAGAGGTGAACAAAGCAGAGGTTGCTGACCTGGAGGGTCCATGCTTCTCCCCTCCAGCAGATAAATGCCAGGAAGCAATGGAGCCAAGTGGTGCCAAAGCTAGTGATTTTTCAAAAGGATCTGGGCATTGTAGTGAAACAATATGATTTTAAAATGTTAGCTTCTTTTAAAGCATTCTAGGTTCACTCCAGAGGGCAGACAGCAGAAGCAAAAAGAACTACAATCCTGCAGCTTGTGGAATGAAAACCACATTCACCGAAAGACAGACAAAATGAAAAGGCAGAAGACTATGTACCAGATGAAGGAACAAGATAAAACACCAGAAAAACAACTACATGAAGTGGAGATAGGCAACCTTCCAGAAAAACAATTCAGAATAATGACAGTGAAGATGATCCAGGAACTCGGAAAAAGAATGAAGGCAAAGATAGAGAAGATGCAAGAAATGTTTAACAAAGACCTAGAAGAATTAAAGAACAAACAAACAGAGATGAACAATACAATAACTGAAGTGAAAAATACACTAGAAGGAATCAATAGCAGAATAACTGAGGCAGAAGAATGGATAAGTGACCTGGAAGACAGATGGTGAAAATCACTGCCTCAGAACAGAAGAAAGAAAAAAGAATGAAAACAAATGAAGACAGCCTAAGCACCCTCTGGAACAACATTAAATGCCCCAACAGTCAAATTATAGGGGTCCAAGAAGGAGAAGAGAGAGAGAAAGGAACTGAGAAAATATAGGAAGAGATTATAGTTGAAAACTTCCCTGACAAGGGAAAGGAAGTAGCCACCCAAGTCCAGGAACTGAAGACAGTCCCAGGCAGGATAAACCCAAGGAGAAACACACAAAGACACATAGTAATCAAACTGACAAAAATTAAAGACAAAGAAAAATTTTTAAAAGCAACAAAGGAAAAATGACAAATAACATACAAGGGAACTCCCATAAGGTTAACAGCTGATTTCTCAGCAGAAACTCTACAAGCTAGAAGGGAGTGGAATGATATATTTAAAGTGATAAAAGGGAAGAACCTACAACCAAGATTACTCTACCTGGCAAGGATCTCATTCAGATTCAACAGAGAAATCAAAAGCCTTAGAGACAAGCAAAAGCTAAGAGAATTCAGCACCACCAAACCAGCTCTACAAGAAATGCTAAAGGAACTTCTCTAAGTGGAAAACACAAAAGAAGAAAAGGACCTACAAAAACAAAGCCAAAACGATTAAGAAAATGGTGATATGAATATACATATCAATAATTACCTTAAATGTAAATGGATTAAATGCTCCAACCAAAAGACACAGGCTTGCTGAATGGACACAAAAACAAGACCCACATATATGCTGTCTACAAGAGGCCCACTTCAGACCTAGGGACACATACAGACTGAAAGTGGGGGGTGGAAAAAGATAGTCCATGCAAATGGAAATCAAAAGATAGCTGGAGTAGCAATACTCATATCAGATAAAATAGACTGTAAAATAAACAATGTTACAAGAGACAAGGAAGGACACTACATAATGATCAAGGGATCAACCCAAGAAGAAGATGTAACAATTATAAATATATATGCACCCAACATAGGAGCACCTCAATACATAAGGCAACTGCTAACAACTATAAAACAAGAAATTGAGAGTAACACAATAATAGTGGGGGACTTTAACACCTCACTTACACCAATGGACAGATCATCCAAACAGAAAATTAATATGGAAACACAAGCTTTAAATGATACAATAGACCAGATAGATTTAATTGATATTTATAGGACATTCCATCCAAAAACAGCAGATTACACTTTCTTCTCAAGTGTGCACAGAACATTCTCCAGGATAGATCACATCTTGGGTCACAAATCAAGCCTCAGTAAATTTAAGAAAATTGAAATCATATCAAGCATCTTTTCTGACCAAAACACTATGAGGTTAGAAATCAATTACACGGAAAAAAACGTACAAAACACAAACAGATGGAGGCTAAACAATAAGTTATTAAATAACCAAGAGATCACTGAAGAAATCAAAGAGGAAATTAAAAAATACCTAGAGACAAATGACAATGAAAACACGACGATCCAAAACCTATAGGATGCAGCAAAAGCAGTTCTAAGAGGGACGTTTATAGCTATACAAGCCTATCTCAAGAAACAAGAAAAATCTCAAATAAACAATCTAACCTTACACCTAAAGGAACTACAATAAGAAGTACAAACAAAACCCAAAGTTAGTAGAAGGAAAGAAATCATAAAGATCAGAGCAGAAATAAATAGAAACAAAACAATAGCAAAGACCAATAAAACTAAAAACTGGTTCTTTGAGAAGATAAACAAAATTGATAAACCTTTAGCCAGACTCATCAAGAAAAAGAGGAAGAAGACTCAAGTCAATAAAATTAGAAATGAAAAATGACAAGTTACAATGGACAATGCAGAAATAGAAAGCATCCTAAGAGACTACTACAAGCAACTCTATACCAATAAAATGGACAACCTGGAAGAAATGGACAAATTCTTAGAAAAGTATAACCTTCCAAGACTGAACCAGGAAGAAACAGAAAATATGAAGACCAATCACAAGTAATGAAACTGAAACTGTGATAAAAAATCTTCCAACACACAAAAGTCCAGGACCAGATGGCTTCACAGGTGAAGTCTATCAAACATTTAGAGAAGAGCTAACACCCATCCTTCTCAAACTCTTCCAAAAATTGCAGAGTAAGGAACACTCCCAACCTCATTCTCAAGGCCACCATCACCCTGACACCAAAACCAGACAAAGATACTACAAAAAAAGAAAATTAGGGCTTCCCTGGTGGCGCAGTGGTTGAGAGTCTGCCTGCCGATACAGGGGACATGGGTTCGTGTCCCGATCGGGGAAGATCCCACATGCTGCAGAGCAGCTGGGCCTGTGAGCCATGGCTGTTGAGCCTGTGTGTCCGGAGCCTGTGCTCTGCAATGGGAGAGGCCACAACAGTGAGAGGCCCGCGTACCACAGAAAAAGAAAAAAAGAAAATTACATACCAATATCACTGATGAATATACATGCAAAAATCCTCAACAAAATACTAGCAAACAGAATGCAACAATACTTGAAAAGGATCATACACCATGATCAAGTGGGACTTATCCCAGGGATGCATGGATTCTCAATATATGCAATCAACCAATGTGATACACCATATTAACAAATTGAAGAATGAAAACCATATGATCGTCTAAATAGATACAGAAAAAGCTTCTGACAAAATTCAACACTGATTTATGATCAACACTCTCCAGAAAATGGGCATAGAGGGAACCTACCTCAATATACTAAAGGCCATATATGACAAACGCACACCTAACATCATTCTCAACGGTGAAAAACTGAAAGCATTTCCTCTTAGATCAGGAACAAGACAAGGATGTCCACTCTCACCACTACTATTCAACATAGTTTTGGAAGTCCTAGCCATGGCAATCAGAGAAGAAAAAGAAATAAAAGGAATACAAATTGGAAAAGAAGAAGTAAAACTGTCACTGTTCGCAGATGACATGATACTATACATAGATAATCCTAAAGATGCCACAAGAAAACTACTAGAGCTAATCAATGAATTTGATAAAGTTGCAAGGTACAAAATTAATGTGCAGAAATCTCTTGCATTCCTATACACTAACAATGAAAGGTCAGAACGAGAGATTAAGGAAACAATCCCATTCACCATGGCAACAAAAAGAATAAAATACCTATAAATAAACCTACCTAAGGAGACAAAAGACCTGTCTGATGATGAAAGAAATCAAACATGACACAAATAGATGGAGAGATACACCATGTTCTTGGACTGGAAGAATCAATATTGTGAAAATGACTATACCTCCCAAAGCAATCTACAGATTCAACGCAATCCCTAAGAAATTACCAGTGGCATTTTTTACAGAAGTAGAACAAAGAATCTTAAAATTTGTATGGAGACACAAAAGACCCCGAATAACCAAAGCAATCTTGAGGGAAAAAAATGGAGCTGGAAGAATCAGACTCCCTGACTTCAGATTATACTACAAAGCTACAGTAATCAAGACAATATGGTACTGGCACAAAAACAGAAATATAGATCAATGGAACAGGATAGAAAGTCCAGAGATAAACCCACACATCTATGGTCAACTAATCTATGACAAAGGAGGCAAGGAAATAAAATGGAGAAAGGACAGTCTCTTCAATAAGTGGTGCTGGGAAAACTGGACAGCTACATGTAAAAGAATGAAATCACAACATTCCCTAACACCATACACAAAAATAAACACAATATGGATTAAAGATGTAAATGTAAGACCAGGCACTATAAAACTTTTAGAGGAAAACATAGGAAGAAGACTCTTTGACATAAATCACAGCAAGATCTTTTCTACCCACCTCCTAGAGTAATGGAAAAAAACCCAAAAAACATATGGGACTTAATGAAACTTAAAAGATTTTGCACAGCAAAGGAAACCATAAACAAGAAAAAAAGACAACCCTCAGAATGGATGAAAATATTTGCAAATGAATCAATGGACAAAGAATTACTCTCCAAAATATATAAACAGGTCATGCAGCTCAATATTAAAAAAAACAAACAACCCAATTAAAAAATGGGCAGAAGATCTAAATAGACATTTATCCAAAGAAGACATACAGATGGCCAAGAGGCACATGAAAAGCTGCTCAACATCACTAATTATTAGAGAAATGCAAATCAAAACTACAATAAGGTATTACCTCACACCAGTTAGAATGGGCATCATCAGAAAATCTACAAACAACAAATGCTGGAGAGGGTGTGGAGAAAAGGGAACCTTCTTGCACTGTTGGTGGGAATGTAAATTGATACAGCCAGTATGGAGGGTCCTTAAAAAACTAAAAATAGAATTACCATATGACCCAGCAAACCCACTACTGGGCATATTCCCAGAGAAAACCATAGTTCAAAAAGACACATGCACCCCAATGTTCACTGCAGCACTATTTACAATAGCCAGGTCATGGAAGCAACCTAAATGCCCATCGACAGATGAATGGATAAAGAAGAAGTGGTACATATATACAATAGAATATTACTCAGCCATAAAAAGGAACGAAACTGGGTCATCTGTAGAGACGTAGATGGACCTAGAGACTGTCATACAGAGTGAAGTAAGTCAGAAAGAGAAAAACAAATATCGTATATTAATGCATATACGTGGAATCTAGAGAAATGGTACAGATGAACTGGTTTGCAAGGCAGAAATAGAGACACAGATGTAGAGAAAAAATGTATGGACACCAAGGGGGGAAAGAGGGCGGGTGGTGGTGGTGGATGAACTGGGAGATTGGGATTCACATATATATACACTAATATGTGTAAACTAGATAACATAATAAATAAGTAAGTAAGTAAATAAATAAATAAATAAATTGTATAGCACTCTACGAAAAAAAAATTCTAGGTTCACAACATGCTTTTCTTTGGCTTGCATTCCTTTGGAAGAACACCCACTTGATTGTGACAAAGGCTGCTGGTGGGCCAGCTCAGTGGTGTGTAGCTGGCGTGGTTTTCTGATGTTCAGCCCAGAGCCCACTTCCCAAGCCTTTTTAAAGACTTTGTGAATTCCCTGTATCAAATCCCTTTCTGCTTAAGATAGAGTGGTTTCTTGTTTTTGCAACTGAACCCGGATGGATAGCTTAATATAAGATATCAAATCGCAATTTGGAGACACAATGCCACAGAAGATTTATTTCAAACAATTCTCTTCAAAAAAAAGGGGGGGGGCAGAAATATCATAGATAACACTGATGCTTTTCCCATCTAAATACACATGTTAACCACTGTCAGCATAAATAAAAGTACCAAGAGTTATACCATAGCCCTGGAGCATGCAGAGGTAGCTTGCTCCCAAGCTGGCCAGAAAGGATTGGGAGTCAGAAGGAACTCTGATTCAGATCCTGAAGGAACCTTATGAATACCCAAGAGTTGAATACCTCCGGCCAAGAGACCGAATACTTAGTCAAAACCACTGCCACCAAAAACAAACAAACAAAACCCTTTTATTTTTGTGCTGAAAATTCTAGTAAATAATTTAATACATATCCAACTATCTGCCCTGATAATGAGAATAGTAGCAAATGGTAAGAAACCACCGCAGCTTCACACGAGAATTGTTTTTGACCTTGCAAAGCATTTCCTGCAACTTTCCAGCCATCTTTCGAGCTGCTATTTATATTTGAGAGCAAAACAACTGCCTTCAGCTGTACCGTACAGATAGCAAAAACTGTTGCTTGACAAATTTACATAACAAACTTGAACATTCAAAGTACACATTCGTTTTAGGTATAAGTCCCTTCAAATTCTTCTAATTTGAGGAAGCTAACCAAATTACTTTTACAGTTCAGGTGAGTTGAATAATTTACAATGGAGCCTTATTTGCTGGTCCTACAGCAGAGCTATCCAAACAGAAGCCCAGCCAAGATTTGTGATTCACCTTGTCATTTGCTCCTTTTCTCTAGACCTAGATGGGCTGTCTCACCTGCTACCACCTAACCTGTATCTAGCCAAGAGAGAAGGCAACAGCAACAAAAAGAGAATTTCTAGAACCTCCAACTACCAAAACTTAACTTGCCAAAAAACCAAGCTAGAATTTATAAATATGCACACATTAAAAATGAATCTACCATATTGAGTCCTCTTTCTGGAAGTGAACCAAGTTGCTAGGGTGCAGGGGGAAATGACTTACAGTATAAAAAACATTTCACCTGCACAAATTTGATCTTGATTCTTGAGAGCTGAATTATGACAAGAACCAGTTCAACATTTAACAGATAATTTTCGACAAAGTATACATAGTTATCCCTGACCTGTAATTGAAGCTAGTTACAAAAGTGCATATATAAACACAGAAAAAATAGCTAATCCCACAACGTTGTGACCTCTTTGTAGAGGTACTTTCTATTACGAGAACCAATGTTTGAGAATATTTTGTTAAAAAAATAATAATAACAAATTAACTTTCTATCTAAGAAACTTCAGTACCCCTCCCCAATATTCAAATTCACTTTAAATGTTTGAGAGTCCCTGTATTAGTTTCCTATTGCTGCTGTGACAAATTGTCATAAGCTTACTGTCTTAAAATAAGTCCAATTTATTATTTTATAGCTCTGGCAGTTAGGAGTCCTAGAATTCAAGGGGTTGGAAGAACTGTGTTCCTTTGTGGGTGCTCTAAGGGAGAATCTGTTTCCTTGCCTGTTTTGGCATTTAGACTCTGCCTGCATTCCTTGACTCATGCCCCGTCCTCCACCTTCAAAGCCAACAGTGTAGCATCTTCAAATCTTTTCTCTCTCTGACCTCTGCTTCTGCCATCACATCTCCTTCTCTGACTCTAATCTTCCTGACTTCCTCTGACAAGGACCCTGTGATTACATTGGGCCTATCTGCATAATTCAGGATACTCCTCCCATCTCCAGACCTTTAACTCAGTCATAATGGCAAAGCCCCTTTTGCAACAGCCTCTTCAATAAGTGGTACTGGGAAAACTGGACAGCTACGTGTAAAAGAATGAAACTAGAACACTCCCTAACACCATACACAAAAATAAACTCAAAATGGATTAAAGACCTAAGTGTAAGGCCAGACACTATAAAACTATTAGAGGAAAACATAGGCAGAACACACTGTGACATAAATCACAGCAAGAACCTTTTTGACCCACTTCCTAGAGAAATGGAAATAAAAACAAAAATAAACAAATGGGACCTAATGAAACTTAAAAGATTTTGCACAGCAAAGGAAACCATAAACAAGACAAAAAGACAACCCTCAGAATGGGACAAAATATTTGCCAATGAAGCAACTGACAAAGGATGAATCTCCAAAATTTACAAGCAGCTCATGCAGATCAATATCAAAAAACAAACAACTCAATCCAAAAATGGATGGAAGACCTAAATAGACATTTCTCCAAAGAAGACATACAGACTGCCAACAAACACATGAAAGGATGCTCAACATTACTAATCATTAGAGAAATGCAAATCAAAACTACAATGAGGTGTCACCTCACACCAGTAAGAATGGCCATCATCAGAAAATCTATAAACAGTAAATGCTGGAGAGGGTGTGGAGAAAAGGGAACCCTCTTGCACTGTTGGTGGGAATGGAAATTGATACAACCACTATGGAGAACAGTATGGAGTTACCTTAAAAAGCTAAAAACAGAACTACCATATGACCCAGCAATCCCACTATTGGGCATATACTCTGAGAAAACCATAATTCAAAAAGAGTCATGTACCACAATGTTCATTGCAGCTCTATTTACAATAGCCAGGACATGGAAACAACCTAAGTGTCCATCGACAGATGAATGGATAAAGAAGATGTGGCACATATATACAATGGAATATTACTCAGCCATAAAAAGAAACGCAACTGAGTTATTTGTAGTGAGGTGGATGGACCTAGAGTCTGTCATACAGAGTGAAGTAAGTCAGAGAGAGAAAAACAAATACCGTATGCTAACACATATATATGGAATCTAAAAAGAAAAAAAATATGGTTCTGAAGAACCCAGGGGCAGGACAGGAATAAAGACGCAGATGTAGATAATGGACTTGAGGCCACGGGGAGGGGGAAGGGTAAGCTGGGACAAAGTGAGAGAGTGGCACGGACATATATACACTACCAAATGTAAAACAGATAGCTAGTGGGAAGCAGCCGCATAGCACAGGGAGATCAGCTAGGTGCTTTGTGACCACCTAGAGGGGTGGGATAGAGAGGGTGGGACAGAGGGAGGCACGAGAGGGAGGGGATATGGGGATATATGTATACGTACAGCTGATTCACTTTGATATGCAGCAAAAACTAACACAACATTGCAAAGCAATTATACTCCAATAAAGATGTTAAAAATATTAAAAAAAAAAAAGTCCCTTTTGCTCTATAAGGTAACAGCATCACAGATACCAGGGATTAGGCTGTGCACAATCTGCGGGGGCTGTTATTCTATCTGTCAGCAGTTACTAAGGTCACTCATACCAAAAGAAAATATTCAGATACTTTGTAGCTATCTGTGTAAACATTAACCAGGAGTGCTTGCTTAAAAAATCCAATCATACGATTATTAAAATAAAAATGATGAAAGATTCATCTTCTTCCACAAAGTACATAGTTTCTACAGGACATAATGATTAACTGTACAGAAAAATCAGGAGGGTTTTTCCTCCTGTCACAGTAAATATCCAGCATTTTCTCTCTTTCTCTTACGGGGCAGGCGACGGTCCCATCCTGGTTGTTAGGGATGACTTGTTCTCATTCAGAGATACTGCCTAGCTGTGATGTTAGTGTGGTAATAGCCGACTGGTAGTTTGATTGCACTAAGTATTACCTGCTTGAATAAAGCGTGGTCCTGTCGTGTGGATAATGTTCATTGACGTACAAGGAAGAAGATGAAATTGTGGTCGCCAAGGAAGCAGCTTCAAACAGCGATGGAGTGCTAGGCACCAGGTCTGGCCTGTGCCGGGATCCCAATGCTGGGTGACAAAAAGCAAACAAACACTCATGAATCTCGGTAAGAAATGCTGCTTTAGTGTATATAATAATTTAAATGAGTCAAAGGCATTCATTCTACATACCAGGCTGCAAATTAAATTATGAAATAACTGTGCTCTTTTGAACTACAGCAGAAATGTAAAATAGCTTCTTGCAAACAGGTAAAACAGAAAGGAAATTGTATTAATTTACAAAATGGCTTATGGAAATGCCATTATGAATGTTCTTTTAAAAACCTAATAAAGTGATTTACTGTTTCTCGAAAGATGACATAAAAAGCTCCTAGGAGCTTAAGGAGATAATTCGACAGAGATTAAAAGGATGATTGGCAAATGTATAAACAGACAGTGAACTTGCTTTCCTCTCCCGAGGCTATGCCCATTATCTGTGATTCTCAGTGCAGATCTAAGAACTCAGACTTGTTAACAGCCAAGAAAAAAATGCTTCACAGACTAACAGCCAGCTATACCTTAACACTGTTTGAGCCCACATACATCTTTGAATATTATCCACAGCTCTTCTTGACATTATATTCTAACAGCAAGGCTGCCTTTTTAAAAATGAGAAAACTCTTATTTTTCTTTAAAATGTAGGTACCTATGAAAATACTTATGCAAGAGCCCTCCCTCATCAGGAAAGTGGAACAGTCAGGGCTGAGCAGTGACCCAGCCTACTCTCTCTATGTGGATTTTTTTTTTTTTTGAGAGTTGAATCTGGATCTTTTTTTTTTTTTCTGGATCATTTTTAATCATCCTATCCTAAACTTTGGACAAATTCACATTCATGATTGCTTAGCTTGTCAGAGACAGTATTTTGTTTAAAGGTCCAGCCACAAAGAACAGAGCTCCTTTAAAAAGAGACATGCATGTTCCCAGAGATAGAACGCTGTGGATAAATCCTGTCTTTAAAGTTCTATAGTTGGGCTCAAGCTGATTTATTTTTCACCAGTGGAGATATTATATAACTTTATGGAACTATAGCTGACCTATAACAATGTATTAGTCTTACGGTATACAACTTTGTGATTAGATTTATGTATATATTGTGAACTGATCATCACAGTAAGTTGAATTAACGTCCTATCACCACAGTTCAGCATTTTTCTCTGGTGATGAGCATTTTTAAGATCTCCTCTCTTAGCAACTTTCAAATATGCCATGCAGTATTATTAGCTTGTGTCACCACGCTGTACTGTGGATTCTTTTTAATCACTTCCCCAAACTAAACTAAAACAGATGATAATAAATACAATATAACCTTACAGTGTTTCTTGTATTCCTTTATAGGCACAATAGGCTCAAAATTATGTACTGTCAGGAAGTGAACGAATGGAAATTGATCCTAATAGGCACTATCATGTGAGTGTGAGGTTTGGATTTTGGACTTGGAGGGATATAGATGGAGAGGTGGGGTGAGGCATGGAGGGAGACGGGGGCAAGCACAGAAGGCCTGGACTCCGGACTAGGAATCCAGACACACATTAAAATGTATGAGATGCTGCAGCTCTGCATCCGATTCAGATCAAAATAAAGAACTGCCATGATGAATAACAGATGGTAATCATACAAAAACACAAGTGACAACATGCTCAACATGCAAAAATCAGAAAGGCTTCCATACGACAGTTGGCTAGCAGTCTTCAATATACTTGATCCCCCACCAAAAAATATATATATACTTGATCCCACCTTCTCATTAAATACAGAGAAAAATATGAAAACTCTCAGTAACATAGAAAACTGAATCTGAAAAATAACCTCACAACAGATTCCAATGAATCACTACTAAATATAAGGCAGATAGAGCTAGACTGAGAACAGCTAATGCAGACTCAGGTCTTGGGCATTCTCAGCCTGATTTCATAAACCAGGGGCTTGCTAAGTGACACAATACAGAAACACACTACCTGTCCAGTGACTCGGGCCCAGGTCAGACAGCCCCCAGACACTGGGTGGCTGACCCTTAGGAGCAGTTCTTTGAAGTAGAGAACTGTTCCCTTATGTGCCCATACTCTTCAGTTTTTTAAAATAACTAGTGTGGTGGGCAGAATCCTAGGATGACTCTCAATGACCTGCACCCTTGTATAATCTCCCTTTGAGTGTGGGTGAAAGCTGTGAGAAGGATGAGGTTTTACTCCTGTGATTATCTTATGTGGCAAAAGGAATCTTGCAGATGTAATTAAGGTCACTAATCAGTTAACTCTGAGTTAGTCAAAGGGAAGGTTATTCAGGTGAGCTTGGCCTAGTCACGTGAGCCCTTTAAATTTGTGTCTAGAGGTCAGAGATGGTGATGGCAGAGATTCCGAGTGTAAGGGGGATTGACCTGCAAGAAATTCTCTGTCTGAAGATGGAGGGGGGCTGCATGGCAAGAAATGAGGATGCTCTCTAGGGGCTGAGCCTGGCCCACAGCTGTTAGACAGCAATGACATGGGACTTCAGCTCTACAACTGCAAGGAAGTGAATTCTGCCAACAACAGGATGAGCCTGGAGGAGGATTCTTCTCCAGCAACACCAGATGAGAACTCAGCCAGCTGACACCTTGATCCCAGTTTTTGAGACCCTGAAAAGCTGTGTCGGAGAACGCAGGTAAGCCTTGCTAGTCTTCTGACTTATAGAACTGTGAGCTAATAAATGGAGGTTATAATAAGCTGCTAACTAACTTTCTGGTAATTTGTCACATGGCAAAAGGAGACTAATACAACCCAGACATACTGAGAATGATAGAAAACAAATGATTAAAAACTGGAGGGAAAGTTGGTAATGACTTGGTGCATTACGAAAGGGGAAGTCCCCAAGTATAGAGCATTATAGAAAGGCCGAACCTTGCAGCAAACTGTAGATGCAGAGAATTGTCAAGATAAACTCATTTAAAAATAGTACGTTAACAGTTTCAAAGAATATGCTCCATAGGTTTTTATTCAACCTTCAGAGACTTTTTCTGGTGAAGTACCTTTAGATCTAAAGCAATGAGTCCAATAGCTCAGCTGAAAAAAGCATAATTTGTGCACTGCTTCCTACGTTTCCAGACTTTCTAGATGCTGTGTAGTGTATTTATTATACTTAACCCTAAGATTAACAACTGGACTCATGGCTTAAACTTTAGAAGCAATATATACATTTTTATTGAGGTATAGCTGATAGAAGTCATATTGACCACACTATTTGAAAGTTTAACTATCACAGTTTAAAAATAAGTGTATCCTAGAAAATTAGGCAGTGTGGTAGGGAGATGCCAATGCAAGGGAAGTTTAGGGAAAGAGGTGGATGCCTGTCAGAAACTGGAGCCATCAACTCAGAGAGAGGAGCAAGGGCAATTCAGTAACTCCAGCTGAAATCACCAAATCTGCATCAAAGTTGGTTTATAAGATGAGAAAGAAACCCAACATGGCAGATATGGAAAAGTGCTGCAGAAGGGAAAAGGATGAACACACTATTCTGAAGACTGAGGAAAAGCAAAAGCCCAGAAGAGGTCTAATCTTCTACAGGAAATAAAAGAAATTTTCGGGAGATGTTGGCATTCCCAAAAGAATATACTGATAATAAAATCTAAAATGTCACTTCCTCTTATAGGATTAGAAGAGAAAATCCAAATGATCAACTCAATAGAGGAAAATATTTGATAAAATGCAACACTCATTCCTGATAAAAACTTTAGAAACTAGGAATAAAAAGAAACTTTCTTGACTTGATTCTGGGCATCAAATACAGCAAAATTCTTTCTCAGCAGTGAAACATGAGAAGCATTCCCTTTAAAATCAGGATGAGGCAAGGCCGCCCACAATCACTACTTCTATTCATCATTCTACCAGAAGTCCTAGTTAGCAAGTAAGAAGGGAAGAAAAAAAGATGTGAGATCTATGCAGTAGCAACAAACAGCCAGAAAAACCAAACCTTAAAAATATACTACCTGGGGAGAGACCTTCAAGATGGTGGAGGAGTAAAACATGGAGATCACCTTCCTCCCCACAAATACATCAGAAACACTTCTACATGTGGAACAACTCCTGCAGAACACCTACTGAATGCTGGCAGAAGACCTCAGACCTCCCAAAAGGCAAGAAACTCCCCATGTACCTGGGTAGGGCTAAAGAAAAAAGGAAAAACAGAAACAGAGAATAGGGACAGGACCTGCACCAGTGGGAGGGAGCTGTGAAGGAGAAAAGGTTTCCACACACTAGGAAGCCCCTTCGTGGGTGGAGACTGTGGGTGGTGGAGGGGGGAAGCTTCAGAGCCGCTGAGGAGAGCGCAGCAACACGGGTGCGGAGGGCAAAGCAGGGAGATTCCCGCACAGAGGATCGGTGCCGACCAGCACTCACCAGCCCGGGAGGCTTGTCTGCTTACCCGCCGGGGTGGGCGGGGCTGGGAGCTGAGGCTCGGGCTTTGGTCGCAACGCAGGGAGAGGACTGGGGTTGGCGGCACGAACCTGCAGGGGGTTAGTGCGCCACGGCTAGCCGGGAGGGAGTCTGGGAAAAAGTCTGGACCTGCCGAAGAGGCAAGAGACCATTGTTTCGGGGTGTGCGAGAAGAGGGGATTCAGAGTACCACCTAAACGAGCTCCAGAGACGGGCATGAGCCGTAGCTATCAGCGTGGACCCCAGAGACGGGCATGACACGCTAAGGCTAATACTGGAGCCACCAAGAAGCCTGTGTGCATGTACAGGTCACTATCCACACCTCTCCTACTGGGAGCCTGTGCAGCCCGTCACTGCCAGGGCCCCATGATCCAGGGACAACTTCCCCGGGAGAACACACGGTGCGCCTCAGGCTGTTGCAATGTCACGCCGGCCTCTGCCGCCGCATGCTCGCCCTGCATCTGTACCCCTCACGCCGACCTGAGTGAGCCGGAGCCCCCGAATCAGCTGCTCCTTTAACCCCGCCCTGTCTGAGTGAAGAACAGACGCCCTCAGGCAACCTACATGCAGAGGCGGGCCCAAATCCAAAGCTGAACCTCAGGAGCTGTGTGAAGAAGGAAGAGAAAGAGAAATTTCCCCAGCAGTTTCAGGAGCAGTGGATTAAATCTGCAAAATCAACTTGATGTACCCTGTATCACTGGAATACCTGAATAGACAATGAATCATCCCAAAATTAAGGCAGTGGACTTTGGGAGCAACTGTAGACTTGGGGTTTGCTTTCTGCAACTAATTTGTTTCCGGTTTTATGTTTATCTTAGTTTAGTATTTAGAGTTTATTATCATTGATAGTTTTTTTTATTGATTTGGTTGTTCTCTTCCTTTTTTTTCTTAATATAGATATATACATTTTTTTCCTTTTTCTCTTTTTGTGAGTGTGTATGTGTATGCTTCTTTTGGTGATTTTGTCCGTATAGCTTTGCTTTGACCATTTGTCCTACGGTTCTGTCTTTTTTCTTTTTTTTAGTATACTTCTTAGCGCTTGTTATCATTGGTGGATTTGTTTTCGGTTTGGTTGATCCTTCATTATTTATTTTCTTTTTTTATTACTGTTTAATTTTTAATAATTTTTTATTTTAATAATTTTATTTTTTTATTTCTTTCTTTTCTTCTCCCTTTTCTTCTGAGCCGTGTGGCTGACAGGGTCTTGGTGGTCCGGCCGGATATCAGGCCTGTGCGTCTGAGATGGGAGAGCCGAGTTCAGGACACTGGTCCACCAGAGACCTCCCTGCTGTACATAGTATCAAGCAGCGAAAGCCCTCCCAGATATCTCCATCTCAACGGTAAGACCCAGCTCCACTCGTTGACCAGCAAGCTACAGTGATGGACACAATATGCGAACCTAGCAAGACAGGATCACAACCCCACCCATTAGCAGAGAGGATGCCTGAAATCATAATAAGGTCACAGACACCCCAAAACACACCACTGGATGCAGTCCTGCCCACCAGAAAGACAAGATCCAGCCTCATCCACCAGAACACAAGGACTAGCCCCTACACCAGGAAGCCTACACAACCCACTGAACCAACGTTAGTCACTGGGGACAGACACCAAAAACAACGGGAACTACGAACCTGCAGCCTGTGAAAAGGAGACCCCAAACGAAGTAAGTGAAGCAAAATGAGAAGACAGAGAAACACACAGCAGATGAAAGAGTAAGGTAAAAACCCACCAGACCAAACAAATGAAGAGGAAATAGGCAGTCTACCTGAAAAAGAATTCAGAATAATGACAGTAAAGATGATCCAAAATCTTGGAAATAGAATAGAGAAAATACAAGAAACGTTTAACAAGGGTCTAGAAGAACTAAAGAGCAAACAAACAATGATGAAAAACACAATAAATGAAATTAAAAATTCTCTGGAAGGGATCAATAGCAGAATAACTGAGGCAGAAGAACGGTTAAGGGACCTGGAAGATAAAACAGTAGAAATAACTACTGAAGAGCAGAATAAAGAAAAAAGAATTGAGGACAGTCTCAGAGACCTCTGGGACAACATTAAACACACCAACATTAGAATTATAGGGGTCCCAGAAGAAGAAGAGAAAAAGAAAGGGACTGAGAAAATATTTGAAGAGATGATAGTTGAAAACTTCCCTAATATGGGAAAGGAAATACTTAAACAAGTCCAGGTAGCACAGAGAGTCCCATACAGGATAAATCCAAGAAGAAACATGCCAAGACACATATTAATCAAACTTTCAAAAATTAAATACACAGAACAAATATTAAAAGCAGCAAGGGAAAAACAACAAATAACATACAAAGGAATCCCCATAAGGTAACAGCTGATCTTTCAGCAGAAACTCTGCAAGACAGAAGGGAGTGAAAGGACATATTTAAAGTGATGAAAGGGAAAAACTAACAACCAAGATTACTCTACCCAGCAAGGACCTCATTCATATTCGATGGAGAAATTAAAACCTTTACAGACAAGCAAAAGCTAAGAGAATTCAGCACTACCAAACCAGCTTTACCACAAATGCTACAGGAACTTCTCTAGGCAGGAAACACAAGAGAAGGAAAAGACCTACAATAACAAACCCAAAACAATTCAGAAAATGGTAATAGGAACATACATATCAATAATTACCTTAAATGTAAATGGATTAAATGCTCCAACCAAGACACAGACTGGCTGAATGGATACAAAAACAAGACCCGTACATATGAAAGAGACCCACTTCAGGCCTAGGGACACATTCAGACTGAAAGTGAGGGGACAGAAAAAGATATTCCATGCAAGTGGAAATCAAAAGAAGCTGGAGTAGCAATTCTCATATCAGACAATATAGACTTTAAAATAAAGACTATTACAATAGACAAAAAAGGCCACTACATCATGATCAAGGGATCAATCCAAGAAGAAGATATAACAATTGTAAATATTTATGCAGCCAACATAGGAGCACCTCAATACATAAGGCAAGTGCTAACAGCCATAAAAGCAGAAATCAACAATAACACAATCATAGTAGGGGACTTTAACACCCCACTTTCACCAATGGACAGATCATCCCAAATGAAAATAAATAAGGAAAAACAAGCTTTAAATGACACATTAAACAAGATGGACTTAACTGATATTAGTAGGACATTCCATCCAAAAACAACAGAATGCACTTTCTATTACTTTTTCCTTTTAAACATCTTTATTGGAGTATAATTGCTTTACAATGGTGTGTCAGTTTCTGCTTTATAACAAAGTGAATCAGCTATACATATACATATATCCTCATATCTCCTCCCCCTTGAGTCTCCCTCCCACCCTCCCTATCCCACCTCTGTGCTCACAAAGCACCAAGCTGATCTCCCTGTGCTATGCAGCTGCTTCCCACTAGCTATCTATCTTACATGTGTTAGTATATGTAAGTCCATGCCACTCTCTCACTTCATCCCAGCTTACCCTTCCTCCTCCCCGTGTCCTCAAGTCCATTCTCTACACAGAATACACTTTCTTCTCAAGTGCTCATGGAACTTCTCCAGGATACATCATATCTTGGGTCACAAATCAAGCATTGGTAAATTTAATAAAATTGAAATCATATGAAGAATCTTTTCTGACCACAATGCTATGAGACTACATAGCAATTACAGGAAAAAAATCTGTAGAAAATACAAACACATGGAGGCTAAACAGTATACTACTAAATAACCAAGAGATCACTGAAGAAATCAAAGAAGAAATCAAAAAATACCTAGAAACAAATGACAATGGAGACACGACGACCCAAAACCTATGGGATGCAGCAAAAGCAGTTCTAAGAGGGAAGTTTATAGCAATACAATCCTACCTCAGGAAACAAGAAACAACTCAAATAAATAACCTAACCTTATATCTAAAGCAATTAGAGAAAGAAGAATAAAAAATCCCAAAGTTAGCAGAAGGAAAGAAATCATAATGATCAGATCAGAAATAAATGAAAAGGAAACATTAACAAAGATCAATAAAACTAAAAGCTGGCTCTTTGAGAAGATAAACAAAATTGATAAACCATTAGCCAGACTCATCAAGAAAAAAAGGGAGAAGACTCAAATCAACAGAATTAGAAATGAAAAAGGAGAAGTAACAACTGACACTGCAGAAATACAAAGGATCATGAGCGATTACTACAAGCAACTATATGCCAATAAAATGGACAACCTGGAAGAAATGGACAACTTCTTAGAAAGGCACAACCTTCCGAGACTGAACCAAGAAAAAATAGAAAATATAAACAGACCAATAACTGCAATTGAGACTGTGATTAAAAATCTTCCAACAAACAAAAGCCCAGGAACAGATGGCTTCATAGGTGAATTATATCAAACATTTAGAGAAGAGCTAACACCTATCCTTATCAAACTCTTCCAAAATATAGCAGAGGGAGGAACACTCTCAAACTCATTCTACGAGGCCACCATCACCCTGATACCAAAATCAGGCAAAGATGTCACAAAGAAAGAAAACTACAGGCCAATATCACTGATGAACATAGATGCAAAAATCCTCAACAAAATACTAGCAAACAGAATCTAACAGCAGATTAAAAGGATCATGCACCATGTTCAAGGGGGGTTTATCCCAGGAATGCAAGGATTCTTCAATATATGCAAATCAATCATGTGATAAACCATATTAACAAACTGAAGGAGAAACACCATATGATCAACTCAACAGATGCAGAGGAAGCTTTTGACAAAATTCAACACCCATTTATGATAAAAACCCTCCAGAGAGTAGGCATAGAGGGAACTTACCTCAATATAATAAAGGCCATATATGACAAATGCACAGCTAACACTGTTCTCAATGGTGAAAAACTCAATGGTGAAAAACTGAAAGCATTTCCACTAAGATCAGGAACAAGACAAGGTTGTCCTCTCTCACCACTACTATTCAACATAGTTTCGGAAGTTTTAGGAACAGCAATCAGAGATGAGAAAGAATAAAAGGAATCCACATCAGAAAAGAAGAAGTAAAGCTGTCACTGTTTGCAGATAACATGGTACTATACATAGAGAATCCTAAAGATGCTACCGGAAAACTACTAGAGTTAATCAATGGATTTGGTAAAGTAGCAGGATACAAAATTAAGGCACAGAAATCTCTTGCATTTCTATACACTAATGATGAAAAATCTGAAGGAGAAATTAAGGAAACACTCCCATTTACCACTGCAACGAAAAGAATTAAATACCTAGGAATAAACCTACCTAAGGAGACCATAGACCTGTATGCAGAAAAATATAGAACACTGATGAAAGAAATTAAAGATGATACAAACAGATGGAGAGGTATACCATGTTCTTGGATTGGAAGAATCAACATTGTGAAAATGACTATACTACCCAAAGCAATCTACAGATTCAATGTGATCCCTATCAAACTATCAATGGCATTTTTCATAGAACTAGAACAACAAATTTCACAATTTGTATGGAAACACAAAAGACCCCGAACAGCCAAAGCAATCTTGAGAAAGAAAAATGGAGCTGGAGGAATCAGGCTCCTGGACTTCCGACTATACTACAAAGCTACAGTAATCAAGATAGTATGGTACAGGCACAAAAACAGAAATACAGATCAATGAAACAGGACAGAAAGCCCAGAGATAAACCCACACACATATGGTCACCTTATTTTTGATAAAGGAGGCAAGAATATACAATGGAGAAAAGACAGCTTCTTTAATAAGTGATGCTGGGAAAACTGGACAGCTACATGTAAAAGAATGAAATTAGAACACTCCCTAACACCATACACAAAAATAAACTCAAAATGGATTAAAGACCTAAGTGTAAGGCCAGACACTATAAAACTCTTAGAGGAAAACATAGGCAGAACACTCTATGGCATAAATCACAGCAAGATCCTTTTTGACCCACCTCCTAGAGAAATGGAAATAAAAACAAAAATAAACAAATGGGACCTAATGAAACTTAAAAGCTCTTGCACAGCAAAGGAAACCATAAACAAGACAAAAAGACAACCCTTAGAATGGGAAAAAATATTTGCAAATGAAGCAACTGACAAAGGATTAATCTCCAAAATTTACAAGCACCTCATGCAGCTCCATATCAACAAAACAAACAACCCAATCTAAATATGGGCAGAAGACCCAAATAGACAGTTCTCCAAAGAAGATATACTGATTGCCAACAAACACATGAAAGAATGGTCAACATCACTAATCATTAAAGAAATGCAAATCAAAACTATAATGAGGTATCACCTCACACCAGTCAGAATGGCCATCATCAAAAAGTCTTCAAACAATAAATGCTGGAGACGATGTGGAGAAAAGGGAACCCTCTTGCACTGTTGGTGGGAATGTAAATTGATACAGCCACTATGGAGAACAGTATGGAGGTTCCTTAAAAAACTAAAAATAGAACTACCATATGACCCAGCAATCCCACTACTGGGCACATACCCTGAGAAAACCATAATTCAAAAAGAGTCATGTACCACAATGTTCACTGCAGCACTATTTACAAAAGCCAGGACATGGAAGCAACCTAAGTGTCCATCGACAGATGAATGGATAAAGAAGATGTGGCACATATATACAATGGAATATTATCAGCCATAAAAAGAAACGAAATTGAGTTATTTTTAGTGAGGTGGATGGACCTAGAGTCTGTCATACAGAGTGAAGTAAGTCAGAAAGAGAAAAACAAATACCGTATGCTAGCACATATATATTCAATCTAAAAAAAAAAAAAAGGTTCTGAAGAACCTAGGGGCAGGATAGGAATAAAGATGCAGACATAGAGAATGGCTTGAGGACATGGTGGGGGAAGGGTAAGCTGGGACAACGTGAGACAGTGGCATGGACATATATACACTACCAAATGTAAAATAGATAGCTAGTGGAAGCAGCTGCATAGCACAGGGAGATCAGCTTCGTGCTTTGTGACCACCTAGAGGGGTGGAATAGGGAGGGTTGGAGGGATACGCAAGAGGGAGGAGATATGGTGATATATGTATATGTATAGCTGATTCACTTTGTTATAAAGCAGAAACTAAAACACCATTGTAAAGCAATTATACTCCAATAAAGATGTTAAAAAAAAAAAAAGGATGAGTGGAGTTTAAACCTAAACACTTCTGGGAAGGTGCCCTATTAAGCCATTCTTTAAATAATAGTAACGATGTATTGTATTCGTTTTCCAGAATGTTCTTTAATGCAAAAGTTTGATAGTGGTTGGACTGTCTCAGAATATTGAGCACCTGGATGGGGCAGCTTTGAATAGTCTCGAAAGGTGCCAACGTGGCATGAGTTTTCCAGGGGTATTGGAAAGAGATCCTATTAAATGCAACACTTATTGCCCACCTACTTTGTGCCAGGTTCTATGCTGTATATTATCCACGTGAATTATCAAAATATCCCCATGAAGAATGTAGCACAATCAGCCCCAGTTACTGATGTGGAAAGTGAGGCTCAGATATTAAGGGTCCACAGCTAGGTCCATAGCTAGGACTGGTGGATCTTGGATTTGAAGCCAAATTTCAAGATCCTAAAACTGTGCCTGGCACATAGTAGGCACTCAATAAATGTATGTCAGATCATTCTAAGCCCAAGACTCCTTCCCCAGCACCAGGGAAAAAGAGAAGAGGGTGGTGCTGAAGAGAAACTCTGCCAAAGGTCAACACTTGGGCGGGATTTTGGTGGCCTCCCCAAATCCCCAATTTAAGCAACACTGTTTGAGGCTATAGGAAGCTCAGCCTTAATCATTGCTTTGTCAGCTTCATGCATTATGGGTCCTTTGTGAAATAGAAATAGAGAACAGAGTCTCTCTCAGACACTCAAGTATCATTGAGATTCAGACACGCCCTTTTTTACTGAGTGCAGATTTAACTTCTGTGGTTCCCTGATGCAGGCAGAAATTGAGCCAGAGCAAACGGGAGGCTTTCTTTCCAAAGGTCTGCCCAAATGGTGATCTGCCATCAGAGCCTTTGCAACAGATTTCTGATGGGCGGTTGATGAAATTAATCAAGGGTAACCTGCAAAGTTGATGCTCTTGGGAATGACTCTTTGTTTGGCCTTTTAGGTTGGTATTTGTCAGAAATCCCAGCCGCTCCATTAAATCATTTTTGTCATTTAAAAAAGAAAAAAAAATATATATATATACATTACCTGAAAAGACAGAAAATACATATATATGTCTTTATCTCTATAACCATTTGAGAAATAAATCTAACAAAAGGTAGGAATATATGACATGCCAGGAGAAAATTATAAAACTTTTATTAAACTCATTAAAGAGGACCTAAATAAATTGGTAATTCACTGTTACATTGTGTACGTATGTATGTATATGTATATAATGTGTGTGTATGTCTGAAAAAAATATATATACAAGCCCAGACCAAGGTCTACTAGTAAAAACACCAAAACCTTCAGATGTGTTACCTTCAGGTAGTGGGATTGTAGATCTTTGTTTCTGAATTTTTTAGTCTGTTTTAATTTTTTTTACCGTAAACCATATGCAGTATTGTTGATGTGTTATAAAAATTTTACATTAACTGTGTCATACTGTAAACGTCATTTTAAAAATTAGTTAAGAGACTTTGTTTCCTAGAGAAAGTACTTTCTCATTTTTCTACTGTGAGTTTACATTACTTATACAAGTAAAATCACAAGAACTTTTATCTTTTCTTCTTTTTCTAAGTTCCATGTCTTTACCTTCTTCATCAAGGCTGCTAAAACTTTGCCCTTCGGTCAGCAAATCACGCTTTTCATCCTTCCATTCCTGGCTAATTGAGGACACAATCTCCTGTGAGGTTGCCTTCAGGGCGGCAATGGAGTTGCACCGTTTTTTAGAAGGTGAGGCCTTCAAAGCTAGAAGAAGGAAAAGGAGAGACAATTATAGTTATTGTAAAGCCACATGAATATATTATTTATTAAATTAAAATTTTACTCATGATTTATTAAGATTTTAGTCATTATTTCAGTAGGATGCAATATGCTTTGTTTTATATACATGAGGAAAGGGAGATGATATTATGTTTTGGCAATTTTATTTGTCCAAAATGATTTGACTTAAATCAGAATAGCTTAGAATAAATTTGGATTGATATATCTCTCCAGATGTTGAAATATAGTCTTATTTGAGGTGAAATTCAAATGCTGCTGAAGAATTATATTTCCTCCTCCAAGCAATGTTTTTCTAGGGCTGGGAAGAAGCTGAGTGGGTCGATAAGCACAGATGGTAAAGTAAGGAGAATTCTCATGACCCCAGTTTTACTACCTTGGGACTGGGAATTTCTAAACATGCCAATGTTTAATCTTTAATACTCATGTTACCCAATTTAACCAAGTTACTTCTGGTTGCTTTTTTCTTTCAGTGACTTTCCACTGAAATTTCCTGCCTTTGGGTCTTTTCTAGGTCATGGTTACTCCAGATGTATAATTCACTCCTGATTTTTGTCCAGACGGCATTGTATAACTTCTGAAGTGTGTTGGGAACCTGAACCAAGGCAAGTGTACTTCACCATCAATCACGCTCACTGAAGGCTGGGACTTTACTTCTGATATGTCAGTGGGAGCTGCTTCAGCTGCAGCCAGACCATCCCCATGTATATTTTCTCCATGCTGCAATCATTCTTCTTGCTCAACACTGTTGGAGAATTTTCTTGGAGGGGAGACGGAGAGGGAGGTTGAGACCTCTTTACACTTTCCCCTGAACTTGGTGTTAGCAGTGTCTCTCTTCCTTTGGAGGTTTGCATATAGGGATAACCTGACAGCAGATGCATTACAGTGATTGTGTTCAGCCTTGGGAATCTCAGAGCTTAGATTACACGGCTCATCAGGGGCATCCCATCAGCAGCTTGCAAAAACTTAATTGGAGAAGGACTTTGGGACACACAAATGAGGAAAGAATAGAGGGCAATCTCTCCACTTAAAGAGAAGGGAAGGTTTATGTGTCCCGTGAGCAGTCTTATAAGCATAATAACATAATTGTAATCAATAACATTTTAGAAGCCTTGAGAATTTGGAAGCCAGCAGCCACATTCCTTATCTCAAACTATCCAGGTGGTCATCTGAGGGAGGTAGGCTCTTTTACAGGTCCAGAAACTGAGAGCAGAGAAACTGTGACCTGCTCAAGGTCACAGAGCTAGAAACCATGAAATCCCAGGTGTCTTTGTTTGACGTTGCCTAACTGGTGGTTCATTTCCTAGCTCTGTGGCATCCTATTTTCTGGTTAAGGTGAGGGAGGAATAAGATAAAACTAGAGTTTGTTTTTCTTTGAGGGGAGGAGACTTGGAATGTTTAAAAACGGATCAAATGGATTTTAGTGGCAAATAAGTGGACCAAATGTGTCATTTTTTAAACTCCTCATCTCATCAAAACAGTGGTCACACTTGCTTTACAGGTGTGAAGTAATTATCCATACGCTGGCTTTGGCTTTAATATTCTATCTGCTAGCTTTCATAAACTCTCAACTCTCACCTTTCAATCTAGTACAGGTTTGAATCTAGTACTTGAACAACACAGGTTTGAACTGTGTGGGCCCACTCATATATGGATTTTTTTCAATACCAAATGCTATAGTCCCACATGATCTGGGGTTGGTTGAATCCTTGGATGCTGAGAAAGCACACATGTGCACGGCCGACTCTAAGTTACATGTGAACTTTCCATTGTGTTGGGCTTTGGCACTCCTAATGCCCCTGTGATGTTCAAGGGTCAACTGTGTTTTAAAATTTCTAACTCAGAGGATCTCAAATGTGGTTCAGGGACTGCTAGGGATCCCTGAAATTCTCCTCGAAGGTCTGTGATGTTAAAATTATTTTCTTAACAGTATTAAGAAGTTATTTATCTTCCTCACTCCCATTCTTTCCTGAGTTTTCTAGATGCTACATGAGCTGTGGTATCACCACAGAGACTGAATTCAGAAGCATACAAGAGAGTCTGGATGTCTTCTATTAAGCCAGAATTAGGGATCTGAAAAAATACAAAATAATGCCACTTTTCCCAAGCAATTATTTGTTTTGGAAAACATAATTATTTTTCATAATTACTTTGTTAGAATTTTTTTACTTTTTTGTTAATATTGACGTATGTTAACATGCAATTTTTTTTATTGTTACCTTGTAAGAATATTTAAAATTTTCCTCAATTTAAAATTCTAATAGGTTAAATACAGACAGCTATAATCCACATAAATAAAAGCTCTTTGGGGTCCTCAGTCATTTTTAAGAGTGTAAAGTGGCGCTGAGACCAAAAGGTTTGAGAACTGCGTGGTTCTTAGGTCAGTGCTAATTCTCTAAACTGAGAAGCAACCAGGATCAGAAGAATGTTGGCAGCATCATGGAAGAGTGAATGAGGGGAAGATGCTCAGACAACTGTCTGTACTTGTTGTGGCTTATCATGGACCAAAGGCCAAGATCCCCCCAAAGAAATAGCTCTTTGCTCATTATCAGCATCACATACAATGAACAGCAGAGAAGACCCCAAAACAAACCCCTGCCAGGACCAGATTGCACCTAAAGAAAGCCTTTACTTTTGTCTTAAATGGTCAATCTTCCTTAAAGGAATTATCTGAGGCTCATTCAGTGGATAAGGACTTGAATCTTGCAGAAATCGAATACCTCAGGGACTTGTTTTTTTTTCATATTTGGGGAGATCATTTATTTTCCAAACAACAATTTCATGGATTACAAATGTGAACTCAAGTTGTGACTTTTTTTTTTTTATACCAGAGATTGGGTTGTGGCAATTGGATTCAGTCGGTTTCAAAAGGTTTGACGTCAATCATTGGCATCAGGGTGTGTTTTCAACTCTGTAAAAATCTAATCATGTGCACCTATACCTTTCGTAAGGTTTGATAACTCTATCACTTGGAGGAAATGTGCGTGGTTTTTGGCCAATATATAAAACATCAAGCAAAGAGCCAAGCTCATTCTTCTCCAGAGCCTATAGCTGTTGTGTTTGGACTTGGCTGGGCTGTGGAGACTTTGGAAAGTTACTGCCACCAGGAGGTGAGCACCTAATCAGGGAATTGTTTTGACTGGAAAATCTCAAAGGATGGTTTGGGCTGCTGGTTACTTTCTTTTGTCCACAGAAACTCTTGGATTTGTCTTTGGCTAAATAACGGTGACAGGTATCGTGTGTCCATTTCCAGCTCTACGTCCTGCTACTCAACTGCTCCTACCCTTGACTGCTTTTCAGCTCACCTATCTGCCATCCCCTGAACCTCCATGTTCATTCCTACCCCTGGGCCTTTGTACATGCTGCTCCTTCTACTTGAGATGCCCTTCTTGCCTCTCTTCCTAATAAACACTGGCTTATAGTTTCAGGACTTAATTTAAATATTCTTTTCTCTGTGAAGCTCTCTTTGGGAAGATTGGTTTTATCTCTCTTTGTGTACCTACAGTAGCCTATGCAAAAACTCTATTAACAGCTGCTTTATTACATTATAAATCTTTTACATGTCCCAATCCCTGACCCAAAACGGACCATGAAGTTACCGAGGGAATTTAATTTTTTTTTAAGAAAAGCTTTCTATATTATTAATGCTGAGCATAGTGTTAGGTACATAATAGGTGCTCAAATGTTGGTTGAAAGAATTAACTATTGTTCTGAAATTTTAGGACAGTTGATTTTTAATTAATTAATGTATCAGTACTATTCTGTTCCTTTCAGGAAACTAAGTTTTAGTACTCTAGACACATTATCTGGGTAGAGAATTTCAGTGAGGTTCCAACATTACGGTGACTAGTATTTGCAGAAAGAATTATAGGGTTTTGCAAACATTATTACATTGACAGCATGACTCAATTCTGGGGTGGGATAACAGATTTAAGAAGGCTAAAAAAAATGATTTAAAAAAAGAAACTTGAAGACCAAGTACTGTTTTCTTGGGGGTAGGGGTGGGGAGGGGAAGTTTTCACATACAAAGAAAGTATACCTGTCATTGAATGGCTGAGTAGAACAGAGCCCCCTGCCAACCTGTGCTGGGAAAGTCTGAACAAGGAATAATCTTTGTTTTATTAAGCCACTGAGAATCCAGAGTTAATTTATTGCTGCAGTAAAACTTAGCTAACATGAGTAATAAACTATTTTTTTAAATAAAATCACAACAGAAGAGGTGTGTGAATGTGTGTGTATGTGCTTAGTGAAACATTTGGAAATTTAGATTCCCAAGTTTAAATTGTGACTTTCTCTGGGTAATGCATTTTCCTTACTGTAATTCAACCTGTATTTTTTTCCTCTGAACTTTCTACAATAAACATGTATTACTTTCACAATCAGAAAAAAAAAAAAAAAGGAAAGTATGACTGTAGGAATTAAGGGCTTTAACTTAATCATAGTTGATAAAGGATCTGGAAGTTGTATTTTAAACTGTCAACTTTACTAATTAAATGGCTACCCTTTGAAAAGCTGGCAGTAGATGAAAAGTCCATTCATTCATTCAATTATTCATCAAAAAATGATCGAGGGCCTCCAATGTGCCAGGAAATGTGCTAGCTTCTGGGAATATATATGAGAACCACACACAGCCCCTACTTTTCAGGAACTCAAAGTCAAGTGGGGGAGACAGAACAACAGCTTACTATAGCAGAGTATGGTAACTGCTGTGAAGAAAGCATCATCTGAGCTGAGATGTGAAGGAAGACCAGGGGAAGGATGGAGATCACTACAGGCAAAGGGACAAGAACATGTACAGATGTGGAGGCAGCCTGGAATGTTAGGGGTAACTGCAGGGCACTCAGAGCTGCTGGAGGCTTGACGGTAGGGTAGAGCATGGAATGGGTGTGAGAAAAGTCACGGCTAGGGAAAGAGAGGCCACATCACACAGGAACTCAGAAGCGAAGTTAGGATTTTGCGTACTAGGAAATACACTGAAGTTTTTATTAAGAAAAAAAGTTTTTTTTAAGCATGGAAGGGTTTTTAATAGGAAATTAGCAAGAGGAGATTTAAATTGATGCCTCTGGCTGGGGTTGGGGGAGATTGGATTGGAAGGGGATATGACTGGAGGTAAGAGAGGAACATGAGGGCCACAACTTTATGTAAAAAAAAAAAAAAAAAGCCCAAACCAAAACCATAAAAATCACAATGGCTGAATTAGGAGAGGTGCTATGGACGAAGGGCACGAACTCTTGATATTTCCAGGTGAGACTAGGTATTGGTGACTGCATGTGGGTGGTTAGGCTTTGACAAAGCTTGATGCCCGCATGTCTGGTTTGGGTAACTGAGTAAATTGTGGTGACCTTCAGGGAGGCATGGACTCAGGATGTGAGGCAGGTTCTTGACCAACCTGGGGGAATCCAGAAATTAGTCCTAATATTTGTGGACAACTGATTTTTCAACAAGGAACCCAGATAATTCAATGGGGGAAAGAAGAGACCATTCAAGAAATGGTGCTGGGGGCTTCCCTGGTGGTGCAGTGGTTGAGATGCAGGGGACATGGGTTTGTGCCCCGGTCCAGGAAGATTCCACATGCCACGGAGCAGCTGGGCCCATGAGCCATGGCCGCTGAGCCTGTGCGTCTGGACCCTGTGCTCCGCAATGGGAGAGGCCACAACAGTGAGAGGCCCGCATACTGCAAAAAAAAAAAAAAAAAAAAAAGAAGAGATGGTGCTGGGACAACTGGATATCCACATGCAAAAGAATGAATTTGGACCCTACCTCACACCATATACTATAAATTAAATCAATATTTGTAAATCATACACCTGATAACAGAAACATGTGTTGAGAATATATAAAGAACTCTTACAACTCAACAATAAAAAGACAATCTAATTAAAAATGGGCAAAGTATTTGAATAGACAGTTCTCCAGGGAAGATATAAAGGGTCAATAAGCACATAAAAAGATGTTCAACATCATTAGTCATTAGAAAAACACAAATCAGAACCACATTGAGATACTACTTTATACTCACTAGATGTCTAAAATGAGAAAGACAGTAACATACGTTGGTGAGGATGTGGAGAGATTGGATCCTTCATACATTGCTGGTGGGATTGCAAAATTGGGTAGCTACTTTGGAAAGGAGTCTGGCAGTTCCTCAAAATGTTAAATAGGGTTACCATCTGACCTAGTGTTTCCCCACCTGGGTATGTACCCAAGAGAAATGAAAACTTATGTCCACAGAAACCTTGTGCATGAATTTTCATAGCAGCATTATTCCTAATAGCCAGAAATGTAAACCACCCAAATATCCATCAACCAGTGAAAGGACAAACAATATGTGTTAAATCCATACAATGGAATATTATTCAGCAGTAAAAAGAATAAAGTACTACAAGATGGCTAAACCTTGAAAACATCATGTTAGGCGAAAAAAGCCAAACACAGAAGGCCACATACTGTATAATTCCATTTATATGACATATTCAGAATAGACAAATCCATAGAGACAGAAAATAAATGAGTAGTTGCCAGCGGTTGGGAAGAGGAAGGAATGAAGAGTAACTGCTAATGGATATGGGGTTTCTTTTCAGGGTAATAAATATGTTCTAAAATTAGATAGTGGTAATGTTTGTACAACTTTGTGAATACACTAAGAATCACCAAATTGCACATTTTAGAAGGGTGAATTTCCTGGTATGTGAATTATACCTGAATAAAGATGCTATAAAAAGTAGACTAAGAAATCAAAATAGGAAAAAAATAGATTTGGCTACTTGAGAAGTAAAAGACCTGTTACATTAAAAACATGATAAACTATACAAACTGGAAAGGTTCACAACTCACACCATATTTCATGGAATTGAGGACGCCACTGACTGCACCATTAATTTATACACTACTAAGAAAGCAAAAACTCCCAACATGGGGAATCTCATGGAGGAGCGTCACTAAACCCTGGATCCCATGGGTTACATCCTCCATAAACCTACCAGGGGCCACAAGGAAACTCATGATTTTCAACCACGGCAAAGGGTAAAGAGAGGCAGAAAATCTTCCTTCAAAATTTGAACCAAGTTGGTATTCACACAGGATTGCAGGCTGAATAAATACTATGTTATGGTCCATCTTAGGCAGAAAAGACCTTAAACAGAAATTTTAATTGGTAGTGGTCTCAATTTGAGACCAATTTCAAGATACCACTGAGAGAGTCAAATGTGAAACAAAAGTTTTTCTTAGAATGAAATAAGGTTAAAAAAAGAGATTGATATCTTTGACGTGTAGAGTTCATATAAATCATTTGGAAAAATAATAAACACTAATGTAAACGAGCAAATATTACAAAGCTCAATTCTCAAAGGAACTACAAATGGGCAATAAACATGAATAATGGTTGAACTTCACCAGTACTTAAGAAATACAAAATAAAACAACCAGATAACATCTTTTACTTATCCAAGTAGCACAATTTAAAAAGAATAATTCTGGCTAAAGGCTAGAAGAATACAGACTCCCGTGGAAGTCTAGAGTGGCATAATCATTCTGTGCAGTTATCTGCATTTTAAACCCTTAGTACTTTTTCTTGGAATCTATCCAAAAGAAATAGTCATAAGCTTGGACACCATATTTATCTAAAATCATGTTCACAAAAATACTCGTTAGAAAAAGGAGAAATAATGTAAATGTCCAAATGATAGAATCTTAAATAGATTATGGCATACCCATATAATTTTAATGTTGTAGTGTAATTTTAAATGGTTTCTTTGTACCATATACAGTGATATGGGAAACTATTCATATTATAATATGTGAAAAATAGAGGACATATACATAAAATTGTACACCACTATGCTACCAGTTTTATATAAATATACAAAGGACAGAAATAAAGATGGTAGGAAGTATGTGAAAATATTAATAGTGGAGGATCTGAATAGACATTTTTCCAGTGATGACACAGAGGTGCCAACAGAAATGGCTGTTATCAGAAAGATGACAAATAATAACTGTTGGTGAAGATGTTGAGAAAAGGGAACGCTTAGGCACTGTTGGTGGGAAGGTAAATTGACCAGCCACTATGGAAAACGGTATGGAGATTCCTCAAAAAGCTAAAAATAGAACTACCATATGATCCAGCAATTCCATTGCTGGATACTTATCCAAAGGAAACAAAACATTAAATAGAAAAGATACACGCATGCCTATGTTCACTGTAGCATTATTTACAACAGCCAAGATATGTGAGCAACCTATGTGCTCACCCATCAATAGATGAATAGATAAAGAAGATCACACACACTGGAACGTTACTCAGCCATAAAAAAGAATGAAATCTTGCTATTTGTGACCTCATGGATGGACCTACAGGGTATTATGCTAAATGAAATAAGTCAGACAAAGAAAGATAAATACTGTATGATTTCACTTACATGTGAAATCTAAAAAACAAAACAAACGTAAGAAAATAGAAACAGAATTATAGATACAGAGAACAAATAGGTAGCTGCTGGGCAGATGGTGGTGGGAGAAATAGGTGAGGGAGATTAAGAGGTACAAACTTCTAGTTGCAAAATAAATGAGTCATGAGTATGAAATGTACAGTGTAGGGAGTAGCCAATAATTATGTGATATCTTTGTATGGTGACGCATCATAAGTAGACTTATCGTGGTGATCAGTTTGAAATGTATAAAAATATCAAATCACTCTGTTGCATAACAGGAACTAACACAGTGTTGTAGATCGATTATACTTCAAAACTAAACACACTCATAGAAAAAGAGATCAGACTTGTGGCTACCAGAGTCTGGGGGTGGGCGGTGGAGGGGGAATTGGACGAAGGTGGTCAAAAGGTACAAACTTCCAGTTACAAGATAAATAAGCACTAGGGATGTGATGTACAACATGGTGAATATAACGAACACTTCTGCATGTTATAAAGGAAAGTTGCTGGGAGAGTAAATCCTAAGAGTTCTCATCACAAGGAAAAACTTTTTTCTATTTCTTTAATGTTGTATCTATGTGAGATGATGGCTGTCATTAAACTTATTGTGCTCATCATTTCCTGATGTATGTAAGTCAAACCATTAGGCTGCACAAAACTTATACAGTGCTGTATCGCAATTATATCTCAATAAAACTGGAAGAAAAAATATTTACAGTGGATATTTCTGGGTTGTGAGATATCAACTAATCTTTATGGTTTTCTTTGTATTTTCCAATATTTTTACATCGAAACGGTTTTACTCTCACAAAAATTAACTCAACATGGATTAAAGACTTAAACATAAGACCTGAAACTGTAAAACTCCTGAAAGAAAACATAGGGAAAAGTTCCTCAACAATGATCTTAGCAATGACTTTTTGCATATTACACCAAAAGCACAAGCAACAAAAGCAAAATAAACAAGTGGGACTACATCAAACTAAAAAACATCTGCATAGCAAAAGAAACAATCAATAAAATAAAGAGGCAGCCTACAGAATGTGAGAAAATATTTGCAAACCATATATCAGATAAGGGGTTAATATTCACAATATATAAAGAACTCATAAAACTCAATAGTAACAAAAGCAAATAATCTGATTAAAAATTGGGCAAAGGACCTGAAGAGACATTTTTCAAAGAAGACATACAGATGGCCAACAGATACATGAAAAGATGCTCAACATAACTAATCATTAGGGAAATGCAAATCAAAACCACAATGAGCTATCACCTCATACCTGTCAGAATGGCTATTATCAAAAAGACAAAAAATAACAAATGTTGGTGAGGATGTGAAGAAAAGGTAGTCCTAGTACACTCTTGGTGGAAATGTAAATTAGTGCAGCCACTATGGAAAACAGTATGGAGTTTCCTCAAAAAATTAAAAAGAGAACTACCATATGACTAGCAATCCCACTTCCGGGTATGTATCTGAAGGAAATGAAGTCACTATCTTGAAGAGATATCTGCTTTTCCATGCTCACTGAGGCATTATTCACAACAGCCAAGACATGGAAACAACCTAAGCGTCCACTGACAGATGAATGGATAGAAAAAAAATAAGGAAATCCCACCACTTGTGACAATATAGATGGACCGTGACAACATTATGCTAAGTGAAATAAACCAGAAAGAGAAAGACAAATACTGTATGATCTCACTTACATGTGCTAAAAAATTGAACTCATAGACATAGAGAGTAGAAGAATTGTTACTTGAGGCTGACGGGTGGGTGAAATGGGGAGACATTGGTCGAAGCGTACCAACTTCCAGTTATAAGATGAATAAGTTCTTGAAATCTAATATACAGCATGGAGACTATAGTTAATAATTCTGTCTTACACACTGGAAAGTTGCTAAGAGGGTAGATCTTAAATGTTCTCACCACACAAACACATACACACACACACAATTTGTAATTATGTGAGATGATGAAAGTCTTAAGTAACCTAATTGTGATAATCATTTTGCAATATATATGTGCATCAAATCATCACATTGTACACCTTAAATTTACATAATGTTATATGTCAATTATATCTCAATAAAGCTGGGAAAAAAAGCCTTAAAAAAGAAATTGTTTTACTTTCATTAACAAAAAACTCCAATAAATATTATAAGAAAAAAATCTGTCTTATATAAATACAAAATATGAACATTCTACTCTTTCAGTTTTTTTTGTGTGGCTAAATTGTTATGAAATTGGACCACAAAATACCTAAATGATAAAATAACATAAGTAACAACAGGGTTACTCTTTCCTTTTCACATAGTTAAAAAATTTTCTACATAAATAATACACATCCATTGGAAAAATTGATAAATATTGATGTAAAGAAAAAGAAAATGCCACACAATCTCATGGTTCGGAATGACCATTGTTAACTTTGGGTTTAGTTTGCTCTTCTTTTTTTATGTCCTTATGGTTTAAAGTTAGGGTATTGATTTGAGATCTTTCTTCTTTTTTAATGTAGGCATTTACAGCTATAAATTTCCCTCTGAGCACTGACTCTGCAGCATCCTCTAAGTTTTAGGAATGTGTATTTTCATTTCCATTCATCTCTAAGTTTTTCCTAATTTCACTGTGCTTTCTCCTTTTACCCATTGGTAGTTTGAGAGTGTGTTGTTTAATTTTCACATATTTGTGAGTTTTCCAGTTTTCACTCTATTGATTCATTCCATTGTGATTGGAAAAGACACTTTGCGTGATTTCAATCTTTTAAAATCTATTGAAATGTGTTTTGAGGACTAACATATGGTCTATTCTGGAGAACACTCCATGAGAATAACTACTGTTAACATTTTTATATATCCCATAAGAATTTCGTTGTGCATTTAGGTATGCAGACCAATAACTATATATATGTGAATGAAGCTAGCTATAAGGACTAAATGTACCTTTAATACATCATTTTTTATTTGTTGCATATTATTCCATTATTTAACTGTATCATAACGTATTTAACCAATATATTATAGGGTTGGATTTTAGGCAGTTTATAATTTTTTCCAGCACAAAATTAGACTTTAATGATTACAGCATCAATAAATACCTGGCTAGGATACTTAACCATAATTACTAAGTGATTACCACTTTTGGGAGATAAATAGTCCTAACTCTTCCAATAAAAATCTTACAAAGTGAAGTCAGCCAGTAAGTGCTAAAGGTAAAAAAAAGAAATTCATAAAAATCTTACCTTGAATTTTCTTGAAAACTCTGGAATTCATAAACTTTAGAAATCTGTCTGCATAAAAGCTTGGTCTATGAACCGAAACAGTGTCCTGAAAAGACAAATCAGGTACCAGAGGTTTACCTCTCAGTTTGTTTCAAGCTAGAGGAAAGCTCTATGCAGTTGGCTCTCTGTTAGCCAATGTCCTTAACCAGAAGGTGTGGATGTTGGGAGCCAAAAAAGAGTGATGCCCACGTGCTGTGTGCCCAGGAGCTGGGGTGGGGCAGGAAGCACAAGGCTCAATCTGAGCAGAGGTTCCAGATACTCATGGTGAAACAGAGCATTAAGGGGGCAGGGGTGAGATAGCAAAGACTCTGCTTCATAAACCCAAACAGCTGATCCTTGTTCCACTGTGTGCCATGAGGGGCTTTTAAATTCCATTTTTTAACATGGAAGCCAGTGTCTCAAGTGTCACCTGGAATAAAGACATATCACTTTCAGTCAGGAACAAAAACTGGGGACATAAAGGAGCAAAACAGCCCTAAAGTAAGAGTGAGATAGAGGGCAAAAAAAAAAGTTTGCTGGTTTCACTTCCCAATAATAAGGTATGTAGACACCGGGAAGACTCCTAGGAGACAAGGCTGACTGATGACCCCTGTTATGTTCAATTTATCTACTAATTAGATAGAGTTGAATTGAATTAAATTGTTAATTCTCTCATGCTTGGTAAGAGTCTTAAGGACTGAGGGGGCATTTTATTACAAGTCCAGGAAAGAAGATGGATGAAGGAGCTAATTCTATATGTTTATTCAGTAGTCATTTATTAACTATCCAAGATACACATTCCTAAAAATAGTAAATTTGCTTATTTAGTGCTCCATTTTGATTTCAGGTTCATGGCGTCCAACAGGGAAACTTCTAAAAATTTACGTTTAGATACTATAAAGTGTCTATGATGGGTTTAGAAGAAAAAACACACACTGGACCAGAATCCAGAGACCCGGTTCTGGTGTTAGCTCTAATTTTAAAAAGCTGTGTGGTTCTGGGTAAAGACACTATCTCAGTGCCTCAGTCTTTTCATCTGTGAAACTGGGTGTTACATGAGGCATAAGGTAATTCTGTAATGATTGAGTTACGAAGGACACAGTATGGAGAAACCCTCTTTGCCAAGTTAAAATGGTCCCCTAGACTATCAGTGATGCTGCAGATGTGGTGGAAAATTTCCCACTGGTTTGACATGCACTCTCCCCAGTATTCAGTCAGCTCCTGTTGGAAGTGGACACAAATTCACAAGTACCATCATTTAAAAATAAGTAGGATGCAAGATGGTTAAGATTCTTGTTTTCCAAGAGAAGTTAGATTGTGATTCTCCTTGGTATGAAGAAACAGTGTTTAAAGAACAGGCACTTTTGTAAAAAGACAAAAATAGTCTTGGGCTTCCCTGGTGGCGCAGTGGTTGAGAGTCCGCCTACCAATGCAGGGGACACGAGTTCGTGCCCCGGTCTGGGAAGATCCCACATGCCGCGGAGCGGCTGGGCCCGTGAGCCATGGCCACTGAGCCTGCGCGTCCGGTACCTGTGCTCCACGATGGGAGAGGCCACAACAGTGAGAGGCCTGCTTACCACAAAATAAGAAAAAAAAAAAGTCTTAATTATTGCTTATAATTACACAAATATATAATCAGCATCTGATTATATATTTGTGTAATTAAAAAAAGACACCACAAAACAGAAGATATAACTTATTTAGACAAAAGTAGGGGCTCCTTGGAAGCATCTGACCAATAGAGGACTAGGCCATTCAGAGCACAAATTTCATTTGGTAACAGGGAATTGAAATTGTGTCAATAAACAGAAGGAGAATGAAACAGAGGGTGTTTACTCTCTTTCCCTTCCATGTTCGAGGCATTCATGTAGTTGCTACTTTTCTCAGCTAGAAGGAAAAAAAATTAACCTACCATCTTGGCCTTTTCATAAAAAGAATCTTTGATTTGAATAATAAGCCCAAGTTCGATTCTCAGAAACAAACTTGTGAACCTGTTGTTTAAAAGTGCATTCTGTCGAAGGTCATTCCTTAGCCTGTGGGCAAAATGCAGATCTTTCATGCTGAAAGGTTATTCCCAGTCTTCCACAGAACTGAGGAAGTGGGTGTTCTTTTCCAAAAAAGGAGAAGAATAGCATCTATAATTTATCTTTGCTTCAAAGGAAAGCATCTGCTAACGTCTTAAAAAAATGTGTGAGCAAATCTTTGACCAATATATTCTCTGGAAGTGTCACTTTGAGTTATTAACTGAGGGAGGCTGAGGCCATAAATGTTCTGTCAACAGCAGGAAGTTCAAATTTAACATCTAGATAGGAAGTCTCGTGTGCTTGTGTGTGTGCGTGCACGTGCATGTGCGTGTACAGAGACAGAGAGAGAGACAGAGGCTGCTCTTTGATAACCGATGGTTTTCTTCAGTCATGCCACTTCTGGGTCCAAAAGACATTCTCATGTCAGTCAGCCTTTGTCATGTATCAATCCAACACAACCGAAAAAGTTTTCCCTTCCTATGTCCTTATTATGTTAGGCATCTTGTTGAACACTAAGGGGCATTATTTAATTTAACCCTCACATCAGCCTACGAGGCAGGTGCGAGGTACTATTACTAGGCTTCTGCTACCTGGGAAACCAGGCTAAGAGACGACAAGCAAGCAATGTGTCTGGGACACATGGCTAGTAGAGTGGTTTGAACGCAGAGTTCAAGCCCAGGGCTGTTTACCATCAAAGTAGGGTTCAAATCCCTCTGAAGCTTGGTCTTGGGACAACTTGAGTTCAAGCGCCCTACTGGTCTTCCCAGTGTCTATGAAAAGTCTCCTCCTTTTTCTCACCATCTCATAATTGGGCCCTGCAGATTGCACATAAAAACGAGATCTCATTTTGTTTTCCTGGCCTCTACCTAGTCACAGGCTGGATGGCCTCTATTTGAAGAGCTATTCACATTTATGTTGTCTTTGTTCTTAGATTTGAACCAATCTGCTAGCCTGAGACTCTGAGTTTACAAAGATCTTTGTTTCCTTTCCTCTTCAAGTGACACGGCTTCCTAGACATACCTTGAAGTCTCTGAGAAATCAGAAAAATATACAGTTTAATAAGGATCATGATAAATCACTTACCCCATCATAAACAAGAGCTTTCCAGGAATGTTCCAACTTTTTCATTAACCTAAACATAAACGGACAGAAAAATAAAAATAAGAATGTAAAATCACTCCCATTTGGTGAATTTTCAGAACCTTTCGTTGATTTATTTTGAAATAATAAAAGACTACTTCCCCAAATTTCTTACCTATATGATTGCAGAATATCAATAATGCCCATAAATAAAAGTAGCTTTTCTCCCTTATGGCTTTTAGCTGGAATGCCTCCCATTCTGTGAATAGAGCAAAAGAGAAAAAATTTATATGAATAGGAAGTTAAAAATCATTTCTAATAAATAGACTGTAAATGAAAATGGGTAGTCTCTAAGAATCCTGGACTCTCTCTCCCTTCATCTTTTTTTTTTTTTTGCTTCAGCTAAAGTCTTCCTGGGAATCCAGAATGACGTACCTCCCCTGAAGGAGAGTAACACCATAGCTGTCAATTCTGAAGAGCTGGATGGGAAGAATTCACTTAAAAAATCACTCCTACTTTAAAACCAAGAGCAAGAATTTTCAAGTATTTCAAAATACTGCTCATCAAAAATGCAACACTTTTATATACTTACTGTGAGATTTTTAAATAAACTATAGAACAGCACAAAGAAAAAATATATAAAGAATCCATTCCTAGGATGCAAAGATAAACACTATCAACATTTGGTACAGCTTTCCTGTGTGTGTGTATATTTATTAATACACAAAAGCTATTATTTAATTTATCATGTTTTATAACCTGAATTTTTCACTTGCTAAATGATGAACATTTCTTCATATTCAGTGCTAATGTGCTTTTAATGGCTGTATAGTACTTCACTATACTGATACAGAATAATTTGTTTAATCAGGTATTGGACATTTAGATGGATTTATAGGAAGGATTAAAAAAATCTTTAATATGTATGAATTTCCTTCATAAAAGTGAAGTGTGCCTGTGATTTAGTCATTGTTGGAGAAATGATTTCTTTCTTTCAGTCTCCTTGCTCAGCTAAGTACACACACGTGACACAACCAAAGAAAATTACTGCAATGGTTGACTGTAATTGTTTCTGTTAGTCAATGTGCACTTTTTATACATGCAAACTAATCCTGCAGTTACTATCACATCTCGTTGGAGCAAGAGGTCACATCTGCCAGGGTATAGGACGAGGAAAACAGAATCCTCTAACGCACATAAAAAGCTCTGAATTGCGGACATAAGTTCTAACATGTATTTGCTTAAATACATGTTTATTCAAATTCAAAGAATATTCACCCTGTTTGTGGTGGATGTTTTGAATATGTAGTAAATAGGGATAAAAACATTTTTAGCCATTGTTAAAAAATGGAGCCATTTGAAAAAAGAAACCATGTGGGTGAAAGAATGGTAATAACTCGAAAAACTGCCACTCATCTAGTTATCCGTGGATGAAAGGAAATAAGGCTGGCTTAATCCACTTTAGCACCAGGTAGGAATCTATTCCTAAAGAGCCACCATGAAGGGAACATGCTTGCACTCAATTACCCAATGACGTTGGCTGCCACGATCAAGGAAATGTGTGGGCAGAGCGCTGCACTTACGTGTCCGGGTTCTCTGTGATGATCCCGTCTCCTGATTTCCCTGGACCCTGGATGGATTCCATTGCTGTTGAGTAGAGGACTTTTTGCATCCCAAACCGCTTAGCATCAGGCACATTTTGTGAAATTTCCTCTTCTTTCTCTTTGAGGGAATGGTCCAAGATGTGGATTCCCAGCAAAAGGCTATAGTCCATGATCTTGAAGCTTTCCAGCACCTGAGTAAGGGAAAGAACAAGGAGGCCCGTCACTCAAATGGCTTGTAAATCTCATCTGCACAGAATCAGAGAGATATGCAGACACGCGGCTCTTGCTTGCCTCCCAGCGGGTGGCTGAGAGAGGAAAAATCAAAATAAAAACATTTGAGGTTATGATTAGGTCATGTGCAGTAAGGATTATCACCATGGCTCCTAGATGGTATTTTTAGGTAAATATAGAATAAGCACATCTTTCCTCAGCACTCCATGAATGTTTCACCAACAGCATTTATTGAACACTTCCCATGTGCCAGGTGCTAAGTGGTTCATTGGGATTCAATCCTCACAACTCTTTGAGCTAGGTGCTATTATTATCTCTGTATTACAGATGAAAAAAATGAGACACAGAGACAGATATAATTTTCTCAATATCACACAGCTCATAACTCACACTACCTGGATTTGAACCCAGGCAGTCAACTCCAGCATCTTAGGTACTAGAGGAGAGACACCAACAACCAATGGTCTCTACAAGCCTGTATACCCTCCTCAGCACGAAGACTCAGCTGGAATGGGCTTTTGTCTGAAATCTGTTCTCATAAACTTTCATCTTCCTAGAGTTCAGTGGTCTCCTTTTCAAAGCTTGACTTTCAAAGTTATCATTCGGTTCCCCGCAGCGAGTCTTTTCTACATGTATGGTCTCAACAAAGACCAGGACTCACTGTTTAATTATCCACTCAGCAAAGAGTGGGAAAGAGAAAGAATTGAAAGTAGCTGGATGCAGCCAGACAAAGGAGATAGCAATGCTCTGACAGGAAAACGACGGAGACACAGTCGAGATGCGAGACAGGTCATCAACATGGCTTCCGAGTGTGGGTAAGTCTTTGACACTCAGGACCCTTCAAGTGAGGAAGAGTGTTCAGGAGGGGTTCAGGAGAATGGGGTGTGTACCTCTATGATAAAGTCCTTTTCCTAATAGTTTGTCTATGATTCTCTTCCTACAACAGGTTTTTTTTTTTTTTTTCTTTTTTTTTTTTTAACACCTTGGCATTTTTCACACAAAGTTGCTCAGGAAATCAAAACAGCCCAGAAAGACCAGTTTGCACAGCAGAATAGCTATCTCTGAACCAAGGAGATAATCTATCACTGTACCCTAGCTAGGAAATGCCTTTGAAGATCAGAGTCTATAGATAATTGTTTAACCAGGGATTGAATACGTACCCAGAATATCTTACACTTCTCATTCTCCCTCAGCCCAAGTGCTTTTGATCGGGTTATACTTCTGAAAACGGAAATCATAAGAAGCCAACAAGGGCTTCCCTGGTGGTGCAGTGATTGAGAGTCCGCCTGCCGATGCAGGGGACACGGGTTCGTGCCCCAGTCCGGGAAGATCCCACATGCTGCAGAGCGGCTGGGCCCGTGAGTCATGGCCACTGAGCCTGCGCGTCCGGAGCCTGTGCTCCGCAACGGGTGAGGCCACAAGTGAGAGGCCCGCGTACCGCAAAAAAGAAAGAAAGAAAAAAAAAGCCAACAAAAATATCACTGTACTTCTAGCCTGCTTACTAGTGCCCTTTTGGTGTGTCCCGATTCCTTTAAAGGTTCTGGGCTTGTGGTACCCAGGAGCACAGCTTGGATGTTCAGCAGGAAAAGGTTGGCTGACACAGAAATTCTGGTCAATGGGCTATAAAATAATGACTTCACGATCTGCCGGAGGGAACAGCCCTGTTCTCAATGGGTGAAAGTCACAGCCTTGTGCCCTGCACAGCCCAAAGTGCCCATTGGTAAATGTTCTCCCCCCGCAAAGCAGTGAACTGGTTTCAAAAGCAAATTCTAATCATTCCCTGTGACAATATTGTAAATGTTCCTAACAGGCACCTAGAGTAGTGAAAACTGAAAGGCACTCGTGGACTCCATATTTGTTTCATTTTTCTCTGCAAAGCATCCATATAATAGTCCTGCTTGTTAATAAGCTTTCTTTATACAATACTGTTTCTTATAATTTCTTATAATACTTTTTTAATGCATGATTCAACGTGAACTGTTTCATTTGTACTTAGAGTCTCCTTTCTTGCCCGAGGACAATCCAAAGTGAGCATGTGCATTTTATAAGAAATATGAAGTCAGGCTGTGGTCCAACTTCAACTAGTAGACAAGTCAAGAAATGATTTCATTGCTTTAAGTGGTCAAATATTAGTCTGGGTTTATTTAAAAAACATACAAACCAAAACTTAGAGAACTAAGAAAAAGTTACAAATAAATTTTAAACAGAGATTAGTTTCCTCTATACTCTTTTTGTTTTTTGTTTTTTTTTTGCAGTACGCGGGCCACTCACTGTTGTGGCCTCTCCCGTTGCGGAGCACAGGCTCTGGACGCGCAGGCTCAGCGGCCATGGCTCACGGGCCCAGCCGCTCTGTGGCATGTGGAATCCTCCCGGACCGGGGCACGAACCCACGTCCCCTAGCATCGGCAGGCAGACTCTCAACCACTGCGCCACCAGGGAAGACCCTTTCCTCTGTACTTTTAAACTGGATTGCCAGCAACCCTGAAGGGGCTTCACTGTCCTCAGGGGGCCAGGCTTCTACTTTCTGAGTGAAAGCCTTAAAAAAAAAAAAAAAAAAAAAAAAAGGACAAATTTTATTCCTATTGTGTGGAAAGTTGACCATGATATTTGGATTTGGGGTTAGGGAAAGTCACCATCCATAAAAAACGTTAAGGAAGAAAATGATAAATATATAGACATATATATATATATATATATATTTTTTTTTTTTTTTTTTTTTTTTTTTGCGGTTCGCGGGCCTCTCACTGCTGTGGCCTCTCCCATTGCGGAGAACAGGCTCCGGACGCGCAGGCTCAGCGGCCATGGCTCACGGGCCCAGCCGCTCCGTGGCATGTGGGATCTTCTCGGACCGGGGTACGAACCTGTGTCCCCTGCATCGGCAGGCAGAGTCTCAACCACTGCGCCACCAGGGAAGCCCTAGACATATATTTTAAACCAAATTCCCAAACTTGTGTAATGAAAAATTCCGGGAACAGATTTTAGTCACGTGCACTGCAGATTTGCATCAATTACGAACAAAATAGTTCTGTTATTCATATCCTCTCAGATCTTTAATGAAAGGAATCGATACATCTGCCAAATTTTAACATGCGAGCTTTGAGAGGGTGCAACATCCTGCAACATAACAGACACCAGTCTAATCAGTCACTCAGGCGCACATTTCCTCCCAGAATGTCGGCCTGACCTCACTGTTGCTGGTGGATCCTGTACCTATGCATTTGCTATGCAAAACACAGTTACAAGTCAAATACAGGTGCTTTCCCATCTAGCTTGGACAAGACCTTACTCCAGGAAAGATTCACAGATGTATGTAAAACTGAAAGCAAGCTGAAATACCACAATGCTTTTTATCGTCAGAGCCAGATTATTTTTTCTCTTATTTCTCAAGGACTATTTTTAAGTCAGTAATAATATCGGAATGTGGTATAAAAGTCAATGTTAAAGCAGCTGCTACAAAATCCTGACGATGTGATCAAAACTATCTTTTTCTGACAGAAACAGACTTGCAGACTTAGAGAACAAGCTTAAGGTTACCAGGGCGGAAGGGTAGTGGGGAGGGATAGTTAGGGAGTTTGGGATTGACATGTACACACTGCTATATTTAAAAAGGATAACCAACACGGACCTACCGTGTAGCAGAGGGAACTCTGCTCAATATTTTGTAACAACCTAAATAGGAAAAGAATTTGAAAAAGAATAGATACATGTATATGTATAACTGAATCACTTTGCTGTATACCTGAAACTAACACAACATTGTTAATCAACTATACTCCAATACAAAATAAAAAGTTTAAAAAAAACCTATCTTTTTCTGAAATAAAGCATATCCTCTAGGCTCTCATGGCTGGCAACGCATCAGGTATGCTCTCATTCACATATGATTTCTGTAGACTTAGTCTACACCTAACGTGGGAGATGTCCTAACTTAGAATGACAGGCACTGCTATCCTCTTTTCACAGCCAAAGGTCATAAAGAGTGGCCAGTTTTTTCCTTTTCCATCTCTGGGCCATAGCCCTTAGCCCTCTGCTAGAAGGAGCCAGAATGGCTGCATGGTAGTAAAGACTCTGTGCTCTGGGGCCAGGTGGCCTCGTTGGACTCGTGGCTCCCCCATTGGTTTGTCCTTGAGCAGAGCATGCAACCTTTCTGGGCCTGGCACCCTCATCTGTAAAACAGAAATAACAGGGACACCTGCCTCACAGAGTTAGTATGAAGATCAGTTCATCCACATCAGGTCTTAGGACAGTCACGGCATACAGAAAGCACCCAATAAATACTACTTTTTCTTGTCGTCCTTGTTCTCTTCCACCTGTAGAATCCATCACTGCTGACCACCCCCCACTGAAACCTCCACTCATCCTCAGCTACTGGGGCCCAGCTTCTCTTGGTTCTTTGCCTTCCTATTTGTTTTTCCCACTTTTTTCTTCTAGGCTCTAAAAATAGTCACCAGAGTTCTCTCTTCAACTCTTCTCTTTGGTAGTGATGTTCATTTACTCTTTTTGCTTGGAAAAAACAAGTTGAGTGTCTAGTCTGTGCCAGGCACCCTGGAAGCTGCCAGATCTTCAGGAATAAGTAAAACAGACAATGACACCATCCTCAAAATTACACAAGCATGAACCACAGATTGGAATAAGGCCTGGAAGGAAAAATCAGGGTGCTGTGGAGATACCCCACAAAAGGGGGACCTACTTTTGACTGAAGGGTATCAGTAGTATAGGTGAGGGTTGATGGTACTTGAATGAGGTGGCAGCAGGGCAGCTCAAGGGAGACGTGGATAGATTTAAGAATCTTTTAGGGGTAGATTCCAACTATTATTGCTCTACGGACAATTCCTAAAATGTTACCTTTAGTCCAAACTCACTCCTAACCTCCAGTCCTGTACATTTCCCACAGCCTTCTGGACGTTTCTAAACTTCTGTACACTTTCCCCCCAAGGCAGTTCTTTCTCACTTTTTCTCTCTTACCTGAAATCATTCTGATGTGGATTTCAGACTCCATGACTCCTTTTCCTTTCATGAAGTTGCCCAATCCAGCAGCTTCTATAATCAAAGTGATCCTCCTTGCTAAAGCTTTGATTTCAACTTCCCTTTTTTTTTTCCATTCTGATTCATTCCTGACACCTTTACTTGACCAGGTGACATCACACCTCTCCTCAAAGCCTGTAGTCTCTCACCATTGTTCAAGTGACACTGAAGGTCCTTGCTACCGTGGCCCCAGCCAACATCTCTCTGTTATTTCATACCTGTCTAGAGATACCTCCCAGGCTAGTCAAACGGAAATCCCTTAATTACCCCAAAATGTGCCCTGAAGAGGTAAGAGGAACAGCTCATGCTGTTCATGTTTCTTCTAGAAGGTCCTTATTCAAATCACATTGGTTTTTCAAAGTCTATCTCAATTCTTAGCTCCATGAAAACTATACTCATGATCTGCACAAAATATTAGGAAAACACCTCCTCTCTGAAAACCCAAGCACATTACCAGTGCCCCTCTACGGAATAAAATTTGACCCTCGGTTTATCTATACTTTTCCTATGATGCACACAAGGCTGCTCTGCTCACCAAAGCCTTGCTTTACTTTGTGCTCCCTGCTGTACACTCTGATCACAGCACAAATGTGCATGTGTTATACTGTTTTCCCTGCGAGCAAGCAAGTGAAAAAATATTCAGCAGCAAAAAATGTATAGCAATACATCTTATATCTCAAATATAAGAACTTAGATTCTCCGCTTCACAATTACAATGCTTGTGCAAAATCTTCAGCACTGAAAGCATTTACTGTGATTCTGTGGTCTGTTGTCAGAAAAAAAAGAGATCTAATAGCCTACAGTATTTTCAAACGTTCCCACACCAGAGGTATTTATACGCACTGTGTCAGGGACAAAAATCAAGCTGTTATTTAGAGACTCTGAATTCACTGTTCAGTAGGCACGCAACTAAATGGCAGATAAAAGGCAAGCTTGTTGGTTATAAACTAGTCTGAGCTTGGAAGCTGGTAAGATCATCACATTTCTTTTTAGGAAGGCTTTGCAAAAAGAGCATGTCACAGGCTGGGTCAACTTCAAAGACCCTTTAACTATCCAAGAGTGCTCGGTGCTGAGTTTAAGACGGAGGCTCTGTTCTGAAACACATCTGAGGGTTTCCTTGGCATTCCTGTCCTCCGTTTCTCTGCTTTTCCAATCTGTAAGGAATGTGAAGTTAAGTTGGCATAAGACTGAGAAAGGAAAATCATCAGATAAGTCCAAAAGACTGTTGAAGAACAGCACCAGAAGATATTAAGAGTGGCAAAAATAATTCAAGTCATCTGTAAGCGATGCTTTATGCAAAGCGGAGGAAGAAGGATGGTGATTCTAGGAGGAAAAAGATGCTCTCTAATCAGATCTTAGGCAAGGTTTCTAATGACTTCCCACGTCACGGGGGCTCTTATGAAAATTAATCCATTCATTAAATATTTTACTGAGCACCTGTTACGTGCTCAGCACTCTCTTGTTTAGAAATCCTTTGAGCATTCTAGCTAATGTGTGATAAAACAAGAACATTGCCATTTTACAACCCCTAATGAATTAATGGATCTAGTCAGTGGTCAGCAATGCCGCTAACATCACAGAAAGAAAGGCATTCTGACACTATGTGCCTCCAGATGCAAGGAGAGAGCACTGAAAATAAAGTCAAACCTAAATCTGACTAAACCTTTAGATCCAGCAACCAATCTACAGGAAAGAAAAAGGGGGAGAGACGCACATATTAACAGAAATTATAGGGATGTAATCAACAAAATCTGGACAATGGAATAAACAAACCGATTTCTTCAACAAATATCCACAATGAAAAAATAAGTGACCAGGGTGAGGGGTGGGGGGTGGATCCTATTTAAATCCTGATCTAAACTATAAAACAAGGTTTTATTTCTGACACAACTAGAAATTTGGACACTGACGAGTAAGAATTGTTAATTTTGTAAAGGTATGATAAAGAGGTTCTAGTTACTTTTACAAAAAGGAGTCCTTAGTTTTTAGGGACTCTTACTAAAATATATTTGAGCAAAATGATGTGATGTATGGAATGTGCTTCAAATTCTATGCGGGGGTTGGAAGTGGGCTGAAACAAGATCAGCTACAAGTTGAAAACTTTTGAAGCTGGGTACAGAGTACATGGGTGTTCATTATAATATTCTGTCCACTTTTGCATAGGTTTGAATTTTTCAAAACGTAAAGTTTAATATACTGCTTTGAAATGCTTAGATGAAATGCATTCATATGCCTGTTTAGAGTTAACTTACCTCTACCTCTGCTAATGACAGGCAAGAGATGGCACAGATAAAAATAAAAAATTATTTGGGATCTTAACTAAAATAATTAAAGCAGAAAAGTTGCTATGTTCTATACTCATCTCACCTGATCATTCTTTGATGAAAGATCTAAAGACCAACCAAATTAACAAGATGTGGAGCTGACAGGAAGATGTATCAAGGGCCCTGAGTAATTTTCCAACTTGCCTTGTCTAGTCCTTGAATGAAGAGTAAATGACTGGGCTTCCCTGGTGGCGCAGTGGATAAGAATCTGCCTGCCAATGTAGGGGACACAGGTTCGATCTCTGGTCCAGGAAGATCCCACATGCCGCAGAGCAACTAAGCCCATGCGTCACAACTACTGAGCCTGAATTCTAGAGCCTACGAGCCACAACTACTGAAGCCCACTCGCCTAGAGCCCGTGCTCCGCAACAAGAGAAGCCACCGCAATGAGAAGCCCACGCACCACAACGAAGACCCAGTGCAGCCAAAAATTAAAAAATTAAAAAAAAAAAGAGTAAACGACTGGCAAAAACATTTGTGTTAATTCGATGATACAACACAATTCAAAACAGTATCCTGAAGATTTTATGCAAATAGACATTCCTGGACCCATTGGTTTACGGTAAAATGAATCCAAGGGTCTGCCATTTACCCGCAAAGAAGGCTCCTTGGAGTACAGCTCCAGAATTACTCGCATGTGCAAGCCCAGTTAAAGCTAAATGTTGTTTTATAATTTAACTTAATTTCCTCCACACAGCTCAGAGTGTTCTTTGCTAATATAATAAAGAGAAAAAACAGGCTGTGACGAGCCATACAATTTTGACTGGTAAAGCAGACTGAAATAAATATTCAATCCTTAGCCTAGTGACGGCAATAGTGTGTTTTTCACTGTGTCTAATGTGGTGATTTAGAATTCGGAGCTGTGCTTGATTACCTCGTACAGAGGCTTTTTTTGCTCACTTAAAAAGCTTAAAGTAATAGAAGTATACCTGAGAGGCACTAGAAATAGTCATTTATTATTTTAAAACCTCTATCTATCTATCTATCTATGAAAAGATATATGAACGAATAATATATATATTCATCATCTTCTATATTAGATGGGTTATGGATCTTTTTCTTTATAGACACTTTGTTTCTACACATAAATATGTCTTAATAAATTATTTGTAAACAGATTTAAAACTAACACATTAAAATTGTCAAGGACTTCCCATTTCATCTTTTGGTTTGCTTTGCCATGAGTAATTTGCTTCACTGTGGCTTAACTGGTGGGACAGTTGAGAGTCTGGGGCTGTCCAGCTGCCCAGTGAGACTCAGAGGCCACACGTGGCACAAGTTTCCACATCCACTTCAATGTATGAGGTGCAATTCCTGAATCTTCCTCACTGTCTACTACAGTCCACCTGCTGTGGTGAACTGCCTCTCTGGGTAAAGAGGAAAAAAGTCTTCTTCCCTCCCCTCTGCACTTTAATAAACAAAGAGAGCAAAGAAGAATGGGGTAATCTGTCCACAATAAATAAGACCTCAGTGGTCTGGCCTTACGGTTTAAACACTAGGCTTCTTTGAGGCGAGGGCCATATCCTATTCATTTTTATCCCTCCCACAGACCTAGCACAGAGCCTTTTGCAGAGCAAGAATTTAAACTATTTGTTGAATGACATGTAATTAATTTGGTAGGAAGGGAAGGTACAATTTGTCAACCAAGATTCCTGTGGTGGTTTGAAGCCAGAAAAATCAAGCCAAACCATGCTCTGAGATCATAAAAGGTTCCACAGGGCAGGAACAATCTTAAATCTGGGAAAGTCATCATTTGTACGGAAAAACTTACGATTTACGAAGAACAAGTACCTATCCGTGGGGTAAGTTTTAAGAAGTGACAGAAAACCCAGGTTGTGGGATCCGTCACTAGAAATGAATTCTTTGGGGTCTTGAGGTATTTTGATTTATTTAAGAAACAATTATATATGTACATGGTCAAAATTAAAGAAAGCATAGGATAGTAGCTCAGTGCCACATCCCACACAGCATGAGGGTGATGGTTTGAGGTGGAAATAGAATATAGTAAGTGGAGGGCCCCGTAGCAATGTTCTAGTCTCTGTATGTCAAGATGTGATCAATACCCTACATTTTCAATGGTGTGTATCTAAAAAGAGGGAGTGATAAAAGAGGGTCAATCTACACCAGTCCTCAGAGGGAGTTCAACTTTGAATAAGAAGACTATTAAAATTGAGACATGACTATTTAAACCCAAAAAGACTGAAATATTATTAATTGGTAAGTTCAAGACTGTGGATTTTAGTGAGCAAAAGAGTAGTCATGGAAAATTAAGAGACTCAATTTTCCCTATACCTCTGAGTGGAGAGAATAAATTTGCAACCCGGAATCACTGCTTTCTCTGTTCCTTGAGAATACAGTTGTCGACATATTTTCTGAAATTGCTCATAATCTAGAAAAAGTTGTACAGCTCTTTCATAAAGAGGAATATCAGAGTCTGGCAGATCTCTATCTCCACAGAATGTCCATTATCATCCGAAGCCAGATTACCAGGTTCTTGTGAAAACACAGTACACAATGAGTTGGCATCGAGAATGGTTTGTTTTTGGAACAGCTGAGGTTGACTGAACACGGGCAAAGTTTACAAATGAGGTCTTCATGTGGAGGAACGAAGAGGGGAAGTCAACAATATCGGACTCTAGCCAGGATCGCTCTCAGGCTGCATGAGGATATTTTAAATAAACATTAGGTTTTAACTTCCCTGCCTCCCTAATAGCTACGGACAACTAATATATCCAGTGGACTATGTATCCCTTTTAAAATAGTTTTTTCAAGTATACATGTAGAGAAGTGCACAGATATATCCTTTTGTTTATAAAAAGTTGAAATTTAGGGCTTCCCTGGTGGTGCAGTGGTTAAGAATCTGCCTGCCAACGCAGGGGACGCGGGCTCAAGCCCTGGTCCGGGAAGATCCCACATGCTGTGGAGCAAATAAACCCGTGCGCCACAACTACTGAGCCCACGCTCTAGAGCCCGCAAGCCACAACTACTGAAGCCCGTGAGCCACAACTACTGAAGCCCGCACACCTAGAGCCTGTGCTCCATGACAAGAGAAGCCACCGCGGTGAGAAGCCCACGCACCACAACGAAGAGAAGCCTCAGCTCGCGACTAGAGAAAGCCCGCACACAGCAACGAAGACCCAACGCAGCCAAAAATAAAAACAAATTTTTAAAAGTTGAAATTTAATATATAAATTCACTAATAACAGATTGTCCTTGGCCATTTCACTCCTTTGAGGGAAGGTAGAAAGTCTCCTGTGGAGATTCTCTACCTCACAGTATAGAAGTGCAGAATTTCGAGGAACAGAAGTGAGGAGAGAGTAGTTATCCTTGCTGGATTGAAATAACTCAATTAAGGTATGTCTTTGAAGGAAGAACAATGGTGACATCAAAGGGACAGTCACTTGCAGGAGAGAGGACGCATATAAAAGTGCTGATAGGGCCACGGATGAAGAGCTGTGTACGTGAGCCAAAGTCTCTCAGAAGCCAGACGTGCTGAGCTTTTTGGAAAGAACTAGAACCAGTGCGTGGCCCAAGAAGTACCTTGCCTTTCACAAGGCAGTCATGTAGGCCCTATTCCTCCATAACGTGGGTACTCAGTAAATGGGCACTGTTGAATGAATAAAATAAAACCCTATAAAAATCAAAGAGATTTTCCCCCTTTAAAAGTGTTTTCACAGGGCATATTTCTGATCCACTTCCTAAACTTCGTAACATTTTCCCAGACCCTGCAAACTCTCAAATACTTCTTTTTTTTTTTTGTGGTACATGGGCCTCTCACTGCTGTGGCCTCTCCCGTTGCGGAGCGCAGGCTCCGGACGGGCAGGCTCAGCAGCCATGGCTCACGGGCCCAGCCGCTCTGCGGCATGTGGGATCTTCCCGGACCCGGACACGAACCCGTGTCTCCTGTGTCAGCAGGCGGACTCTCAACCACTGCGCCACCAGGGAAGCCCTCAAATACTTCTTAAGTCTCTGGAACTCAGTCTCTTACTAGATTCCAGAAGTTTCTCCTAAGCTATGGGGGTTCAACTCCGTTTTGTAAGTTGCTGGGGTCCGCCACCCCTCTGTCTCCCATGGGCTTGGGTATTTACAACCCTGCTCTAATACACATGGTCATCCGTGTGACAGACTTACACTGGCACCCACAACCGGATCCACCCCGGCCAACCTCACAGCCTTTCCAGACACATCTTCAAAGCCAGGGTTGCTACTGTCATGTCCCCCGCGGCCACTTCCCCTTCCTGCTCTACCTCTTTGCTCTGGTTTCCCAGGATTCCCGCAGGGGAGGAGGATATGGCCATGGGGACATTTCCTTCCCTCTGCTCCCTGCCCTCAGATACTCTGTGAGTCCTCCTATTTGGGGCCTACAGTGACCTAACCTCTAGACCCAGGGTCATCTACAAAATCAAAGACAGGTAGGTTCTATTCACACAAAAGCAGGAAACCCTCACATACTATTTTTATTTCATAAAGCCCAAAGACTTTAGCTTCCTTTGACTGGAATTATTGTATATTTATATGTGACAAATTACTTAAAATGAAAGTTAGCTAGACACATCACCACCTCCACACCTTAGGACATATGTGAGTTCTCTAATCTTTAGGTATTATTTCTTATGAGAAGAAAAGAGAAAGGAGTTTTAAAGGAGTCGAGGAAGATATTTCCAGTCTCCCATTTCCATTCTTTTCGGTAGAAATTTTTATATTGTTCCATGTGGCTTGAAGTGAGCGTTAAAAAAACAACTACTGGCTCGATAATCCTTCAATTTCTGGAGTTAATGAGAATTCTCAAAAGCTGCTCACACAGGATCCAACAGCCCACATTGTGTCCCCAGTCTCCCTCTCCACTGGATTGGAAAAACAATCGACTCCACTGGAACCATCACATTTCTCAAAGAGAGAAGTTTTGCTTTTAAGTTAATAGGATTTCATGTGCACACATGTTGGTAACAGTTGGCAAGTGTCAATGGGCTTGATTATGCTTTTCATTTAACTTTCAAAACTAAATGTTTGGATTACTAATTTTACTTTGTGTTCCCTCAGTCACGTGGCACGATTTTCCTCTCTCCCTCCTTCCTTGAAGTAGGTTGTGAGACTTCATTAACTCTTTGCCTTGTCCAAACCAAGTTCTCTACTTTGATGGAGCCCTTTCTTAACCCCTATAGCACCTTCTCACCAGCTCTGTGTCAGAGCTAGAAAACCAGTGATCGGGCACTTCCAGCCCACCCTGTCTGCGTCCATCCAAATTATTACTTAACACTTTCATTTCCACAGACTTTCCTCCATTACACCTACAAGCCCCTTAAGGAGAGTGCACAGATGAAAGAACCTGGGTTTTGCAACCAAAGAGACCTGGGTGGAAATCCTGGCTCCAGCACTATAAGCTCTGCAGACCTGGGGAAGCTGAACCTCTCCTGGGTCCCCACTTCATCTGTCAAAATGGAATCATGGCACTCACTCTGCAGGGCTGTTGTGAGGATTAGTGAGACAATCTATCTGAAATGTCAAGCACTGCCTGGCTCAGAGCAAATGTTAATGGAGACAACCTATTGTTGATGAACTGAGCCTTGGAAATGAGTCCTTACCATCCACAAAATCATGTATTGGGTACTATATTGTGCCTACGTATTTCATGACTATATACCATGTATGATGTGTTTTAAATGCTAAGTTACTTTGGTAACTACAGGTTATATCTAAGATAGAATGATCCCTCTACCCAAAACTGGAATAGCTGTTTTGAAATATTGAGAATTACTTGTCTGGCTCAAATTGAAGTATCTCTTGCTGAGTAGAAAGTCAGGCATGAACAACAACATAGAGGAGTATTTGGATTTTGGCAGCTACCCTGAAATTCTCTGGTACTGACCATCTTGTCCCTTCTGTTACTGCGGTGGGAGCTCCTTCCCATCACCCACCTGCATGAGAGATGCAGAGCAGCAAGTACCAAAGCTGGACAAACATCAGCCCCGTTCCAGGACTGATGAACAGCTGTGTCGTTCAGAAAGTCTTAAATGGGGACACCAGTCACCACCTAAATAAATACGTGAGTGGACTGAGCGGTCAACACAGGTGCAATTGACTAATTTACTGGTCATTAACAGATGCTGGCCAGGTGAGCAATACAAATGTACTTCAAACCATTATCCTCCAATTCACAACACTGGTATGATGATTAACTCTGGTACTATTTCGTATCAAACCATGGGTACACTATTAACAAAGCTTGCTCTTATTATGTTTATTGATTAGGGAAGATTTATAATTTCAAAAATGTTGTTGTTGGGACTTCCCTCGTGGTCCAGTGGTTGTGAATCCGCCTTCCAATGCAGGAGATGCGGGTTCGATCCCTGGTCGGGGAACTAAGATCCCACATGCCACAGGGCAACTAAACCCATGTGCCACAACCAGAGAGAAGTCTGCGCGTCGCAACAAAAGATCCCTCGTGCTGCAACTAAGACCCGACGTAGCCAAATAAATAAACATTAAAAAAAAATGTTGTTATCTCTTAGGCTTCATCAAAAGATTAACACTGAGACAACTGTTATTCTGTTAAGTGATTTGAAGGGCAGGAAAATGAAATCACACAACTCCTGTTCTCCTAGAGAGCAGATTTTAGTAGGCAAACATAAAACGTGTACCCACGTAATTACAATACAATATAGAAATACCAATGGCTATAGAATAGAGGTAGATCAAGTGCTATGAGCCTTTAAAGTCTCACAGAAATGATTATTGTTAGTGCTAAAGTCCTGTACCTCAGGTGTCTCTTTCTCAGGAATTTTCTCACCAATTGCATTAAGACCCACAGACATATGATCAGCCATTAGAGTTAATTGTAAGCTCTTTTGTTTCATTTTCACCACTCTTTATCCCCAAACTACTTTTTTGGATTTATCTTTTACTTTGGTGAAGTATATACTTAAGCAATTTTTTTTAACAGGCTTAAATATACACCTATCAGAATGTCTAACGTAAAAAGTATAGTGATGACATGGGACTTCCCTGGTGGTGCAGTGGTTAAGAACCTGCCTGCCAATGCAGGGGACGCGGGTTCGATCCCTGGTCTGGGAAGATCCCACATGCCGCAGAGCAACTAAGCCCGTGTGCCACAACTGTGAAGCCTGCACTCTTGAGCCCGCAAGCCACAACTACTGAGCCCACGCACCACAACGAAGAGTAGCCCCGGCTCGCCACAACTAGAGAAAGCCTGCATGCAGCAACAAAGACCCGATGCAGCCCCCTCCCCCAAAATATATATGTGTGTGTGTGTGTGTGTGTGTGTGTCTATATAGATATATAGTGATGACAGCAAATACTGGTGGGGATGAAAAGCAACTAGATAACTCATACATTGCTGATGGGAATGCAAAATGGTACAGCCACTCTGGAAAAGAGCTTAGCAGTTTCTTCCAAAACTAAACATGTGCTTACCATACAACACAGAAGCTGCACTTGGGCATTTATACCAGAGCAATGAAAACTTGTGCTTATGCAGAAACCCTTATGAAAATATTCATAGCAACTTCATGTATAACAGTCAAAAACTACAGAAAACCCACGTTATTCAATGAGTGAATGCTTAAACTGTGGTATATCCATACCATGAAACATAACTCAGCAATAAAAAGGGTAAACTACCAATACACAAAATAACTTGGATGGATCACAAGCGTATTATGCTGAGTGAAAAAAGCCAATCTCAGAGGTTACACACCATATGATTCCTGAAACGACAAAATTATAGAGACGGAAAACAGATTGGTGGTTGCAAGGGACTGGGGAGGGGTGGGATGGGAGGGAGGTGTCTGTGGCCACATATAAAAGGGGAGCAGGAGGGATCGTTGTGGAAGAACTGTTCTATATTTGACTGTGGTGGTTACATAAATACACGTGTGCATAAACGATATATATACATACCCACGCACACATACAAATGAGTGCATGTAAAACTGGTGAAATCTGAAAAAGATCCCTGCATTGTACCCATGTCAATTTCCTAGTTGTAATATTGTACTAAGGTCCTACAAGATATTACTGCTGGGAAAACTAGGTGAAGAGTATATGAGATCTCGCTGTATTTTTTTTTTCTTCCAACTGCATGTGAATCTACAATTATTTCAAAATAAATTTTTTTTTTTATAAAAGAAGATTTAGAGGTAGGAAGTTTTTTAAAGTCCTTGCATATGTGACGCCTTCATTTCCAGTCTCACAGGGAAATCTGGCTTGGCTAGACACAGACATCTATGTCCAAGATCATTTCCTCTCAGGCCAGAGCACAGAAGGCATTGTTCCACTGTTTCTCAGAAACTTCATGATTTTCTTTTTTTTTTTAAACTCATTGCCCTTTAAAAATTCTCTTTTAATTAATTAATTAATTTATATTTTATTTTTGGCTGCGTTGTGTCTTCGTTGCTGCGCGTGGGCTTTCTCTAGTTGAGGCGAGCAGGGGCTTCTCTTCGTTGTGGTGCGCAGGCTTCTCATGTGGTTTATGTATGTATTTTTGGCTGCATTTGGTCTTCATTGCTGCGCGCAGGCTTTCTCTAGTTGTGGCGAGCGGGGGCTACTCTTCGTTGTGGTGCGCAGGCTTCTCATCACGGTGGCTTCCCTTGTTGCAGAGCACGGGCTCTAGGCGTGCGGGCTTCAGTAGTTGTGGCATGCGGGCTCAGTAGCTGTGGTTCACGGCTCTAGAGCACAGGCTCAGTAGTTGTGGTGCACGGTCTTAGTTGCTCCACAGCATGTGGGATCTTCCCCGACCAGGGCTCGAACCTGTGTCCCCTGCATTGGCAGGCAGATTCTTAACAACTGCGCTACCAGGGAAGTCCTATGATTCTTCCCAGCTCAAACAATCTTGGACTCCGTAAGTTGGTTTTATTTACTTATTTTTTTTCACCAACTTTATCTTTGCTTTATGTTGGTATTACAATGTTATCAAAATAACTAATAAGAGATAGCAAAACTCATAACTTAAAACAATGGAGCAAATAAAATATATCATGGGATTATAGTGTTTTAAAGATATAATTTGCAAAACAGTGCATTTATCTATATCTTTTTTCGAAAGTAATCTTTCAATGTCTGGAACAGAGATGTGGAGTCAATGATATCCTTGTCCCCTTCCCATATTTTAGCTGAAGTCTAAAAACAAACTCCAATTCCTTACTGATAAAGGAAATAGCTTAAATGTAAGTGTTGTCATCAGTAAGAGATGTACATCTTTTTTCTATTAGGTCTGAAACATTTTTTTCCTCCTTAAAGATAACTGGAAGGCAACCAATACATATGAAAAAAGAAAAGAACCTGTCTAAACTAAATGCAAAAAAATTAATGCTAAAGAAATTTATAGCTATGGGGTAAGCACTAACATTATGCTAAATTAAGTATTACAGAAAATAACCTACATTGTAACCCATACAAACATGCCTATAGCTGAGAAGAATCTGATCTACAAATTTAGAGCTTGCCATACATAGTTAGGATGAAATCCCAGTTTGCACATCAAAAAGTCTCAGTATTCTTAAGACCAGTTTCATTAATATTTCATTAATATTAATATTTATGATGACAGACATTTGTGTGAAAAAGGAAAATTGGTTCCACACCACATAAAAATTAATAAATTTGCTGCTCACCCAAAAAAATAATAAATGTAAAATAAGTCATTTAGGTCCTTAATTATCAAGACTGTCTGATATGACTCCCACATAAGAACTATTTGAATTGCAAACACAAGTTCTTACTAATATACTTTATCAATGTCATGTCCCCGGAATTATCAATAAATATTGTAGGATGTAATAATTTATCAAATTAATTAAATGATATGGGACATTTTAGATTTTTCATAAATAAGTTATGTCAGAGAAGAAATAATTATAGTAAATTTAAAATGCACACAAAATAGTTCCCAATTGTTCTTCCAAAATTAATACATAAATTTCAAGTCAACTTTAATTTCATAATCTTGTAATATGTACTGAGTGTACACAATAAGCCAGGTACACAGCTGCAGAGAGGTATAAGGAATGAGCTTTGGCCTTTGAGACATTTACAGTCTAGCTAGGGAGACTGGATATACACCTAAAGGAGACAAGGATCAGTATTAAATAAAATAAAGTCTAATGACTATTTACAATACTGATTCTATGGGAAAATAATTGAAAGATAAAAATACTTCTGTTACACAAATGACTTTTAACATGGGGACAATCAGTACAGTTTTTAAAAAAAATCCCAAGTGATTCAAAAGGGAGATCATCTGCTTTATTAAATTCTCAATGCTATATGTGGCAGGCATTGCAGGGAAACTGGATACTTCTTCCAAAATAAGCAGAACTTAAAAGACAGCTAGATGTACAAAAGTCACCAAAGATAGATTGTTTTTGGAAGTGCGACTAAACCTGTCTCCCTCTATCATCAGATAGTTTATTCCCTTGCTCGAATATGTATTTTTTTTCTTTTTAAAATTTATTTATTTTATGTATTTATTTTTGGCTGCATTTGGTCTTCACTGCTGCACGCAGGCTTTCTCTAGTTGTGGCGAGTGGGGGCTACTCTTCATTGCGGTGCGCAGGTTTCTCATCACGGTGGTTTCTCTTGTTGTGGAGCATGGGCTCTAGGCGTGCGGGCTTCAGTAGTTGTGGCATGCGGGCTCAGTAGCTGTGGCTCACGGGCTCTAGAGCACTGGCTCAGTAGTTGTGGCACATGGTCTTAGCCGCTCTGCGGCATGTGGGATCTTCCCGGAGCAGGGATTGAACCTGTGTCTCCTGCACTGACAGGTGGATTCTTAACCACTGAGCCACCAGAGACGTCCCTCGAATATGTGTTTCAATGAACAGTTACTAAGTACTGACTAAGCACCAGGCAATGAAGATAACAAAGACTTTAAGGTTTGATCCTCATGCTCAAGGATCTACATGTGAATAAATAAAATAGTGTGATAAATCCCTCAAAAGAGGTCAACCCCAGAGGCTTGGGGAACCGCAGCATGGTGGTCTTCACGGAAGAGATGAGAAGGAGGGGGACAGGTAAAGGAGAGAGGGGAAGAATGGTCCAGCGGACTGAAACATGTATTAAAAGACCAAAACCTTGGGCTTCCGTGGTGGCGCAGTGGTTGAGAGTCCGCCTGCCGATGCAGGGGACGCGGGTTCGTGTCCCGGTCTGGGAGGATCCCACATGCCGCGGAGCGGCTGGGCCCGTGAGCCATGGCTGCTGAGCCTGCGCGTCTGGAGCCTGTGCTCCGCAACGGGAGAGGCCACAACAGTGAGAGGCCCAAGTACCACAAAAAAAAAAAAAAAAAAAAAAGACCAAAACCTTTAGAGAACATGTCCAGTAGATCAGAATGGCTGGAGAGTAGAGATGCTCTGGGGAGAGCGGAGAGAAGGCTGAAGAAGGAAGCTGAAGGAGCATCTGGAGAAGCAGCAAGGAACAGATCGGGAAGGATCTGAATGTTCCAAGCTAGGAGGTAAGTATGGCTCTGGCCCAGAGGCAGTAGAGGACCTCCACTAGAGGATCTTCAGGAACTGGTGGTCTTCTGATCTGAGGATCACTTTGGCAGCAGCATTAGGGATATGCTGAAAGGCAGTGATAATGAAAACTAGTAAAGAGGCTACTGCAAAACTCCAGGTGAGGAAAGGTCTCAATAAGGGCCGTGGCTGTGCATCTGGAGAGGAGGGGGCAGATCCAAGAGTTATTTAGGAGAAGGACTGGATAGGACACGGTGATTTTCTGAGTGTGGAGAAAGAGAACAAGAAAGAAGGATGGAAAGAGTAGCTTCAGGGTACTGACGTGGGCACCTGGCTTCTTGCTGATCATATCCCCAGGCCAGGGAGGACGGGCAGAGGAACAGGCTGTGGGAAGATAACGGAGTACCTGGGAACACCGGTTTTCACACAGGATGTGTCTCTCAGCTTGTCACATGGGGACCATAGGGGATGGTTTGAATAAATCCTACTTCCTGTTTTTGATGGCAAGTGACCTGTGATGCCCTGGCGGTACTTTCTGCTGACATAACTCTTAACCCTGGGCCAAGTTCTCTTATGGGTGTAGATGGCTGTCACAGCAGGCAGAGGGTGAGGCCAAAGAAGAGGAAATGCTTCCAGAAAGGGAACCCAGTTATTCACATGTCCATTTTCCCCAGACGTAGCCTACAGGGAACAGCAATGTGGGAGCCAGAGAGAACCCAAGATCTGGATCCCTGCTTTTGGAAAGAGCCCTTTGTCTGAAGCCTGTGGGCAAGTGGCCTCAGCAGGGTTGAAGGATAAAGTGCGCTCCGTTCCCTAGAAGAGTTCCAAGTGGCCAGCGTGCCACGTGGAGGAGTTGGTAGGCATGGACCAGCACAGGGGGACAGGCTTACGGGCAAGGGCCCGAGGCTGGGCTGGGGAAGCTGGGGAAAAGGATTCGGGGGCTGCTCAAAGGGCGCAGGGGAAGATGGCATTTGTCAAGAGGGCTCATTGTGGGTTGAGGCGGCCCAGGCTGTTTTGGATGCAGAGTCCAGAAGCAGCAGCTCTGATGGGGGGGTCAGGGAAGTAGGCTGTGGGGAGCAGGGCACAATGCATGCAGGTCAGGCTGGGTCAGTGAGTCAGGCAGGTATCTTCCGGCCAGCAGTTACGCAAGGGAAATGGAGTCCTGGGATCTGAGACGTCACGCCGAAGTATGAAAGAGGTGGGGGCAGGAAGCAAGAAGTCGGCAGCAAGAGGTGAGGAGGGTTATCGTTTCTATCTGGGAACAACAGAAAAGCTGAGGTCCAAAGGTCTGGGATTCCTGGCTTTACCCTTAAGAGGACCTGGCACCAGCAGAAAGGGTCTTTTGACATTATTTGGTTCCTGACGGCATTCCTCTCCTACCTCACATGTTCCTTTACTATTAACTGTTGCAACACCAAACAACTCTAGTTCTTGGAACATGTTACGCCATTTCATGCTTAGCTTATATTATTTTCTCTTCCTAGAAATATGCTTCTACTTCTTTGCCTACCTGGAGAACTCTTCTCCTTCTTCAGAACCAAGTTATGATGTTACCTATTCTGATCCCTCAAATGCTTTAGAATATTATCATTGCCCTTAATATTCTGAATGGCAACTGATTAAAAATAGAACCTGCTGTAAAAAAAAATCAATAAAATAAAATTCAAAATTCATATTATTTATAAAGATAAATAATAATAAATAATTTATAATAATAAATATAAGTATTTATAAATATAAAAATTTATATTATATTGGCTTTATCATTTATAAGATAATGTCAACTACACCATCTAATTTAATCATCACAATGCTCCTGGGACATAAGATGAGCTTATATATTAAGGAAAAATTGTGGTTTAGAGAAGTTATGACTTGTCAAATATCATACAGCTTATCAATGGAAGATCTAATATCCAGGCATCCAGACACCTGACCTTCCTTCATTTCTCCCTCCCTCCCTCCATCCTAACCTTACTTCTGTCTTAAAGATCTTGCTACCGCTGAGATGATGAATTGACATCAGAATTGATTGAAACTTCTTGCTGAGAATATGTTTATCACATATTAATAAATCACATTTTTTGATGCTTCAAAAAAAATTCAAAAAAATAAAAATAGAGGTCATTCACCTCATGTTGGCACACAGGAGGCCTGCGATACATGTCTGATAAGTGAGTAAAAGAATGCATCCTAATATGGGTGTAGCTCACCTTTCTTTGGCTGGGCTGGTGACACAGTAATCCAGTCCCCTGCCTGACTTGTTTCTAGAGCCTTAGCAGCACTGCCTCACTCAGAGGATTGTTAACAGCAGAGATTCCCGATCGTTTGGGGCCGGTGCCAGCCCCAGGGTGAACTTACAACCTCTCCGGATCTCCACAGCACCTCATCTGGTGCTAAAGCTCAGCTCTGCAAAGTGAGGGAAATGTCAGGGTAAGAGATGCTGTGGGCAGTGCCAACCACACATCCTATTCCAGCCCTTCAGAGGACGACCTGAAGAAAGAGAGATGAGTCTGCTCGGCTCTAGGATGGGGGTCGTTAGCCCGGGGTAGGGAGCGGGTAGAGAGACGATGGGCTGCAAGGGATTCATGAACTGGAGTGTGAGTGGGCATTTTTCTGGGGAGAGAGTTCACAGCTTTCATCCGTTTTACAAGGAGGTCCGTGACTATTAAATATTAAGACCTACCATTCCAGAAAAGTGCCTTCCTCCAGGTAGCTCTGATCTGAGAATCAGCTGCTGACTCCAGATCACAGAGGCCTTGGTCATAGTCAAGGCAGATCACAGAAGGGACTCAGGTTCCCCCGCAGCATGCCATTCCCATGCTCCAACTCCACCCCAAGAAAAGCCTTTCTGAAGGCCGACGTGCGTAATTTAAGGAAGTTTCATGATCTGTGTCTTTGACAAGTTCAAATGCAACGAAAGACAGGGAGTTAGGCCTAGGATACCTCCACATTGACCTTTATGTGCCTTAGCACAACAAATCCTCAAAAAATAAAAACTAAAAAGGCAAATCCCCAGGGTCTCATTCCTGACGAAGAGTCATGTTGGACCTTGTTCTATCAGGATTGGGCTTAGGAAATGCTAATAAACAGACAAATCCTGTGCAATGGCTTTTTACATTTGACCTTTCCTTTTTTTTCTGGCATAGGAGCCTGTGGCTTTAGAAAACAGCAGAAAAAAGGCTTTCCATATTCAAGAGGCAAGAAATGCACACACACACAAAGAGAAAGCAAATCTAAAATTGTTTGAAACCCTGGGGAACTGAGAGTCACTTTTCACCCACATCCTGTCAGGGTTGAAAAGCACAGGAAAAGGTTTCTCCTAAAATGTGTGTATGTTTTATTTTTTCCCTTTTTAAAGAAAAACAAGAGTCACTCATATGCACCCAGATATCTGAATAGATCAGCTGGATAGTTTTTTGTTTGCTTGGTTCCCACTGTTATTCCCATGACTTCTGAAAAGATAGTTTTAAAAAAATCCTTACATTGAATCTTTAAATTTCAATTGTTAAGAGCACATGCTTTATCCCCAAACAGGTGCGGGCTCTGCCACTGACTTGCTAGGTGATGCTGGACAGGTTTGTTAACCTTTTTAAGAACCTAATTATTCACCAATTAAGATGGGAGTATGAATGGTACTGATGTCAAATGGTGGATGAGATAATTAAAAGAAATAATGCATTGAAAAGTCTTAGGCTATTAAGTTTCGTCAGTCAAACAGAGAAAGACAAATATCATATGGTATCACTTATATGTGGAACCTAAAAAAATGATACAAACGAACTTATTTACAAAACAGAAATAGACTGACAGACAGAAAACAAACTTATGGTCACCAAAGGGGAAAGGCGGGGAGGGATAAATTAGGAGTTTGGGATTAACATATACACTATTATATATAAAACAGGTAAACAACAAGGACCTACTATATAGAACAGGGAACTATACTCAATAACTTCTAATAACCTATAATGGAGAAGAATCTGAAAAAGAATATATATATACATATATGTATAACTGAATCACTTTGCCATACATGTGAAACTAACACAACATTGTAAGTTAACTATACTTCAATTTAAAAACAAAAGGGAAATATCTTAGGCTAGCTTGGTAAACTCGAAGCATCAATGAATGGCATCTAAAGGACAGGAGCTGTGGAGTAAATCCTCTACCGATGAAACAAACAATTCCAAGGACACATCTTTATGCGTTATCAGAGATGTTTTAACATACAGAAAGAAAAAACCCAGCAACAGTGGGGCTGTGCTTCTCGTTGAGGATTCCCCATTTTATACATTACATGCGGTGGTTAGACCGCCTTCTTCACCTTCAGGTGAACTCGAGTCTGGCAGAGAAGGGACTCTCCCTCCCCTGTAACAAGGTGCGTCATCTGACCAAGTCCACAGAAGGCCCAGGAAGCCAAGGCACACCCCATATTTCCCAGTGATCACGCCCCATGAGTCCTATTCTCTTCTCCAGAAAGCCCTGGTCAGGCCTGGACCCAACCTCGCACCAGCACGCCTTCAGCCCATCTCCAACATGCCCAACCCAGCTGAGAACCTGCATGGTTCTCCTAAGTTCATCTGGGCCAGGAAATAACATTCCTGAGAATCTGTTAATCAAATGTTCATCATCCTTCAGAACCTAGCAGAGTTGCATTTTCATCTATTTCTCCAAAAGGGCTTTTACCTACTTTCTGTAAATTTGCCATGTCAGAAAAATGTATCCTGGACTTTGGTTTTACTTTTTTTTTCTTTTTTTCTTATGCATTGCTGGCTGGGGGAACTCCTCCTCTTGACAATCTCTCTGGCTACTTTGCATGGAATGGTCTTTGCTCTGTCAAGCCTCATTCCTGATCGCCTCTTATTCGGATCACATAAAGCAGTTTCATCAAATGGGCCCATCTCATGGTTCTGCATATACAGTGGATTTCCAGGGATCCACTTATCAATCCCACCAAGTGCATTTTCTCTAAGCTACTCTCCCCTGTTGGAATCTTACTTCATCCAAGTCTTGTATATGGCTTTTCTCGCCAATCACTGTGTTAAAGCTAAACTTCTTTTCCCTCCACTTTAAACACCTTTCCCACAGGGGAGGATGAAAAGAAAAAAAATTATTGTTTCATTTGATCAAAGAAAGCTGACTTAGCTTATTAATAAAACCAACAGACCCCAGACAATTCCCTTATCATCCACCAGTTCCTTCAACAACAGGGAAGCCTGGATCAGCATCAGGATTGGTAATGATGGGATTCCACGTGACAGTGTTTGGACATTCTTACAAAGGTACCTTACCACAGATGACTTTTCAAAGGCATTCACAGCAATGACATTTCCTTACCCGGCAGTCTCTCTGAAGCGTCTTCATGAGCGCATTGTATGTTTCTGTATCAAAATACAACCCTTCGTGCATGTCTTGCAGGAAATCTAAGTCCTTAAACGTGGGGTTGGATTTCTCTCTCTCTTTTCGGGATGCTCTTCGCTTATAGGTTGAGCCTTTCAAGTCATATGTAAAGTGCATTCTCATGGAGCGTGGTAAGACATTGTTCATCACCACAATTCTGATGTTAATGCCCCCTGACTGCATGCAATACAGTCCATAAAATTTGGGCAAAAGAGTCCTTGGATTCTGGTTTAAATTCTAAAAAAAGAAAAAGGAAAAAAATGTTTAAACTCTACTTTTACAAAATAATGCTCCACTATGACGTGTTTTCAACTAAAATGATAATTAAAAGTGGAATGTGATTATTTTTGTTAACGGCCATTGTTAAAATTTTGCTGTTCCTAACCTAGTTTTTAAGTCGGCTTATGGGAACAGCAACTTTATCATTCTGATCTCAGGGCATTAAAAGTGGCTGAACTGAAAATGGACGCAATGTCCCAAATTAGCTCCAACTGAAATCAGGCAAAGACGTGATTAGTGCCATGTGTGATTATTCTCTAAGGTAGCTCAAGAGAAAATGAATTGCTGGGGTACGAGGGATGAACATTTAAAATTTTAATAGCTCCTGAGAAACTGTCTTCCACAATGGCCAGACCACTTTACCACACTTTGTAAGATTACATATTTCCCACCCCTCTTACCAGTGCTGAATATTATCTAACTTTAGAATCTTTGTAAGCGTGGTTGGTGAAAAATGACAACTTGTTTCCAATTTAATTTAATTTAAATGTGAATACCACTAATAACTAGAGAAATTTAATATTTTTAGCCACCTCAAAGATAATTTTTTGTCACTATCCTTTGCTCATTTCTCTTTACGTTTTTGTCATCGTTGGAGTTCTTGATATATGCTGGATATTTATTATTTTCCTATTCTATTCGGGGTAAATATTTTCTTCCACTATGTTGTCTTTTTTGTTATAAAAATAGGGAATACACACCTATTTTTGTTTCACTTTAAAAGTAGGCAACAAGTAAAAAATAGTTTACTAAAAGGCATTTATACAATGAAAAGTCTACTATTCCTAATCCTTCCCCCAATTCCCAACTTTTGTGGAAACTATTGTCCTCACTTTCTATCATTTTAGAAATATCCTATGTGCTTATGTTAATTTTATACCTGGTTTTCTTTTTTTTTTGGTTATACAAATGTTTTGCTTTTTCATGTAATCACATTTATGTACTTGTTTCTTGTGCCTTTTTGGCTTCTTATTTAGGAAAGCTTTTTATACCCCAAGAAATTTATAAATTTCTTCTATGGTCTTACAAATTTTTAATAATTTTGGTGATTACATTTGGGTTTTTACTGCACATGGAATTAATTTTCTTCTTCCAGAAAGTTTGCAAAGAGCATTGATGTGACTTACATACATCATGAAATGAGTATCACAATAAGTTTAGTGAACAGCCATCATCTCATATAGATACAAAATTAAAGAAATAGAAAAAAATTTATTTCCTTGTGATGAGAACTCTCAGGATTTACTCTCTTAACAACTTTCCCATATAACATGCAGCAGTGGTCATTATATTTACCGTGGTGTACATCACATCCCTAGTGCTTATTTATCTTGTAACTGGAAGTTTGTACCTTTTGACCACCTTCCTCTAACGCCCCCTTCCCCCACCTCCCACCTCTGGTAGCCACAAATCTGATCTCCTTTTCTATGAGTTCCTTTGTTTTTGAAGTATAATTGACCCACATCATTATGCTAGTTCCTGTTACACAACATAGTGATTTGCTACCTCTGTACATTTCAAACTGATCACCACAATGAGTCTAGTTAAGATCTGTCTCCATACAAAGATACTACATAATTTTTGACTATATTCCCCACACTGTACATTTCATACTCATGACTCATTTATTTTGCAACTGAAGTTTGTACCTCTTAATCTCCCTCACCTATTTCTTTTCCCCCCACACCCCTCTCCCCTCTGGTAACCACCTCTTTGTTCTCTGTGTCTATGTCTTTGTTTCTGTTTTGTTATGTTTGGTCATTTGTTTTGTTTTTCAGATTCCACATATAAGTGAAATCAAACAGTATTTGTCTTTCTCTGTATGACATTTCACTTAACATAATACCCTCTAGGTCCACCCATGTTGTCACAAATGGCAAGATTTCATCCTTTTTGAAGGTTAAGTAATATTTCATTGCATATGTATACCACATCTTGTTTTTCCATTCATTTATTGATGGGCACTTGAGCTGCTTCCATATCTTGGTTATCATAAAACAATGGTGCAATGAACACAGGGGTGTATATATCTTTGCGAATTAGTGTTTCTGTTTCCTTTGGATAAATCCCAGGAGTGGAAATGCTGGATCATACAGTAGTTCTAGTTTTAATTTTTTGAGGAATCTCCATACTATTTTCCATAGTGGCTGCACTAATTTACATTCCCACCAATGGGCATGAGGGTTCCCTTTTCTCTACATCCTTGCCAACGCTTATTATGTATTGTGTTTTTGATAATACCCACTCTGATGGATGTGACGTGATAGCTCACTATGGTTTTGATTTGCATCTCTCTGGTAATTAGTGATATTAACTGTCTTTTTCTGTGACATCTGTACATCTTCTTTAGAAAAATGCCTATTCAGATCCTCTGCCGATTTTTATTTTTTATTGAAGTATAATTGATTTACAATGTGTTAGTTTCTGGTGTACAGCAAAGTGGTTCAGTTTTATATGCATGTATATGTGTGTGTATGTGTGTATGTATGTGTACATATATATATATATATATATATATATGTATTTTTTCATTCTTTTTCATTGTAGGTTCTTAGAAGATACTGATTATAGTTCTGTGGGCTATACAGTAGGACCTTGCTCTTTATCTATCCTATATAAAGTAGCGTGTGTCTGTTAATCCCAAGCTCCTAATTTATCCCTCCACCCCCTTTCCCCTTTGGTAACCATAAGTTTTGTTTTCTATGTATGTGAGTCTGTTTCTGCTTTGTAAAAATATTCACTTGTATCCTTTTTTAAGATTTCACATATACGTAATACCATATGATATTTTTTTCTCTGACTTACTTCATTTAGTATGATAATCTCTAGGTCCATCCACGTTGCTGCAATTGGCATTATTTTTCACTTTTTTATGGCTAAATAATATTCCATTATGTATGTATGTGCCACATCTTCTTTATCCATTCATCTGTCAAGGAATACATGGTTGCCTCCATGTTTTGGCTACTATAAAAAGTGCTGCTATGAACACTGGGGTGCATCTTTTCAAATTAGAGTTTTCTCCAAATATATGCCGAAGAGTGGGACTGCAGAATCATATGGTAGTTCTACTTTTAATTTAAGGAATCGCCATACTGTTCTCTGTAGTGGCTACACCAATTCACATTCCCATCAGCGGTGTAGGAGGGCTCCTTTTTCTGCACACCCTCTCCAGCATTTATTATTTATAGGCTTTTTAATGATGGCCATCTGACTGGTGTGAGGTGATACCTCATTGTAATAGTTTTGATTTGCATTTCTCTAATAATTAACAATATAAAGCACCTTTTCATGTGCCTGTTTCTGACCACTTTCTAACATTTTTTAATTGGGTTGTTTATTTTTCATGTTGAGTTGTATGAGTTCTTTGTATATATTTTTTAAACATCTTTATTGGAGTATAATAGCTTTACAATGTTGTGTTAGTTTCTGCTTTATAACAAAGTGAATCAGCTATACGTATACATGTGTCCCCATATCTCTTTCCTCTTGCGTCTCCCTCCCACCCTCCCTATCCCCCACCCCCACCCCCGGTGGTCACAAAGCACAGTGCCAATCTCCCGGTGCTATGCGGTTGCTTCCCACTAGCTAACTGTTTTACATTTGGTAGCATATGTATGTCCATGCCACTCTCTCACTTCATCCCAGCTTACCCTTCCCCCTCCCTGCATCCATTTACTACATCCATGTCTTTATTCCTGTCCTGTCCCTAGGTTCATCAGAACCAACTTTTTTTTGCAGATTCCATATATATGTGTTAGCATATGGTATTTGTTTTCACTTTATGACTTACTTCATTCTGTATGACAGTCTCTAGGTTCACCCACCTCACTACAAATAACTCAATCTAGTTTCTTTTTATGGCTGAGTAGTATTCCACTGTGTATATGTGCCACATCTTTTTTATCCATTCATCTGTCGATGGACACTTAGGTTGCTTCCACGTCCTGGCTATTGTAAATAGAGCTGCAATGAACATTGTGGTACATGACTCTTTTTGAATTACGGCTTTCTCAGGCTGTAAGCCCAGTAGTGGGATTGCTGGGTCATATGGTAGTTCTAGTTTTAGTTTCTTAAGGAATGTCCATACTGTTCTACATAGTGGCTGTATCAATTTACATTCCCATCAACAGTGCAAGAGGGTTCCCCTTTCTCCACACCCTCTCCAACATTTACTGTTTGCAGAATGATGGCCATTCTGACCGGTGTGAGGTGATACCTCATTGTAGTTTAGATTTGCATTTCTCTAATGATTAGTAATGTTGAGCATCCTTTCATGTGTCTGTTGGCAATCTGCATACCTTCTTTGGAGAAATGTCTATTTAGGTCTTCTGCCCATCTTTGGATTGGGTTGGTTGTTTTTCTGATATTGAGCTGCGTGAGCTCCTTGTCTATTTTAGAGATTGATCCTTTGTCGGTTGCTTTGTTTGCAAATATTTTCTCCCATTCTGAGGGTTGTCTTTTCGTCTTGTTTATGGTTTCCTTTGCTGTGCAAAAGCTTTTCAGTTTCATTAGGTCCCATTTGTTTATTTTTGTTTCTATTTCCATTTCTCTAGGAGGTGGGTCAAAAAGGATCTTGCTGTGATTTATGTCATAGAGTGTTCTGCCTATGCTTTCCTCTAAGAGTTTGATAGTGTCTGGCTTTACACTTAGGTCTTGAATCCATTTTGAGTTTATTTTTCTGTATGGCGTTCTTTTACATGTAGCTGTCCAGTTTTCCCAGCACCACTTATTGAAGAGGCTGTCTTTTCTCCACTGTGTATTCTTGCCCCCTTTATCAAAGATAAGGTGACCATATGGGCGTGGATTTAGCTCTGGACTTTCTATCCGTTCGTTTGACCGATATTTCTGTTTTTGTGCTAGCACCATACTGTCTTGATTACTGTAGCTTTGTAGTAGAGTCTGAAGTCAGGGAGCCTGATTCCTCCAGCTCTGTTTTTCTTTCTCAAGATTGCTTTGGCTATTCGGGGTCTTTTGTGTTTCCATACAAATTATGAACTTTTTTGTTCTAGTTCTGTGAAAAATTCCAATGGTAGTTTGATAGGCATTGCATTGAATCTGTAGATTGCTTTGGGTAGTACAGTCATTTTCATAATGTTGATTCTTCCAATCCAAGAACATGGTATATCTCTCCATCTGTTTGTATCCTCTTTAATTTCTTTCCTCAGTGTCTTATAGTTTTCTGCATACAGGTCTTTTGTCTCCTTAGGTAGGTTTATTCCTCAGTATTTTATTCTTTTTGTTGCAATGGTAAATGGGAGTGTTTCCTTAATTTCTCTTTCAGAATTTTCATCATTAGTGTATAAGAATGCAAGAGATTTCTGTGCATTAATTTTGTATCCCGCTTCTTTTCTAAATTCATTGATTAGCTCTAGTAGTTTTCTGGTGGCATTTTTAGGATTCTCTATGTATAGTATCATGTCATCTGCAAACACTGACAGTTTTACTTCTTCTTTTCTGACTTGGGTTCCTTTTATTTCTTTTTCTTCTCTGATTGTTGTAGCTAAGACTTCCAAAATTATGTTGAATAATAGTGGTGAGAGTGAGCAACATTGTCTTGTTCGTGACCTTAGTGGAAACAGTTTCAGTTTTTCACCATTGAGGACGATGTTGGCTGTGGGTCTGTCATATATGGCCTTTATTATGTTGAGGGAAGTTTCCTCTATGCCTACTTTAAGGAGGGTTTTTATCATAAATGGGTGTTGAATTTTGTCAAAAGTTTTCCGGCATCCATTGAGAGCATCATGGTTTTTCTCCTTGAATTTGTTAATATGGTGTATCACATTGATTGATTTGCATATATTGAAGAATCCTTGCACCCCTGGGATAAATCCCACTTCATCATGGTGTATGATCCTTCTAATGTGCTGTTGGATTCGGTTTACTAGTATTTTGTTCAGGATTTTTGCATCTATGTGCATCAGTGATATTGGCCTGTAGTTTTCTTTTTTTGTGCCATCATTGTCCGGTTTTGGTATCAAGGTGATGGTGGCCTCGTAGAATGAGTTTGGGAGTGTTCCTCCCTCTGCTATATTTTGGAAGAGTTTGAGAAGGATAGGTGCTAGCTCTCCTCTAAATGTTTGATAGAATTCACCTGTGAAGCCATCTGGTCCTGGGTTTTTGCTTATTGGAAGATTTTTAATCACAGTTTCAATTTCAGTGCTTGTGATTGGTCTGTTTATATTTTCTATTTCTTCCGTGTTCAGTCTCGGAAGGTTGTGCTTTTCTAAGAATTTGTCCATTTTATTGGCATATAGTTGCTTGTAGCAATCTCTCATTATCTTTTGTATTTCTGTAGTGTCAGTTGTTACTTCTCCTTTTTCATTTCTAATTCTATTGATTTGAGTCTTTTCCCTTTTTTTCTTGATGAGTCTGGCTAATGTTTTATCAATTTTGTTTATCTTCTCAAAGAACCAGCTTTTAGTTTTATTGATCTTTGCTCTCGTTTCCTTCATTTCTTTTTCATTTATTTCTGATCTGATCTTTATGATTTCTTTCCTTCTGCTAAATTTGGGGTTTCTTTCGTTTCTCTTTCTCTAATTGCTTTAGGTGTAAGGATAGGTTGTTTGAGATTATTCTTGTTTCCTAAGGTAGGATTGTATTGCTATAAACTTCTCTTAGAACTGCTTTTGCTGCATCCCATAGGTTTTGGGTTGTCGTGTTTTCATTGTCATTTGTTTCTAGGTATTTTTTGATTTCCTCTTTGATTTCTTCAGTGATCTCTTGGTTATTTAGTAGTTTATTGTTTAGGCTCCATGTGTTTGTATTTTTTTACAGTTTTTTTCCTGTAATTGATATCTAGTCTCATAGCATTGTGGTCAGTAAAGATACCTGATATGATTTCAATTTTCTTAAATTTACCAAGGCTTGATTTGGAACCAAGGTATGATCTATCCTGGAGAATGTTCCATGAGCACTTGAGAAGAAAGTGTATTCTGTTGTTTTTGGATGGAATGTCCTATAGATATCAATTAAGTCCATCTTGTGATTTAAAGCTTGTGTTTCCTTATTTATTTTCATTTTGTTTGATCTGTCCATTGGTGAAAGTGAGGTGTCAAAGTCCCCTACTATGATTGTGTTACTGTTGACTTCCCCTTTTATGGCTGTTAGCATTTGCCTTATGTATTGAGGTGCTCCTACATTGGGTGTGTACATATTTACAATTGTTATATCTTCTTCTTGGATTGATTCTTTGATCATTATGTAGTGTCCTTCTTTGTCTCTTGTAATAGTCTTTATTTTAAAGTCTATTTTGTCTGATACGAGAATTGTTACTCCAGCTTTCTTTTGATTTCCATGTGCATGGAATATCTTTTTCCATCCCCTCACTTTCAGTCTGTATGTGTCCCTAGGTCTGAAGTGGGTCTCTTGTAGACAGCATATATGAGGGTTTTGTTTTTGTATCCATTCATCCAGTCTGTGTGTTTTGGTTGGAGCATTTAGTCCATTTACATTTAAGGTAATTACCGATATGTATGTTCCTATTACCATTTTCTTCTTCTTCTTTTTTTTTTCTTTTGCAGTACGCAGGCCTCTCACTCTTGTGGCATCTCCCATTGCGGAGCACAGGCTCCAGACGCACAGGCTCAGCAGCCATGGCTCACGGGCCACTCTGCGGCATGTGGGATCTTCCTGGACCGGGGCACGAACCCGTGTGCCCTGCATCAGCAGGCGGACTCTCAACCACTGCGCCACCAGGGATGGCCCCTATTACCATTTTCTTAATTGTTTTGGGTTTGTTATTGTAGGTCTTTTCCTTCTCTTGTATTTCCTGCCCAGGGAAGTTCCTTTAGCATTTGTTGTAAAGCTGGGTTGGTGGTGCTGAATTCTCTTAGCTTTTGCTTGTCTGTAAAGGTTTTAATTTTTCCGTCGAATCAGAATGAGATCCTTGCTGGGTAGAGTAATTTTGTTGTAGGTTTTTCCCTTTCATGACTTTAAATATGTCCTGCCACTCTCTTCTGGCTTGCAGAATTTCTGCTGAAATTTCAGCTGTTAACCTTATGGGGATTCCCTTGTAGGTTATTTGTTGCTTTTTCCTTGCTGTTTTTAATATTTTTTCTTTGTATTTAATTTTTAATAGTTTGATTAATATGTGTCTTGGCATGTTTCTCCTTGGATTTATCCTGTATGGGACTCTCTGCGCTTCCAGGACTTGACTATTTCCTTTCCCATATTAGGGAAGTTTTCAACTATAATCTCTTCAAATGTTTTCTCAGACCCTTTCTTTTTGTCTTCTTTTCCTGGGACCCCTATAATTTGAATGTTGGTGTGCTTACTATTGTCCCAGAGGTCTCTGAGACTCTCCTCAATTCTTTTCATTCTTTTTTCTTTACTCTGCTCTGTGGTAGTTATTTCCATTGTTTTATCTTCCAGGTCACTTATCCGTTCTTCTGCCTCAGTTATGCTGCTATTGATTCCTTTTACAGAATTTTTAATTTCATTTATTGTGTTGTGCATCATTGTTTTTTTGCTTTTTAGTTCTTCTAGGCCCTTGTTAAACATTTCTTGTATTTTCTCCATTCTATTTCCAAGATTTTGGATCATCTTTACTATCATTACTCTGAAATCTTTTTCAGGTAGACTGCCTATTTCCTCCTCATTTGTTTGGTCTGCTGGGTTTTTACTTTGCTCATTCATATGCTGTGTGTTTCTCTGTCTTCTCATTTTGCTTAACTTACTGTGTTTGGGGTCTCCTATTTGCAGGCTGCAGGTTCGTAGTTCCCATTGTTTTTGGTGTCTGCCCCCAGTGGCTAAGGTTGGTTCAATGGGTTGTGTAGGCTTCCTGGTGGAGGGGACTGATGCCTGTGTTCTGGCAGATGAGTCTGGATCTTGTCTTTCTGGTGGGCAGGACTGCATCCAGTGGTGTGTTTTGGGGTGTCTGTGACCTTATTGTGATCTTAGGCATCCTCTCTGCTAATGGGTGGGGTTGTGTTCCTGTCTTGCTAGTTGTTTGGCGTGGGGTGTCCAGCACTGGAGATTGCTGGTCATTGAGTGGAGCTGGGTCTTAGCTTTGAGACAGAGATCTCTGGGAGAGCTCTTGCCAATTGAGATTACGTGGGGCTGGGGGTCTCTGGTGGTCCAATATCCCGAACTCGGCTCTTCCAACTCAGCGCCTCAAGCCTCACACCTTGCCTGAGCACCAAGATCCTTACATGTAGATGGGTTAAATTCTCCAATCCAAAGGCACAGGGTGGCCGGCCTTCTGCGCTCTGCTCGGTCCTCCAGCTGGGCAATGTCCTCTAGGACTTGTTGATATGGAGAGCCTCCTTTGGATCCAGGTCCAGCTGCATTCCCTAGCATCTAGAAGAAGCAGCCCACGCCCCCCTCCTCCCTTATCCCCGCCGTAACTCGTCATGATCCTGGACCGTCCCTTCTTTTTATATTTTTGATATTAACACCTTATCATATATACTACTTCTGAATATCTTTTCTCGTTCATTTTTCATTTTATTGATAGTTTCTTTCATTGTGCCAAAGTGTTTTTGTTTGATGTAGTCCTGTTTATTTCTGCTTTTGTTTCCCTTGCCTGGAAGCAATTTTATGTGTGGGAAAGATCTGAAATAGGGGATTTAATTTTTTTCCGAAATGGGTAACCATTTGTCCTCTCTCAATTGTGTTTAAGTCCCTCCTATATCATACAATAAAATGTCAAATATTTCTGGACACTTTATTTGAATCCATTAATCTTTCTGTCTAGGACTGTACTAATGCCACATCTTTAATATTACTATAGATTTACATGTTTTTGGTGTATGTTATGGCAGGCCCACCATTTTTCTTTCTTCCTGAAAATGGTTTGTCATTCCTTGTCCAAAAGTTTGTCAACTTTTGCCTTCCACTGTTTGCTTTTTAAAATGTGCTTAAAATAATATTTGTTTTCACTTTCAAATGAACCAGCTTTGTCAAGTTCAGGGAAAAGAATCCTATTGGAATTTCTGATTGGAATTAGACTGGATTTATAAGTTGGTATGGGGGGAATTAAAATGTTTACAATTCTGAGCTCAGGAATGATGCACATTTCTTCATTATTTCAGAACTTTATGTCCTTCAATAACATTTTGTAGTTTCCTTCATATTGGTCTTGTTCATTTGTTTTTATAGACTTAAGTATTTGAGTTCTTATTACAAAAATTCTTTTTGGATTGTTGTTCATATGTTATACTTACTATATTTGCTTTCTCAATCAGAATTATAGTATGTCTTCATTTATTTATTTATTTTTCTCTAATAATAATCAGTATAAGTTATTGTCATCATGAATGGGATTCTTTTTTCCCCCTTATACCCTCCAAATTTATATGATCTACATAATGGAATATGATAGATTTTGTAGATTTATCATATATCCCGAAAATCTACTGGATTCTCATTACCTCTAGAAAGTACTGGTTTATTTTCTTGAAATTCTGCTCATTTTCTTTTTTTTCTTCTTTTTTTTTTCCTGCTCATTTTCAATTGTATCATTTGCAGAGAACAGTATTTATACTTTTCTTCTTTTTTTTTATACTCAAAGTTATTGATAGAAATTTTAGCAAATATGTCAGAAAGGACCATTGATGGAGGGCATCCTTATTTTTTCTATCAATTCCAGTGAAAGAGCTTTTGTTCTTCTCCATGAGACATCATGTGAACTCTTGGAGACTGATAAATGTATAATATGTATATGTTCATTTATTTACTTATTATGTTAAAAACTTCCATGCCAATTTTAAGAATTAAGAGAAGATACTGAACTTTGAGTGCCTTAACTTCTCCTCAATATCTATATGGACAACCACGTAATGTTCACATTTCTTCTTGTTAATGGGATGAATTCTATTGTTTTTATACTAGCTTACATGATTGGGATAAAATTACTTGTTCAGCTAAATTTTAAAAGTTTATTTAATTTATTTAAATTTAATAGCTATATATGGCTAATGGCCACGATATTGGACAATGTAATTTTATAAAAGAGACTAGTCTATCTAAGCTTCGAAGTATAGAAGTTTAAGATTTACTCACTTAGCAGATTAGTAAACAGTGCTGTCAGTTTGATTGCAATTTTAAATTATTTAAAAATGTGTATACGACTAGAATATATTTGAAACGATATATACAAAATATGAGTAATATGTATTTCTGAGAAAATAAATATAGTTGGTTGCATTTTTTTTCTTTTCTGTATTTTCTATTTTCTCTGACATAAAGTAGACAATTTGTGCTAAAAAATATTTCCCAGCTTTGTTCAGGATCAAAACCTTTTAAAATCTGTATATGCTGCCCACTAATATTTCTGTTTAGAGTTTTGATTCCTATATTTATATGTGGGACTAATTTATAGCATTTAATGTTGTCTTATCTGATGTTGGAACTAAATAGTATTTTTACATACTAAGTGGCATATTTCATCAATTTTGTTTTGAAACAAAGATGACAGTTATCACCTCTCATAGCAAATGAATGGCAGAGCTGGGGCTTCTGAAATCCAAACTTCTCCCTGTAGCCATTCCAATCACAAAAAATTAATAACTGCTATGAAAGTACAAAGAAACCAGAGGTATGAAAATGACAAAACTGCTGAGGAAAAGTGTTTATTTCTTAAAAATCTGGTCTAAATGACTAGCCAATCCACCTGGGCTAGGTTATTGTTTCTTTGTCTCTAAAATATTACATGGAAGGCGATTTTCACATTATATTTAATCGATGAAATCCTAAATTCTGAAGTGTAATGGCTAAGAATAGGTAATACGGAATGTATGCCAGTACATGGTGCAGGGGTTAAAGATGCAGCCTCTGGAACCCTACTGCTTGTATTCAAGCCCCACTTCTACGGCCCACTAGCTAAATAACCCTTGGCAAGTGATTCCATTTATCTTTGTCTCAACTACTTCATCTATAAAATGGCAATGACTGAAGTATCCAAGATGCTGTGAGGATTAAATGAGTTACTGCATGCAAAGCACTTACAGCTGTGTTTTAACACAGAGCTTAGCCCTCAATGAATGTTAACTACTCATATAAGTACTATGTACTGCGGCAAAGAGCTCTGCAATGCATTGCTTCCTTTATCTTACATCCTAGATCCTTTCTTTATCACAACAACCATGGAAGATAGGTGTTTCCCAGCCTTCAAAGACGGAGGAGACTGAGGCTCAGAGCTTACCTTATTCACATAGTTAGCGGACGGCTGAGTGGGATATAAGCTCAGGACTGAGTCAGTCAACAGCTATGCTCTACTACTCAGTTCTACTTACTTTTAAAAATCTATTCAACGAATGTCATAGTACACTCTAAATGCAAAATAAAGCTCACCAAAGAGAAGGAGACATGCCAAAGAGCCACTGAAAAAAACATATAAAAGAAAACTGTGGAGGAAAGTAATTAAACCTTAAGTCGAAGCTTCAGTTATGTGTAGTTACTTACCATGTAATAGCCTGGCAGGAGCTTCTGAAGGAACTCTGCTTCTTTATGCTGAACAGTTTTGATGATAAATTCATCATCACTGGTCACAAAAAATAAGGATCCACTGGCTCCAGGGTTAGAGAGCTCTATGAGAGGTTCACTGCATATGGAATACTACAAGAGCAAATAAATAAATAGTAAAAATACATTTAATGTGTATGATGCATACAAGGAAGAAAAATCACAGCGTTACATATCTTGGCCATGTTACAATAGGAAGCCCTCTCCAAGAGCTTTAAAAGAAGACTCCATGTTTGCTAAGAGGTCTCTTTGGAGATTTCTAAACATTTACTTGATCCATTTACCTTAATAATTCTACGATGGGAAACAACACGCCCTCCTCCACCCCCAGTATGACAGAATCACAATCACTATATTTGTCCAATGAGACAACTCCAACAGTGGTACTGACCAAGGTGCTTTGTTTCCAACAAGTGCCCATAGAATAACAACAGAAGGTGTGATCCACACTGTGTATTTGTCACTTGACACCAACACCTATTCTCTTCTCACTATTTACTCTCCCAAGGGAGGTCATCCACTCATGGTTTCAACAAGGAAATGACTCTAACCTCTCAGTCTCCAGCTCAGATCTCTCTCTAGGGATCCAGACCTGTATGCCTAACTTTTCAACAGACATTTCTATTAGGTTATACCAGAAACACTGCACAGGTAACAAGTTCATCTCGGGCCTGTGGTTAGCCCCTGTGGTGACTTTGTAGTAATCAGAAAGAGGGAACTCTTTTTCCTGGCAGATGCAGCTCTGGACCAGATACAGGTTGGTGAATAGACGAAGGAATGGATTCCGGTCTTCATTCCTTCACCTTAGCCAGGTGTTCTTGGGCAGTGCGCACCCTGTACAACTATACATGGTGACTCTAGATCATCTGCCTCCTCTCCCACCCTCCATCTTCTCCCCTTCTCCTCTATCTTAGATCATGGAAGCATCATTATCCTGATGCATCATTATCTTCATTTTGCTCCCCAAACCAGAAACTTGGGCATCCTCTTCGATGTCTCACATTTCTTCACCTTCCATACCCAGACTACTGATAATATCTGCCCCCTTCATGGCATCTCTTTCTCCAATACCCAAAGTTCAGTGGTTTCATTGTTTCACGCCTTCATTGCTATGGCGAGCTCCACCTGTTCTCAACTATCCATTCTCGACCCCCCTGTGCATTCTCCACCAAGAGACCAGTGGTCTTTCTGAATTGCAAAGCCTTCCATGCCTTCACACCTTTCAATGGGTTCCCCTGTTTACAAAGAAGAGAATACCCAAGTTTCTTAAGAGAGAGCATTTGAGTCCATGAATGATGGAGTCCTGCTCTCCAGCCTTCTCTCTCATCACTTCTCTCCTCAAACCCTACCTGTAAACACAGAGAACTATGTCTCATTTTCTTAAGTGTGCCACACACTCTTGGCTTTTGCATTTTCCTCTGTCGGAAACAACCTCCATGCTCCCTTTACCTGGTTGACTACCACTGAATAAAACTTATTCTAAAAAAAAAACCCTTATTTTCTTGAGAACATAAACTAGACTAGCATTATATTGTAACAGAGTATTTTTGGTAGAATGAGTATGCACTTATATACTCGACATACCAGTGTTTTAACATATACTCGGCTTGCTGATTCTTCATGAAAACCCTCAGGGTGATTTGGTTAATTTCACATATGATTCTAGTTGTATGCCAGAAATGCATCATTCATGTGTTCATTCAACATTTAAAAAGTATCTACTGAGCATCTGTCTGTACTGTCCCAGGCACTCAGGAAGCTTATATTCTAGTAGGAGGAAACAGTCAACAAACAAGTAAATAACTTATACATCAGTACGTGCCAAGTGCTGTTGAGAAAGAGGAAGCATGGAAAGGGGGGCAGGGAGTGCCAGCAATGATGAGGCCTGGGTGGTCACTAAAAGCATTATCGGGAGGGGCTTCCCTGGTGGCGCAGTGGTTGAGAGTCCGCCTGCCGATGCAGGGGACATGGGTTTGTGCCCCGGTCCGAGAGGATCCCACATGCTGCGGAGCAGCTGGGCCCGTGAGCCATGGCTGCTGAGCCCGCACGTCCGGAGCCTGTGCTCTGCAACAGGGGAGGCCACAGCAGTGAGAGGCCCACGTACCGCAAAAAAAAAAAAAAAAAAAAAAAAAAAAGTAAAACTTGTTTTACAAATAACAGAAAAACAATTATAAAAAAAAAAGCATTATTGGGAAGGTGGCATTTGAGGAGAGGCCTGGGAATACTTGGGGAAAGGGTACTCCAGGCACAGGGAAGGGCAAATGCTAAGATCTTGAGACCTGGAGAGTTCAAGGCACAGCAAGGAGGCCATGGCTGAAGCAGAGGGAGCAGGGAGGAGAGCTGAAAGGGAAGAAGCCAGAAGGGTTGGGTGGACCCGACACATAGGGAGCCATAGGCCATGGTATGGACTTTGGCCCTTTCTCTAGGGGAGCTGAAAGCCATTGCAGCATCTGGAGCAGAGGACCATTCCATCTGCTGTGCTGAGAGCCCGCAGTAGGTGGACAAAAGGAAGACACAGTGAGGAGGCTGTTACAGTGACTTTGGCCTTCAGTGTCTGCTGGACAGCGCTTGCCCTGGAAAACTCTCCCTGGTTCTGTGAATCCAGATCAACTGTTTCCTGGCACTGAATGTTCTCGTCACACAAGTTACCACAAAATACCTTAATTGCCTATTTAGTTATTCCAAGTTCCCATGAGATTGTAAAACTCTATGAGGGCAGAAACTATGACTGTCTTATACTCTGATATAGTTCAGGACCTGTGCCTTGTACACAGAAGGAACTCAATAAATTTTTGTCAAATAAATGACTGAAATTTACCAACAACTGAAGAGCTGTCTCACCAAGAAGTGCCCCAACCCAGCAGAACAGTCAACTTTGGGCTAATGAGCTTAGTGTTTATTAGCTAATAAATCCCAATTATTAACTAGAGAAACATTAGGGGCAGAGAAAAAGGTAAGGAAGCTATGGTGTGAGATCAGACGAGCCCTGGTGCAAGGCAAAAGCAGGGATTTAAGGAACTGTACTTTGAGGATGGAGGCATCTGAAAACACCAGGGCTGAACATCCTCCAAAGCGTTTTATCTGGGCTTGTGAATATTTAAGTCCTCATCACAGAAAAATCTGAGAGGAAGTGAGGAACAAAAGGAAGGAGGGAGGAGAAGAAACAGAGAAACTGGGAGAAGAATGATTAAAAGGAAGTTTCTAGATGTTACCTTTTAAATTAACCTGCTTTGGCAGCACTGTGGGTAAGGGAAACAAAATCCACCAGGAAAAGAAAGAAGCAAGTGTTTGCTGCCTTCCTAAGCATCACTGGCAACTTCCATCTGCTACCTCCTCCTTTTTCCTCTAGCCTTGCTTCCTGAAGCTCTCTTGCTAAGCAGCAATGCAGCCTAAGCCCTTATGAACCAGTTGAGGATAAGAGAGGAAAACAAAAATAGTCATCACACTGCACACAGGATGCTATAAAAGCCAGGAAGAAGCAGAGGGCACCTTCCCTGCTGTGTGCAGAGTCCATGCGGAAGGAAAGGCCTGGGACTTGGAATCGACTGATGTTTCTAAAATCATGACTCTGTCAGTAGCCAGTTCTCTGACCTTGAGTGAGGAACTTAGCATCTTGGAGTCTTAGGAACCTCATCTCTAAAATAAAGGTGGTAATATCTACCTAATAGCAGCTCAAAGTTTTAAAAATGAATGCTTTTGAAACCCCAGGCAGAGTGACCACTTAGTCACTGCTGTTGCCATTTTTCATTACATGATCATACACACAGCTGGAGAGCCAGCAGTGCCCTAGGATGTACTGAGGGTTTCAGCCTAAGTCCCACGACAAGAGGGCTACCCAAAGGTACACTAAGATATTCTTGGTGAAGCAAGAAAAGAGATGGGCCGGGGGTGACAAGATAAGTTAGGGGTTTGGGATTAACATATACACACTACTATACGTAAAATAGATAAGCAACAAGAACCTACTGTATAGCACAGGGAACTCTACTCAATACCTTGTAATACCTATAATAGAAAAGAATCTGAAAAAGAACGTGTGCGTGTGTAACACACACACACACACGTAACTGAATCACTTTGCTGTATACTTGAAACTAACATGACATTGTGAATTAACTATAATTCAATTAGAAAATAAATTAATATTTTTAAAAAAGAAAGAAAGAACCTGGGTCTTCTGTATAATCATGAATTTGAGACCCGGAAAAATTAAGGTGTGGATCCCATTCTCATAAAAAGTGAAGGCAGACCCCAGACTCCCTTTAGGATTCTGATTTTTTGTTCCATGGGGTTTGAATTTCTGGCACAGAACCTTCTTATGGATAGGAGTAAATGTTGTGAAAGTACACAAAAAAGCAAAGAATACAGAAATTAGGGGGTGATCTATTTCTGCAAATAGAGAAATTAGGGGGTGATCCGGGAAGAGCTGTCTAGGGAAAACCGGATTCAGACGTGAACATCTGCTTCCAATTAAACTCTCAAATTCTTCTACAAGCAGTAACACAATCTGGAGGCTATCTCATTGGTTACTTAATTGCCAAATACTCCTTTATTATGTAATTTATAAATGAATATGAATGGAGAAATCAGTTGTTTTGACCTATTTTAATAACCATTTTGGGGTCACTCCTAGCACAGCATCAGTCTGCAATAAACTAGCATTACGACGCTGAACACCGGGGACTATTACCATTATCACCTCTAGTTCTATGGTTTTCCACCCTGCAACTTGGTTACCATGTTCTCTTGCTAAGCAATCTTCTCTGAAATGTCGCCTTTTCAGAGCAAATATAGAGGAGCTATGGGAACATTTTAATTAGCCATGATCAACAAGCCCCTGTGTACACGCCTGGGTTGATGCACCTTCCCAGCCCTCTCATCTGGGCAAGCTGTTCCAACGTGTTCCTTCCCTGTCTTGTATTTCCTGCAGGGCCTCCCTATGTACCCACTGGAAAGAATGCAAAGTACAACCCAGCTGGAACCTGCCAAGGCAAATTAACGTTGTAAACTTGCACGGTGAGGTGGAGATCATTTTTCCTGCCATTTCTTACCCTCGACAGTGTCAAATATTCACCCCGCTCTCTTTCTTATGGGTGTTGGTGAGCCTGAAAAATATCATATAAATCACCCTGGATTTGGGACTACCCAGGCACCTGGTAAAGAAGGAAATGAACCAAAGGCCTGCTGCCCAAGCAGAAATGGGAAAAAAATGCTTTGGGGCCCCTTGGCCTTCCCCTGGGAGGCATTTATTTAGGAACAAATAAGGAATAAGGAGCATTTGCATTGCTGTGCGGTGCACGTGGACATACCTTCACCACACTGTCTTATATCCAAATTATGCACGTTTCAACATGAACTTGTAATTAGCACGCACATGGTGAGTTTTAATGGTACTGAGAATGTAATCAGAGTTATTCAGGCTGAAATCCAGATGCAACAGCGTAAGACTAAGTAGAAATACAAACATATCACAGAGATCCAATATCAAATCTACCAATAGTTACCAATCCCTACGTAAAGTTACCCTCTCCTTTCCTCTCCCATTTAGATCAGTATATCTTCACAAATTTGGGTTTAGATAACCCCAGTTTGATAGATGCCAGCATGCATTTGTGATCTGCACCATATCCTTTTTTTTTCTTCACACAGTTTTTCAGGGGACGTTTTAATTCATTTTTCTGTGCTTTTTTGGCCTTAACTCTTTGAAAATGTGCTTTGTTAGGGGTCTTTTACCTTTTTGGCTGTATTCTTCAGAATGGAGAACCACAGTTCATAGTTTGACGGCTAGGGAGTGGTCACCTTGAGACCACATCTAATAAGAGGTCTGAGACTTAGTGGTTGGGAAGCATGAGGCCAACTGGTAGAGGGAAAGAGCACCAGGGAAGGAGGTGAGACCACTGTTCCGGCCTGGGCTCTGCCTCCAGTCCCCAACGTGGGTAACCTTGGGCATCTCCCTTCACCAGCTTCAGATTCCTCACCTACAATGAAGAGCTGGGTGAAAAAGTCTCTAAGGGCTTCCCTGGTGGCACAGTGGTTGGGAATCTGCTTGCCAATGCAGGGGACACGGGTTCGAGTCCTAGTCTGGGGGGATCCCACATGCCGCGGAGCAGCTGGGCCCCTGCGCCACAACTACTGAGCCTGCACTCTGGGGCCCACGAGCCATAACTACTGAAGCCCAGGCGCCTGGAGCCTGTGCTCTGCAGCGGAGAGGCCACTGCAGTGAGAAGCCCACGCACCACAACGAAGAGGGGCCCCCGCTCGCTGCAACTGGAGAGGGCCCGTGCGCAGCGGCAAAGACCCAATGCAGCCAAAAATAAATAAATAAATAAATTTTTTAAAAAAAAATGGTCTCTGAGTTTCCACCTGACTTTCTGAAGTATGTTGTGTCTGGCAAAAGACCCCTTTCCTCATCTACCACACTCCAGATGACTGGGTGGGCTCCTCAGATGTAGTAGTTTAGAGTGAGCTTCTAGAAGCTCCAAGACCAGTAAGGTGAGCTGCCTTGGTCCTGGGCTGTGGGTAGCCGCAGCCATTGGGGACCAGGCGGCCATGTTTAGCTAGAGGCCCACTGCCCTTGTTCTGTTTCTTGCAGGTCCCGGAAATGGGTCCGGTTACTGAACTGTGTGTACAATTAATAAGGGAGGTGGAAAATGCAATCAAACAAAAGCACACTTATCTGTCTGATCCCATCTTTTTTTCCCCCCTAACTTTTCATTATGGAAAATTTCAAACATACACGAAAGTAAAGAGAACTAATTAACATTATGTGTGAGTTGACACACGTGTCTATCTTCTGGCTTCAACGTGTCTATCTTCAGCTATCAACTCATGGCCAGCCTTGTTTCCTTTACACCCTCAACCATTGTCCTGGCTGCTTCCCTCAGATTCTTTTGAAGCAAATCGCAGACATCGTATCATTTCTCCCACAGATATTTCAGTATGTGTCTCTAAAAGACAAGGATTCCTCTTTTAAAACACAACCACGGGCTTCCCTGGTGGCACAGTGGTTGAGAGTCCGCCTGCCGATGCAGGGGACACGGGTTCGTGCCCCGGTCCGGGAAGATTCCACATGCCGCGGAGCAGCTGGGCCCGTGAGCCGTGGCCGCTGAGCCTGCGCGTCCGGAGCCTGTGCTCCGCAACGGGAGAGGCCGCAACAGTGAGAGGCCCGCGTACCGCAACAAACCAAAACAAAACAAAACAAAACAAACATAACCACAATACAATCATCCCACCAAAAAACCCCCAAAACTTCAACATAATCAAATATCTAGTCAGTCTTGACATTTCACCAATTTCCTATAATTAAAAAAACAAAACCAAAAAACCCACTAAACACACAACTGGTTATTTGAATTATCTAGCACTGTCTTTCTAATCTTCCTGATCAAAACCTTCCCCTCCTGCTATACTGGACCACTCAAAGTCCTTCTAAATATTTAATGCATTTGCATCTCTGGCTGACAGTGCTAACACTGCTCCCTACCCTTCTACCCTGTCCCAACATCTTTCCCTTTTTCCCACCTACTCAAATCCCTTGCAACTTTTAAGTCACAGTTAAACTACGCCATGCCCATAAGAAGCCCCCCAATCATCAATCCAACAGAGAAAGACCTCTCCCTCCTTTGAAATCCTGGAGTATTCATTGTTTTGCTTCCGTCTTTTTATTTACTGCCTGGTAGAATTCGTTGTTTTCCCAGATAAATCATCATTCCAATTGGATTCTAAGTTCTCTGAGTGCCATGACTTATAATTTTTTGAATCTCTCCATAATTATTAGCAAAGTATATTAGTTACAGTTGGTATTCAAAGTACCCAGCGATCAACTAACCACCTCTTGCCAGGTACACGAAGGAGGACTTTTGCTTTGAGAAGTCATCAGCTTGGTCTCCCCTGCTCCTTTGTAAATACTCCGACCTCATTTTGAAGGTAACTTTTCCAGCTTAAAGGCTCATTAGGAAACTGTATAAGCTGTGTGAGTCGTTGCTCAGAAAAAGGCCCTCCCCAAGGAGAGAAATCTTGTGAGAAAGACTGAATAAAAGAACGGGCTTCCCAGCCTGCAGGTCAGCGGCCATAGGAACACTAAAGGAAGACCTACTCAGGGTAGACAGCCATCTCATCACACTGATTGAATCTGTGTTATGAAATGCAAGTCTAGTGGCATCTCCTTGGCTGGTAGAAGCTCAAGGTAAGTCAGAAGAGAATCCATTAACTGGTAACATATGGCAGAAGATGAGCTATCAATCTTGTTTTCAATAACACAATATCAAGACCCCACTGGGTTCTCCAAACATGTTTCGTGAATGACAGTGACCCTCAGTAATTACAGAATGGCCAGAAACTAAAGGATCTTCTCTAAGGTACACCCCACCCCCAATCCTGCAAATATGTGTGTTTGTGTTGTACTTGAGTGGTTGGGAGGGCAGGGTTCGTAATGCTGGGTAGAGGCACCTAGTCTCTCCATCAAAGGGGTGTGGTGAGGCAGAGATCAACATAGCCATTCTGACAGGTGTGAGGTGATAGCTCATTGTGGTTTTGATTTGCATGTCTCTGATGATTAGTGATGTTGAGCATCTTTTCATGTGCCTGTTGGCCATCCGTATGTCTTTTTTGGAAAAATGTCTGTTCAGATCCTCTGCCCATTTTTAAATTGGGTTGTTTGTTTATTTGTTTTTGATGTTGAGTTTTATCAGTGCACATTTAAGGGCAGCAGGGCACCCAAGGACTTTCTACTCAGTTCTCATGCTCTGTGAAGACTTATTAATGTGTCTTGAGGAACCAGTATTCTCTCATTCATCAGGCAGAAGTCATGTTATTTTCTTAGGGCCCAGCTAAATTCATGGGTTTTCATCAGCCCAGAACAGAATCAGCTCTGAAGTTAACCATTTATACCTTACCCAAATTATAAGATACAGTTTAAATACTCTCCGTTAACAAGTAACACATGTTGCCGTACTTCCTCTGCAAAGGATTCCTCTAGGATCTGGCTCAAGTCTTATTAAGATCGTTCAGAATGGGAAGAACAAGAACTATTTGATGGTATCCTTCCTAAAGCTTCTTGAAAACCAATTTTCAAGAGCCCCAGGGTGTTAACAGTGATCAAATTATGAGCTAAACCACTTTTTCTCTTGAAACAGAAAGAGAGCTCCTGGCTTCTTGAATAGGAATAAGGTAAAACTCTGAGGTCACATCAGACATTCTCACAATAAGGCGGCTGTGTTTGTGCCCACTGTGTGCAAGGAGGCAGACAGGGAGAAGAGACAGGCCTAAGGATAATACATGCTCTGGTACCAAACAAAAACACCTCTAGAAAGAGCTGGCATGAAGAGCTGTTGAAAACAAAACTATCCAGCTGCTTTAAAATCATATTCAAATTGTAGGTCAAGGTGAAAATGGCTGTGGGCCAAGGCAGGTTTGAGACGAATGGTATAAATAAGTCAATTAAAATAGGAAGGCTTTCATACAGAATCCAATCAGCAAAATTCACAGGAGTCTTTATAACTAATTATAATATATCTGTTAGAATAATTATCTGAAGTAGCAACCGATACCCCACTTATTCAAATATCAATTACCATAGCACATTTTGTAGCTATCAGGTAAGAGCTGCAGAGTTAAACTACATTTCCTGAAGCTAAATTTATAATCCTTACGAAACTTGGAACTTTTACTATGCTCCAGAGCTTTGTAAAATAAGAGACACAAGCCACTTGTCACTGTTGCTATGAGAAAAATGTTGACGTCACACATTTCTGGAGAAGTAAGGAAAATGATAGGTTCTTACCAAGTAATCATCAGGCTTGATACCAAAAAGTTCTCTGAAATATCGGAATGCTAGTGGAGCGTATGTCTTAAATCTGAAGTCTGGGTAGTGATGTGCTGGGGTCAGATTGCTCCCTTCACTGCAGTTAAAATGTTAAAAAGAAAAAAAAAGAAAGAGAGAGAGAAGGAACATTAGCAAAGACAATTTTGACTTCAAATTCTAGCTCTATTTGTCCTGTGCCAATTTCCCCTCTAGGAAAACATCCCTTGATACTGGGTCTCTCTAACCTCATGTCACAAAGGCCAATGGGCATCAGGTAAAAACAGATGCTAACGCAGCAAGGGCCACTCCAAGCAGGCATCCCTTGCCAATCACAGTGTGTCTTTAACCTGAAAATTTATCATCCCCCTCTGCCTCCTTCTTGGGAAAATCTCTCCATTTTCCCCAGTGAAACCACTGTTGTAATGCTTTAGGTAGAAGATCCAGGGCTTAGTGTTTGGAACAATGCCAAAAATGCATTTTTTTGGCAATGAATTTTGAATGTTGGATAAACATTTTAAACCAGGAATAAGTAAAATAATTTAGAAAATATCTCACCAACAGAGAGAACCATCACAGTGGAAATAGATGGGTCCTGAATCTGAACTCTTTCTTACATCCGTAGTTACAGGAAAAAGACCTTAGACATTTTAGGGATTTTAAAACCTGATTTCCATTCCCATATATATCATTATCTTTTTTTCCCTCTTCTGGGTTCACCTTTGAAAAATTTTGTGCAAAATTTATGATATATAAAAGGTATACAGAAATCAGTGAATACTCATGAACCTAAAATGCTCCTTAAGAATATTATTCATATAGTTGAATTGCCTTCTGTACTTTTTACTGATCATATACCCTTCCTTCTCCTCAGAGGCATCCACTACCCTGAATTTTGATGTTTACGATGTTTACCATTCATTTTATTCTTTGACTAGATCTATTTCACATGACATCAGAAAAGTCACCTAATCCTTCATTGTAAGAAATTAGAACAATGCAGTAGAATAATATACTTTTATGTAGAGATTCAGGATCTCTTTTTACCATATTCTAGATGGGACACTGAAGGCTGATTTTCATGGATGTTAAACGAAATCAACTGTGCAAATAAAAAGGCTTTTAGCACACAACAAGCACCTGGAATCTACTACAATTTAAGTTTGCTGAGGTCAGTCAGAATTTTGTATCAGCACCTAACACATGGTAGACGGTAAGTATTTTTTGAGTGAAAAAATGAGTTTTCAAGATAATGCTAATTCAGTAAAGTTGATTCTTAGGTGAAGCTTAGGTTCAAAAGTCAACATATAAAGTCAAAATCACCATAGTCAAAGATCATCCTTGATCTGTTCAATGTACCCAGTGCGGCCAGGTTTTCCCCTGCATGGTTACAGATGACTGTTCCTTCTGGTGAGTTCCAGAGGAAGTAGTTGGCTTGTGTTGGTAGGGGCCATCCTCTTATAACAAATCTTATCTGGAAAGGCCAGGACTGCACTCAGGCAGCAGCAAGGCACACACAGGAGGGGAGTGACACAGGAACGGAGGCTGCCTGGGAGAAGAGCTCATGTATGGAAGAGCCCCCATATCATCTGCTCACTTAAATGGCTACCGTTGCCCTAAGTAAGTACAGCTGAATATTCATAATGCTTGTATGACACCCAGGTATGGTATTCAAACATTTCCTCATTCCATATTTTGGGATTTATGAGGAGACATGCACTCAGTTACAGCTCTTACGGGATTGCCAAAAGGAGTAATTTTGGAACTTATATGAACATAACTTGAAAACATGCGCTATGTAGACATAAGAGGTAAAAGCAGAGGTTCAAAATGACCTCTGACATCCTTCTTCACTGTTGCAAGCAAGTAAAAATAATCACAATGCCTTGGGCTCTGAAGCAGGCTATTTTCAGTGGGTTAAGAGTGTTGCCAATTTTTTAATTTGTTCCACTCTGTTTTCTCCTTTCAATCTCATGCAAAGCAATTCACTCCATTACAGCAGATCACCTTCAACATTCAAGAGTAAAATAAAACACCCGTTCCACTTACATGGAATTATTCTTTAAATGATTTATTTCCATGCAGTTGGGGGGCCCAAGATTTTATTAGAGAGGATACAGTATTTTTTTTTTTTTTTAAGGAGATGTTGGGGGTAGGAGTTTATTAATTAATTACGTCTTCATTTCTGTGCGAGGGCTTTCTCTAGCTGTGGCAAGCGGGGGCCACTCTTCATCGCGGTGCGCGGGCCTCTCACTATCGCGGCCTCTCCTGTTGTGGAGCACAGGCTCTAGACGCGCAGGCTCAGTAGTTGTGGCTCACGGGCCTAGTTGCTCCGCGGCATGTGGGATCCTCCCAAACCAGAGCTCGAACCCGTGTCCCCTGCATTAGCAGGCAGATTCTCAACCACTGCGCCACCAGGGAAGCCCCTGAGGATACAGTATTTTTTATTATCATTTTCATTTTTGGTAACTCTGAGCTTCTTGAGTTGTTCACCTTTCCCTGAAGCAAGTATTAATTACAATAGTTTTCCTTGGATTCACATCTCCCTGAGTACTATGGTTTATTTAGCAATGGTGTAAAAAGGATAGTGTTAGGTTTCCTTGGCAATGAGACAGGCAGACACATGCGCCCACGCACGCACGCACACACACGTACACAGAGAACATCTCTGGTTAGAGAAAGGGAACATTCGTTTCTTTAGGTATCCACCCTGACACAGCTCGTATTAAAAGCCACCGCGTCACTAAAAATGAGAAAAAAACCCCACCGAATCTAGCTAGCTTTGGATACAGAGAATGGTATGGGTCAACTGTGAGGCAGGCTTGCCTGTATGGGGTCATCAATAAATTGTATTTGTATAAATGGAGATGATGAAAAGGGGGCAGGGGTAATACTTAACACAGGCATTATAGAAAGTGGCAATTTCTTCACAGCATAACTAACAATATATTAATAATTAACTGCTGAGGTTATACAATCTTGAACCTCTCCATTTGCCTGAATGGAGAGGAACATTCCCTAATAGTGGATCATAAAACATTGCCACTTTTTTTCTCTTAGTAGGTTTTAGCTTATGAATTCTGCTTTCCTTTGACAAACATTAAGACTTTGCATTCTGTTAAATCATACTGGATGCCCTGTATGGGAGTTAAGATGCTCCTAACTCCCTGTGGTCCAGCGACACCTGGGTTCCAGTTCCATCTCTGCCATTTACAAGCTGTGCTCTCTGAGGCCTGGTACTGAGCCTCTAGAAATAACATGGCAAAGTGGATGGAAACGTGAAAGGCCATGCACCTGGCAAGTGGGGAGCCCTCAGTGTGTCTGGATGATTAAGGCTGTGTGGTGACGGGAGACAGCCCAGGGTTGGACATGTCACGTGGAGAATGAAGTGACTAACTGGCTTAAAAAAAAAAAAAAAGGGAAAATGAAAGTGACAAAATGAGAAAATATTTGCAGCTCATATCACAAAGAGCTAATCTCCCAATACAGAGAGCTCCAAAATACAGCAGAGAAAAAGACCGAAAAGTTATATATGTAAAAAAAATAGCCAAGGGTATAATCAGGCACTTCACAGAAATGGAAGTATAAATGGCTTATGCATATGAAAAGATGTTCAACCTCATTTATAATAGAATAAATGCAAATTAACGGTCACCGAGATATCATTTTCTCTCTCAGATGGGCAGAAATTTAAAACTTTGATATAGCTCAAGGGAGACTGGTATCCTGAGACACTATTAGTGGGAAAGTAAATTGATACTTTTCCTTTGGAGGACATTTTCACAACTCCTGTCAAAATGACAAATGTACATAACTCTTGATTCAGCAAATGCATAGCTATAATTTACAGTACAGATAAACTGCTGTTTGTACAAAATGACATGTTTGTACCTGGTTATTCATTACGGCACTGTTTGTAAGGACAAAGGATTGGAAGCACCTTAGATGTCTCTCAGAAGGGAACCAGTCAACGTAATTATGGTTCAGCCACACACTGGAATACCACGCAGCTATTAAAAAAGAACGAGGAGGCTTATGTACTGACGTGGTGAGATCTGAGACAGATTAAGTGAAAGAAGCTTGATGCAGAATACTGTGTATGGCATGCCACCATTTGCATACAAAAGCAAAAAATATATCTTTGGCATGTACCTGCACAAAAAATCCTTGAAGGATATACAGACCCCAAGTAACAGTGACCATTAGAGCTAGACAGGTAATAAAGGCACAGGAACGAAAGGCACACTTTTCACAGTATTTCTTCTAAAAGCATCATGGGGATTAACCCTTCTATATATTGCCATTTACAACATTAAAAAAATTTTTTTTAAGTTAGGGGTAAAAGCCATAACCCCAAAACAAAGCTCTGCACACTGGGTACCACACAGCAGAAGGGTTTGCTTCTGCTTATTGAGCTGCTCCAGGGAGTAACAAATACCGACTCGGCATGAACGAAGTTCTACTGCAGGAAATGTAAATTAATGGGCTGTTGGCTCCAGCTGGAGTTTGTCAGGAGGTATAGGGCACAAGCGCAACACCAAACAGCGGGTGCAGTGAGGATAAGCCAGCAGACACTAACCTGATTTTCTCAGGTTGGGCACTGGCAGACCTACTGGGTACCAGTGTGGGTTCTGGTCCACTGATGGCCAGCACAGAGGCTCCTCTGCACGCGCACGAAAGGCTAAGCCAAGGCAGTAACACAACCGCAATCAGCGTTAGTCTGCTGGCCCGTGGAAGAGGTCCACCAGAGACTCCTGCAGGCTTTCCTTGCTGGAGCCTGGGTGGTAGCCAACAGGAGACTGTCCGGCACCTAGGTTTCTCCAGCAAAAACGGACTCTGCTGAAGAGCAGACTTCTTCACAATTTAAGACTTATGTTTCTTCAATCCATTTATGTAGTGACTGGGGGAAAAAACTCCACTTTCCTGTCTTGGCATAAAATCAAGCCTTTGGAAATTTCAGCTGTGAGGTTTTCACCAGGGGTTTGACATGTTTGGATCCCAAGAGCTGGTAAAATTTCACCAATAAAAATCTGGAGGCCGACATGGGATTTCCAACTTGCTTTTGCCCAGTAAGAACCTAAACAAGTAAGCCAACACACAGTACTGTCCTATCAAATTATTAAAGAAAGGGTTTGTTAACTCCACCAGAGGAGGAAGAAACTTCAACTAAAAAACTGTACTTTTCTCTATCTCGTCCTTTTCTCCCTTATTTCACCAAGAAGCAAAGTCTGATTATGGATCAGCTCTGGCATTTTCATATTCACTCTTCGGAGGAGTGTTCAATTGTTAATTTAACTACATTTAATTTAAAGTTAGTGTTCGTCTTAAGTCCAAAAGTACGTTCTTTCTTTTTTTTTTTTTTTTAACATCTTTATTGGGGTATAATTGCTTTACAATGGTGTGTTAGTTTCTGCTTTATAACAAAGTGAATCAGCTATACATATACATATGTTCCCATAACGTTATTTCTTAATGGCAATAAATGTTTAGGATTATACAACGCTGAAGCTTGAGGAAGCATTAGCCACCGTCTGGAATTTCCCATTTAGCAGATAAGGAAATCAAAGTCCAGGGAGGGAAAGCACTGACCGAGGCTAGTCAGGAACAAACAAGAGGGGAGATGAGATCCACATCAGGGCATTGGAAAAGTCACAAGCAGTCAGCTTTGCCTTAACTTCAATTTAATGTTCCCCGGTTAGGCTTCCTTTTCAGGATCCAGTTAGAGGCTTCAGGTACCACCTGCCCAAATACCCCAATTACTTCCCCAGGAGGGCCTCAGGTAGGCTGAGTTTGATTAGCCATGCTGGGGTTCTCATCTGTATGTACCGTGAACACCCAGCTTTGTGTATGTGATTTTAGAGCCTGATAGCCAAGCGCTATTTTTGGCGGCACTGGGTGGAGAGATGTGGTGCAAAGCAATGGGGTGAAACTGAGTAAGCATCTCCAGGACCCTTAAGGGGTCCAGTTTTGGAGCTGAGGCCCAGAGCTTTGAGGTTTTAGAGGCAGCATTTTATATATGGTGAGCTTCCTTGATTTCAAACTGTAACCGACAGTTAGTGGGTTTGTGGCCTCCTGGCAAAACAAGTGGGTCAGCAACTCCTAGGTGACAGATTTATCATGAGGGATCGGCTCATGCAATTATGGAGGTTGAAAAGTCCCACGATCTGCCATATGCAAGCTGGGGGTCCAGGAGAGCTGGTGGTGTAATTCCAGTCCAAACCCGAATGTCTGAGAACCAGGAAAGCCAATGGTATAAGGCCTGGTCCAAGCCTGAAGGCCCAAGAACCAGGAATGCTGACGTCCCAGGGCAAGAGAAGATGGATGTCCCAGCTCAAGCAGGGAGTGAATTAGCCCTTTTCCCACCTCTTTGTTCTATTCAGGCCCTCAACGAATTAGATGATGCCCACCCAAATCGGTGAGGTGATTTTCTTTACTCAGTCTATTGATTCAAATGCTACTTTCTTCTAGAAACATCCTCACAGACACACCCAGAAATAATGTCTTATCAGCTATCTGGGCATCTCTTAGCCAGTCAAGGTGACACATAAATTTAACCATCACAGCAAACATGACCACACCTCCCATGAGGCAGGATCAGTGAAGGGTCCTTTGTCCTAATGTACAGATGGTGATACTGAGACAAAGAAAACTTAAGTGCAATACAATTGGACAAGTGACACTACAGTCCAGTAACAAACTAGTGGCGGCAGCCAGTCTTCAAAGTAGACCTTTGTAAGTCAGGGTATGAAGAAGCAGCTTTAAGCATTATTAATTGCCTCTGCCAACTCAGGCAAGGTAGAGATCGCGCAGGTTTCACACATAACTATTTAACCTGTGAAACAGAAATTGGTCCTCTCTCTTGCCAAATCAGACAGTGCTCTTGAATGGAAAAACAAAACAAACATAAGAAAATAACAGACATACCCCCCTGCTGGTGCCAACCTCCTTCTGCTGAGTACATCTGTGATGGGTACCCCTGAGCCGCCTTGTGAAACACGAGGCTGCACCATCTTTCGAGGCGAATCAGCTGACAGCGACAGCTTAAATTCCAAAACCAAAGAATGCGTTCTGGGGTGTCATTTACTGGGAACATGTGATATCGTTGTTCATCCTCTAAATGGTAAACTTCTCAAGTAGTTATTACCACACTGGGAAATTATGTTTGCAAGGCAATTTCAAATAAGTTAAAATGTTATGTAATATTCAGTGCGTGCAATAAATCTTTCATTTTTGAGTTAAAGGAAGAGATATATAATTTTTATTGACAGAAAATCATTTTTCCACATCCCCGCTACACAAATGTTGAACAAATATTTTAAAAGTTTTGACTGGAAGGGACCTTGTGTTATTGGCTTGTCCAGTGACAGTCACACCTCTCATTTAATCCAGAGAAAAATATTCCGGCAGCTTTGTGTTCTATCCACATCTATATAAAACCCGGTATGGAATGTCTGTATAGATCAGGGGTTGGCAATCTTTTTAGAGTCTTGTTGCAACTACCCAACTGTGCTGTCGTAGTGCAAAAGGAGCCATAGACAATATGTAAGTGAATGGGCGAGGCTGTGTTACAAGTAAACTTTATTTAAACAAAGAGGCAGGGGGCCAGCTTTTTCTCTTGAGCTGTAGTGTGCTGACCCCTGGTACAGACAGATTCTTGGATGAGTTTATGTCAGTGAAACTTGAAATGCAGGTGGTTGGCGAGTCTGTCAAAACCATAACGTCTAGCACTGATATCTGGCAACACTCATATGACCTTTGACATATATGTTTGCTTGTCATTTAGAATAATGTTTCACCCTTACAGTAGTTCTGTGGAATTCTCTCCTCTCTTTGAGGGTATTCCCTGGAGATTCAAATAAATCCCAAAGAGCATCCATCAATCTAAGGGCAGTCTGTGCTTTGCAACGGTCCTCAAAGCAAGCTAAACTCCATTTCATAAGTGAGGAGATGAAAATTCAGGAGAGTTTTACAAAGTCTTTGGTTAGATAATTATTCTTGAATATGGAAAGATATATAAACTTTTATTGCCAGCTTTCCAGAGAAGGCAGTGATGGTGTCTCCTGCAGGGGAGCAGAGGGACGGATTCAAGCTGATTGTCAAGGGGCCAGACAGGTAGATTTAGTTTCGTAATTCTAGATTTTTTTTTGATTCAAAAATGCAGAAATACTGTTCCTGTGCTTTATCACCATAGTGTTGGGAGAAACAAAACTTTGGAGCCAGCCACCCCGGAGTTCAAATCCTGGCTTTACCATTTTTTGGTTTATCACTTTGGGTTAAGCCACTTAACATCCCAGGGCCTTAGTTACTTCATATATAAAATGGCTTTTTTATGGTAAAGATGAAAGTAATAACAATAATCGAATAATGCATATTATATAAATATTATGAATAAAACTATGCTTGGTCCATAGTTGGCACATAAACTTTGCCTCCTGTTGCCAGTTCAGGTTCAGGTTTACATGGTAGAAACATTATAAAACATCCTCTTTCTTCCTAATTCCATTTACATGGGAACATTTATCTGCAACCCTGAGTTTCTGATCATGGCACAGAATTTGGGGTCAAAAGATTAAGATATGACCATGGTTCTCTTACTCATCTACTTTGTGACCTTGGAAGATCATGGAACCATATAGTTGAAAAGGGTATTATATCATCCTTCAAGTCTTAAACAGGTCCAGAGCTTTCTCCATCTACAAAATGAAATAATCTGTAGTGCAAATACATAATACCTGAAAATAACTTTGAGCCACTTTAAAATAAAGAAATAAAAAAATAACACAATGCACTTTGTTGCTAAGGGAAACAGAACCAGCAGCTTCCTAGCAGTGGTAAATTAAAACATCTCAAGGTACCCTAATCAATTAGTTCTATGACCCAGATAAATGCATTGAATTTTAGAGCCACCAGAGACTTCAGAATGTTTCAGTTGCTTCAACAAGGGCCAGTCCTGTCCACCTTTCTCTACTCATCCACAGGCATATGGGTAGGTAGGGAAGGAGCATTATTTGGCCCCTTTACTGAGTTACAAATGACATACAATAGAGTATAACATTTATTAATCTTCACATATGCATATACCAGTGAAACCACCACCATGATCAAGATACTGAATTTATCCATCACTCTGGGGGGCATTTTGATTGCTACAGTTACTGGCATGGCCTGGGGTTGACAAATGTGCAGTCTTGCACAAAGAATTAACTCATCCAAAAAAAGCCAATAGCACCTCCATTGAGAAATACTGGGTCCAATCCCTTTGCTAAACCAATGAAGAAGCTGATCCCAGATGAGGAAACTGAGACAAGACCCCATGTAAGTTTCTTCTGCTTCATATAAATGCATCTGGAGCACATACGTTCTTTAAACAAACAATACAGTATCTGCTGAAAGAAATTTTTGCCTGAATCAAACATTTAATGTCATATTGACATTTAAAAGCTATATATGCTTTAAATGATATATTTTAAATGTGACAATGGACTCCTCTAAATAGGGTCAGTTAGGTGCCCCTCACCAGTGACGTGTGTGCCATTCAGCAGCTGCTGCTGCTATCCTGGAATATAGAGTTAAGGTCAAAGATACAGAAGCCAGCCAGGTCCAACTCTGGTTTCTTACTCCTGAATAAAAAGGTGAAAAAAAATCTCATTCTTGTCTTAATCATAACGATGCAGTATGCTTATGAAAAATTGTCAGTGAACAAAAGGAATCAAGGCACTCAAAGGGCCTAAAAGAGCCTATGAAGACCTCAGTTATGTGCTCCTTGTTGTACGTATCTCATACAGTGTCATGTATAATTCAGTTGCTAAACATGTAATTTTGATATTTAAGATATTAATTAAAAAATCATTTAGGGGGCTTCCCTGGTGGCACAGTGGTTGAGAGTCTGCCTGCCAATGCAGGTGACGTGGGTTCGTGCCCCGGCCCGGGAAGATCCCACATGCCGCGGAGCGGCTGGGCCCGTGAGCCATGGCCACGGCCACTGAGCCTGCGCATCCGGAGCCTGTGCTCTGTAATGGGAGAGGCCACAGCAGTGAGAGGCCCGCGTACCACAAAAAAAAAAAAAAAAAAAAAGAAAAAGTAAAAGAAAAAATCATTTAGGGTTTTATGAGCTCCAAGAACAAAACTTGGTATCAACTAGAACAACTGTCACCCTAAAATGGGAAGCAATGTGCTAGCTCGGTGGTTCTCAAACTTTTATGTGCTTAGAATCACCTGGAGCAACTGTTAAAACAGATTCCTGGGTCCCAGACCCAGAGTATCTGATTTTGTTGATCTGGGGAAGCCCAAGAATCTGCATTTCTAACAAGTTCCAGATGATGCTGATGCTACCGGCCTAGGGACCGTATGCTTGGGCCATGCCTTCCTGTGGTTCCCATCAATGGCTGGCTCTGTTGATTGGACACTATGAGAAGAAAAGATCAGCCAGGATGCAGCACCCTGCCCTTCTGTGTACACCCATCTTGAGCTGTAACTGCTCCAGCATCCTGAACTCACTGCCAGCCAGCCTCTTACCAAAGGCCTCTGCTCCTCTTGTTCTTTGCAGTGGAAGATAAAAATAAGGTTGGAATATTTGGGTAGAGGCCCTAGAAGACCATGAGAATTAGAATATTCTGGAAACACATTTACAGGAATTTAAGCCTAATTCACAGGAATTTGAGCCTAACAGAACATACCAAAAGATTAAGATAAACTCATAACCTCCTGACTTTAAAGAGAAAAAATAGTTAATACATACTGTTTTGGAATGATAGGTTGTTAAAAACAAACACAACGGACATTTTCCAGCTATAGAAAGAAGAGCAGTGTCATGAGCAGACAGGATTATATCTTAGGCCTTGGGGTTGTCCATTTTCTGCATGGAAACTAGTTCTTGTGGCTGCTAGGGAAACCTAGAGAAGCAAACTTTAAAACTTGCATAGACCAACTTTGTTCTTCAGCCCAGAGCATTTAAAGCAAAACGAAGCTGTCTGGGTTCATAGCTGACTTTCTTTTATCCATGGGCTCTGTTGTGGCTATATGGACACCCTCACCTAAAGGTTTTATTTCTAGGCAGTTGACACCTGGACATAGAAATAAATGTAAGTACCATCTCCCTGAAGGTTTTTTAAAAAAATAAGACAATGAGAACACTGAGAGGAAAAGTTTCAGTCCAACCATTCTCACTCAAGCCAAATAATAATTGATAATAAAATTGGCTTATTTTGGAGAGAAACAGTTATTTTAAAATAAATGACAAGTCAATCCTCATAGCCCCAAAGAAAATATAATTGGCCCCAAGCCCCCAAATCAAATATCTTTATTTTTATTTTTTTGAAAAGTCCTGTCTGTAGTAGCTACATTTCCAATTTAATAATGAGTAGTTCTCTTCCTATGTTAAGCTAGTGTTAGACTTATAAATTATTTATTTATTTATTTTGGTAAAGCATGTATAACATAAAGCTTACCATCTTAACCATTTTAAAATGCATAGTTATGTGGCATTATGTCCGTTCGTACTGTTGTGCAACCATCCCTACCATCCATCTCAGACTTATTAGTTTGATTTCCCCCCCGCCCAGTATAATAAAGTTAGACGTGATATGTCTGGGTAACTTGGGTGTTTTTGCAAATATGGCATCAAAATAGGGGGATCCTCATAAGCTTTCTGGAGGAAAGTTAAAAGAGGAGATACATGAGTGTACTCAGATAGTAGGCCCAAATGCGCATCCCCCAACTCATCTTTTAAATTAGGGCTAGCAAAAGCTCGGCACCAGGTGCTGTGTCTTGGGTGCCCTCTTTCTCTAAACCTATGCAGACATTACTCTGTGATTACTGTACTCTTTCCCACTGAATCTCAGAGTCTTTCTCCATAGGGTCTTCTAAGCATTATCACAACTAATTAATTACAACTGGCCCAAAGGATGAACCCTATTTACCACCACCACATACAAATGCAAGACACCTGACGCAACCGAAAGTAATAATCATTTGGATTGCTTTTGGGCAAGCCAAAGGTCTAACATGAACATCAGTACATGATGTACACATGCATGGATAATAAAGTCTTGTACTGGTAGAAAAGTCTTCAATATGGAGATGTCACAACGAAGGTTCCTTAGCATGGAAATCATCACAAGTAACAACGTTCTTACCTGGGTAGGAACACACTTTCCACCACATAGAAGTCTTGCATGAGAACATCTCGATCTGGCTTGGAGGTGAGATTACCCACTGTGTATCCTATTCCCAGCTGAATAGCACCTTTGATGGCAGATGATGCAGTCTGCAGGGACAACAAGGATTTCAGCGTTAGCCTCAGTAGTTGGGGCCTTGCTCAATGTCACAAGCAGCAAAAACAGGAGAGTGAGGTTAGATTTCCTTTCTTGCTCCTAAGTAAAGAGGAAGCTAGGTTTGGAAAGATGACAGGCTGCTTCTTTTAATGGAGAGTACTTTCCAAACATCAAGTACACTTCTTGCCATGAAATTATTTCGGTGGTAATCTTTCCTATAAGTGTTCCTAAGGTCAAATTACAGTCCAAAATCTCCATCTTTCTTTTATTAAGAACTCAGAAACTTGGTAGAACACTTGCAATATACAGAATTATAATTTCTACCAAAGGATAATTGATACCATTGCATTTTTCAAAAAAATCAGAAGTTCTGTAACATATCTATGGATCAGGAAGAGTGTTTGTCTTCATAAGAAATGAGAGAGCAAAAAATAATTTGAGCCTTTGGAATATATAAAAAATTTTTTAAACATCTTTATTGGAGTTATAATTGCTTTACAACGGTGTGTTAGTTTCTGCTTTATAACAAAGTGAATCAGTTATACATATACATATGTTCCCATATCTCTTCCCTCTTGCGTCTCCCTCCCTCCCACCCTCCCTATCCCACCCCTCTAGGTGGTCACAAAGCAACGAGCTGATCTCCCTCTGCTATGCGGCTGCTTCCCACTAGCTATCTATTTTACGTTTGGTAGTGTATATTATATATGTCCATGCCACTCTCTGACGTCGTCCCAGCTTACCCTTCCCCCTCCCCACATCCTCAAGTCCATTCTCTACATCTGCGTCTTTATTCCCGTCCTGCCCCTAGGTTCTTCATGACCTTTATTTAAAAAAATTTTTTTTAGATTCCATATATACGTGTTAGCATACGGTATTTGTTTTTCTCTTTCTGACTTACTTCACTCTGTAGAACACACTCTAGGTCCATCCACCTCACTACAAATAACTCAATTTTGTTCCTTTTTATGGCTGAGTAATATTCTGTTGTATACATGTGCCACATCTTCTTTATCCATTCATCTGCCCAAGGACACTTAGGGTGCTTCCATGCCCTGGCTATTGTAAATAGAGCGGCAGTGAACATGACCCTTTTTGAATTATGGTTTTCTCAGGGTATATGCCCAGTGGTGGGATTGCTGGGTCGTATGGTAGTTCTAGTTTTAGTTTTTTAAGGAACCTCCATACTGTTCTCCATAGTGGCTGTATCAATTTACATTCCCACCAACAGGGCAAGAGGGTTCCCTCTTCTCCACACCCTCTCCAGCATTGTTTGTAGATTTTTTTGATGATGGCCATTCTGACTGGTGTGAGGTGATATAGAAGACCTAAATAGACATTTCTCCAAAGAAGATATACAGATTGCCAACAAACACACAAAAGAATGCTCAACATCATTAATCATTAGAGAAATGCAAATGGAATATAAAAAGTTTGATTTGAAAGCTGCTTACTCGTTTTGCCATGGGTCCATAATCAAAATTTCCTTCACTGATCTATGATAAAACACATAGCATTGGAACACCAATATTTCCAATTTACTACTTTTCTAATATTAATCCATAATTAAATTGACAATGTTATCTTGGAGGAATAACATACGTGTGTGTGTGTGTGTGTGTGTGTGTGTGTGTACGTAAATGTGCATATGTACATAAATACTTTTAACCAACATAATAGGAGAAATAGCAGAATAACTCAATTTAGGAAAATCAGAATGCATTCCTCTTAAGGGTGAAAGTGTGGCATATTTTTATGCCTTGCAGTGTTTAATGTAGTACCATGTACACAGCAGGAGCTAAGTAAATACTTAAATCAGTGGTTCTCAACCAGGGACATCTGACATTGTCTGGAGACATTTTTTGGTTGTCATAACTGGTGATGGTGGTGGTGTTACTACTGGCATCTAGTGGGTAGAGGCCAGGGATGCTGCTAAACATCCTGCAGCGCACAGGACAGCTCATAACGAAGAATTATCGAGCCCCAAATATCATTAGTGCTGAGGTTGAGAAACCATGCCTTAAATGAATGTAATAAAGATCATCTGTTTTATAAAAAAATATATTCCTTTTGAGTTGTCATTTTCACTTAGCAAATCCAAGACCCATCTCCACTTTCGCACATGCTTTTTTTTTTACTTCTTCTTGCTTTTAACGTCAAAAAATGTATCTCCTTGAAAAAATGTATCCTCTTGATTTCCATGATAGAACATGGTTCTGGGCCCACTTCCACCTTTTCTGATAGTCTCTCATGTCTTCACTAACTTCTCATATTTATTTTTATGTTTTTGTGGTACACGGGCCTCTCACTGCTGTGGTCTCTCCCGTTGCGGAGCACAGGCTCCGGACGCGCAGGCTCAGCGGCCATGGCTCACGGGCCCAGCCGCTCCGCGGCACGTGGGAATCCTACCGGGCCGGGGCACGAACCCGTGTCCCCTGCATCGGCAGGCGGACTCTCAACCGCTGTACCACCAGGGAAGCCCCTCATCTTTTATTTGTTATAATTGCAGTGCCCCTAAAAGTTTGATCCTTGATCCTTAGATTTCCTTAATTATGCAGACAATCAATCCATTGCTAATGACTTCAAATACTGGAACTAATGGCTCTATGCATATGACTCTCAGACGTTTTAAACCTACTTGGATGCGACTCTATCATCACAAACACAGTATATACGGCACCAAACTAAATTTTATCTTACAACCAATCCACCACGCCCCCCGAGACTGGTTTCCTCTCCCAAGGTTCAGTAATCCTGTCAACCAAGGTTGAACCCCAAACAAACCACATCTTGCACAGGGCTAGGTCCCCAGTAAATACTTGCTAACTTCCCTTGAAATGGCCACGATCATTCACACCGCTCAGGCACCTCCACTCCACAAGCAGTAACAATCACTTTCCCATGGAGTCATCATTGAATCGCTCTGCTTACTTCACTGCAAATATTACATCCCCCTTAGGGTGAGGAAAACTACCTATCCCTGTCCCTGCAGAAGGTAAGAGAAACATCTTGGTGTTTTTCTTTTTTACTTATGATCCCAGAGCAGCAAGATGGCAAAAGACTAAGAGTCAAGCCCAAATAGTGCAACCAGTGCTTAAAAAACAAAAAGTTGCTATTTTAATACTCCCGCTCTGAGCTCAGCAATGCCAATTGACATCAGTGACCTTTTGTACCAATAGCTCTGACTTCTGAAGGCTGAAATGAATTTTTCTCATTTTAACTTCACATAAAAATTCAAGAGATTTCTCTTCTTCTACCCATCACTCAGGGCAGTACGGCACAAGACATGACATCAGCATTTTCCAGAGGACCCAACATCCCGAAACGTTCTGTTCCAGACCTATCAACAGACTCACATGCTCTCAAACTGCTTTTCCTTCCCCGCACCCCACCCCGACTCTGCTTCCAGAACTACCTGGATTTCTGCTGAATTCAGTCACTTAGGGCTTCTTGGACTGGAACATCTGTCAAACATGGAGTACCCAATTCTTTGTCAACCACCCACCACGTCCCCCCTCCCACACCCCCAGGAACAGAGGGTGGTCAAAGGTGCAGGAGGATATATCTGGTATTTTCAAACCTCAGCAAGTCGGGGATTCACTGGGACACTTGTTAAAACAGACTGAAAGCACAACTACAGAGACAGTGTAAAGATCAGTGGTTGCCAGGGGCTGGGGGAGGGGAGGTGGAGCACAGAGGATTTTCAGGGCAGGGAAAATACTCTGTAGGATACCTTTGTGATGGATGCATATAATTATGCATTTGTCTAAACCCACAGAATGTACACCACCAAGAGTGAACCCTAATGTAAACTATGGACTTTGGGTGATTATGATGTGTCCACGTGGGTTCATCGGTTGTAACAGTGCACCCCTCTGGCGGGGGATGCTGATAATGGGGAGGCTGTGCATGTGTGGGTACAGGGGGTGTATGGGAAACCTCTGTACCTTCCTCTCAATTTTGCTGTTAACCTACAACTACTTTAAGAAGCAAGTCTTTAAAAAAAAGTCATTAGGCACTGAAAAAAAGAAAAGCGACTTACGGGTTGCATCTCCAGAACTTCTGATTCTGAAGGTCTGCAGTGAGGCTCAAGCATTTGCTCTTGCTCTAAGGAGCATTAAAAAAATCTCTGTCCTGTGGTATAGGATTAAATTTGGAAACCCCGAAGGAATAAGATTTTGGAAAGGACCCCGCTGACATCTGTTTAAACCAAAAACCAGACTTGTAATACTTTTACTTTCCTTTCAGGCTCCTTAAAATGCAAGTGCTTTGAAGAGAGATATAAAAGAAATCATAATAAAGTTAATCTTTTTTGATCAACTGTTTGTGCCAGGCACTTAATATATAGATAACAACAATTATAATCACCATCTACCATAATCATAGCACACTTATAGAATGATTACAAAAAGGCAGGCACTACTCTAAGTGCTTTTGGTTACATTAACTCTTGTATCTTCACAACGACCCTATGAGGTAGGTACTATTACTATCTCCATCTTACTGACTCAGGAAGGTTTAGTAACTTACACTAGGTCACACAGCTAGTGAAGAGGTGGAGCTGGGACTCATACCTGGGGAGTATGGCTCCTGAGTCCAAGTTATAAAGTACACGTTAGAATCTCTGACCTCATTTAAGCCTTCCAAGGACACCGAAGGGTAGCGACAATCACACCCATTCTACCCGTGGGGATCTAAGGCTCAGCAAAGTTAACTGACTTGCCCCACTCACATTGTTAGCGCGTGGTAGTCTGGCTGCAAAACCCGTGCTGCTTCAGTGTTTCTTTTTTTTTTTCGAAATGAGCCAGGAATCAGAGTTGGAAGCTCTCTCTTAAGTCTGGCTGTTTGACCTCAGCAAAGGAAGCAGCTCTGTGGGAGCCATTCCTCTTGATGAAAATAGGGATAAAATATTTTATTTGCTTCTAATCACACCCAACCATGGGTAAGCGTAAGAAAAACCTGTAAACCACTTGGTAAACCCCGTATGAACTCCATTGTTAAGGTCACTACTGATAACGTTGGGAGGTAGAAACAAAAGGAGATGTTTTGCTGCCACGGGAGGATCGTCACCTCAAGGTTTCCTCCTCCCCATCTTTGTGTAAAATTAAATGCTTTAGCATTGATGTGTTTGGGTATAATTAAAAAGCATCTTGTCTATTTCATGGAAACGTCCACTTGTATTCACTGTGGCATGTGGTCTTTAGAGCCACCAGCAGTAAAGGCCCCATTACCTGACATTTTCCCATTGGACATTAGGTGCAGTGGCTGGGATGGAAGAAACCATAGTATTTTCTGACACAATCACTCTTGAGCAAGATGTGCTTTAAAATTACGAGAACACTTTGAAATGCTAGCTGGAGAGTCTCTGATTAGCAGACTAGTAAATCATGATGACAAAGAACCTGCTGTGTGTAGTGCCGGTGTCTGCTGCTCTAGAACCAGCAGTTCTTTGCCTGAACACTCTGAGAGAAAACTCCTCTCCTCCTTCCTCGGGGATGCCACCAACAGAGCAGTGAGTCTGTAATGAGTTGGCAGCTTCACGCACACACACTCAGTGCCTCCAATTTTCTCTGTGTGGCTTTGCATATGCTCTAAATATGCTGAGACGTGACCATTTCCCCTTTGACCTCTGTGAAAACATATAGGTTTAGATTTCAGAACACAGCCAAACAGAGTCTATTTTTAATTCGGGGTTTTTTTTCAAGGGCTAAGTGGAGGCAACATATTGTGTGGATACTAGGAACACCTCTAAAGACTTTGATACTTGGAGGAAGAACCAGACCACACCACAAAGGCAAACCACACACACTTAGTTTCATAGTTCCTCTTTACTAACCCAAATTTGTTCAGCAATGATGGCAATACTAAGAAGAAAATTAAGGTCGGCTTGCATTTGGATAATATGTTACGGTTTTCACAATATTACCTTTTAATGATTGCATTTGATTGTCACAGTTGTTATGTGGGTAGGTAGGGTTTTAATGCCCATTTTATAAAGAAACTGTGGCTGTGGATGATTAACTTGACCTAAGTCCCCTGGCTAGTATGTGGTAGAGCCAGGAGTGATATTCTGGTCTAGAAGGTACCAGTTCAGTGCTCTACCAGTGTGCACTGCTTCACCTGCCTGAATTTTCTCTGCAGGAGACGGATCTGACCGAAGCCGAGACGTACTCGAACCATGAGATAATAATGATGATACCATCAATGAGACTAAGCATCTATGTAAACCCACTATTAGGGGAGCAATGATCCCGACAACAGTAAGATTTTAATGCTCTTACACTGGTTACAGGAAACTGCTTTCTACAGCACATTGTCTATCAAATTAGATCACTTAATAGGCAATCTGATATCCCCGGCTTTAAAAGGAAGTATGAAAACATTTCAAGTCAACAGCATTTTCCTCCCTAAGGTGATCGGATAACCTAATTACAGGATTATAGCCAATATATACATTACCAGGGTGATTTTTTAAAAAGCACAGATCTAATCTTGTCACCATCCTGCTCGAAGCCTTCTAATGGGTCTGTAGTATCCTCACCACAGGATTAACTCCAAGTACCTTAGCTTGACACGGAAACCATCTATGATATTAGACCCTCCGTACCTCCCACTGACTCCTGCATGCCAACATAAAAAAAGATCCTAAACACACACACACTACCCTTTGAGCAAGGGGACCTTACAGGTCCACGAACCCCTAAAAACTATGTGTGAAATTTTCTGCTATGTGCATTTTTTTTCCAAGGAGGGGGTCTAATGCTTTCTCTTTATCTCAGAACATCCATTTTCTCAAAACCACAGATGTAGAGAGGCTAATTCTAAGTCAGAGATGTTTACCGAGAAGCACCTTAAACAAGGCCATTAAAACAAATGGTTCAGTAACACCTCTTAAGACTAAGAGGAGACAATCCTTGCTCAGCCAGGGAGACCCCGGCCCCTCTTTCCCATGTGACAGCTCAAGTCCAGTGCTAGGTTCTCCCTCCCGTCTCTGAACCTGAACTCGGCAAAGAGGGCAGAGATTTCTTGCTCATCCCAATGAGAGAATTAAGGAAAAAGAAAGGGATAGCTTGCACAAAACTGGCTGTAGGACTATGGACATGGGATACTTTGTGAGCAGGCAAGCCTAAAGCTTTCTGAAAGGAGGCTGGACTGCCTCTCACCTGCAGGTTCCCCAACCCATTTCTCCAGTCCCTCCTTGCTGTGTTGGTTTTCTACTGCTGCTGTAACAAATGACCACAAACTTTGTGTCTTCAAACAACACAAACATATTACCTTACAGTTCTGGAGGTCAGAGGTCCTAAAATCAAAGTGTTGGAAGGGCTGCATGCTATAGGCTGTAGATGAGAATCCAGTTCCTTGCCCCTTCAAGCTTCTAGAGGTAAATCATATTCCTTGCCTCACGGCCCCGTCCTCCATTTGCAAAGCCAGTAGCATCTTCAAATCTTTCTTAATGTCTCTCTTTGTCTCCCCTCTGTTTTTGTCATCACACCTCCTCCGATTCTGACTCTCTAGCCTCCCTCTTACAAGTACCTCTGTGAGTACACTGGGCCCATCTGGATAATCCAAGATCACTTCCCCATCACAAGATCTTCAACTTAATCACCTCCGCAAAGTCCCTTTTGCCACGTAAAGTGACATATTCACAGGCTCTAGAGATTAGGGTGTGGCCATCTTTGGGTTCCCCATGATTCTGCACACCACACTCTATTTCAGGGTTGACTCCAGCATTTCTTCCAGGCTTGTACAGGCAAAGAGAAGACTTCCCCTCAAAACTCCATTCAGCCACAGGCTGTTCATTCGTTTGACAAAGATCTGAGAATTTTCTGTGAGCTAGGCACTGTGCTAGATGTTGGGGAAAGCATAAACCAAAAAACGACACTGTTGTTGCTCTCATGAGAGTTTCTAGTCTAGTGGGTGAAAGAGATATTAAAGATACACATTCATGGAGGAGCTTCAAGATGCCGGAGGAGTAAGACGTGGAGATCACCTTCCTCCCCACAAATACATCAGAAATACATCTACATGTGGAACAACTGCTACAGAACACCTACTGAACGCTGGCAGAAGACCTCAGACCTCCCAAAAGGCAAGAAACCCCCCACGTACCTGGGTAGGGAAAAAGAAAAAGGAATACACGGAGACAGAAGGACAGGGACGGGATCTGCACTTCAGGAAGGGAGCTGTGAAGGAGGAAGTTTCCACACACTAGGAAGGCCCTTCGCGGGTGGAGACTGTGGGTGGCGGGAGGGAAGCTTCGGAGCCGCGGAGGAGAGCGCAGCAACAGGGGTACGGAGGGCAAAGCGGGGAGATTCCCGCACAGAGGATCAGTGCCGACCGGCACTCACCAGCTCGAGAGGCTTGTCTGCTCACCCGCCAGGGCGAGCGGGGCTGGGAGCTGAGGCTCAGGCTTCGATCGGATTGCAGGGAGAGGGCTGGGGTTGGCAGCGTGAACACAGCCTGCAGGGGGTTAGCGCACCACGGCTAGCCTGGAGGGAGTCCGGGGAAAAGTCTGGACCTGCCGAAGAGGCAAGAGACTTTTTCTTCCCTCTTTGTTTCCCGGTGCGCGAGGAGAGTGGATTAAGAGCACTGCTTAAAGGAGCTCCAGAGACGGGCGCGAGCCACGGCTATCAGCGTGGACCCTAGAGACGGGCATGAGATGCTAAGGCTGCTGCTGCCGCCACCAAGAAGCCTGTGTGTGAGCACAGGTCACTCTCCACACCTCCCTTCCGGGGAGCCTCTGCAGCCCGCCACTGCCAGGGTCCCAGGATCCAGGGAAAACTTCCCAGGGAGAACGCACAGCGAGCCTCAGGCTGGTGAAACGTCACGCCGGCCTCTGCCACCGCAGGCTCGATCCGCATCCGTGCCCCTCCCTCCACCTGGCCTGAGTGAGCCAGAATCCGAGAATCAGCGGTTCCTTTAACCCCGTCCAGTCTGAGCGGAGAACAGACGCCCTCCAGCGACCTACACGCAGAGGCGGGGCCAAATCCAAAGCTGAGCCCAGGGAGCTGTGCGAACAAAGGAGAGAAAGGGAAATCTCTCCCAGCAGCCTCAGGAGCAGCGGATTAAATCTCCACAATCAACTTGATGTACCCTGCATCTGTGGAATACCTGAATAGACAACAAATCATCCCAAATTGAGGAGGTGGACTTTGGGAGCAACGATATATATATATTCCCTTTTTCTTTCTGTGAGCGTGTACGTGTATGCTTCTGTGTGTGATTTTGTCTGTATAGCTTTGCTTTTACCATTTGTCCTAGGGTTCTGTCTGGCTTTTTTTGTTTGTTTTAGTATAGTTTTTATCGCCTGTTATCATTGGTGGATTTGTTTTTTGGTTTGGTTGCTCTCTTCTTTCTTTTTTTCTTTATTACTTAAATAATTTTTTTCATAATCATTTTTAATTTTAATAACATTATTTTATTTCATTTCATTTTATCTTCTTCCTTCCTTCCTTCCTTCCTTCCTTTTTCTTCCTTTTATTCTGAGCCGTGTGGATGACAGACTCTTGGTGCTCCAGCCAGGCGTCAGGGCTGTGCCTCTGAGGTAGGAGAGCCAAGTTGAGGACATTGGTCCACCAGAGACCTCCAAGCTCCATGTAGTATCAAACGGCGAAAATCTCCCAGAGATCTCCATCTCAACGCCAAGACCCAGCTCCAATCAATGACCAGCAAGCTACAGTGCTGGACACCCTATGCCAAACAACTAGCAAGACAGGAACACAACCCCACCCATTAGCAGACAGGCTGCCTAAAATCATATGGCCACAGACATCCCAAAACACACCACCAGACGTGGACCTGCACACTAGAAAGACAAGATGCAGCCTCATCTACAACACAAAAGCGCTAGTACCCTCCACCAGGAAGCCTACACAACCCACTGAACCAACATTAGCCACCAGGGGCAGACACCAGAAACAACGGGAACTACGAACCTGCAGCTTGCGAAAAGGAGACCCCAGACACGGTAAGTTAAGCAAAATGAGAAGACAGAAACACACAGCAGAGGAAGGAGCAAGGTAAAAACCCACCAGACCTAAAAAATGAAGAGGAAATAGGCAGTCTACCCAAAAAAGAATTCTGAATAATGATAGTAAAGATGATCCAAAGTCTTGGAAATAGAATGGAGAAAATACAAGAAACGTTTAACAAAGACCCAGAAGAACCGAAGAGCAAACAAACAGTGATGAAAAACACACTAAATGAAATTTAAAATTCTCTAGAAGGGATCAATGGCAGAATAACTGAGGCAGAAGAACAGATAAGTGACCTGGAAGATAAAAAAGTGGAAATAACTACTACAGAGCAGAATAAAGAAAAAAGAATGAAAAGAATTGAGGACAGTCTCAGAGACATCTGGGACAACATTAAATGCACCAACATCTGAGTTATAGGGGTCCCAGAAGAAGAAGAGAAAAGGGACTGAGAAAATATATGAAGAGATTATAGTTGAAAACTTCACTAATATGGAAAAGGAAATAGTTAATCAAGTCCAGGAAGCACAGAGAGTCCCATACACGATAAATCCAAGGAGAAACACACTAAGACCCATATTAATCAAACTATCAAACATTAAATACACAGAACAAATATTAAAAGCAGCAAGGGAAAAACAACAAATAACACACAAGGGAATCCCCATAAGGTTAACAGCTGATCTTTCAGCAGAAACTCTGCAAGCCAGAAGGGAGTGGCAGGACATATTTAAAGCGATGAAGGGGAAAAACCTACAACCAAGATTACTCGACCTAGCAAAGATCTCATTCAGATTTGACGGAGAAATTAAACCCTTTACAGACAAGCAAAAGCTAAGACAATTCAGCACCACCAAACCAGCTTTACAACAAATGCTAAAGGAACTTCTCTAGGCAGGACACACAAGAGAAGGAAAAGACCTACAATAACAAACCCAAAACAATTAAGAAAATGGGAATAGGAACATACATATCGATAATTACCTTAAATGTAAGTGCTCCAACCAAAAGACATAGACTGGCTGAATGGATACAAAAACAAGACCCGTATATATGCTGTCTACAAGAGAGCCACTTCAGACCTAGGGACACATACTGACTGAAAGTGAGGGGATGGAAAAAGATATTCCATGCAAATGGAAATCAAAAGATAGCTGGAGTAACAATTCTCATATCAGACAATATAGACTTTAAAAAAAGAATATTACAAGAGACAAAGAAGGACACTACATAATCATCAGGGAATCAATCCAAGAAGAAGATATAACAATTGTAAATATTTATGAACCCAACATAGGAGCACCTCAATACATAAGGCAAATACTAACAGCCATAAAATCGACAGTAACACAATCATAGCAGGGGACTTAAACACCCCACTGTCACCAATGGACAGATCATCCAAAGTGAAAATAAATAAGGAAACACAAGGTTTACATGATACATTAAACAGGATGGACTGAATTGATATTCATAGGACATTCCATACAAAAACAACAGAATACACTTTCTTCTCAAGTTCTCATGGAACATTCTCCAGGATAGATCATATCTTGGTTCACAAATCAAGCCTTGGTAAATTTAGGAAAATTGAAATCGTATCAAGTAACTTTTCCAACCACAATGCCTTAAGACTAGATATCAATTACGAGAATAAAAACTGTAAAAAAATACAAATACATGGAGGCTAAACAATACACTACTTAATAACCGAGAGACCACTGAGGAAATCAAACAGGAAATCAAAAAATACCTAGAAACAAATGACAATGGAGACAAGAAGACCCAAAAGCTATGGGATGCAGCAAAAGCAGTTCTAAGAAGGAAGTATATAGCAATACAATCCTACCTTAAGAAACAAGAAACATCTCAAATAAACAACCTAACCTTACACCTAAAGCAATTAGAGAAAGAAGAACAAAAAAATCCCAAAGTTAGCAGAAGGAAAGAAATCATAATGATCAGATCAGAAATAAATGAAAAAGAAAGGAAGGAAACAATAGCAAAGATCAATAAAACTAAAAGCTGGTTCTTTAAGAAGATAAACAAAATTGATAAACCATTAGCCAGACTTATCAAGAAAAAAAGAGAGAAGACTCAAATCAATAGAATTAGAAATGAAAAAGGAGAAGTAACAACTGACACTGCAGAAATACAAAGGATTATGAGATTACTACAAGCAACTCTATGCCAATAAAATGGACAACCTGGAAGAAATGGACAAATTCTTAGAAATGCACAACCTTCCGAGACTGAACCAGGAAGAAACAGAAAAAATGAACAGACCAATCACAAGCACTGAAATTGAAACTGTGATTTAAAATCTTCCAACAAACAAAAGCCCAGAACCAGATGGCTTCACAGGCGAATTCTATCAAACATTTAGAGAAGAGCTAACACCTATCCTTCTCAAACTCTTCCAAAATATAGCAGAGGGAGGAACATTCCCAAACTCATTCTATGAGGCCACCATCCCCCTGATACCAAAACCAGACAAAGATGTCACAAAGAAAGAAAACTACAGGCCAATATCACTGATGAACATAGATGCAAAAATCCTCAACAAAATACTGGCAGACAGAATCCAACAGCAGATTGAAAGGATCATACACCATGATAAAGTGGTGTATTCCAGGAAGGCAAGGATTCTTCAATACATGCAAATCAATCAATGTGATAAACCATATTAACAAATTGAAGAAGAAAAACCACATGATCATCTCAATAGATGCAGGGAAAACTTTAGACAAAATTCGACACCCATTTATGAAAAAACCCTCCAGAAAGTAGGCATAGAGGGAACTTTCCTCAACATAATAAAGCCCATACATGACAAACCCACAGACAACACCGTCCGCAATGGTGAAAAACTGAAACCATTTCCACTAAGATCAGGAACAAGACAAGGTTGCCCACTGTCACCACTAGTATTCAACATAGTTTTGGGAGTTTTAGCCACAGCAATCAGAGAAGAAAAAGAAATAAAAGGAATCCAAATCGGAAAAGAAGAAGTAAAGCTGTCACTGTTTGCAGATGACATGATACTATACATAGAGAATCCTAAAGATGCTACCAGAAAACTACTAGAGCTAATCAATGAATTTGGTAAAGTAGCAGGATACATAATTAATGCACAGAAATCCCTTGTACTCCTATACACTCATGATGAAAAATCTGAAAGTGAAATTAAGAAAACACTCCCATTTGTCATTGCAACAAAAAGAATAAAATATCTAGGAATAAACCTACCTAAGGAGACAAAAGACCTGTATTCAGAAAATTATAAGACACTGATGAAAGAAATTAAAGATGATACAAATAGATGGAGAGATATACCATGTTCTTGGATCAGAAAAATCAACATTGTGAAAATCACTATACTATCCAAAGCAATCTACAGATTCAATGCAATCCCTATCAAACTACCACTGGCATTTTTCACAGAACTAGAACAAAAAATTTCACAATTTGTATGGAAACACGAAAGACCCCGAATAGCCAAAGCAATCTTGAGGACGAAAAACGGAGCTGGAGGAATCAGGCTCCCAGACTTCAGACTCTACTACAAAGCTGCAGTAATCAAGACAGTATGGTACTGGCACAAAAACAGAACTATACATCAATGGAACAGGATAGAAAGCCCAGAGATAAACCCACGCACCTATGGTCACCTTATCTTTGATAGGGGAGGCAAGAATATACAGTGGAGAAAAGACAGCCTCTTCAATAAGTGGTGCTGGGAAAACTGGACAGCTACATGTAAAAGAATGAAATTAGAACACTCCCTAACACCATACACAAAAATAAACTCAAAATGGATTAAACACCTTAATGTAAAGCCAGACACTATAAAACTCTTAGAGGAAAACATAGGCAGAACACTCTATGACATAAATCACAGCAAGATCCTTTTTGACCCACCTCCTTGAGAAATGGAAATAAAAACAAAAATAAATAAATGGGACCTAATGAAACTTAAAAGCTTTTGCACAGCAAAGGAAACCATAAATAAGACAAAAAGACAACCCTCAGAATGGGAGAGAATATTTGCAAATGAAGCAACTGTCAAAGGATTAATCTCCAAAATATACAAACAGCTCATGCAGCTCAATATCAAAAAAACAAACAACCCAATCCAAAGATGGGCAGAACACCTAAATAGACATTTCTCCAAAGAAGATATACAGAGTGCCAACAAACACATGAAAGGATGCTCAACATCACTAATCATTAGAGAAATGCAAATCAAAATCACAGTGAGGTATCACCTCACACCAGTCAGAATGGCCATCATCAAAAAATCTACAAATAGTAAATGCTGGAGAGGGTGTGGAGAAAAGGGAACCCTCTTGCACTGTTGGTGGGAATGCAAATTGATACAGCCACTATGGAGAACAGTATGGAGGTTCCTTAGAAAACTAAAAATAGAACTACCATACGACCCAGCAATCCCATTACTGGGCATATACCCTGAGAAAACCATAATTCAAAAAGAGTCATGTACCAAAATGTTCACTGCAGCTCTATTTACAATAGCCAGGACATGGAAGCAACCTAGGTGTCCATCAAGACATGAATGGATAAAGAAGATGTGGCACATATATACAATGGAATATTACTCAGCCATAAAAAGAAACGAAATTGAGTTATCTGTAGTGAGGTGGAGGGACCTAGAGTCTGTCATACAGAGTGAAGTAAGTCAGAAGGAGAAAAACAAATACCATATGCTAACACATATATACGGAATCTAAGAAACAACAACAACAAAAATGTCATGAAGAACCTAGGGGTAAGACGGGAATAAAGACACACACCTACTAGAGAATGGACTTGAGGATATGGGGAGGGGGAAGGGTAAGCTGTGGCAAAGTGAGAGAGTGGCATGGACATATATACGCTACCAAATGTAAAATAGATAGCTAGTGGGAAGCAGTCGCATAGCACAGGGAGATCAGCTCGGTGCCCTGTGACCACCTAGAGGGGTGGGATAGGGAGGGTGGGAGGGAGGGAGGCACAAGAGGGAAGAGATATGGGGATATATGTATAACTGATTCACTTTGTTATAAAGCAGAAACTAACACACCATTGTAAAGCTATTATACTCCAATAAAGATGTTCAAAATAATAATAATAAAATAAAAAATAAAGATACACATTCATAATAGGCAGTGATACAAACAACAGTGTCATGTGACTGAGGCCGAAAGCGGGGGTGGGCGATCCAGTTTAGAATGGGGGAGTTAGCAGAGGTGTAGCAGGAAAGACATGCAGGCTGAGATGTGAAAGGTGAGTTGGCAGGTCACGTGAACGGAGTCTGGCTGTATGCGCACCAAGTGCCAAGTACTCATTTACAAATTGGGGATACAGAAGTGACCTGGCCAGAGTCCTTGCCCTCAAGGAATTGAGAGGCACATTAGGAGGTCAGGGGAATCGATTTCCAGGCATAGAGAAGCAGCAGTTTAGGGACCTGAAAGCAAATCACTGTGGGTAAATTAAGGTGGGCATCACGGAGAACATCGGAATTGGAGGCTGCAAAGATGGGATGAATCTAGGTCTGAGTCTTATAGATCCTGTTAAGGGTTTGATGTGTTCCAATAAGGGAACGGTTATTGTCTAGTTTGAAAAAGTTCACTCTGGCTGCCATGTGGAGAACAGACTGGAGAGCACATATGAGGAAAAGTGATTAGGAGGCAATGGTCATGGTTCATATCAAGATGTGCATGGCTTAGAGTAGGGTGGACAGAAGAGTTGAATTTGAAATACATTTTGGAGGGAAATAAACAGAACTTGCTATGAACTAGAAATGAGGGAGAGAAAAG